>NW_017728886.1:170413927-170445539 GCF_001723895.1 Crocodylus porosus | reverse complement strand
AGAGTGAATTTACCTCACATATAAAGAATTATGGGTCTAAATATGTTCATCGGATAAGAGAAAATTTACCTATAAAGAATCCTCTTAAATCGAGGTAAACCCGTATTATCACTGCTACCTAGTAATAGTAGTGCATGTGTATGCAGAGTAGCAATTTAATGATACATATTTTAATTTTATCATTGTATATTCATGATACAACTATATTATGAACAAGTGCACTAACACTGAAGGGAAATGTCACTGAACTTCAAACTTCTGTGCTCTCCAAGTTTTACATTTCATATTCAGTTCTTTTTAGAAAGTTAACCCATGTCATTTATAGCAGTTCTATCCTTTGTGGCTCATCTTTGTGCAGTCATAATAGATTTTACTGACTTGTATAGAAAGAATTATAATGGAAATGCCTAAATCATTCTGGGGATATGGGAAGAAGGAGGATCTTAACTTATTGCTGTTGTAACAGTATCTACTACTCAGAAACTAAGCCATGCAAAAATACTTTCAAAATAAAATAGTCAAATGTACTTTGGTAATGCAGGTGAAGTTAAGAAATTAAGATAAAATGTAAAGGTATAAATTTAAACACATGTAATGGCAGAAAGTGTTTGTTTATTTCTGCTTTAAATAAAATGCAAACATGTAGAAATCTAAAACATAGGAAAACAAAGTTTTCTATTAGAAAAATACTGTGATTAAAGAGCCAGGGAGTTAATTATGTATTGTAGAATGTTCTGACTCGCCATTTTTATTTTTCAACTTTTATTTAGTAATGTTTCTTCCCCAACAGAAAACAAATAGCTGACAAAAATGTCTGGCTTGGGAGAATAGGGGAGGGTCATTGATTTGTCATCTGTCACTCAAGAACAGAGGCACTACTAACAACCAGGACACAGGACTCACTGGTTTGCTTTCCAAATCCTTTCCCATTTAATAAAATGGTTTAATAAAGAATGATGATGGATCCTAGTGACTATACATAGGAGGGCCTGGTGACTGTACATGGTGTACCCCAGTGTAAATGTATTGCCAAGTGATCATTTAGGTAGGAATTTAGTCTATTATTGTTTTGTAGGGTGATATATTAAGTATGGAGTAAACAAGGGCAATGGAGAGACTCAGATAAAGTACTTAGGGAGTGATAATAATTTTTTTCTTGTTTCCCTTTCCCCTCCACCCAATAACTCACTTAAATGTCAAAATTTGAAAAATTGTAACCAGATCCAGATTTATGTAGAGTCGGTATTACCTGAGAAGCTGATGACCCTGTTAGTGACACTTTTGGATAATTTGAATAGTTAGACTGGGAGACTAGAAAGAAGATGGTGACAGTTGGGAGTGACTTGCTACTCTAGTTTGTCTCCTTTGCTGAAATGTCACTCTCAATAAGCAGATGTAAACTTTTCCCCGATTGCAGAATTCAATTAGTCTAAAATTAGAAGAGTAGGCTTCTGACCTAACTGCAGTGCTGAAGTAAGTTTAGATATGAAAAAGCATGGGGCTGATACATTGCCTTCAGAACTGTGGATCAGATTTTCAAATGTGCTCAGTGTTAGCTTAATTTTGTTCCCCTTGAAGTCAACAAGAATTTTATTGTTGCCTGTAGTGGAAGCAAAGTTTCATCAGTCTTGACTGCTTTTGAAGATCCCACCTTATGCACATTTGATTATGTGTACCACTAAATTATGCTCTACTAAATCAAGTTGGACCTAGCACAGCAGGCCTCTGAATTGCATCCCTGATGGCCTTCTCTTTCCGGATCCAACTGGATAGCTGTTCAGGAGAACATCTATTGTTCAGGAGAACATTAACTATTTATAAACAGGTACTACAAAAGAATGAAACATTTTTGCAGATTAAACAACACAGGGTGCATCTACACAAGACCCTATGTTCCCGTACCATTGCCAGGCACGAACTGTGATGCTGCCACTACTACACAGTAGCAACGACCTACTGAAGAAAAAGGTAATTAGGAACAGTCAGCATGAATTCACTAGGGCATGTCATGCCTTACCAATGTGATTGCCTTCTATGACAAGGTGATAGAAGTATATGTGGGGGGACTGGTCGATGTGGTATACCTTGATTTTAACAAGTCTGTTGATATGGCTTTCCATAGTATTTTTGCAGGCAAGCTAAGAAAATATGGGCTGGATAAATGGACTGTAAGGTGGGTAAAAAACTGGCTGGAGCATCTGAGAGTAGTAATCAATGGTTCCATGTCTAGTTGGCAACTGGTATCAAGTGGAGTGCCCAAGGGTTCAGTCCTGGGGCTGGTTTTGTTAAATATCTTTATCAATTTCTTGGAAGATGACATTGAGTGCACCCTCAGAAAGTTTGCAGATGACACCAAGCTCGGGGGAGTAGTAGATATGCTGGAGGGTAGGAATAGGATTCAGAGTGACCTATACAAACTGGAGGATTGGGCTAAAATAAATGTCATGAGGTTCAATAAGGACAAGTACAAAGTCCTGCACTTAGGATAGAAAAATCCCATGCACCAGTACAGGTTGGGAGCTGACTAGCTGGGCAGCAGCTCTGCAGAAAATGACCTAGGGGTTACAGTGGACTATGAGATGAATATGAGCTAGCCGTGTGCATTTATTTCCAAGAAGGCTAACAGCATAATGGGCTGCACTGATAGCTGTTTTCCCACTAGGTCAAGGAAAGTGATTCTTCCCCTCTATTCAGCACTGGTGAGGCCACATCTGGAGTACTGTGTTCAGTTTTGGACCCCCCACTACAGAAAGGATGTGGACAAATCGGAGAGAGTCCAGCAGAGGGCAACAAAAATGGTAAGAGGGCTGGGGCACATGACTTTTAAGGAAAGACTGAGGGAACTGGGCTTATTTAGACTAGAGAAGAGAAGACTGAGGGGGGATTTAATAGCAAACTTTCAACTGTTTGAAGTGAGGTTCAAAAGAGGATGGAGCTAAACCATTCTTAGTGGTGGCAAATGCAGAACAAGGAGTGATGGTCTCAAGTTGCAACAAGGGAAGTTTAGGTTAGATATTAGGAAGAATTTTCTCACTAAGAGAGCAGTAAAACCCTGGAACAGATTACCCAGACAGATGGTAGAAGCTCCATCCTTGCATGTTTTCAAAACCTGGCTAGACAAAGCTTTGGCTGGGATAATTTGTTGGGGATGGTCCTGCTTTGAGCAGAGGGTTGGACTAGATGGCCTCCTGAGGTCCCTTCCAACCCTAGCTTTCTATGATTCTATGACTGAGCAGTACCAACTGTGCAGTGGGGTGCATGTGTAGACATGCTCACAGATAACTTTATCAGAGTTTAAGATGGTGAAACCTGTAGAGTTGATAGAAACATATTTAACATACATCTATTAAACTATTTAGATTAAGGGGATATGAAGAAATATTCTGTACATATGCATGTACTATTTATTCCCTGAATGAGATTATATTCTTTTTATTACAAATTAAATCTAGTCTATCAGGGAAGCTATCCTTTATCCATAATCTTTATGTGTAATCCCTAGTGGGCATTCTGTTTATTTACAATTAATACTAGTAAAGATTACCTGGAAATATAATGGTTAGGGACAGAAATTAGACATAAGCTGGTATAAGTGATTGGAAACCAGTTCAAATCTGTAACACAATAGAAGTTCAGTGCATATAAACCATTTTCAAAATGGCCAATGCCACTTTAAGATAATCCTGGATGGATATAGTATCAGATTTAACTGGTTTAGGTTAAATTGGGTTATTGAACTTTTGTCTCAGATCCCCTCCAGATTCAAGTCAACTCACAGTCCCTCGGTGTCCCAGGATGCTTTGGACCTTGCTTGCAGACCCTCCTTCACACGGTGGACAGGATCACCTCGGTCCAAGTTGTCTGCTCCAGCTGAGCAGGGAAGCAGTATTGATGCATAGGGGATGTACGTGCACCCCCTGACAGCAGTATTCCCGGGCAGGGGGGACAAGGCCTCTGAAAGCATTGGCCAGGGAGTGTGCCAGGAGAAGTGGTCCCCCTGTGACTGATCCCGCTGGCCCAGAAGTGCCGCTGCCAGTTGCAGTTTGGAAGGATTGGCTGTGGGGACCCCTCCATAGTCACTGACTGTACATTGGGGAGGCAAGTGCCCCACCGACTCAGGAGGCACCAGTTGCCTGTGCAGGGAAGTATGCTCTAGCACTCTCCTGCTTCTGGGCTGAGCCACTAAAGGCATGTGGCTGCATTTCTGGCATCAAAAATTAATGTCTGTTCACTTACTTATCAGTTTAGTACACGCAGTTTAGACTAACCTGTGAAGATTGAATTGATTCAGCCTTGTGTTTTTTGACTGTGTGTACTTAGTGAATAGGACAGCAACTTAGCTAAAATCTGGATCAATTTCAATTTCAAAGAATGTCAGTTGATATGAAAGAGGAAAAATAATAATAATAACAACATTAGTATACCTAATCCGTAGCCGTCATTAATTATTTTTTAAGATACAGGTTTACTTTGTCTTTCACTATCTTTTGTCCATCATCAGTAAATCAGTCTGTCTAACTGTAATGGATTTCTGTATGATAGATAAGGAAAAGCTCAAGTAATAGGAATGTATTAATATGATTTTGGTAGTCACTTTGTAAGTAATTGTCAGGTAATTGCACATGCTTTGGTCCTTAGCTCAAAATATGAAGAAAAAATGAAAGGGTTGTCTAGCTGGGTCAGGTTTTAATGCAACAACAGTGTGCTAAATTGTTAAACATACAAGCTTTCCTCCATGCTTTGCAGATTTTATGGTCATAGAGACTTTCTGTTATTCTCTTATTATGGTCATAGAGAAGCAGGGCTAGAAGGGACCTCCAGAGTCATCTAGTCCAACCCCCTGCCTGAGGCAGGATTATCCCTATCCAAACCATCCCATATAACCATAATCTAAACAATACTTAAGTCTACCCTCAACCCTAACACAACATAGATCTAACACCCTAACCTGCCACAGGTAAATCAGGGGAACCATGGCACTAAAGTTTTGCTTCTATAAAATGTTGTCTGTATATGCTCAAGAGGTGCCAGGTACAGGGTAATAGATAAGATATTATAACATTGAAAGAATTGTTGGGAGGTCACTAAACATGCAATTGATATAATTGTATCAGGGACATGTCAGTCTTCACATTCCAAAAAAGAATATTACTCTCTGTGTGATCTTTGGTGTACTGGATATATTTTAATTAGATCTAGTTCTATTTTGCTGTCTACGGCATGGTGCAACTAACTGCACATGGAATGTCTTCTAGCACAGATGAGAAATCATACCCATTCCTTATTCTTTCTCAGGAAAAAAAAACACATTGGTGAATGTTATTTGGACTTAAGGCTTTTGAGACAACACTGGTTTTACCATTGGTTAGGAAGAGGTCAGGTCTTTTGGCAGGTAGCTGATGAAGTAGATGTACATAAGCTGATATTTTTTCTAGTCACAAATCCAATTTCTTTGCAAGCAGTTATTCCATATAAATTCAATGAGTTTAAGAAATGTAATAAGTGATCTTTCAGTTGGATACAAGTATTGGACAGGTTTAAGTATGAAAGACAATTCTTACTAGATACAAATTCATCCTGCCTACCATATTTAGCTTGTTTTATAGCTTATATGCTTACAGTGAAAAATAATTGAGTACTAAAGATTAAACATATACAACCTAGGCAATTTAGTGTTGTAGGTATAAAGTAAATTTAGGGCTTGTAAAATCTGCCATGTTGGTAGCACATGAAAAAAGACATTCCTAGAACAAAATGCTTTATATAAATAAAAAGAACAAGGCAGAGCATGAACCCAAGAAATACAAACTTTACTAGCCTATTCTATCAGTATGTCCTAACCTTGACATGTAGGAAACCTTTGTACAATTGAAAGAGTAGCACAGTTATAACAAAAAAAAAATCAGTTCGTGGCTTCTCTGCTAAGACTGTTGCTATGGTTCCTATTACTTTAAGGAAGAAACAGCAGCAGAGAGAACCCCAGGTGGGGAAGGCTACCTGTTATGTGATACAGGGCATGTCCCGGGAGAATACTTGTGGCAGAGCAAGCAACACTGTAGCAGTATCAAGCCTGATGGACAGCAGTGCCTATTGCAGCACTAGCTGCTTGGTAATAGTAGTGCAGGGCAGAATCCAGCTTAGGAGACAAGGCAATACCACAGCAGCTAGGCCAGCAGTAGCAGCCTACCCTTGAGATCAGTAAGCAAGCCTAATCAGCGAACACCTGCAACCTGTCCAAGGTAGTCACCTAACTGGACAGGGGAAGGGCCTGGGAGATGCATAAACCCAGGGCTTGAGCCAGGTCAGGCAGTCTAGTCCCAGAGGCTGAAGGAGAAGGAGCTTTGCTGTGAGATGACTGGCTGAGACCTCACTAAGCTTGAGAACAGCAAGTAAGGAGCTGAGGGCTGGTAGGGGACTGAGACCCAGAAGGAAGAAAAGGTTTAGGAGACAGCCAGCAGGCTGAGCATTTGTGTTAAAGCTACAGTGCCTGTGTTTTTCTTCTTGAGTTTTAACTGGTGGCTTGGGTTTGGTGCTACTGGGGAGAGAAGTCCTAGCTGTGCCTTCAAGGCATGAAACTGCCTTGAAGCCAGCCAGGGATCAGGTTCAAACAGCAGAGTAACAGGGACAAGGCCAGGGGTCCAAGCAGGGATCAAACCAGGGTCAGGGACCCATAGCCCAAGGAGGGTGAAACAAATGCTACAGAGGAACAAGAACCAGGGTCAGGGACCTGTAGCCCAGGAGGGGTAAGATTAGCCCAGAAGGGCAGAGAACAGGGGTCAGGGGCCCAGCTGCCCAGAAGGATGAATTCTGGGGCCAGAAGGACAAATCAAGAGACAAAAGAGCTAGGGGTCCAGAGACATTGTCAACTGACAGGGATGAAGCTGAGAAAGCCAGACCCAAATCCATGAGCCAGAGCCAGAGGAAAGGAAGGATGGCACCAGGAGAGCTGAAATCTCTGCAAGGGACAACTTGGTACAGGACCACCTGTGAGACATGGATATAGTTATAAGGGAGGTCAGAGGACATGCATAGCCTATAAGGCAACAGGTGGCTTTGGGGCACATACAGGCCAGGAGGCCCAACTTAAAGTGAGGATGGGATTGGGGATCAGCAAATTCTGAGAAGGATTCACTGGTAGAAGGGTACAATGGAGCTCCTTCTAGGACCCTCTGGCAGCTTCCCTTTCAACAATCAATGAAGAACACCAAGGAATGGTAGATGGGGGAGAAGGAAAGGTAGCTTAGAACTAGAGCGGAACAAGAGTTGCATTGCTGTCAGGGGGTATCGTGGCCATGCCTGGAGCACCAGACTTCTTACACTGTCAAAACGTGGGACGAGCAACACCACTTATCATTTTAAAATAGCAGATATGTGCCTAGTAGTGAGTGGAATAAGACCACAGATTTCTTATGAATAGCATACCCCAAATAGTCATTACAGAAAACATTCTGTGTCTAGTTGTTTGAAATAAATTCCTTTCGGTGATACTTGAGACAGTGGGGATGTTGTGTGTCATACCAATAAAATATCCAATCTTATTCCCACTGTGTATAGAAAACATACCAACGGTATACACACTTGCATCATTTTTATACTACATTCAGAATGTAAATTGTGCCCTAATGTGTTTTAACAAAGTTAAATAATGTGATCTGAAAGATAGTGTAACAGAGGCAGGATGGATTGTGTGGGAATTTGGCACTGAGATGAAGCCGATCAGTCAACAGTGGTTTTAAGTGAAATCTCTAAAATAAATTAGCTTTAGCTTTCATTTAAATGTAAAACCTAGGATGAAAAAAACCTAGTCATAGAATAACTATTTTTAACAGTAGAGGAAGAAAGTCTACAAATGATCAGACTAGGTAGGTACCATCCAGTTTATTTCTTGAAAAACGTAATGAATAAGTACTATAACTATCTTAAGCATGGTGGCATATTGTGCATCCAGTTTAGTAGATCCTGGCTTTTTGAGCCTAAGTACAGAAACCTGAGGCCAGATTTGCTGACTAGTGCATAAGAGCAGTTAAGAGTAGACCTCCTTCAAAAGTGATTGTCCAGGAGCCCTACTGAGGAAGTTATGTCTTGATTGAAACAGATGGAAAATGGAATAGATACAATTTAATGTAGCTGAGATCCTCCTTCTAATAGCCATAAAGGAGTCTAATCATTTTCAGGTGCTGAAAACATTACAAATAGTTGGAAAAAATCTTCTTTGCAAACTTTTGGGTACAATTACCCTTTGTCAGGCAGAGGAAGCATCTGAAGATGGTCTGTTTTCTTGCTAGATGGAGTAATAAAGCAGCTAGAGGCCAGTATGTATGCAAGCAAGCCAGTCAGTTAGAATGTAAAAATGAAAGGTGTTTTGTAAATTCCCTTTGAGGATTAGAACTGAAAGATCAGAGAGAGAGAGTGGTTGTCTTGTGAGAAATGTGCCCCCACAGGTAATTGGGTATTCCTGTCTTTGATAGATTTTCGGTGTGCATTCTTTCTGGTATGCAGTTGTTGTCTAGTTTACATCATGGATTACATCATGGCATAAAGAGTTTATTAGGCACTGGTAGGCCTGCAGGAAGGTAAATTAAAGTGGTTGTGTTATGTAGAAACAACAAAATTAATGGGCAGCTCTAAAATCCTTTCCTTTAACATAATGAACTGTGTGGTCCATTTTCCTGAATTTTAAAAGGGTTCAGTATCTAAACACACAGAAGAGAAAGTTCACAAATAACTTCACACAGGAGCATGGTTTACTTGCTATGGCTAGAGCAAAATCTAGACAGGAAATGGCAAAAGAACTGCTGCGTGGGAGATGGCTGAATGATCTAAAGAAAACTGTTTTGTCAAGTACTTGTGAGAGAGAAAAGGTTGGGAAAAGGGCAACAGAGCATGCAGCTTAAACTATATATAGTAAATCACAGATTTTAGAGAAGTAGGGAGAGTGTGTAGAAAACAATATACAAAAATATCAATTATACAATAAAATTGCCTAAGAAAATGAATAAATAGAAATATCACAACCTCATTGATAGCTTCTTGATAAATCCTTACCAATGTGATTTTATAAGAATATTTATAATTTTAATGTAATTAGTTTAATTTACCTAAAAATAAAAATCAGTGATTTTCTTTAATACTATCATTCCATAATACAAATTATATAATAAAAAAGAAGGCTATAAAAAACTAAGACCAGTCTGATTACAAAGTTATATTTAAAAGGGGAAGTGATTTTTAGTTTTTGGACCTGGTGACAGAAAATTTCACTGGCTCTACCATACAAGCATTTAACTGGGGGCCAAGGGGATATTTTGTACCATAAGGCTTGATGTTGGCTTCAGCAAGATGTTATGCAGATTAAATTACATGGGTGTTTGTAGAAATTTACATTGTGATGGATAAGTAGGATATTCTGCTGTTTCCCCTCTTTTCAACAAGATATTAAGCTTTAGTTTTGGAGTGTTACTCTGAGCAGGTTTGCTAGCTGAAGTTATATTGTCTTTTGAAGAAGTAAATGTTACTATGGGATAGGCAAGGATTTTTTTGGTGATACATTTTATCAGACCAATTGTATAACTTTCAAATGATAAGTAATTATTCAACACATATCTGTAACTTCAAGTTTCATTCAGCTGCTTGTATGACATATTCAAAACATTCAATGAGCTACTTTCAGTTTTTGAGCTGTATGCATAATCTGTAAGTTTAAAGTATGGCGTCCATTCAGATCTTGTACAGCCTTAATTTTAAATTAATCTCTTTCTCTTTCTGTCTCTACTGTAGGTCAGGCTTCCCACAGAAAATGCCTTTCCAGCAGATCTCAGACCTGATCAAAGGTAAATCTCTTGGGTATTAGGAGTAGTTCAGCCTTTGTGATCTTTGCCTTTCAGTGAGTCTGCCAATTAGTGTGAAGTGCAACAGTGAGTCTATAATATTGGAATTGGAACTGAGATCCAATAAACTAATGTCATGTAGGAGCCACCAAATACCCATTAAATAGGTGCCAGTTTTAAGCCTGGCTGAACAGAACTGGATTCACACTGGTGACCTACAAGCAAAAGTCTTGAAGCTCATTAGTAATGCCCTGAGGTATCAAGTCCCTTAGGAAGCTTGCAGTGTCTTTAAGAATGGTGATTTTTTTTTTTCTGGTAGCATTCCTTTATTAAATCAAGTTGTAACCTTGTGTTTTTCCTGTTCTATGTTCTTAAACAAACCTCATTATATAGTTGTAACTGCTTAACATAGCAGTTACAAGCCACATCACGCAGACTAACTTCTCCATGTTGAATGAAACCTTTTTGTCTTTTAAGACTCTCCAGATCACTGTTTATACACATTTTATGCTAGAATAACTGCTTGATCCAGGAATTTTTTATTTTTTACTAAAATAGTAGTTCTGCTAGAAATCAAAGTCTGTACGTAGTTAAACTGAATCAAAAGTCTTGCACATTCTGTAACAGTATATAGCTGCTTTATACCAATATAACATTGCCCAGAAAGGGAGTGGGTTGTTCATTGCACTTTAATTATAACAATAGAATACATGCTATAGATTTTTTTATGTACAAATAAGGCCTAAAAGTAACCTGAATGCAATTAATTTTCCACCCTGTATTTTGTCATTCTTCTAGCTAGTTTATTGGAAAAGCATGAAATCCTTTAAAATTGTTAGCTGTAATTTAATATATTGAATGGCTAAAGTCCAGTGACTCCTTGTTACTTTGGGATAAGTATAACTTCTAAAAATGTATTAAAAGTTATTGTATCATACCAGCAACATTCAGCAAGTGAAATCATCTGAGAGTGTGTGGGTGGGTGAGTGATGTGTCTCCACTAACGTCTATTTGACATTCTCTGGAAATGCAGAGAATGACTGTGTAATTTTTTCAGGCTTCTATATAAAATTGATTTAAAAGTCGCATTTGCATAAAGCCTGACAGTCTCCAAAATCAAAATATTTATTTAAACTTTTTCACACAGCTATAGCACATTAAAGATGCTTATTCAGTTCTTTTCTTACCTCAACTTCTCAGTGAGTGTTAATTTCTTATATTTAACTTGCATTTAATTCCTTTGGGCAATCGTTTATTGTATCATTCAGTAAAATAAGGATTTATGTTTGCTTTCATCACTATAGAAAAGATGGATCAATACAAGTAATAAATCTTTAAGTGCTTTTTAACCTTACATGCACTTTATAGGTTGAAAGATAATCAATAGTCATGACAGAAAAACTGCATATGATTCATCTTTCAAGTTGGCTCACTTCTTATGACATGATGCCAATAGCCGAGAATGTTAATGCCAGGATCAATTTTCCTAATAAAAATACCCTAACTTGAAGTGCTATATATGAGGGTTACCTTCCAAGATAAAATTAACACTTGATAGATCTTTCATGTTCACTAGCCTACACACACTGTCAAATCGGCTCTTCCATTTATTTAGTTAGTCCTCACTATTTCATATAAAATAGCTTTGACTGCAGATTTATCTGGCAGTTGTATCCTTGTTCTAATGATTCATTAATGTGAGTATCAGTGAGGGTTATCATACCAACAGAAATTCAATAATCTTTTGGGGGGTTTGGGGGAGGGATTGTTTGTTTATCTTTAATATACACTTTTCAAGTTCTCATAATAATGTCTTAATTCATCAGGTTGAGCTCACTGAATCAATATGCTAGGGCTCAGGCATCTAATGAGAAGTATAGCTGTTGCTATTGTCCCAGTAATTGTCTTTTTAATACTATTTCAAGTAGTCTGTATAATCAGAAGTTTATGCAGAAAATTGCATTCTCAGACTGGATTCTCAGAATTGTGGAGATTTTTATGTTTCAATCTTTTAATTGTTTTAATTCTGTGTTTAAAAATGTTTAAACATTTGAAAGATATTTCTCTGCTTATACATTTTCTTGGCGTATGTGTCAGTTTAACAGCTTTTGAACATGCTGTTGGTGGAAACGTGAACATGCTGATATTGACTCAGACTTTTCACATAATACAAAATGATACCTGAGGTTTTCCTGGGACTCTGAAAACAGAACAAGGGTTTGGTTAGATGTTTTAAAACTCAGATTGTCTGAAACATGAAACTTTCAGCTTGATCCTGCAACTTTGGTGGCTAAATTGTGATACAGTTACTTAAATTGAGTAAGATCTTGGTTTCACTGAAGTTAGGCCATTGACTCTAATGAGAATAGAATTTCATCAGATGAGAAGTTAGTAATCTGGTACAACAAAGCACTTAAAGTGCTGATTCCCAAAGGGTGTGCAGTGCAGCACATTAGTGTGCTGTGAAACCAACAGAAATGTGTCGCAGACTTCCTCTGTGCCAGGAGGCAAATGCAAAGGTAAATGCAGGAGGGACCCTTTGGTGCTGGACAGGGGGAATAGTCCCCACCATGCCCTGACTGGGATCAAGATGTGTGGGAGGCAGACTCCAGACAGGAGGAGCGGGGTGAGGGACCTGGTGACCCATGGTCTGTAGAAGCAGAAAGGTGGTGTAAGGTAAAGGGAGCAGGGCTGTAGTACCTGGGGCCTGAAGGTAGGGCTATCCATGACACCATCCTCCTCCCTGAACCCACTCATGCCCCTCCAGCTGTGGCAGTCATCCCGTGTAGGAAGGACCCTCAAGCAGTTCCAGGACAGTCCCAATGGGGTGCAGGATCACTGGGAACCAGGGAGAGAGTGCAGCCTGCCATGCTAAGCTGTCTCTAGGACAGCAATTGTCATCAGAGCCCACCTGCCTCTGCTTGCCCACCTGGCAGGTGTGGGGCCTGGATGGAGTTTGTCCATTCCCTGTGACACCTTTCATGGACTAGGTCCCACTGCAGGGGAATGCTCCAGCCACTGTGGGGAAGGGCAGCCTACAGGCTTGGTCTTGTTGTGTGAGGTAGGCCCCGCTCATGGCCAAGGTTTGAGTGGTTCAGTCCCTGCAAAGGGAGACTGAGCCTCTTGGGAAGGGATAAAGGGGGTGGGGATCCTGCAAGGAAGTATCGTATGTCCATGGCCCCTTCAGTGACTGTGCCTTCTGCCTCACGGCTGCTTCTCCACTCCTCACAGTCCTCTCAGGCAGACAGTGGGTCCAGAATCACCCAGCTTCTACATGGAGAAGAGTCTCTAGTTTGGGAATTAGTTTTTCAGGTCTAACATCCCCTTCCCTGTGCCTCCCTCTGAGTTTCTGTGTTGAGTTTTGCCCTTGCAGCCTTCTCCCTGACCCCAACCCCCTCCTTGTTCCCTGTCTTTACTGTCCCTCCAGGTAATTTTGCCCCTTTCACAAACTTCCCCCACCCATGCCCCACTCCAAAGTTTTTATTGTTTTCATAAACAGGAAGAGGGACCAAGTTTGGTGGCACTGCCCAGGATGCAGGGTCCGAGGACTGTGAGCAAGGAGATCCATCACCCAGTGCCAGGTTGTGGACATTCAGGGACTTGAAGCCCTGTGACTGTACTCATCTGGGGACTGCTACTGGTCCCCATGTGCCAGGATGTAGGTGGCCAGGGCTTTCTGGACTCCCTGCTGGTACACAAGGAAGGTGCTCCCAACATCAGTGGGTGGCTGTCTCTTCCAAGGTTCCCTGCACCAGGCATGCTCAGCACACCATGTCTGGTCTGCACGCTATGCCTCCTCTGCCCAGATTTCATGGAAAACTTCCTCCTTGGTCTCACAGATGTTGTGGAGGATGTATGCAGTGACAGTGAGGTACAGTAGGTTCTCCTCCTCCACCTCGAGGCATGTGCTTCATGGCTTGAGGTGGCCAAAGGCACACTGCACAATCATGCAACACCTGTTCAGGCAGTAGATGAAGTGCTCCTTGCTGTGGTCCAGCTGCCCCATGTAGGACTTCATAAGCCTGGGCAGGAGGGGATAAGTTGATCCCCTGATGATGAGGGGAGGGAAGAAGACAGTGTCAATGACAAAACTGGAAACTCCTAGTGTAAAAGTGAGGGGTGTCCTCAATTTTAATCCATATACCAAAAATTTGGGAAACAGTTACTTAAACCCATACTTAATTTTAACTAAACAAGAAGTTATGTTGATATCCAGGGTTCGGTTTAATTAAAATATGCACAACAAAAGAATACCACACCAGCATGAGAGTGTTAGAATTTGGCTCTGAAAATGGTGGGTGGGATATGCAGTCAAATTCATTGAACAGTAGTGTAGAATAAACAATATAAATACTTTTCAAGCAAAAACCTTTCTGCCTTTGGAACTGAATGTCTTATCTCATGAAGTTTCCCATTCCTCTCTAAAAAGCACAACATGCATTTTAACCTATGTATCAATACATATGACTCTAATATATTGATTAGTTTTTTTTAGTGAAATATACATTTAATTTATTTCTTCTATTTATTTCTGTGTTTGTGAGTATATATGTGTGTGTATATATATTTATATATGTGTATATATGCATGTGTGTGTGTATTTTTATTTGTATATACACATCTATATATTTGTGTGTGTGTGTATTTCTATGTATATAATATACACCCATAGAGACAAAAAGATATAATGAAATATTGGACAATATATAATCTTAGCAGATAGAGCTAATTCAGTACTTTAATACATATTTATAAATTGTTTAAACATTCATGCTGTGTACTTCAGAGACTAATTTGGCTCATATGCATAGATACAGTACTGGGATTATATATTTTGTCATATATTACTATAACATTAACATACAATATATCAACAATTATGTTTAAAGGGAGAAGAAATGGGGGGAAATAAAGTGAAACAGTATAGGAAAAATTCAGTATTGACTATATATGTATACCTGGGGGTCTGTAAACATCCCTTGTTGGATAATATCTTTTAGGGACAATACATATCATTGTGTTTGAAAAGTTCCAAATATATACAGCTAAAAAAGGAGCCTAGTATTGACTGGGTTGTATCTCTAAATATCTTATATACCTTAATATAAAATATCTTAAAAATACCTGTAATAAAGAATGAAACACTTGTTTCTACCCAGAATTAAATTTTAGACCACCCAAGAATCCAAGATCTCTGGGGAAATGGGTTTTGGCTGAGTATCATTTACAAAGCAGGTGACTGGATGAGACAGACAAGAAACCATTTCACAGCCTGATGGGAACTTGTATGTGGCTATTAGAGAAGTCTAAAGAGCAAAGCTTTAGATAGGGGAATTTCATTGAAAGAGCTTTTGAGCTGTGAGCAGTTAAACTGCCTTTGGGTTGTTTTATTCCTCTAGTGTTCAAGAAACCAGGATATTTTATATTGTTGTAAGTATACAGAATTGTATCAAAGATATCTGAATCTGTCAGTTCCTCCTCCTAACTCATAAACTATAAAACCATAAGTTTCTTTCAGCTTTCAGGTCAAAAGGGCTAATAAACCTAATGTTAAAGATAGGATTTTCAAAAGAGTCCTAAAGGAACATTGCCCAAGTATCACTGAAGTTCTGGAAGATTTGGGTACTTAAGGCCATATCTATAATTCTGCTACCATGTAACACATAGCAGAAACTTGGTGTGGAGGGGGGCGGAGATGCAGAAATCTCTCATATATTCAGTTCCATGAGAAAACATTCTTTGTCTTTACATATATGTTAGAACTAACAGTAATAAAATACTTGGTATATATAGGACCAGCTTCTCTGCTTCATTGAGGCCACTATATATACTGCACTAGCAGAGAGCTGTCTTAGACCTAAGATTTCTGCAGGATTTCCCTCACAGAAAGGAATCATTTAAGTGCAATAGGGTGGTGTATAAGAAAAGGGGGCTGTGTCTGGAGTTTCCTAGATCCTTGCTTGATGTTCTGTCAGTTCTAACCAAGACTGACCTTACACCCAGATTACCTCAACTAAGAAAGTGCAAGAGTGGCTTAAAACCTGCTCTGCACCCCTCCTTCTTCAGGTGCACCAGTGATACTCATCCACAGCTATTAGGCCAGAAAAGCCTAAGACTACCAAAACACTAGGCCTGTGCGAATAGGCATCTATTCAATTCGGCTTTGGATCTGGCCAATTCAGATGCCAGTGATCTGATTTGGATCTCTGGATCGGTTTCCCGCTTCGATTTGGCCGAATCAGTTCTGAAGCTTAGGAGCTGCTTCGGAGATCCAGCCGTAGGGTATAATGAGGAATTAATGAAATATCTATATTTGTTTTTATTTGTATTATTTGGATGAAACTTTCAGGGGTTGTAGCCTCTGCTGAGAGCATGGAGTGTGCCAAGTTTCAAGGACATAGGTGCAGGGGTTTGGGAGACACTGCCCCCCAAATTCTTGAAAGCAAAACTCATGTCATGTGTACATGTTACACCAGAGTGGGGTGAAAACTGCAAGGGTGGTCACCCCTGCTGAGGCCACGAAGTCTGCCAAGTTTCAAGGTGATAGATGCAGGAGGAGTCTGGCTTCTGGGGCCCTGCATCTCTGGCTGCTAACAGGAAAAACTTGTGACATGGGTGACACTGTGTGTGTTAAGGCGCAACGGGGTGAAAACTGCAGGCCTGCTAGTCCCTGCTAAGGCCACAAAGCCTGCCAGCTGTCAAGGAGATAGGTGCAGGAGGGCTCTAGTGCCCTGCACCCCTAGCTGCTGACAGACAAAACTCCTGATATGGGTCCTTGTGCAACTGACTGTCTCTGTCTTGGGGCAGTTGATTGTATTGATTGTTTCCTCTCCTTAGTCTGTGGTTTGTACGTGTTAATCCTAGCTAATTAAGTTGTTACATTAGGTAGCTACTGTGTATTAAGCTGGTCCCTGAGTGAGTCATCATTGATTTGTAATTAGTAACACAGCAGCTTAGCAGCCAGGCCTGAAGTAGTCCTGCCCCCTCCTCATGCCCCAGGACAGTCACAGTTCCACAAGCACCCATGTCATGAGTTTTGCCTGTCAGCAGCTGGGGGTGCAGAGCCCCAGAACCCCTGAACCTATCTCCTTGACAGCTGGCAGGCTTTGTGGCCTCAGCAGGGGTGACCATCTCCGCAGCTTTCACCCTGCTGTGCCTTAACACACACAGTGTCACCCATGTCACGAGTTTTGCTTGTCTGCAGCTTGAGGTGGAGTTTCCCCCAAACCCGTGCACCTATCTCTTTGAAACTTGGCAGGCTTTGTGGCTTCACTAGGGGCTAACACCCCTGAAGTCTTGACTCCACTGTGGCTTAATGCATAGAAGTGAAATGAGTTTTGCTTCCAAGATTTTGGGGTACAGTTTCTTCCAAATCCCCGCACCTATCTCCTTGAAACATGGCAGGAATTGTGGTCTCACCAGGGGCTACCATCCCTGTAGTTTTCACCCCACTGTGACTTAACACACACACGACATACGTTTTGCTTTCAGGATTTTGAAATCCCAAAACCCCCCTGCACCTATCACTTTGAAACATGGCATGGGTTATGCACTCAGCAGAGGCTACCATCCCTGCAAGATTCATACAGACCAGGCAAAAGCAACAAAGTTACAGATATTTCATTGATACCCTATTATACTCTATGGCTGAATCGCCAAATTGGCTCCGAAACTTTTTCGAAGTGATTCAGAAGCTCTGAATCGATTCAGAAATCCTAAAGCTTCCAGCAATTTGATTTGGATTCATAGATTCAGCCTCTGAATCATTTGAATCATCTATGAATCTGAATCATGATCCAAAGCTTTGCACAACCCTACAAAACACTTCAAAACCATTAAGCAAGGGAATAGGCATTAATAGGAATAGGTGCTAATGTTCCCTCTTTGCCAAGTCTTTTCTGCCAGGAGACAACCTCCAGGATGCACATCTCCCAGACTCTCTACCCCCTAATAAACTTTCAATCGTCCCAAGCTCTACTGTCTATGATACAGACCCCAGGCCAACACCCGCACCCACAGTGGGTATGACCTCAGCTCACATGGCACCATACTGCGGGCTCCAAAAACCCCAGGAGACCCAATCTAGGCTCCTGGTCCAGAAACTTAGCCCCTGCTGAGCACTAAGCCTTTGTCCCACATCTGGGAAGATTCATAGGTTCATAGATTGTTAGGGCCTGGAAGGGACCTTGTAGATCATTGGGTCCAGTCCTCCTGCACTAGGCAGGAAAAGACAACTGGGGTCGTGTGACCCCAGTGAGGTTACTGTCCAGTCTCCTTTTGAAGATTTCCAGGGTAGGTGACTGCACCACCACTGGAGGGAGTTTATTTCACAGTCTGGACACCTGGACTGTGAAGGATTTTTTTGTGGAATTGAGCCTGAAGCAGCCTTCTATGAATTTGTATCCATTGCTCCTGGTCTCACCTAGGGGTACCCTGGTTCACAGAGTTCTTGCTATACTCCCCTGCTGTAGTGGTAAGCCACTACCAAGTCTCCCCACAGCCTCTCCTCATATGGCTTATCTTGCAAGTCCCTGACCATATGGGTGGCTCTCCTCTAGACCCTCTCAAATTTTTTCCATGTCCTTGTGGAAGTGCGGTGCCCAGAACTGGACACAATACTCCAGCTGCAGTCTCACCAGTGTGGAGTACAACGGGAATATCACTTCCTTAGTTTTGCATGAGATACAATGGTTAAACTATGGAAGATCTTCCCTAGCCAGGAGAATTTGGGAGAAGTAGAGAACATGACTTCCATTCCCAGCTTTCCACTTCCTGAGGGGGGAAAGGAGGAAAAGGGCACCTAGTGCTGTGCACGTTTCCCAGGAACCATGCTCTTGCTGTGCTCATTGCCCAAGGCTCTGCTCCTAGAGGAGGCATAGAATCCTGGCTCCTGGCCATGTTCCTCTTCCTCAGATCCTCTGTTGGCAAGCCAGAGGCTGCATGTACACATTCATTAATGTATCATAATTACAGCGTATTACATTTAGTGCCTGTAATAACAGGTGTTAATACACCATAAGAGGCACTACTCCGCAGTAGCACTGGTGCATACTTTTTAAGTGATGCTAATACACAGTAGATCAATTCTATTGTGCATAAGTGCATTAGCATGTTTTTCTTCGTGCTGTGCTAAAGCACAGTAGATAGAATTAATCTACTGCGCCATTAGTGTCTCTTGTAGATGTGCCTACAGTTGTGCAGGTCAGAAACAGCATTTAGCTTTAACCTGCAACTGCTCTGAAACTGTTCTGACTTTAACAGCACAGATTTAAAATGGTTTTAAGTGAATCCAACAATGAGGGATTATAGCTTTTGTTTGTTTTTCTTTTTTTAAATGCCTTATTCAGTATATTCTAGAATTGATTACTCTTTAATTTCTTAAAGCATAATTGATGGTGATCAATGTCTGTTTTGGCCCTATTGCTGTCTTGGACCATCCTGAGCTGGAGCTTTAGCTCTTCCTCACAGATAGCCCTGTTTCAAAGCATTCATTCTAGAGGAGTTAAAACATATTTTAGAGCTTAATCAATGTACTGCCGCCTCTGCTTTGATATTATAGGAAACTACTAAAGCCTTCTTACAAGGGCATATACTATAATACCTGTCTACAAAAAAGAAAACAATGGAATGCAGAAATTAATATTTTAATAGCAAAAAATTAAGTCTTTAGGTGAAGATTATGTCACAAATCCTTTGCTGGATAAACTACCCATTATTACAAATATAAGATATGAATTGAATAAATTACTGTCCCAGAAGATAGAATATGTTTTATACAGATTACACCAAGATGATTAGGAATTAGGAGAACATGCAGGAAGGTTACTACAGAGTAAATCCAACCATAATAAAATATCAGCTATAAGAGACTGTCTTGGAAATAAGGTTGTTGGTTCTCTTGGCAATATGCATATGACACAGAGACAAATCAATTAACAGTTCAGGCTATTCTGTTTGAATTTGCACACCAAGAATCTGAGTGTCACCAGGAAGGAAATGGATAGGTTTCAGGACTTTATACCCATACAACAAATTCAGATAAAAAAAAAAAAATTTTAAAGGCTCCTTTGTCATTAAATGTACTAACTTTGGCCTTAAAAGACATGAACAATAATAAATCCCCAGGCAGTGATGGATATACAGTGGAGTTTTATTTTTTTAAAATGTAAACCTATATTACTATGTCAATTATTGAATGTCAATTGAATAGTGATAGTCAAAACCCAGGTACACCACCATCCACTTTACATGAAGCAAGTATTTCTGTAATTCCTAGTACCAATGCCTAGTTTAGGAATTGTTCTAACTACAGAACAACTGATTTAATTAATGTAGACACTAAAATCCTAGCCAAAACTTTATCACACTGATCTAAACAGATCTTCCCGAAGTTAATTTGCAAAAATCAAGTTGGATTTATTGAAAAAAGCCATGTTTCAGATAATGTACATCAGGTTTTTGATATAGTAGGAGCAGTACATAATTCCAAAGCCATTATGGTTTTTTTAGTACTTGATGCAGAGAAGGCCTTTGATTGTGTTTCCTGGAAATACCTTTTTGTGTGTTACCAAAGATGGGATTTGGTAATGAATTCACAAGGGGGATGCAGCTGTTATATACAAATCCCACTTCAAGAATTGTGATCAATAATATGTTACCTGATCTATTTCCCTTGCAAAGGGGGACTCAGAAAGGTTGGCCATTATTCCCCCTTCTATTTGATTTACAACTGGAACCATTGGCTACAGCTATAAGGAATAAGGATGAGATAAAATTCATTAAGGTAGGTGGTAGTCCATTGTCTGCATACAACAGGTTCACTAATACTTATGTCAGATCCTGACAGAACAAATCCTACCCTCCTATAATCAGCATTTTTAGCAATCTGGCTGGCTATAAAATTAAATGGAGTAAATCTAAATTACTTGGATTAAATAAGTATACCACAACAAACACATATAGTAAATGACATTTTCATTGCCAATCAGAACACTTAATTTATTTGGATATTAAAATATCCAAGAATGTTAATGTTGTTGTCTGCCAAAACTTTCAAAAGCTTATTGATGTTATATCACAGGATCTGAACAAATGGAGCAGTTTGGCAATATCCTTGTGGGAGTATGTTAATATTTAAAAAATGAATGTCTTACCTTACCAAATATACTTATTTTAGAGCCTACCCATTGTAATTCCCCAATCCTATTTTGTTAAAATCAATTAAATGTTCAACAGGTATTTGAAAGGAGAGGATAAATGTGCAACTTTGCATCATCAGAAGAGATGCAACTATCAGTTGAAATGGGTGGCATTCATCTTCCAAACTTTCAAAAATATCACAACACCTTCTGAGCATGTACCTGATGACTGATGTAACTGATAACTCTCTCGCATTGGTAGAAATTAAACAAATACTTATGTTTCCCCTTCTAACTGTTATGGGCTCTATTTATCACCATCTCTCTAACTCTGTGATCCCTACAGGTTTTGCAGCCCACCTAGCTTGGGAAAATGTGGGACACTTACTGAAGTTTGATATCTTTATTCAGACCTCTTTGGTTGTGTCCATGTGAGCAGGGGCATGAGTTTGCAGCAGCACAAATAGTAGCAGCACATATTTGTACTGCTACTTGAAGCTACAGTGCATGCCCCTGCTTATGCAGTTTGCAGCAGAACACATTGTCCTGCTGCTCCATGTGCTGGCTGGGGCACAGGGTGCCCCAGTGCAGGGCCAGAAAGCAACCCCCACCCTTGCCCCAGCCACATGGAGAGTGGCATGTGGAGATGGGGGAGCAGGCAGCCTTGAGACTTGTTGTAAAGCCCTAGCATTGAGGCACCCTGTACCCCAGCCAACCAGGGAGCTCCTAGCTGGGGTGCAGTATGCCTCAAGATGGATGGCTAGGACACAGGGTGCCTTACCTTGGGGGCTCCATAGTGCATGGAGACAGAGGAGCATGCAGCCCTAGGGCTCCCGCAATGCCGTGCATGGGTGCAACAGGTGTGGTTTGTGGTGCCACAGAAGGATGCGGTACCACAAACAGCACATGCCTATACATCTGTGTCCAGCCTTTAGGGGCAATCCCTTTTTGAATATGTGTCCCACAAAGGGATATGGAGAAAGTGGATGGACAAGGATATTGTGCATATAGAATGGCTTCTAGTAGGAAAGTATATAAAATCCATTTCTGAATTATATGAAAAGCAGTTAAACAGTTGAGAGGCAATATATGCAGTTGCATCAAGTATTAGAAAATCAGTTAGGAACTAATAGTCCTGGTATATTATTTTTGCCTTGAAATCATCTTCTCTTCCTTATTCTGTGCCATCACCCTATGAATTTATAATGTCACATTACAAATCCAATACAAGCTGTTTAAGACTGGAATAGAATGGAGACCTAGATATCTAGATGACAAAATCCCAGTGGAAATTAACATTTCACAATATTTGAACATTGACAATTGTTCTTAAACTTTGACTTATAGAACATAATATAACTTTTTGGCTGTACTGTACTCCCTCCAAACATACAATTTTAAATGTATGCTGGTAAATACATGTTGGAGATGTGATACATTGCAAGTAATGCTTGGTCACACGTTTTGGTCATGCCCTATTATGAGGTTTTTTGGGGAGAGAAATTATAACTAGAGTTAACATAGTTTTGAACACAGCACTGAAACCTTTGGCAAACATCTATGGTCTTGGGTATATCCCTGAGGAATATACTTAGGGATTTAAACAGTCCTTCCCAAATTGCATTCTTATAGCAGGTTTTATAATCTTTTAATGCAGGATTATATTGCTATATTTGAAAAGCAGGGTATTTCCAGTGATTGATCTGGTACATTGAGATGCCACATCTGACATCTATTGAGATATTTATGTTTAGCAGGCTTCACTGCTGGACTGCACCTGTGGTTTTCTGACATCCCAATGCATGGAGACTCTGAGATCATGGAGATGCTGCCTCATTCCAAGGTACTGGCATGATAAGGCCCTTAAAAACTCCATAAGCAGCCCAGCAGCACACTACCATGCTGGGTCATGGGCAGCCAGGTCTAGGGTCACTGAGGGATCAAGGTGCTGACCAGGGTTGGGAGGAAGGAGCAGAATTCAGGGACACATGGGGTCAGGAAGCCAGGAGGTCAGTCCAAGAACAGGGACTAAGAACAAGCCAAGTCAGGAAGCCGGAGGATCAGGCAAAGAGAGGAGGCACAGGACAAGCCAGAGGGCACAGCAAGGCAGTCCAGGATCAGGTTGTGCCCTGTTTCCCAGACACTTCCTGTTTCAAGTCAGTGGTTTATACCAGGGAATTGGAAGGTCAGCTAATCCTGGCTGGCCACTCTGGTGACAGTGAGTGGGCAGAAGGCTAGGCCCTGCTGGAGTTTTCAGGACAGCTTTGATCAGCCTTGGTGGCCATCTGTAGGGTGGCAGGCTGGGATGGAGTGGCCACTCTGGTCAGGCTGAGGCCCCAGGTTTGATGCTGTGTATTGACACACACATGGTTTTATGACATCCCAGGCACCTGGAGACCCTAGAATCAATGAGCTGTTTCTTGAGCCCAAGTTCCCTATGCACCAGGGATGTCAGAAAACTGTGTATGTAGACCTGGATATGCTGGTGTTTTTTAAAGGTCCCATCCTGCTGGGACCTGTAAAATTGCTGTGTAGCCCACCTGCACTGCACACATTGTAGTCATGGAGATCCTGGGGTCAGGAACCAACTCCCTAGTCTTAAGGTCTCCATGTGCCAGAACCTATAAAAATCAACATGCAGCACTGTTGGACCACAGACATGGTTTTTATTCATTGCAGTGCATAGGGACCCTGGGATTCGGGAGAGGTCCTGCAGGCCATAGGGACCCTGGGATTCTGGGGTCTTCATGTGCTATAATGCATAAAAGCCCTATAGATGTCCTACCCCAGTGGGGTAAGTCCTTCCACTTCCCCTGCTTAGGAGCCTCAGATCCTGCACACCAGGGAGCCCAGTCAGAACTGCCAAACATGGAGTTTTGACAATCAAGCTGATTGTCCATGTGGTAGAAAATCATATAGCCCCAGCAGACACTCAACTGGTTGTTGGAATCCAGCTTTCAATGGCTGGTGCAGGGGGAGCCCAGGAGCATGCTTCCAGGGTCCCTCCTTCACTAGCAAGTAAGGTGGGATCTAATCCTCAGTCTCAAATTCAGAATCCTGCCATGCGTAAATGGTTGGATAGGAGACACAATTATTGGGATCATGGATCAGAACTCAACATGCTTTAAATGGATGTCCAAAGGAAGAGAGGAAGTGAAAGTGCTCTATTAGATTTTTGTTGTTGTTGTTTTAATTCCTTTCATTAACAGATTAAGTACATTTTGGCAAAGCAAATGAAATGTTCATTTTTTTCATGGAAAAATTTTGGCCAACCTTAGAAAATATCTTTAAAACTGTAAGCATGAGTACATTTAGTTTCTATGCTTAGCACTGTAAGAACCCTTTTTTTGTATTTTCTTCCTCCATTTTCTTTTACATTGTTTCATTTTCTCTTTTCTCTTTTATAATCATTCCCCCCCACCATATAATTTTCTTAATTTTTTGTGCAGTTGTTCAGGTCTGATATGACATCAAGCTTTAACCTGTGACTGCTCTGAAACTGCTTTAACTTTGTCAGCATAACACCCTATGCCATGGTAGCAGCAACAGCCCTGTGGCCCTGTTGTAGCAGGAGCAGTAACAACTGGAGGTGGGCAGTCTTTGCCACAGCAACAGTAGCAGCCAGGGATAGGGCAGGTTAGATGAACACTGGGCGTTGTCTACACAAGATGCTTAATGCCTATTGAACTAATTCTTCTGTGCAATATTGCGGCTAGCAAAACCATGCTAATGTTTCATCTGTGCTAATGCAAAGTAGCTTTATTCCAATGGACATTTAGCATCACTTAAAAGCATTCATTTGTGCTAATGCGCAGTAGCACTGATTACAGCACATTGAGTTAGTACCTGTAAGTACTAACTTAATGTGCTAACTTGGTACTAACTTAATGTACTGTAATTATGGCACATTAGTGAACGTGTGGATGTGCTCGCTCTCTCTGTGTCTGGCACTCAGCATCTCCTCCTTCCTCCCATCTTTGGTCTCCAGCATGTTTCTTTCCCACAGCAGAAAACTGGTTAGGTCCTCCTCTGCTACAGAGGCATACCATCCTCAAAGGGAGGAACAAATACTACTCGGCAAGGACAAAGTTCATGAAAACTTGGCATCAGAGATGGAAGTGAAATTAAACATCTATTAAGAGGAAAAACATCCGATTAGCTGTGTTCTTGCTTTGTTTGCACAACTGAGGATAGATTAATAACAGTACAGATGGTCAGTAGCACTTTTTCATTTTATATTGCAGTGTGCATGGGACACACAATGTAGCAATTACACAGCCTTACAATAAACTGATTCACTTAGACATTAAAGACTAAAATTGTAACACCAGTAAACTTCTGAGTTACTTTTTTTATATAGATCAAGACAAGAAACCTGGTATGCTGTTTCATTCAATATCCCTGCTCTGTTATTTCTCATAGGCAGTCACTGTGATATTTCAGAAGGCAACTGTCTTCACCCTTGTATGGCTCTTAATAAAACTTTATGTAACAGTAGCTATTTTCATCCAAATGTACTTTCAAAGTGTAGGAACTGTCTTATTCTCCACTGAGATGGGACGTAGCAGCTGCCTAGTGAAAGTGTTCTCTTATACAGCAATTTAGGGTAGGTAGTAAAATAGAGTGTTTTATCCAATTCAGTTTGCATTAGGAGTTTAAGAATACAAAATGTAATGCTCCATCAAGGAATTTTGCAAGGGTGCCAATGCTAATCCTATAATGTTGGCAATGGGATTTTAATAACCTTATTTGTATTCCTCATCCAAAAAAATATCAACTGAGATTCCAAGCCAAGGTCCCAGCCCTGCAAACTCTTTTCACCTGCTTAACTGCAAACAGATGTCTAGTCGCACTGAGGTGAATTCAGAAATGTGGAGGTCTTACAACTTTAACACTGAAATAGATCACTGTTTTGCAGGTACTGGTTATTGGAAAACTGCCTGTCTTATGTCACGTTATAACATAAAATAAATATGCATACATGCATACAAATAATAATAATATATAATAATATGCATTATTGACCATCCATATTCCTATTAATCTACCTTCAGCTATGTGACCAGAATAAACACTCAGAAAATTATATTTTCCTCCTCCAGTGACTGACTTCAGTTCTTTCTTAACTAGTAACTCAATGGCATAATTCAGCTGGGGAAAGTTGATTGTGTATAAGTGCTTCAGGAGCAAGGTTAAAAAAGGAGGAACATTATCTGTCAATTTTTAATATCATCTTTAGTAGGATAGTAGGATCATCTTGTGGGAGGAGGGATTAAAATAGTGATCCATCACTTCCTAGTTAGCACAGACAGCCTTTTAAATGGATGATTCTAAAGTCAAATTATATATTCAAAAATAGTAGTTCTAGAAAAAATGAAAAGTAGAAACAGAAGCATTAGGAATCATCACAAGAAATTTCTCCACAGTGGAAAGCTAGAAAAGTAGTTTGATAACACTGAATAAAACATGGCTTAGTGGTATAAAGTTTAATTGTCTGGTTCCCTCAATTTCCTTCCTTCCTTTCAGCAGAAGCCACTGGGGGGAACAGTCCACTCTTCTGCTTTGATGAA
Source organism: Crocodylus porosus (assembly GCF_001723895.1). Classification (NCBI taxonomy): domain Eukaryota; kingdom Metazoa; phylum Chordata; order Crocodylia; family Crocodylidae; genus Crocodylus; species Crocodylus porosus. The sequence goes on along the minus strand of NW_017728886.1, from coordinate 170,419,004 downwards.
GGCTCAGGCCAAGTATTTTCTGAGCTCTTTTAATTACTGAACCTAAGCTGCAGATGCCAAAGGACCTATTGAGGAACAATATGGAGCAATGGATTATGCACGAAAAATTGAAAGGTGACCACCCAAATAGAACACAGTATAATAAAATGGAACAAAAACAGTTGAAAATAATGAAAAGCAGGTAGATTATATCAACTTCAAAAGCAATCTGTACTTGCAGTTAAGGATTTATGAGTAAAACATTTTTGCATTCCTTTCCAGTTATCCAGGCATAAAGTAGTAGTGCAGCATAATGTACCAATTTAATAGATTATTGATTTTTAAAAAAATGATAGGAAATCTTTCATGTGAGACTGAAAGACGTGTCACATTCACACTGAATGTGTATCACATTCCCATTTCTGGAACCTTTGATTCTTTTCTTTTCCCTTTTTTTCCCTTTAATCATCCTTCTGTTGCAGAATTCCTTTCTAATATAAAAGCACTTTAAAACAGATGCCTGCCTGCCTTTGAGAATGCTGAGTCACAAAGCATACATTCTTCAGATAGTGAATGCAACTCCATATAAGATACTGGAAATCTTGGAAAAAAGTTTTGAAGATTCACAGGATCACTCAATGGTCAGGGCACTAGTAAGGGGTTTGGGAAACCTTGCTCTACCACTGACTTCTCTGGTGAGTCTCGCTGTGCCCTTGTTGTCCATATGTTAAATGGATTTGAATGAATCTGTTAAATAATGTAATTTCTCAGAAGTGTTTTGAGGATGATTGTACTGGAAAAGTGTGAGGCATAAGAGGGGGGCATATAAATACTTTAGATATATCAAAGCTAGTTTTTGTTGGGATTTTAAATGCACTGGACAGTACCTGAAAAAATATGGATTTTTTTAAACCCTACTCAGAGTTCTGAGTCTGTAAAGGAAGAGCGCCAAAGGCAGAAAGTCTAAAAGGGATTTTGCTATTGATTTTACGTGGAAGGCACTTAGATATTACCGAACAACAGCATACTCTTGGAAGATAGATGGATAAAGATGTATGCCACATATGGACAGTATATATTATATTGAGCATGTTTGTATTGAATAGTAAGAACAGTTACTGCTCATATTATTAAAGAAAAGCTGTTTAATACTTAAAGAAAAAATTGAAAAACATAAGTCTAAAATGACTGGTATTAAAAAAATAAATTCTGCCAAGCCAATTATCTGGATACTATGTATGTATTTTATTTTACCTTTATTATGTAGCTTAACTTTAGCTTTAAGGAGTGGTCACTTTTTTCAGAAAAGCCTAATGTGTGTATTTAACATTCAGTTTCATAAGCAGTTAACCTATACAAAAGGCATACATTATCTTATTGTTTCCCTTCTCTCTTGGGACGTACATCCTCTGCACTTCCTACTATTATGCTTGGATGCAAAGATCTTTTTTTTTTAAGTCTTGCATTAGTTAAATCATGACTGGAACATGCCATGATGTCCTGAGCTGTGCCCTGTGAAAGCAGAAGCCACTGGGCTTCAGCCTCTCTTTGAAATTGTTTTACTCCAACACTCCTAGGAAGCAGAAGCATAACTAACCAGGACAACCTTGGGCAGTTCTCCCTATCCCTTCCCAGCCTTGTACCTTTGAGCTTTGGGCAGGAGCATCAGTTGGAGTTTGCTGCTTCTGAGGGGAGGTGTCATGTCTTTTTTTTTCTGCTGTAAATGCCCATGTTGTGGGGCCAAACCCCACCCTATTTTTCAACAGCAAAAAATTGGAGTGCAATTACTGCCTCACTTCAGAACCATATTTCCCAGAGTACTATGCACTTATTGATGTATACTACTGCAAGGCTACTGCCTTCTGTGGGGATAGTGCCAGAAAGTGCAAGAGGAGGCAGACAGGGGACAGGAGGGTAAGATAGCACATCCTACCTCCTTCCCACTTAGACAGTGCTCTTAGGGTTCCCTTAGGGTTCATGCCCTACTCCCCCATCCATCCTTACACACCTGCTGGAAAGTGCAGCATAGTAGGTGGACTTTTGCTACATTCTATTGTCATTTGATTTTTAATAGCATTATTGTACATAATTTTTAAAGGTCATTCCAGGTCATAGTTTTAAGATTAGAAGTATTATCCTCATGTAATCTGACATCCTGTATATTCCTGATATTAGTATTTCATCCTTTTGCCCCTGTATTGAACCATTTTCATTTGATTAAACCGTATATTGCAGAATAGTATCCAGTCATGATTTGAAGACTTCAAGAGATTTCATTCCTTTGGTCAATGTTGTTTTATTTCTCTTATGGGCAATAACTGAAACATAGAAATACAAGTTGTAGTCTCTCTATTCTACTTTCTCTGTGAATCTTTAGTCAAAATACAATACATCAAAAAACAATGCATCAAAAATCTGACTACCTCTGTTAATCACCCTCATAGTTAAAAAGGTGCAACAGTTCTCATTTGAATTTGTCTAGCTTTTAACTTTTAAGTTTTGGTTTTTGCTTTAGCTATTTCTGGTAAGTGTTACCCTTCTGTATTGGGTGTTTTATTTCTCTGGTAGTACTTACATACTATAATTTCAGGCAGTAATTTGAATATTTATTATATAAAAGCATACATACTACAAACAGAACATGAACAGTCTGTAACTCAAACTACATATTGATTTATGGTACGCAGCACTAAGCTCATTACATCTGTAATAATGTCTTTTCCAGACCACGAATAAGTTTTGTGACTCTTTTTCACATTGGTCTCTCTAAGCCTAATTACCTATATTTCCATGTAAACTTTCGGAACGCTGCACATGCAGCCCAAATTGAGGTGAGTATCTTGGATATCTTGCAGCTCAGTTTGCATTTCTAAGTACCTTTTTACACAAATTTAGGCACATAAATTTGTAGATCTAACCAGAATTTATTTCAAAATGTGGTTGGAAATAGGGTCCTGTCCCTTATACTAAAAAATAATAAAACTATTGATTTTTATACCACATCTATGTATTAGAAATGTATTTGCTATTTTTAATAATCCAGGACTGTGTACCACACACAGATTGTGACATCAGTATGTCAATGTACAAAAGAAGCATTAAAATAAAATTAATTTGGCCATTTTAATGTCAAAGTACTTTTTCACCGTTAACTCTTTTTAGTTAATACAAATTTCATCTCTACTCAAATTATGGTTATGAGTATTAACTTCTTTACTGTTTCTCTACTAATTCCATGTCACATCTCAAGAAGAATTTGTGAGTAATCTTCAGTTTTACTCTGTTAATATCAATTTTCTTTGGTTTCATTTAAGTGTGTTAAATGGAAAATATGTTAACAAGTGCATTTTATTCAATATTACAAATACATCATCCATTTTAATTGAATCTTTTAGGGAGATTGTTACCTGCCTTGTTATAAGTTTGTCTTTGGGTTATGATTTCTTCTGTATTCCATGTTATGCTTGATATAACAAGCTAAAGTCTACATTTTAAATGAGTGGGAACCATAAAGGTGACTACTTTAGTCATATCCTGTAAAAGCATTATGATGACTAATGTTCTGTATTGGATATGGTGGTAGGTAATTGATGTCTGGAAAAGAGAGTTTAGCTAGTAAAGGATTATTGTGCATGATATTTATTTGGCCAGCTCTCATTGGGATACATTTAGACAAGACTTTGAGAGAAATTCTCGGGAACAGCAGACAATTGACAAAAGGAAAGATACCTTAATTAGTGGAAAATAAAGACCTTTAAAAAGGAAAGAGGACCTTCTTCCCTTAGAATGAGCCTGGTTACACTAATTTTAGGAGGCTTAAGGAGCTATTGACCCCTGGACCGGCAGCTTAAAGTTTACATCACTCCAGGGCAGGTCTATCTCTGGTCTATGTTTCCCAGCTCATGTTCCATAAGTGTGTGGCTACTCCCTACAGATGAGTCACCCTAGTTCTCCAGTATCCTAGGATACAAAATCTCCTCCCCAACCCTCCTGTTCAACAAATTATCCACCCCAAACTGTAATGCCCAGGATGCAGTTCTGGCACAAAGCCAACTCCCCCTCCTGCCCCTAGGGGTGCCATTTTCCCAGCCCCAGGCATGCAAGTCTATGCAAACAGTCTGCAGAGCATATGCCAGCTAGCCAGGGCACAGACAGGTCCAGGAGTGGGGTCTATGGAGGGTGGGGGGGAACAAGGTAGGGGGCCAGGTTAGGTCACTATGAACCAGGGTTTCCTTCCAGGACAGGGGCAGTCACTCCTCCAAAAGCACCTTCTCTCACCACTCCCCCATCCCAGTCACCCCAGGAAGTATGTCCAGCATCTCCCATACCTTAATTCCATTTACTACTAATTTTTCTAACTTCTTTTTATTTTATCCTTCAGTGGATGACTTCCTTCATTTCACCACCCTTCTCCCCACCCCCTTCCCCTCCATTTCCTTTCCACCTTCCATTTCATTACCCATCCCCATACCATTAACTGTCTTGCAATTTCATGCTCCTGCACAACTTCTTCCCCACTCAACCCATCTCTCACATACCCTCACCTAGAGCCTGTCCTGGTTCATCAGTCTCATAGTGGCAAGTCACATCTGTGCAAGGAAGGAACAGCCAGAGAAGGTGTTTAGCCTTAAGGTGTGACTGCACCAAACTTGAGCTAGCACTAATAGTGATCAGCGTTTGAGAAGCTCAAAGTGCAACGTATCACAATGCCCATTATCATGCATTTCATGAGCTGGTTTGGACCTAAGTGTTATAATTAATCTAGCCTTTCTGTTGAAACTTGCATTATTTTGAGAGAAGTTACCTTAGGTTAATTACCTGCTACTTATCCATAACAGTTTACTGTCTATACTTGCTTGTTCAAAACATTATTTCAGTGCTGTGAGATTATTTAACAGTTTTTCAACCAGTCATTTCCATATGGGCTATCTTGTCTTTCTTTTTAATTCATACTCTCATGTCTTCTAATTTTAAATGGTTTTTTATATTAATATCATGTTTAGTAGAAACCAAGATAGTTTCATAGTTTCTAGGGTCGGAAGGGACCTGAGCAGATCATCTAGTCCGACCCCCTGCCATGGCAGGAAAGAATACTGGG
>NW_017728886.1:170354014-170412763 GCF_001723895.1 Crocodylus porosus | reverse complement strand
TCACCAGAGCACCACGAGTGCTCGTAAAGTTGTGCCAGGGGAATTGCAATGACCTCGGCAGTTCCTTTAGAACTCTAGGGTGGAGATCATCTGGGCCGGCTGACTTGAATATGTCCAACCCCTCCAGAAGCTCCCTAACTAAATCCTTGCTAACCCGTGGCCCAGGTGATTTTGAATTTAAGATAAGACCCAGTAATTAGATACTATACATTAAAAATTGTAAATATGCAGGGAAAGCAGTGGCAAAAAGTGAGGGGCAAGATCCCTACCCCTTGCCCTCCCTGCCTGCCCTCCTGCTCCTTGTCCCCCATGCCTTTCTTCCTGAAGCCTTCTCCCAACTCCTGATTTCCATCCCCTCCATTGCCCCTTATGTGCCTGAGCCTGACCCCTTCTGCCAGTCCCCTCATGTCCCATCTCCCACCCAACTTCTGCTGCAGCTTTGTTCCAACTCCAGGGCAGTCAGTAGTAGCAGTGGCTCCAGCCTGGCCCCAGTTCCCTTCCAGGCCACATCACGGCTGGAGGGACTAGAGAAGCAGAAGGTAAGGGGGAGAGGGCAGATGAGGAGGGGGTAGGCTATGAAGTCTTCTGCTTGCTCCCCAGCTCCAAATCCCCTCCCCTGCCATAGATATCATCCTGGCCCAGCGTAGGTGACAGTTTAGCTCTGGCTTCAGCCCAGAGCCTGGACCTGAGTCAGCACTTTTCCCATAACTATACTCAAATCCAAAATGAGCCTTTCTTTTCCCTGTGCTGCTTTGGGGGTGATGGAGTATGTGAATCACCTTGGATTTGAGTAGATGTGCTAGCATCCTTCAAGGCTAGACTCAGGAATGTTAATCCCTTTTTAAATACATGTATCCCTGTCGCCTGCAACTATGATTTTGTAAGAACTTGCAAGATAAGTGGAGTTGAGTAACCTTGGCATGCTGCAGAGAGTAATGTCAGTTCCTCAAGGACAGTCCCTTCAGCTTGACTATATATGTATAGCCATATATATACATATAAACATGCACATAGGGCATGTCTAAACGTGCACTTTATCCTACTCTACTGTGTATTAAAGTAGCACATCAAAAATAATGCTAATATGCTAATGCACAGTAAAATTAGGCTACTGCACTTTAAGTGTCACCTAAAAAACATGCACTTGTACTACTGAGCATTAGTGCAGCCTCTTACTTAGTACCTCAGAGTGCCTATACATGAACTCTGATGTGCTGTAATTCCAGAGTGTTGGAACAGAGTCGATTGAATCTTACAACGTGATTAATTCATACAATTAATTCATACAATGTAATTAATTGAGTCTGCTGGAACATGCACTTCAGCAGCCTCCCATATCTCACGTATCAGTGTCCCTTTACTTCAGAATGGTGGGGGTGATGCTTTATCTAAAGGTCATCAAACACTGATATACAAGACACTCCTGGCCATTTAATTAGAGCAACTTTCAAAGACTCTCTAATTAAAGTGCTTCTGCCTTTCTCCCAGAACATGTGTATGAAAGTCCTTATATTGAGATACTAAATTTAATGTGCATTAGTAAAAGCATGTATAGATGCATCCATATATATGTTATAACCATAAATTACAAACCAGTGTTCACATTTGAATGATCAAAGCTTTGTTCATAGGAATACTAAAACATGGATTTTAAGCAGAAGCTTCTTTACTCAAGGAAATAAATTAATTTAATTCATAATTACATTTTTTAGGGAAGTATTAGGTGTAAAATTAGGGACCAGAAACAGTACAATATGCCTAATATGACCAGGTACAACTATCAAACAGTAATTTGAATATGCATTAATTATTTCATACTGATGATAAACAGAACATGAACAGTACAAAAACATCTACACATCATGATATTATTTTAATATTAGTTTAAATACTTGTTCAGATACAGTCCATTACCAGAAAGTGAGCTAAATTTTTAAGATATACTGTTTGCAAAGAAGAGTGTGATAAGTTCTAATAATGAAAGCAGCATTGTGCTATTTCTTGAAGAAAATGATAACTTGTGGAATAAAATTAGGTCTTCACAGTTTTAAAAGAAAATCCCACATTTCCACTCAGTACTTGGGGTACTAAATTGATATATCCGTAGTAATACAGAACCTCCGCTACTCCCCCCTCTTCCCAAATCAAGTGTATTGCTCAGCAATTATAAGGAACTGAGGAAGGTGGTGAAAGGAGAACCTTTACAAATGTTGCTTTCATTGGTCTTGCTGCTTCACCAATTATTTTGGGCATTGCATAGTTACCATGGAGTACTTGCTTGAACTGTTAAATATACACTTAAGTGCTTTCTTGAATGGAGTCATTCCTCTGGAAAAGTCAGAATTTAAACATGCAGATTTCAGTTGTCTGAATTTAAAGAAATCACAACCAATGATGTGTGTATTAACTAAATGGCGATGTCTGGCTATATGTATAATTATTTCAGCATAAACTTGGTCTTCAAATTAGATTCATATAGTGCTTAGACCAGCGTATTTACTTTTTTTTCCAATTTAGGATCTTTATAATTTATCTTTCATTTTGTATTTCATCCAAGATAAAGAAAGTTAATGTTTCTATTGGGTCCTGTGACCTTTGGATTAAGCCCTAACTGTGCATGAATGTTTATATTCATTTAACAAATTTGTGCATGTGCTGATTTAAGTATGTATTTGATTAGTATTAAAGTTGCCAATTTTAGCTATCTAGCCAGAGATGTTTAACCCTTACAGGCTATAAACAAGATATTTCTAACTGTAGAAATAACTTCATTCTGTCCCTACCATAGATAGATCCTGAAAACAAGTCTTAATTTCATAGATTTCATAGACATTAGGGCTGGAAGAGACCTCAGAAGATCATTGAGACCCCACCTGAAGGGCAGGAAGTCAGCTGGGGTCATAAGATCCCAGCAAGATCAGCATCCAATTTACTCTTGACGGTGTTCAATGTAGGTGCTTGAACCACCTCCAATGGCAGGCTATTCCAGACCTGGGGGGCTCGGACAGTAAAGAAATTCTTCCTTATGTCCAGCCTGAAACGGTCTTGGAGTAGTTTATAACTGCTCAACCTCATCATCTGGTCGCCAACTGGCTGGAGGGCCACACCCAGAGAGTGGTAGTGGCTGGGTCATTTTCAACCTGGAGGGATGTAGGCAGTGGGGTTCCGCAGGGCTCGGGCCTTGGGCCTGCACTGTTCAACATCTTCATCAGTGACTTGGATGAGGGGATAAAAAGCACCCTGTTCAAAATTTGCTTTTGACACTAAGATGTGGGGTGATGTGGGCATGCTAGAAGGAAGGAATAGGCTACAGTCGGACCTAGACAGGTTACAGGTGTGGGCGGATGAGAATAGGATGGGATTCAACACTGACATGTGAAAGGTGATGCACCTGGGGAGGAAGAACCAGCACTATACCTACAGGCTGGGGAACTCCCTTCTCATCAGTACAGAGGCAGAAAAGGATTTTGGAGTCATCACTGATGCCAAATGAACATGGGCCAGCAGCATGGGGGATGCAGTCAGGAAGGCCAACTGCACCTTGTCGTGCATCCACAGATGCATCTCAAACAGGTCCAAGGAAGTGATACTCCACCTCTGCGCGGCACTGGTCAGGCCACAGCTGGAGTACTGCATCCAGTTCTGGGCACCGCACTTCAAGAGGGATGTGGACAATATGGAGAGGGTCCAGAGGAGGGCCACTCACATGATCAGGGGGCAGCAGGGCAGGCCCTATGAGGAGAGGCTACAGGACCTGAATCTATTCAGCCTCCACAAGAGAAGGCTGAGGGGGGATCTAGTGGCCTGTTATAAACTAGTCAGAGGGGACCAGCAGGCACTGAGGGAGTCCCTGTTCCCCCGAGCACTACCAGAAGTGACTAGAAATAACGGTCACAAGCTGGCAGAGGGTAAACTCAGATTAGACATCAGGAGACGCTACTTCACCGTTAGGGCGGCTAGGATCTGGAACCAACTTCAAAGCAAAGTGGTGCTGGCTCCTACCCTGGGGGTTTTTAAGACAAGGCTAGACAATCACTTTGCTGGGGTTGTTTGACTCCAGTACTGTTTCCTGCCATGACAGGGGATCGGACGTGATGATCTGCTCAGGTCCGTTCCAACCCTGCTAACTATGAAACTATCCACTGGGGTGGTCTGGTGAACAAACATTCCCCCAGATCCTGGTGGTCACCCCTGATAAACTTATAGGTGGCCATCAGATCACCCCTGAGCCTGAGCTTTTCCAGGGTAAAGAACTCCATGGCTCTCAGCCTGTCCTCGTAAGGTTTGTTTTCCTGACCTCTGGTCATGCTTGTGGCTCTTCTCTGGACTCCCTCAAGCTTCACATCCTTTTTGAATTGTGGAGCCCAAAACTGGATGCAATACTCCAGCTGCGGCCTCACCAAGGCCAAGTACGATGGGAGTATGATGTCCCGGGTTTTGCTTGAGAAGTATCTATGGATGCAAGCCAGCATTTTGCTCACTTTACTAGCCTCAGCATCACATTGTAAGCTCATGTTTATCTTGTGGTCAATGAGGACCCCCAAATCTCTTTCTTCTGTCGTGCTAGCCAGCATAACACTACCAAGCCTATAAGGGTGCTGCAGGTTTTTTCACCCAAGGAGGAGAACCTTGCATATTTCAGTGTTAAATGCCATATTTCTTTAGACTTGCAGGTGATTGAGTGATTATTGCAAAGTGCTGCAAGGGTGCCTGCCTGCAGAAAGCTATAGAAGTTAAATGAATAGATAAGGTAGACTTAAAAATGCCCTGATAATAATAATCTGAGATCTACAGAGTACACTAATACCAAGAAACCTACATACAGGTTGTGTGGAGAGGCATTCACCCTTTTGGAAAATGTTTCAGGGCAAATTCATTTATTTATTTTGCTGGTATTGAGAAATATAGAAATATGTTATAGATAATTAATTAAACAGAATGTGTTAACATATGGACCTCTGGTTTGGGATTTTTTATCGTAATTCTGTATAATTTAGTATTAATTGTGCAGTAGACCTTAATATATGCTAGTACTCCCTTTTGTACTGTCCCACAGGATACTTGTTGTAGATCCATTGACAATGGATAACTTATTTTAATTAATTACACAAATAGCTGAATGTGAATGCCAATAGGCTAGGAATACTATAACTAGGAAGTTATTGATTACTCTATAGTCATTGCCAAATGTCAGAAAGAAATAGATTAATATACATGCAGTTAAGCTAGCTGGGAAGAACAGTTAGGAATCTGTCTCAATTTCATTTTTCTAAGATTAAAACTACTAGAAATGCTGTTGTCAAATTTATTTATTTTTAAATATAAGTAAAAATATACCATAAAAATTCTTAAATAAGTATTCATATACTAATATTGAAAGGAACATCAGCCATACTGAGATTTATACAATAGCTATATATAAGCACTTTGCACAATAATATTGTCTTACAGATTTGAATATCCTTAGCTATTAAGTATATTATCTATATATTATGTATTGCTGTCTCAAATTTTAATACAACTCACAACATGTATTTCAGGTAGAGAAGTAGCCCATTATTTTTACTTCTACTAAGGCATATAAAGACATTAAGTAGCTTGCTTTTATACAGGCTGTCTGTGGTACAGAGTGAATTGAAATTTGGTCTCCAGAGTCAGTCTACAACCATAAAAATACCAGATTTTTCCTTCCACTAAACTTAAAGTGTTAAGATAGTTCACACACAAAAATGTCAAAGCATATATAAGATAATAACATGGGCTATTGTTTAAAAAAATGTAACAATCCTTTGTTAAAAAATATGATTGAATCCCCCACTTGGCAAAGAGTTATATAAAGATATATAAAGTTATATAAAGTGCTCATCAAGCTCAGTTCTGACTGAGGACTATTTTGGTAACTGTTACAAACTTAAAATTATGCCTTTGTAAGTTGTTATACTCATGTTATAATACATACAAGAGCAATGCAGCACAGAAATTGGTTGTAAGCTTCTATCAACCCAGCTGTTGCTATCATTAACTTACCTTTGGTATACATTTGTTTGAGAAAACATGAAGTGCTTACTTCATTACCCAGCCAGCAACCCCACAGTAATTCTTTTCTTCAGGCCATAATACTGGGTAACTGAGATCTTCTTGTCTGAATAGTTTTGATGTCTATGTATTTTAATTCTTCCATTCATTGTAGTCATAAATAGATTCTCAATGTATATGTTATATATGTGATACTTCATGTAAAAAAAATTGCTTCATCCTGATGTAACAGCTTGATTGCAATTTCTCCTTCTCAGTTAAGAAAATACAGATTTGATAATTTGCATTTTTGTTTTACTTTTTGCATCTTCATGTTTAATTCTCAGATGATTTCCTCAAATGTGAAATTCCCAAATGTAAAGTAATGCATAGTATGAGAGGAACTAATTAGAGCTCTTATTCAACATTTTGAAGGCTTATGACTGTTGCATATATCCAATATTAAGTGATTGTGCTCAAAATATCCTACAATGGGATTTTAAGGCAATGCATCAATTATATGATTTTACCCTTGAAAACAAATGCAACTCCAATACAGTTCATTAAATTATATACAAAAGTTGGCATATTGGGGAGCCATCTTTGTACCCAGAGCTGTACCCATAATTTGGAGGAAACGTTTTATAGGTATTTTGGGCAGACAACTGTGCCTTCATGGTATGGGATATTAGTGTACAAGCTAGTACTATCATGGTTGCAACTATAACTTTCTTAGGGAAGTGGTTGGTGTAATGGATTTTGCTAAAGAATTCTGTTGCATCTTGTAGGGAACTTGCTCTTTAAGTGATAAATAGTTTAAGGATATTTTCTATGAATCCTGATTGTTCTCCATTTAGGATACAGCAATTATATATAATGGGTCTGCTAGGATTATCTTGTTTGTCTAACCTTGAGAACATCTAAAAAGTTCCTTAGGTGGGAGAGTGTAGGATGTGTGCACAGTTTTCCTGAAGCTAGTGTGAAAAGACTTTGATTAATGTTTTTCTATTTAGAGTGAACATTGGGATCAGATCTTTCATAAGAGCTTTATATTAGCTGGTGTCTGAGAGTTGTGTCTTGTCCTCATTGAGGGCAAAGGATGACTGTGGGTCTTTTTTTGTCTACTAGGTGTGTGTGTATGTAAATTTGCACCATCAGCCCTGCACTATATCTGTTATATACATATTTTCATCATCTGAACTTCACACCTGGATACACTTAGCGACTTCCATCTCAGAATCATCAACAACCACCCTTCTATCAAATTATCTCTAGATACTCCTATACCAATATCAGCTTTCTGGAAACCACAATACATATCCAAGATGGCACCCTACAAACCACTATATACAGAAAACCCATGAACTACCCCACTTACATCCCAAAGACAAGCAACCATCTCAGATGCACCAAGGGAGCTGTAATCTATAGTCTGGCCTTCAGATAGGGAGGCATCTGCTTTGAGGAGCATACCTATGACACCCAATTCAGCAACCTGAAAAATGCCCTTAGCCAGTAAAAAATGCCCCAACTGTTAAATAGATTGCATCTTTAAATGGGCCACCCAAATAATCAACTACAATATAAAAAGAACCCTCCACTCACCTCAACCCCCTGGTTGTTACATACTATCTCACACTGAATCCTATAAAAAGGATTATTAAGTAACTACAGCCTATAACTAAAAAAGATCAGAATTTAAGAGTAATACTCCCACATCCCCATGGCCTTGAATCATCCACTAAACCTAGCCCAATTCATCATTAGAAGCAAACTCCTAACTGAACAACAGAAACTCAATGAGATTCAACCCTGCCGTAACAATTAATGCAAAGCCTGTCAACACATCTCCGCTGCCATCAGTCAATGCCATCTACAATAAAACCATCAAAATCCACAGCTCCAACACATTCATATCACAGAACATAACTTGTTTCATCCAGTGCACCAAGTACCTTCACAGTAACTACATAAGGGAAACTAGACAGAAACTATGCACCAGAATGAACTCTTAGAAAATAAAATGTAATGAACAAATAGACAACAAAAATAATAGAAGCACATTTTTCATAGAACAACCACTCCCTTTCTAACTTCACAATCCTCATGCTCAAGAGAATCTACAAAACATATACAGAAAATGAAACCTGGGAAGAAAAATTCATAACGTTCCTGGGCACTAAAAATTCTGGACTTAATACAGACAGTGGCTTTATGGCTCATTACAATGTAACAGGTGTTTCTACTAATATCCCTGCACTCCACAGGTAATTACACCTCTCTTCCCTCTTGAACGCTCTTGCTCCTCCAATAATGAGATTGTCTAGTCAACTGCACTTCTTTTGTCTCTCTTCACTCTGAGTTTTCAGCCCTTCTTCAAGCAGACTAATGTATTTACATGGACTTTGTAAGGCTTCTGCCTAATTCTGTGTAATTAGGTCAGCTGCTCTTAACACACTGAGGAGAGGTAGCTGAGTCCCAGTCCCTTCCCTCTGATGGATTTTGAGACTGCTTTTAAGGAGCTCCTCTAGTAACTGAACTTTGCTGTGCAACTTTCTGGTCTGCAGTCTTTGAGCAGCTCTTATTCCAGCAATTGCACTGGCTTTCTGACCCCTGATTCTGATTAACACTTTAGCTGGCTGTTTGGACTTTGGCTTGACCCCAGCCTACTACCTGACTCCCTAATTCCGGTTTGTCCTTCGGCTCAGTTTTGACTCTCGCTTTTGCACTCCTCCACTCTCTTTGGAACTTAGGGTTGTCTTTTGCTCCTTCCAACCTGTGGTTCATCTCTGCAACCCTATCAGTTCTCACTTCTGGCTCCACCTGATAGACTTTATACCGCTGTGAAACCTGACAGAATGAAACACATATCTCTGTTTTGTATGTTATTAAACCTAGCCCATGTTCACTTTGACCAGACCTAAAAAAGGGCACTTTATGCCCAAAAGCTTATCCAACATCTCTCTCAAGTATGTAGCTAGTCCAGTAAATCCTTGCCTCATTCATTACCTGAACCATCCTGGTTGCAACCACATTCCAACCATTCTACGAAATACTTTTATTAATATGCATTTGTGCATGATTGCTGTATTTGGATAAGCATTCAGAGAAACTCTTTGTGAGTTCAAAACTCACTCGGAGAGCACAAACCATTATTAGTAGTATGATATGAGTATTATTATAACACTTAAAATCCCTAGACATGAACCCCAGTACATTAGCCAGTGTTGCATGACCTTTCTTAAAGCAAGAATATGAAAATAAGAACCATGGAAAATGTGTTGCTGGAAAATGAAACATTGCAATATACCTTGAAATTTAGTAGAGTTGGGTTCAGAGGACAACTGTGCAGAAGCATGTTCCAGTTGAAGGCTCTTCGCAGAAATCTACTACATATCTCTGGTCACATCTACACGTTTGTTAATGTGCAGTAGCTACTGCACATTTAGTTTATTTGCTTAATGAAGTACTAACTAAATGCAGAGTAACTATAATTTTATTCTCTTATAGTGGGATACCGTAGCAATTGAGATTAGCCAAGGTAGCCTTTTGAGAGTCAGAGGAAGCATCTATGTGAGACACTTAATTCGCAGTAACCTACCGACACTGAGCAGTAGCATGCCAGACAAATTGTGTTAATACACTAGTGCACAGTTACTATGCAGTAGCTTACCACCTCACACTTTAGCACTGGCTAGGGAGCCACAAAATGAACTCCCTCTGCTACCATGCCCCCCCCCCCATTCTGAAAACAGTACTGGCAGAGATCCTTGCCTTTGCTATGGGAATCTGGCTGCAGGCTCCCAGTGGGCAGCTAGATTCTCCTCCTTCCTAAAACCCATAGTAAACTTTTGTTTGATTTGGGGTAGTGTTAACTCATAACACCTTGCAGAAATCCTTCTGAGTTAGAGCTGGGAGCTGCACTTACGTCTGCACATCTTTTTCAGCCTTTCAGCACAAGAGTTACATACCACTAGCCTGCTCGTGCATAACAAACTTCAGTATGCCGTTCTACAATGTGAGGAAGTATAGTTTAACCCGGACGTTCATGTCCTAAAGATTTCCTCTTCAGTATTTCACAGCAGTTTAGAGAGACAAACCACATTACTTAGTTTCAGGCTGGTGCCAGAGCTGAAAATGGAAACAGTAAACAAGTGTTAGAGGAGAGGCCACATAGACATAGTGGTCTGAGAGGCCAAGTTGCCTGAAGAGGACCTACAACCATATGAGAAAAACATGGCTAATTAATACCATGTAAAATTTGGATATAGACAAGACTTTGTAATAAAATGTTTAATGTGTCTCCTGTTTAAAAATATTAGTCCAAGGAATGTTTTTGGTTTTTTTTTCTCACCTGATATTTGTGTTAGTGGTAAAATCATACCTTTTCCCATCCCATCTTACAAGCATCTGCTTGATAAATTCACTTTGATTTATAATACTATAAGTATAATATATATATTTTTTAAACTTTGAATTATGGGGTTAGGCATATTTGGATACCAGAGGAAAATAATTGGTTTTGTACGATACAGAAGAAGAAATGTCATTGTCTAAACACTTAGTCAAAGCAAGAGAACTGAAGGTCCCTTCCGAAGAAGGCTTTTCAAAGTTATTGACTGGTCAGTAAGGACATGAAGGGAAACCTCTTGGACTGGAAGAGTTTAAGGTCTTTTGTACAATGTAGTTGTGAGAACTTCACTTGAATCTCATGTCTGTCATCCTTTCCCAATCCTATAGTGATCTCTTACATGAAATTGACGCCTGTATAATATGCAACTTTTCCATGATCTTATAAAGCAAAGGCTTAATTAACAGAGCAGCACTGATGGCTTACTCATAGAAAAGTGCTACATATTAAAAATATATTCAGCTCTATACAATGCAGTCCATTTCCAAAATGGCAACAAGATTCACTTTGAGAAATCAATGAACTGTCCTCCTTATAATGTGGCAAGTACTTATTGATTTCAGTCATTGTTACTTTTCCCTGCAGTTCCCCATTTTCTACAGCCTTCATTTCTTTACGACATTTACCTGAGTTCCAGACAGTGTTGAACTTTCAGAATGAACTAGGGTTACATATACTATTGTGCTCTTTCTTCCAAATAAGGCCTAACTGTAGTTGTTGTTGTTGTCACTGTTTTCATTTTAGATTTTGTTTGCTTTGTTCTGGCTTTTTTGTTAAATAGACAGATCTTAGATATTCTGCTTTGCAAATCAAAATATCCAGTTATTATAAAACTTGGTCACCATTATACCTAGCTGAAAGTATAAGATTTGAAAGTTACTAAACAGCAGAGTGTTTGGTTTCTAATGAAGCTGTACTTTCCCAATTTCCTTTTTAACACAGTATCATTATGTTCATGTGGTGTTAATTGACACTGTCCTTGTCTGTCTTAGCATGGAGATAGAATTGATCTGAGGCATGTTCCCCTCCACACAAGATTAAAGCACAGTTGTGCAAAAGTGAAAATAAGTATCACTGTCTGTCATGTGTCTGGTCTATAGACCAAAGCAGAACATTCCAATGTCACCCCTGGTGACTTAATTAAGAAATGCTATCAAGAATGAAAATGCAAATGGCATATTTTGGAATAGTTTTCAATTATTCCTTTTGTACTGTAGTTGCACCTATGAGCTCCAGTCATGAAGTAGGCTTTTAATGCAGCAGACACTGCTAAAATACAAAGCAAAAGATGGTTCCTGCCTCAGGGTTCTTCCAGTTTAGGCCCCATTTCAAAAAGGTATGTAACATTAAGCATTAAACATATTAACTTAAAATAACTCTCAGAGTTCTTTTCTTTCAAATATTTGAAGACCGGTGCCAGGCTGTCCCCTATTACTCCTTAACTATCTTTTCTGAAAGGTAAACACACAGTTTTCTCAGCCTTTCCTTGCATAGCCTGCCTTTCAACCACTTATCATTTTTGTTGCCTCACTAACTTCCATAATCTGTTTTAAAATGTGGAGCCCAGAACTGCATACAGGACTCTAGATGCGGTCTAAACAGTGCCAGCAGAACGTTAATGCCCCCTCTTGTGTCTTACAGCTAATACTCTTTGCAGTATTAGCTGTATGCAGCCCAAAATACCATTTTGATTTATTTGTTTTGAAGAGGGTTTTTTTTGCATCTGGGAAGATCTTTTTGGATTCTGCTTCTATCCTCCAATAAGTTTATACCCCTTTCCAGTTTTGTATCATCTTCAAATTTCTTCAGGAATACATCTATTCTGGAACCTAAATCATGAATAAACATATTAAATGGCACCAGATTGAAGACGGAGCTCTGAGCAAAGCCACACAAACACTCACATTCCAGCATCAATCCATATATCTAGCCCACGTTTCCTCATTTCCTCATTTCGTTTGAGAAGACTGTGTGGGACTTAATCAAATGCCTATTTACAGCCCATACACAATGTCCCCTGAATTCCCTTCATCCACCTAACAAGTTACTTTGTAAAAACAGGTGATTAGGTTGGTTTGTCATTTTATTTTTCCTTGACAAATCAATGGAACATTGTCTCTAGAAAATATATTTAAGAGAAGTTATTTAAAAATGTACTTCTCTTTCTCAGGTCTGCTAAAATATTACTTATACAGAGGTGAAAAATGGACACTGGCATCCTTATAATATTCTCAGTCAGTCATGGTGTTATATTTTCCAAAGAATATAAACTGAGAAGGTTTTTAAATTATTAAAGTTCAACTGATTGCAGAGGTTACAGATTAAGCTGTAAGCCCTTCATTCCTTTTAATGAAGACTTATTCATATGTGTACTGAACCAAAGGGCCTTTTCATTTGGGTCAGTTGAACAAAATGAGCTTCGTAGTGGGGTCGTTTAGTTGTTTTTTGGCACATGACATATTTGGCAAACCGTTCTTGCCTAAATATTTTTTTAAGTTAAAAAAAAGCTAGGATAGTCCACTTTGAATCAGGCAAAGAATCGTTTGAAACCTGGGTCTCATACAGCCCAGATAAATAGTCTAACTATTAGACCACAAAGGCTAAGGTGGGTTTCCCTCCACTGAAGCTGTTCCACTTTGTTTGAAATACTTAAATTTTTATTGGCTACAGGAGTAGACTCTAGATAACCTTCCCAAGTGTGTATATATATATATAGGTTAATCTGAAATTATTTTTCCTTCTCCCCTTTGGGGAGGATCTTTGCCAACAAAACAAAAAAACAAAATCAATTATTTAAAATTGTACTGGTCTTAAAAGATTAGCAGGTCGGACCAAAAGCAGATATAGATCCCTCTGCAGAACCTGCACAACGTAAGTAATATTTAGCATTGCCAATTTTATCTAGTAAACTGAAATCTCCATACAGTAAATTTCACCTTAATAAAATCTTCGAGCTTGGAGATTGTAACAGGGAGCTAAAGGCTCCTGTTACTAGAAAGAGGAAGGCACAGCAGGCTGTGCAGGTAGACAGGCAGCTGAGACAAGGCTAGCTGCATAACAGTAGGCTGGAAGAACAGGGAGGACTCCCAGGCACCTATAGGACAAGGATTGCAAGCAGCACACTAAGCTGCAACAGGGAGGAGCAGGCTGCCCAATAAACCTAAGAAGGAATACCTGTGCAGGACTAGAGAGTCACCTGTCTCCAGGGGCATGGCACCAGGGCATATAAGCCCAGTGCCTGGAGGAAAGCAGTCAGGCAGGTGTAGTGCATTTCAGTGAACGGAGCTCCCAGGAGAGACAGGTTGCAAGAGATACCTTGGCAGGCACCAAAACACCCTGAGGGTGGACAGGTGAGAGCCCAAGGGAAGGAGGGCTGCCCAAACCTTTGTTTTTCTCAGAGTGGGGAGGTATTTGTTTTTGAGTGGTTGCTTTCTTATTTCTTCTAGTTTATACCAGAAGACTGGTTGTTGCTGTAATGGGTGAAGAGGAAACCACAGGGGGGGCTGAGGAGCATGCCAAGGTTTTGAGGCCTGCCAGGGGAAGGGGCACAAGACTTCATAGACATTAGGGGCTTGAAGGTCGATGGTCTGGTACAGAGCCGTCACTGCTCCAGAGTCTGCAGTCCAGAGGCAATTGTACCACCACTAAGCCTTGCTCTGCCCTCCTGCCTCCAAAAAAAAAAAAAACCCACTGGAAGCCTGGTAACCCTGCTAGCCACAGCTAAGCCAAGAGACAGAACTTGAAATCTAGGGACCTTGTGAGTTCACCAAGTTCAGGCCCCCCTGCCATAAGTAGGAAGTCTGCTGGGGTCAAATGATCACAGCAAGATAAAAAATTTTTTGAATGAGTACAGAGTAGGTGCTTGCACCAGCTCACGGGGGGAGTCTGTTCCAGACCCTGGTTACTCAGACTGTAAATAAGCTTTTTCTTATGTCCAGTCTGAATTGGCCTTCCAGAAGTTTGTGGCTGTTAGACATTGTTATCCCTTCAGGATCCCTAGTGAACAATTGGGATATGGCAAACCCCTTATATATAGGCTGACACCAAGTCCCCTCTGAGCCTTCTCTTCTCCGGGCTGAAGAGTCCCATGTCCCTCAGCCTCTTCTCATAAGGCTTGCTCTCGTGGCCTTTGACATGTGGGTGGCTCTCCTTTGGACTCTCTCAAGCTTATCCACGTCCCTCCTGAAGTAGGGGGCCCAAAACTGGATGCACTACTCCAGCTGCAGTCTCATTAAAGCCGAGTAAAGTGGGAGGTTTTGCTTGAGATGCATCGGTGGATGCATGAAAACATTTGGTTTGCTTTGCCAACTATGGCATCACATTGGTGGCTCAAGTTCATCTTGTGGTCAATCAAGACCCCCAAGTCTCTTTCAGTCATGGTGCTAGCAAGCATAGTACTGACAAGCTTATAAGTATAATACTGGTTTTTCCTCCCAAGGTGGAGCATTCTGCACTTTTCTATGTTGAATGCCATCAGATTTTGGTCCACTCAGCTTACAAGTCTGTCCAGGTTAGCCTGTATCCCCAGCCTGTCCTCCAATGTGACTGCCTTCCCTCATAGTTTAGTGTCATCCACAAACTTTGACAGTCTGCATCTGTCATGAATCCAGATCATTAATGAAGATTTTGAAGAGTAGTGGCCTGAGTCCTGAGTCCTGAGGGAGATCACTGGTCATCTTTCATCATGTAGATTTGATCTGGTCAATTATTACTCTTTGGGTCTGACCCCAGCACCAGTTCCCACATTGGACCATGAGATGGTTGAGGCTGCAGTTCCCCAGCTTAACCATGAGGACATCATGGTAGACCAAGTTAAAAGCTTTCTTGAAATCCACATAAGTGACATCAACTTTGTCTTCCTGGTCCAGGCAATGCATCACCTGGTCATAGAAGGAGACAAGGTTTGTCAGGCAAAATCTTCCAGCAATGAAGCCATGTTGACTGGCACTCAGAAAGTTACCTTCCATTAGCCTATTGCTGATGGATAAAACCTCTGCTTTTCGCCAGGATCTTTCCAGGGAGGATGTCAGACTGATTGGTGTGTACTTTCCTGTATCTTCCTTCCTACCTTTCTTGAAGATTGGGACCATGCTGCTCTTTTCCAGTCTTCCAGTACCTCTCCCAAGCACCCCGAGTTCTCAGATATCTGCACCATAGTATGTGCTATGATGTTGGCCAGCTCCTTCAGGACTCTTGGGTGCATTCCATCTGGGTCCATGGATTTATGGATGTCAAGCCTCTCAATGTTCCCTCACTTGATCTATGTCAGTTGTGGGCCCATCACCTGCACCCTGCATGTTTTGCATTCTGTCCAACAGTGATCCCCTTGGGCGGGTAAAAGACTGACACAAAGTAATCATTCAGGAGATTGACCCTTTTCTGATCATCAGACATCAGCTGCCCCATTTGATTTAGCAGGGGTTCAGTGTTGCCTTTGTTCTTTCTCTGATTTTCCACATATCTGAAGAACGACTTTTGTCCTTGATTTCCGTGGCTAGCTTGAGTTTGGTTTCTGCCTTGGCTCTTCTGGTCTGCCCTGTACAGGTATGGGCTAGTGCTGTTTAGTCCTCCCTGATGATGATTCCCATTTTTCAATCTGGTGTAGGCTTCTCTCTTTAGTTTCAGGAGGTCCAAAAATTCCCTATTGAGCCAAGGGGATTTCCCAGTCTGCTGACTGCCTTTCATATGGGATGAAATGGACTTTCCTTGTGCTTCAAAGATTGAGTCCTTAAAGAACAACCACTCCTTTCTGAGGGGCCTTGGTCTCTTAGTTCCTGACTGACCAGTCTCCTGAGTTTGTGAAAGTCAGCCATCCCAAATTTGAGATTTCTGTTTTACTGAGAGATCTGCCTGCCCTGCATTGGACAAGGAAAGTGATCATATCATGGTTGCTGTTGCCAAGCTTCCCTGCAATCCTCGGATCACTTACTAGATCATTTCCTTCGGCCAGAACCAGATCCAGCAGTGCCTCTCCCCTAGTTGGCCTGCAGACCTCTTGTGTTACATTGAGCTCATCAATGCAAATGAGGAATCTATGTAACCAGTCAGATTTGGCTGTGTGCTCTTCCCACAAGATGTCAGGGAGGTTGAAGTCATCCATGATGACTATGCATCAGGAATGTGGAGTTTTGGTCAGTTCCCTATTTAATTCAAGATCCAGCTTCCTCTTGGTTGGGAGTGTTGACAATGAATTTGGACCCAGCACCTATACCTTTGTTCTGGATGGGCGCAACCCTCAGACTGACCACAACACCTGCCAGTTGATAATAGATGAGTTTATTGATACAGAGTAAGAACAAAAAAGCAACAATATAAAAAATCAAATAATTCTATATCTACCAATCCTATGGCTGTCATCAGAGTGAAAGTACATTTGATCAGGATGCGGGCTCCATTCTGAGGTGCTCTCTCTCTCTTAGGTGTCAGCAGTCTGGAGGTGGGATGTCAAGGCCCAGAGCCCCCCTCCAGTGGGGTGCATGAGACAGACTACTGTCTTGGTTCATGGTAGCCTTGGGGACCCTTCCCAGGGAACAGGGATGGGGACTCCTCTCAGGGAGCAAAACGGGGAGGGATGGAACAAAGGGAGGGACGCTTTTTTACTCTCAAGTCTTTGTTTTTATATTCTCCTTCCTCCATGAAGACTCCTGATGACTCTTCATCCATGGCTATATCTGGTTGGTTGTCTCTCTGTGGTCACACATCCATGTAGCCTTCTGTGTTTTCTCCTAATTTGGTCTGTTCCCCCATAACTAGGATGGGGGGGCTCTGCTCTCAGGCCTTGTTGCTGGTGTCACTTATCTTGCCTTATGGGGCAGTATGGTACATACTACATTTGGTTCCCAGGCTGTTTCCTAGACTATGTGTCCTTCTTGGCCTTGTGTTAGACAGCCCATCTGCCTTGAAGGCTGTGATCTTGTGTTATGGGATGCCTCCTTCAATTATCAGGCTGTGTCCATCCATTGGCCTTGTTATGCTAGACAGCCTGTTTACTTTCAGGGCCATGAGAAGCTGTGTGTGTTTCTCCCAAGCTCTTTGGAAATCCATTTAACCCCTGATGCCCATATTGACTCCTTATAATGCATGTATAGTTTCATAGTTGGTAGGGTTGGAAGGCACCTGAGCAGTTCATCAAGTCTGACCCCCTGCCGTGGCAGGAAAGAGTACTGGGGTCAAATAACCCCGGCCAGGTATTCATCCAGCCTTCTTTTATATCTATACCTATAAGCCAATTCCCAAAAAACAGGTCTTTAAATACTGTTTCTAAGCCAACAGGGACCTGTAATAGACTCCTATAATTATATCCCCATACCCATGCTCTTCTCGTATTTTAACCCAGAGGGTCTCAAGATACTTTCCTTGGTTGCTAAACTCAGTTTGAAGGGAAGTGGACTACTCCTTCATTTAGAGAGCAACCCCCCTCCCTTTTCCCAACACAGTCTTTCCTGTACAAGATACAGCTGCCTTCTATAGCTGTGGACCTTTCGTAGCTGGAGTCTCACCAGGTCTCCATTATCTCCATGAGATTGTAATTTTTGTTGCTTAGGAGAAGGGCCAGTTTCTCTTGGTATTTCTCAGACTCCTGGCACTTGTATACAGGCAGCTGAGCCTGCCATGGGAAGCCCTGGGGTTCCCTGTGCATTGGGACATGACCTTTCCTTGGGCTGTCATTGGAGTAGATTCCCTTGGGCTACATAACATGTTAATACTGTGGTTCATGTGACCTGGACTTGAACTGTTAGTTGACTGTCCATCCCCCAGTGACCCTAGTTAAAGTCATATCAAGTAGGTCAGCCTTTCTGGCCAAGAAGATCTTCTTCATTTTCAGGGTGCGGTACAGGCTATCTTTTCCCAACAAGCCTCTGCCTCTCTCCCTGAAGTGCAGACTGTGGTCAAAGAAGCCAAACCCCTTGCAATGGCACCATTGACGGAGTCTTGTCAACAGCTTTGATGTACTTTTCCCTCCGATGCCTGTGACTCGTGACTGGGAGGATTGAGGCAGAACAAAGATGCAGGTAACTGAGGCTGAGGGTCAAAGCCTGAGCCAGAAAGGGGCAAGAGCATCAGTTGGAGGCTGAGAGGTCCAGGGGGCCCCAGTCTGAGAAGTGGGGAGACCAGAGCTGGACCCAAGAAGCTGAGGTCTGGCACAGTGGGCCTAGGCTTAGAGTGAAACAACCAGAGAAAAGAGGCTAACGCCAGGAAGGCTGAAGCCCCAGTAATGATCTAGAGACCTGAGAAGGCCAAGCATTGTAGTGGGGATGGGTAGCCCCACTGAAGTGATATCATATACCATCTGTGAAGCATGAACATGGCTATAGGATGGCCAGATGGAGGCCATGAAGGCAGACCTTAAGGTTCCTGGTGTTCTAGGGCATCAATAGGGCTGAAAGGGCTATGACAGCTTGGCAAATTGGCAGTATATTGGACTCACTCTGGGCCTTTGGCTGCCTCACAACTTTTCTGGAACAACATCAAGGCATTGCAGATGAGAAATAGGTCAGGACACCTTGAGGGATCGGAGTGAATAGGAGTCACATGTCCATGAGAGGGTACCACAGCACCACTGGGCATGGGTCCTGTCACAGAGATTCCATGCACTTTATTGTAACTGCTAAGGATACACAAGGGACTTAGGTGCAATAGACTTCAACAGATGATATTCTTATGAACTTTAGATTTAAAAATTTGTTTTAGCCAGGAGCCTCAGGGCAGGGATCACTTTTCTCCTATGTCCATGTACAGTATTTAGCACAAAGGGGCTCAGATTGTTGGTACCAAGAAACAACAGTGATACAAATATACTGCTAGGGTTCAAATGTTTTATAGCAGGAGTGTTGAACTTACTTGGTCTCATGAGCCATATTCAAATCATGGGGCTGCATGCAGGCCAGACTGACTGCCTCATCACAATCCCTGAAACTTGTCTGATCCCTAGATGGAACTTCAAAAAAGCATCCTGGACTGACTTCCTTAGTAATTCCTAAAAGTTAGTGGTCTAGTTACAAGATCTAACCAATGTGGAAGACTTTAGTGTTGCCTATGAGGCCTTCATCACAAGTTTGACAAGAATAACCAAGATGGGAATACTGCATGGCTTCAAGCTAAACTACAGTCCCTGCTGGAATTGAACCTGCAACAACTATCTAAAAACAATCACTACCTCAGACAGCAGCAGCATCCTTGCTGAGGCAATAGAAAGACTCCAAGACTATATTAACACCATGAAAAGATGGAAACAGTAGAAAATATTGACTTCACACACCCCAGCAGGAATGCCTGGAACACAATCAAAAGACTCAGTGGAGAAGGCAAGCCCAAATAATAATGCCCTGTGAAAGCAGACTCAATAGTAGCACAACTTATCCAGAACAGTGGGTTCACAAATCCTAATAAGAACTTCTCCAAGGAAACAACTACAACGAAACACCATCCTACTGTGGACCTGCATCTCACTGGTTCATTCACAGAACTTGAAATGAAAACTGCCATAGCCTCTGTCAAACCCCACAAAGCTGCAGGATTGCATAATATCTATCCAGAATTCCTGATGAATATGGGGTCCTGCCTAAGACTGCCTGTCATCATGTATGCAAAGAAACAAGATACCCAAATTGTGGACACACACTTACATAATTGCACTACCTAAACCAGGCAAGAATGTTGACAATCTGCTAGCTAATTCATCGAGTCTGCTGAATTAGCATGCTCTAGCTAGCCTCTGTGTCTCATGTATCAGAATCCATACTTCAAAATGGCATGATGGGGGCATTTTAACTAAAGCTGGTTCAACGAACTGAAGCTTGATGCCATTTTGAAGCACAGGGATGTTGATACATGAGACAGCGTGTGTCCTTTTCTTAGAAAGGCTCTCTGAGCCACTCTAATTAAAGGGAGACTCTTAAAGCTGCTCTAATTAAAGCACCCCTCCCTCACCCCTGGAGCGTGTGTAAAAATTCCCATTGATTCAAAGTTACCACCAGAACAAGCAGGGTTCTGCAGAGACAGATTCACCTCTATCCAGGTACTAAGGCTTACTTAAGACATCGAAGATGCTTTTCAGAGGAGGGAAAAAGCAGGTGCTGTGCTGTTAGATTTAACAGCTGCATATGATACTGTCTTGCTGAAAGCATTAGAGTAAAACTACTCAGGTTGACCCCAGATAGAAGAATGGTGGCCTTTGTTACTAATATAATATCAAACAGATCTTTTATCCTCTCCACTGATGGAAGAGATAGAAGCAGATACAAGCACCTGCATAATGGTGTACCACAAGGATCAGTGTTAACACCCACCCTTCTTAACATCTATATAACTGACACTACACCCACTACAGATAAAGTTGTGCCTACATAGATGAGTTGGCCCTGTTCACCTTTCATAAGTCCATCCTGAAAATAGAAATTGTTTTGTCTCAGGATATCAATACAGTAGCCTCTTACCTGCACCAACTGAGACTCAAGATCAGTCAAGCAAAAACTACTGGATCACTGTTCCACTTCTGTTATTTTCTGGAAGACAAGAGGATCAAGATTTGATCTGAATGGTAATGAACTTCCCTTCATGGATAATCCAGTGTACCTGGGAGTAACTCTGGATAGGAGCCAAACCTAACCAAGAACATCTACCCAAAACATGTGAAAGTCAACTCTCACATTGGTCCTATAAGACAATGGGCATGAACAACCTGGGCAGCCAGTTTCACCATGCTAACGCCATCGACACTTGCATTAGTATACATATTTGCTGAATACTGCTGTCAAGCATGGGAATGCAGTAGCCACACCAGCAAAGTTAATGTTGCCCTGAACTCAGCAATGAGAATAGTAACAGGGTGTATAACATATACTCCTGTTGACATGCTGCCAATAGTATCAGGAACGTTACCTCCCCAGTTAAGAAGATGGAAGGTAACTCTTGACTTGCTCAGTGTGCCCAAAAAAACCAGGAGCACCTGCTTCATGAAGTCTTAAAGCAACCAGTACATCAGTGACTAAAGTCGAGAAACTTGTTTAAATGGTAGGTATGGGTACTGTTGCAACAATATGGAGGTGGGAGCTGCACCTTATGAGCACCTTATGGGAACATCACCACAAAAAGTGAGATGAGACTAATTCTCATTTCAAGCGCTTCATAAACAACCTAACAACCTATCCACCCAGATACATACTCCTCCTCAATGTGCAGATTAAACTAAACATGATTAACTCTGGAGTTGGACACTTTAATGCCACACTGTATATGATTGGCTTAAAGAACAGTCTAAGATGCGAGTGTGGTGGTGTACCACAGACTTCTGACCACCTCCTTGTGTGCAGCACACCTGTGCATCCAAGATGAGGACCTGGCAAACATCAACGATAAAGCAATGTGTGGCTCTATCACATTAATGATGCATAGGGGGAAAATTAAGTATGTAAGAGAAGAAGAAGAAACCAGGGGGAAAATAACATCTTAACCTTGACCTAGTTGCTGTGGCTGGTGTAGTGATGCTGAAACAGCTCAGTAACTGAGCTGCCGGCATTGACACAGAGGCTTCTTCACTGCTGCAGCCACAGTGTGAAGCGCAATGGGCTGGATGGCCCATTTCCATGGTCTGGATCTGGCATGTGGGCAATATGCTTAACGCCCCTAACTTATACCATTGGTTTCAATTTTCTTGTAGCAGTTCTAAAATGAGATTAAGACTGCAATGAGAATGAAAAGCAAGACAGTAATCTGAATTATAAGATTTTCAATGTTATATAGGGGAATAACTTTCCATGCAATATTGCAATGCCATATAACATTATTTTCTAGTGAAAATAGCCTTTGAGATGTCACACCTTAATGCAATACCTGTTGACTAGGCAAAAGCATACCATAAATGACATATTTACCCAAACCCAAGAATACTTTGAATACAGGACAACCCCCCATTAATTAATTATATACATGAAACATTATAAATGTGTTAGAATTTTCCATGTATAGAATCTAATTATTGGAGGATCATCTTCTATTACTTCCCCCATCACTGTGTTAGGGAAAGAAGCAACTGAGTGGCAAGTAGCAAGGAAAATAGCAGAAGGTGGGCAGGTGGTGAGGAGGCAAGTGGTGGTGAGCTGGTGACCTGGTCCCCAACTCCTGTACCCTTTGTGGCTGGTTCCTGCCACTTGCCTGCCCCCCAGTATTTATTCTCCCACATTCCACTGCTGTCCTCAGCTAATTTGGGCACAGTGGGAAGCTCCAAAGCCTCTCCCAATCTGCTGCTACCCTGCACCACAGAGAGCAGCAGTGTGGGGACCCTGACTTGATTAGGGATAGGGGCTATAACACACAGTTTTTTTCCCAGCACCCACTCCATGCCTGTCCCTTCCCTGCTTCTCCCTCTCCCTGCCCCTCACCCCCACCCCCATCTCCCCTGCTGCACATGAGCAAGTGCTGGAAGGAGGAACCTGCACGCCACTGCTGCTGTCCCTGGATGGGTCGGGGTCCCAATACAACTTTTGCCCACAGGAGCATGTCAGACTTGACCCTGGGGCTCCCTCCGTGCCTACTTCAGCAGGTGGGGACCTCTGAGCTTCTGGTGCTATCCCTGGCCAAGCCAGACTCTCTGTACTGCTGCTCCCTTCATAAGGGGAGGAGGAGATAAGAAGCAGCTCTGGGGCTCCCCCTGCACTCAGATCATCTAGGGACACTGCTGTTCCTCACAGATTTCAGCTGGAGCAATCCCATACTCAATTCTAAGATGAAGCTTTGTTTTCCCCATGTTGAGCGGGGGGAAAAAACCTCAAATTGCAATTGAGTAAATATTGTATATATATTTCTAATATAGTGTTTAGGAAATAATCCAGTACTAAGCTGGTCTGCTTTTTGGTCATGATTTATTCTAGGCTTTGCTCAAGAGTTTTGGTACCTTAGCCAAATTACTGTCTAACTCACATTTTGCCTCAAAATGTTGTTGTGCAGGACTGCTGTATGTTATTTTTAAAGCTGCCATTTTGCAGCCTGGCAGAAATGACTGCTTTTCAGTGATGGCACTGTTTATTCTACATAAATGCATTTTCTTGAAAAATCACTTTGGGATGATTTGACATGAAATGTGCTATATGCATATTCTTGAGCAAGCTCAAGAATAAAATATATTTTGCTACTTTAGCAGCTTTTGAAATCCAATGAAACCTCTTGGAAAATGTTTAAAAACATTGTATTTTCAAACATTTGCCTGATATGTCATTTTTTTCTGTCTGATTTTTCTCCTGTTCTTTTCTTATTGCAAGACATATTTACATAACAATAGGATTGTTCCTGCTTATGAGTTCATCTGCTCTTTTTGGTTATTCCCAGTCTACAGACATAAACTTTTATTTTTGACATCATAAACACGTCCATGGCAACTAATTGTGATGTTTCAAGCAGAGGATTATGTCTTTAGGTGAGGAATAAGCAAAAGGAACAGATGAACAGGGATTTTGTTTACATGCAAATGGTCCTTGTAATAAACAAGGGAAGAGAATTACAGAAAATGTAAAATACAGGCTTTCAAGTGACCCTAAACAGAATGGATTTTAAAGTTTTTCATGAGTAATCGGTCGGTCTTTAAAATGCCCGTTACTGACAATTAACTCTACTTGCAGTATTCACTGGAAAAAGCCTTGTAGAATAAATTTCAGATTGAAAATAGTTTCACAAGAACAAGAAATGAAGATGAGCCAGATGAAATGAGATCCTTTAAAATAATTATGAATGCATTTTAAAGCTTCAGTAATATTTTGAAGTGATACACATACAACTAAGAGGTCTAAAAAAACCAATAGTGCAGTGTTTCAAGGGCTAGCTCCTGCTTCACCTGCTTATGTGAGTAATCCCGTTACAGCCCCCTTAGGCCAAGCGTGAAGTGTAATTTTAAGTTTCAATAGTATTGCAAACTGAGCTTGTAGCAGCTGACAAATAGCATCAATAGGACTACCTAAATTCAGCCCTGGACCTATCTCTTCCAGGAAACAAGTTTTATTGACAGAACAGGCTACAGTCTGCCTTTCATGATGGATCCTGTAGGGAACTGGAGTTGCCTTCAAGCCTGGTGGGGCTGTGTAGTGTCTTTAGAAAGGTAGTCTGAAGACTTACTGGTATAGACTTGTGAGACTCAATAGCCTCCACTGGCAGTATTACTGCAGAGTACTTAGTAGCTCTTAAAGCTGAAATGTCAAGGGAGAGAAGGCAACAACAAAACAGTTTCCCTTCCTTCAGGATGAATAACCCTCAAGATGGAAGGACTGAGGCTTATTCAAGGAAGCAGGGTGTAATTTACTCCTCAGGCTGCTAGCATGAGTTAATTTGGTGCAATATGTAAAAGTGACAATCAGTATATTTCTCACAGAGAACAAGTGAATCTTAGATAAATTTTAATCAGGATAGGATAACCAACTCAGAAAATGTAATATAATTTTTAAGAACACCACTCTTATAAAACCTCTGTTGTTCAGGGACTTGCTTTTAATATTTTCCTACACTTCTTGTGATGTGCACAGAATACTAAAGTAGATTTTATCCTTCATGTATTACTCTTTAATTCATATAAAGGAAAATTTAAAAACTTATAAATGGGAGTGCATTTAGGGAAACTTAACTGTGTTTTAAAAAGAATGAAAGAGTCTCAGGTGGAGATTCAAGTAAGAGCCCTTGGGAGAGTTCAAACAAAAATCTTTTAGGCTTTGCATGGGTAAAACAAAAGAAGAAACAAAGAACCTTATTCCTTCTCTGTGGTATAGAAGTGTATCCCCCCCAAATCCTGGTAAATAGATCATACAGCTTTTAAAGTCTGTGTGGTCACAAAGAATTCATAAAGAATAAACCTCCATCCTGGCAGAAAAGTAAATATTCTCCAGGCATATGCCTAGGCTGTGTAGACATCTCTCAGCCCTTTCACTGACAAGGAGGTATGGGGGAATTGTTTATGGTTAAACTCTGCCACTGAATTGTTCCTATGTATCATTATCAGGCTGGAGGTATACACAGCAGATAGTATGACTGAGCTGTTTTACGACAACATGTGGTAGCCTAGTATGCTCTGCTTGTGTAACAAGCCTGGTGGTAGAAACAGATGAGAAAGAAAGTGGCACCGCTCTTTGCTGATTGTTCCATGTATGTTTTTGGGATACAATACTACTGATTCCAGAACAATCGCTTTGAGTATTCACCTTGTAAATATACTCCTTTGCCTTTGCAAAGATTTACTTTCTGTGCCTCTCTCTCTCAGTGAGCTTAGCACCTTCAATTTCCCTTTCAGCATGTTAATGGACACACAAAGCATTTCTCAGCATTTTCATCTTTTAAGACAAAGCAGGGTTTCTATGTTTTTCATTTTCTCTTAGGGTAGTCACTTTTACCTGTTTCCAAATTCATGTTTTCTTTTTCTCCATTAAGTTGTACAGAGAACAGACCAGAATTTGAACCTCTACATAAAACACTGATTATCTCTAAATATTATAGGTTACAATTACCATTTACTTTCCAGTGTCTTACTCTAAAGAGCTGGCATACTGGGTAAAATGGCTTTGTCCTTTCTGGAAAATATTGGGATTGGTACTACAGTATAACAAAGACTAAGAAAAGTGAATGCATATACACATAGCATAATTTATCATATACAACATGTACCTCTTCTTCCCCTGAAGAAAGAGCTGCTGAATATTGGAGTGTACTGTATTTCTTTGCATATACTGCAAAAGCAGTTTCTGCTGCTTACTGGGTGGAAGCAAAAGTAAAGCCTACATATGATTCAGAGGAAGCAGAATACTGGTCAGGCTCAGCTCCCTAAATGCTACTCTTCAGTTATTTACTACAAGGAAAGGTCTTTTTTAATGTCATACTGCCTTTCAAAAGCAAAATGCATATCTTATTCAGAGGTACGTGGTATGTAAGAACATACAGTATTCATCTGGAAGGCATAAAGAAAAGTGCCTAAAAGCGATATGCCATTGTTAAACTCTACTTACAGAATTGTTGTCTGTGCCAAGTGAAAAACAAGTTACCTATTTATTTTGTAAGAAATACTATCTTATATGAACAGTAAATAGGATACAGTCCCTGGGGTTACATTTGCTAGATGCCAAAAATAGTTTTAAGTATTTTGGCACTGTAACAGCAGGAAATATGGCTGATTAACAAATGTTTGGAGGGGTGTAAAACATGAGTTGCTAATGCATTATTTTCTGATATAAATGGAATAGCTATTAAAAATACTGTCAATGAGGGTAGGTTTAAAATACAATAAATGATGTGACAGGATTGTTGTTAATATCCCAACATCATCATTCCCCCTAGCCTGAGAATCTGTAAGGTGAGAGGAATAGTCGCACAACAAGTGTAAATACTGAAGGTGTCAACTCCCAATGCATGCACTGAGAATTTATACCAAGCATAATTAGATGAATAAATACCACAAGGCTAAATAATATTTATGCAGGAGATATTTTCAAAACTACTTAAAAATGCTGATATAATAAATTTACAGGCCTGGAATAGCTGGCTATCTTCTACAGTATACATGTACCAAAAAAACTGTGGCAATAATCTACCCTGCTTTCTATAGACAACAAGCCAGCTAGAAATTTTTGGAACTCATAAATACCCACCCAATTTCATATATACCTTTCCTAGGCTTAAGTCCTACGAAGCCATGGATAAGTTCCTTAGCATGTATAAATTTAAGCAGCTGAGCATCTGGACATACATTTTCAAGTTTTTTCTGGAAAGAGTGTCTTCATAAGACAGACAGACACACACACACACTTAATATATATTATTGATAGCAATGTACATTTTAAAGCTCTCACATCTAAAATTTCAAGGACATTAAATGCAGTGTTTTGATGATCATACCAACATTTAGATATGTAATCATGTCGACATTGAATATAGTTTGGAAAGCAATCCTGTTTGAAAATTGGGCACATATCAATAAAACTTACACTATCCCATCCATCTTCATCATTGTTGCATCTAACTGTCTACCAGTAGTGGGTTAAGTGATATAACCTGACATCTGTCATGCTTGTAGTTTATTGTTGATCTCATCCTCTCTTCTGTAGGAAAATAATGCATTCAGTGTTTTCTTTGTTTTCTTTATTTTTTTTCACATATACATTGTTCTGTGTTTATTATAAAAGTAAGTTGTACATTGCAGCTGGAACAGAAAATATTGAGATATGCCATTTCTTTAGTTCCAGTAGAAGTAGAGGACCAGATCTAAAGATAATCTTTACGTTTCTGGTACTTGCCATCTCTAAACACAGATCAGAGTTAAGTGATAATGGTTAAATCACTTTCTGTCCAACCTGTAATGCTTCCTAAATGTATAAACAATAACACATTGGCCTCATTGAAGTAATTGGAATTTGTACATTAACTTATGTACAGCTAGAATTTTCTCCATACACATACAAAAAATGAAGCAAAATACCTATAGTAGTTCCCATTTTAATACTCAAGTTGCATAATATTTTTTTTTAGGAATTGTGGACAATATTATTTCCTTTTCATTGTTTGGATTGACAGTAGTCTCTATGAAGATGTGCGGTGATATATGTTGAGTCTTTCTAAAGCACCCACTTTGTCCCAATTACTTCCTATTTACCCTGTTTTCAGCCCTCAGTATGATCAATGACTCAAGTATTACTTCCCCCCTCTCCCCCCTCCGTGAGACCATAAAGGATACTTTGATATAAGTAATTAATCTGAAGTAGTTTGTGGGGTCATCTCTTTTATCTGATCAACTTCATGGTTGGGATAGACTTAGGCAAGGTTTCAGTGCCCTTAACTGGGTCTTCTGGAGAGGAGGAGACACAGCAGAGCTCAACTGCAAAGGGAACAAATATTAGTATAACCCTATATGTAAATGAAAACAGGATATAAGAGAAGTTATCAGGCAGCTAAAAGATGAGAGAGATACAGGAAAAATGTGATAATGGAAGAACAGAATTGTTCAAAAGGCTCCTTATACCCTTTGAAGCAAAGTGATTAACAAGTATCTGGTATCAAAGTCATTGCCTGTGTTAAGTCTCCAACCCTTGTGTTGAAGGTGGCCACTGTGCAGACAAGAGTACAAAAGAAGATAGGAGAAGCTCCACTTTAGTTGAAGCTGATCTGCTATGCAGCGAAGAATGAAATTCATGAAGCCAGAAGAGCATGAACCTAACTTAGAAGCTTAGGGGTTCTGTCCTGATCCCTGGCATTTTCATTAGCCAACCAGTGAGAAAAAAGTATATAATCCTGAGAGCAATGGCTAGAACCCAGGACTTCCCTTTTCCACAGAGGTGCTATAACCACAAAGCTACAGACATCATTCCTTTTATTTTCTTTTGGGTCCTGTAACTCTTCCACTTCTGTCTTCGCAGTGGTTCATCTTCAAATAAGGGTTGCAGAGTTCCCACCCCGGCCTATACCATAGCCTGCTGGTGAAGGCACTTATCTGGGAAGTGAATATGTGTGTTTGAAATATTTCATGGTAAAGAGGGCCTAGAACTCACAACCCTCATTTCATAAATGAGCAATCTGCATACTCGGCAAATATGCAAAGAGTGAGGGGCAGTACCCCACTTGGAATCTGAACAAAACTGAGATATTTTTCATTAGGTCTCTGCTTTCAGAAGAGGACTCAGCACTCTGGATCTAGAAAGGATGGAGGTTCCTAATGTGCAGCCTGTCAGGTGTTGAAGTTTTGGAAAGAGACAGGAGTTTGGGCACACTTATGCTCAAAATTTTCCTACTAACTGACTCAGCATCCAAGTACTGAATCATCCTTTGGAAGAACCTGACTTTTACAGATTATAGAGAAAGCTTAGACACCTAACCCTGTTTGAACCAGCCTCCTGAAGGCAGTCACCTAACTAAGAGGCAGTGTTATACTTGAATTGGAGGTGGCTAAAGTATCAGTCTAGATTTTTCCTTTTGCCTTGAGGATCATGAATTATTGACCTCAGACTCTGAATCAAGAGTATATTAATTACTAGCCCAACTGTAAACACATGGCTAGTTCCTGTGACTTCAGAGACATGTCCATGAGATGTAATATTGGAAGTGACTAGGGACAAATAGTTCATAATGAAATAATCTGAGAGCAATAGAGAAGGAACTAGATGATCTGCTCAGGTCCCTTCCGACCCTAGCAACTATGAAACTATGAAAAACCCAAAAGGAAAAGGAAGACACAAGACTTACTGGGTATGCTTACACATTCATGGTACCTGATGGCTAGCTGGTCCAATTTTCTTTTTGTCCCCAGCACCAGCATCATGGTTTACTTTGAGCTGCATGATTGTAGATTGGGTGCACGATGTGTACACATTGCTAATTCTTGGAGCTGCACTTGCAATTCGGTCTAATAAGTCGAGATGGAGACAAGAATAGGAAGGATTGGGGAAGGCTTATGGGTCGGGGGGAGGTTGGCAAAATTGGGGGACATGGGGGATTTCTTTTCCCTAGTTAAGTCAATATAAATGTAACACCTACATGTACTCACCAAATTATGTCACTCACATTTGCTACTTTAGTCATCAATTACAGTGTCTGCCAACCTGTAAAGATATAGTTGCAATTGTGTTTTTGTTGGTATATTTTGAAGAAGCATTGTCATGCAACTGGTCTGTGACATTTGAACAAGTTGTTTCATCATTTTTTTTCTGTAAAAGGAGGAGGATGTAATTTACCTTTGTAAATAGCTTTACAGTTTTCACTATGAGTGTTCAGTAGAAGTAACAGTTATTGTGATCTAAATAGAATTCTCTCTTTTTAAGATAGTGAACATGGAAAAAAATATTACAGCAGGTTTTATTTTTCATAAAATCATAAACATAATTGCAGACAGTAATATGTATCTCATCCATCATTCTGTATTACAACTGCATCCTGTTAACCTAATATAGTGTTAATGCAGTATTGAAAGGGTAGCACTCATTCGTCAAGTTATATTATCACTGTATTTTATTAGTATTGTATTAGACTAATGCAATACAATTGCTAATATCATGCAGTGAAACTATCTACTGAAAACTGTCATTAATACTTTGGATTTTTAAAGACTATTTTCTACACCACTTGTACATTTTTTTCATACACCAAGATGCAATAAGAAGCTAAGAAATATCCTCTGAGATTGTAGAAGCATTTGAGAATGTGACATTATGAATGTGTTATTTTTGGCTTTGTGATGGTGTTCCCCAGTGAAGCACATTCCAGACTACATAATAAATCTACTCTGGAAGTTAAATAGCATGTTTTTTCTGCAGACAGTAGTCATCTGATAGACCAGAGATACATAAAAGGTCATGCCAAGTTTTAAATATTTATTCTTTTTGCTTTGGCATCAGGACCTTTCTTTCTGTATTCATCTGCTTGTGAACAAAAGGGGGTAATCTTTATTATTCTTTTATTGACTTATTTATTTATTTTTAGCATCAAGTTCCACTATAAGTTACTAAAACTTCTTCATGCTAGTCTCCTGTGGAAAAGAGTCAAGGAAGAAATAGTCTCCCAGGCTCCTACTGTTAGCTGTTTTAATTTTCTTTTCCTTAACGGGCCTTTGTTAATGTAAAGTATCACCCAGTAAATGTGGATACCTGCAAAACAAAATAGCCACCATTGGTAAGATACTTCAGAATTTTCTGCATAAATTAGAAATCATAAAGGCGCTTCCATTTCTTAATTTATCAGGATTAAGAAAATATTGGAATTTATGTAAATTTGGGGAGCTAAAAAACAATAGAAAAAGAATACTTTTTAAAAAATCTATCATTCTTATCAGATTAAGGGAATATTGCAGATCACCTTTCTCTCATTTCCAACGTATAAAGCAAGACCAGGCTTAGGTCTTTGTTTTGTCTTTTTTTCTCCACCCAACACAACAGGAAGTTGTACATCATAACCTGAGTTTGTTATGCATGTTGATCATCCTGAACAAAAGATTGTAAGATACAAAACAGTTTTCTAACATTTTTAGACAAAATGAAGAACAAAGTTTTTCCTAATATTGTATATTGTTTACCAGCATTTCAGTGCTAGTCAGATGCATACGTTTCTGATCCGCTAATCTGTGTTTAATTGGTCATTGCTGTGTACTGCTGTAATTGGTCATTGCTGATTTTGTAGTGTCAGGATGTAAATTAGGGTCATAGCAAAGCATGCAAACACAAGCTCCATTCACCTTCAAATTCCACTCCTCCGCATCCAGTATTTGCTACTCTGTGAGTGTCTACATGAGACACTGACTGAACAATGGCCAAAAAATACTGCGCAGTAGCACATCACAGAACAGATAGTGCTAATATGCTACTGTGCAGTATTATTAGGCTACTTTACAGTAGCAACATCTAAAAGATGTTTGCCAGTGCTACTGCAGAGTAACTTCAGTTACTGTGCATTTATTTAGTACTTGCTAATACAAATACTAAATAAATGCACAGTAATGACTGTGCAGTAATGCCTCATGTAGATGTGCCCCCTGATCAATTATTTGTTCATTCACGTGTCGGGTATACTTACATTTGATTAAATAAGCTTTTGAAAGGAAAAATCTGTATGGTTTGTCCTGATTTCAAGCAGTGAATATATAAGCTTTTCTCAGAATTAGGGTCTCCTTTTTATATAATCAGAGAAAAATACAATTCTTGCAACAGATAACTTACAAACTATTAAAATGAGGCGACATACTAAATGGTTGACAAAAAGGTCATACAAAGATATATATTTTAAAGACATGCATAGTAAGATATATTTGGACCTTTTATTTTAGCATTACTTTTTATTTTATAACTATAATTTTGTAATGATAAAAATACTGACTTTTCCCCAGCTACTCTTCACCTCGCCTTCCCCAAGAGTTCCCCAGCCTTGTCATTTACAGTAAGTGATTTTGTTTTTTTGTGGTAGCAGTATTTCTTGATGAGAAGCAGCTTGGCTTCTTAGTTGCTTGCCTCATTATTTCCCCCACAGATTTTTTTGGTTTGTTTGCAGTCTATTTATTATTGGTGATGGAAATTCCATTTCTGTTTGCTTGTTCGTGTTTTCTGTGGAGGAAAAGAAATTTCCTTTCTTTCATCAAACAAGGAGGCTCAAAGATTTTTATATTTTGCTCTTTTTGAGATTCATTGGAAACTTACATTGATTGTTTAAGTTGCCCAGAGTTGGATATTGTGAGTGGTCTGAATGACAATTTCATTACTGATTTACCTGTTTGGCTAGCGGCTGAACTCAAAGCTAAAGACCTCTTTTTTCAGTTTGAGCTACTGCACTCTGTTGCTAAGATATCACAAGGTGTCTGAAATGCCTACTGAAATGAATGAGCAGGAGAACGCATTTTGTGCTCCTGTTTAAATTAATATAAAACTGCTTTCTAGATCTTCAGAACTGGAGAGTGGTCAGTGTTAAACTTTTGTACAATTGTACAAGGTGTACACTTTTTTACTTGACCTTGGAAAGTGACTGTTATATTTTGTTGAGGAAGATATTAGTGGCAAATACTAAGAGTTTAGATGGAGCTGCTTTTCTTTAAAAGGAGCACTGCCAACACATGAAGTAGAAGCAACATATATACTGCTATGAATTGTGCTCGGAAATAATGAGCTGTGGATGATGCTCTTTCTTTTCTGTTTTGAGGCTTCTTTGAAGTTTGCATACTGTTATGAAGGGAGATGGAGTTTTCCATGATGTTGGTTTGTGTTACTTCAGCTATGTGATTCTCACTGTCCCATGGGAGTAGGTATGCTTCTCTAAAGGAGAAACAGATAACCTCAGTTCTTGGCATGAGAATCTCTAACTGGTGTCTTATCTTGAGTCTCCCAATTCTCTAAGCAAGTAGAAACCACTAAGGGTGTGCAAAGCAGGCTGTATTCAATTCAGATTTGGATTGGGGGGCAGGGATTCGATTTCCTGATTCGGTTCACTGTTCTGATTCGATTCAGCCAAATCCAAATCTAAAGATTTAATTTTGTTTCAGAGAATCAGCAATTCAGCCATAGGCACAGCTTTATATGTTTTTTCAAAGATACCTTGAGGTACCAGGTGCAGCTCATGAATGCTGAGATGGTGGGGCAGATAGAGTGCACCACAGGAGTGCAGGAGCCTCCCCCCCCCCATGTGCACGGCAGCGGACCTGGAAGTGGACTGAAAGTATTTCTGGTCCACTTCTGGGTCTGCCACTGAGTATGCGGGGGACCCTCCTGCACCTCCTGCCTCAATGATTGGCCACAGTGGGACCCCAGGTGTCCCTACAGACCTAGGAGGCACCAGTCGCTGAGTTGGGCTCCCCCGCACACTCCCATGGGATGTACCAGCCGCCCCAGCATTTCAGCATTCATGAGCCACCTAGTACCTTGAAGTATGTAGAAAAAACATATTAAGCTGTCTCTATGTCTGAATTGTCAAATCTCTCTGAATCTAACTGGTGACATTTGATTCAGAGAAACTAAAGGATTTCCTGATTTGATCCTGATTTTCGGCCATCAAATCCGGCTAAATCTCCTCCGAATTGAATCAGCACCTGAAGCTTTGTACAGCCCTACAACCACTGACTTCACTCAGGCCAAAACACAAAACATGTTCTAGTGGTAGCAATAGTGTTGTTATAACCATAGGTTCAGGCAATACCTCTCTTTCACACTGTTTAATCTCCCTGCAACTTCTGATTCAGTGGACTGGAAGGCATGGCTTGTATGCCTACTTGACATAGCAGGAGTAAATGGTCCAATATTGCTAAAATTCTTAAGTTGTTTTTATCCAGCAGAACTTGGAGAGTGGTGACCCTCATGGAGATCTCACTGAGAATCACTGTGACTTCTATCTGAAACCACTGAAAGAGACAGTGACATGTTATCAGCTTAGATGCCCATATTATACTGATGATACACAATTATACATCTTGTTTTTAGCAAAAATAAGTACCACCACTTCTAAAATGTCAGAAGATCTACAGGAAACTTGCTTTTGTTTGAAGATTAACTGGATCAAAGTGAATCTATGGAAGGTTGAAGTAATTCTGTCCAGAAAGGGATACTCTTCAAATTACTGATCAACACATTGTTTCTGTCTTCTGTTGAAGACACAAAGTTCCCACTATTCATAGCTATGTGAAATAGACTTTAGTCTGACATCTCACTAATCTTGGATGATAAAGTATCATCATCTCCTAAAAAATGGCTGCTTTTACTCTAGCTTGATAGGAAATCTCATTCTTTCCTCCTGGACAAAGACCTGGCTACATGCATGTTGCATGCATTTGTCACTGTCAAGCTGGGTTACTTTAAATCCATTGTACGTGAAATTGAATGTTAAGACAGTGTGTGGGCTTCAGCTGATACAGAGGGCATCCATCCACCTTATCTAAGGTTGTGAACTCATCCAGTCTGTGCTCAGGTCCTTCTTTTTAATTCCTAATCAATTTGCATGCCATTGTAAGGTAGCAAGTCTAATAATTTACTGAATCAAGCTCCAAATAAATCAAGTACTGAAATTCAGTCTATGAACAATTATGAGAGCTGAATTCTTCTGGGGCAAATTATATTCCAAATCCCAAACATAACATCTTGAAAATAGTCTCCGGTGAGAGAATTTGCTTATGTGAACAAACTTTCATAGGAGATCAGACTAATGCACAGTTCATTTTTAAGATATATTTTGAACCATTTTTATTCTTGGAAACGATTTTTTCCACCATAAAGTGTTAGTCTCAATTTAAATTCCTGTTTTATTCTAAAGTCCTTCTGATCTTCCACCTCCTGCATCCCAAAGAAACCAAGAAAAAAAAAAATAAAACAAGCTTACTGCAAACATGTTTCTGACCTTTAAATGCTAGAGACTATGAAATCCATTGGATACTTTTCTATTTATATTGATCTTATGTGACTGATAAAATCATAAGATTGATATGAATATTGAACGTAAATTCTTATTTGATACTGTTTTTATGATGTCTTGTAAAAGAAATCAGAGCAACAGAATACTATATGCTATGCAAATATGTACAAGAATACTTATTCTAGTCTTTTGACTGTAAAGGCTCACCTAACTGAAACATATGATTAATTTTTATGTGCCTTCACTAATGTTTTGTGTTTACAAAAATATGTTACTTGCTATTGCTTAAAACCAGAAACAAAAGATTATAGTAAATACTATGTCCATAAACACTTCGTCCCTAGTGTGTACCCTGTAAAAGCCACTCTCACACAAGCCGTATCCACCCAAATGTGGATGTTTGGTTCTCTGGGGACAGCTAACAGCAGGACACCTTGTGCCACTGCTAGTTGTATCCGGAAAACAACTGCACGTGGCAAATTACCCTGGGTGGGATGTGGGAAGATAGGGTCAGTGCTGGGCTGGTTCTAGCAGCCTTACCTGGGAACCTGGGGGCCTCCTGGAGCTGCAGCACCAGCAGCAGTGCTCCTGCTACTTAGAGCCTTGTCAGTAGCTGGAGCATGGCTCTGGCCAGCCAGATTTCAGTTTTGAGCACCACACACTGCCCGCACATGCACCGCTCCCCCCCCACCCATGCCCCGTTTTTTTTCCCCCCATAGGTTTTTTTGCCCAATGGATATCCAAGGGTCACCCCATCCAATCTCTGCCTTCCCGCACTGCTACCTTGCAGGATGAAAAACACCTGAATGTGCAGGTGCCACAGACATGTCTGGATAGGGCCACAGTGTCTAACTATAAAGGTCAAACATTGTACAATTGTCATGATTATTTATAGATTGCTAAAAATGCACAAAGGCAATTTATAAATACAAAATGGTTGTGCAGCACTGAGGCTGGACTAATTAGCAGGAAACTGGGCTAATAGGTACTATTATTCAGCAGCATGAGTGGCATTGAAGTGCCTATGCTGCTTCTTGTTTAGGACAAGTGCACGTTTGAGAAAACTGATCTTCATCATAGTACATTAACTGTGGACATGGCAAAAAAGTATAAAGTCTAAGAACCCAATCCTGCAAAGATTTTTTACATGCATGTGCCAAAGTGTTTGCAGAATCAAAAACAGATTCCAGTTCAGGAAAGATATTTAGGCATGCGCTTCAGCCCTATTGAAGTCAATTTAAACTTTAAAGTTAAGCACATGCTGAAGTGCTTTTCCTAAACGTGAGTGCTTTTCCGAATCAAGTGTAGATGTCCAGAGCCTAAATGCACAATAGTTAGAAGTATACAGAGAAGTTGGTGAGTCCAGAAGAGAGAATCTTATGGTGTGTAGGGTTCTATTTTATGTTTTTGTTTATTCTGCGTTCAAAAAAAATGCATATCTTATTTGTGGTGTAACAAAGCCCCCAGTTTCCCTAAAGTCACTTGGTGCCCGCTAGTGGCCCCCTGCTGCCTATTTTAACCAGGGTGTAACTTTGAATATCCCACTCTGCCCTGCTCACTGGGCTCCTTCTTGGCTCAGTCCACAGGCTGTTTTTTACCTCTACACCAGGTCCTGTGGGGCAGCCTTCCATGCTGGTCCTTACATCCTCTACACTATTTTCATTGGGGGAGAAGAGGAAGAAAAAGGGAGTGGGGGCACACCTGCTAGTAGCTCAGACAAAAATTGCTTCTTCACAGGCAAGTCAGTTCCCAGGCTACCAAATCTGGCAGCACAGTTTAGGGAGAAGATGAGCAGTCAACAATGGCAAAAGAACAGTTGGGGACTATTTAGAAAAGCTGGATGCATACCAATCCACAGGGCCAGACATGATGCACCTGAGGGTGATGAGGGAGTTGGCCAACATGACTGCAGAGCCATTGGCCATCATCTCTGAAAACTCATGGTGATTGGGAGATAATTGGAAAAAGGCCAAACATAGTGCCTATCTTTAAAAAAGGGACGGACGAGGATCCAGGGATCTACAGACCAATCAGCCTCACTTCAGTCCTTGGAAAAATCAGGGAGCAGGTCCTCAAGAAATCAATTGCTAAGCATTTGGAGGAGAAGGTGATTAGGAACAATCAGCATGTATTCACCAAGGGCAAGTCCTGCCTGACGAACCTGATTGGCTTCCATTATGAGATGATTGGCTCTGTGGATGCAGGGAGACCAGTGGGTGTGGTACACATTGACTTTATCAAGGCTTTTGACACAGTCTCCCACAACATTCTTGTAAGCAAGCTAAAAAAGTCCAGGTTGGATAAATGGACTGTAAAATGGATAGAAAACTGGCTGGATCATTGGGCTCAAAGGGTAGTAATGAATGACTTAATGTCTAGCTGGCAGCTGGTAACAAGTGGAGAGCCCCACGGGTCAATCCTGGGTCCAGTTTTGTTCAACATCTTCATGAACAACCTGGAAGATGGGATTGAGTGCACCCTCAACTAGTTTGTACATGACAACAAGCTGGGGTGAGGGGTAGTAGATATGCTGGAGGATTCAGAGATACCTTGAGAAAATGGAGGATTGGGCCAAAAGAAATCTCACAAGGTTCAATAAGAAAAAGTGCAAAGCCTTGTATTTAGGACAGAATGGTCATGTACTGGTCTAGGAACTAACTAGCTAAGCAGTAACTGCAGAAAAGGACCTTGGGGTTATAGTGGACAATAAGCTGAATATAAGTCAACAGTGTGCATTTGTTGTGAAGAAGGCTAACAGCATAACAGGCTGCATTAGTAGGAACATTGCAAGCAGATATGGGGAAGTGATTATTCCCCTCTCCTCACCACTGGTGAGGCCACATCTGGAGTACTGTGTCCAGTTTTGGAACTCCCACTACAGAAAGAATGTAGACAAACTGGAAAAAGTCCAGTGGGGGACGATGAAAATGGTTAGGCAGCTGAGGCATATGACTTCTTAGGAGAGGTTGGGGGAACTGGGCTTATTTAGTCTGGAGTAGAGAAGACTGGAGGGGGGGTAATAGCAGCCTTTGACAAGGATGGAGCTAGACTCTTCTCAGTGGTGGCAGATGACAGAACAAGGAACAGCAAATTGTTACAAGTTGCAGCAAGTCTCAAGTTGCAGCAAGGGAAGTTTAGGTTAGATATTAGGGAAAACTTTCTTATGTGTAGGGTAATGAAGACTGGAACAGGTTACCCAGAGAGATTGTGGAATCTCCATCCTTGGAGGTTTTTAATATCAAATAGACAAAGCCTTGGCTGGGACGATATAATTGGGACTGATCATGGTTTGAGCAGGGGATAGGACTAGATGACCTGAGGTCCCTTCCAACCCTAATTTTCTATGACTCTATATGACTCTATGAAACTGAAGTCCTAACCGCTAGGTTTATCTGATGTGCCTCAACTCCTCTTCGTGGCCAGATGGCCTGAGCCACTCTTGACTCAGCAGCTTTCTATTAGTCTAATTAGTAGGCCTGCCTCTTCTCTTCACTGCATTCCTGTCTCTCTTAATCAGCTGCTCAGGATTTGTCTCCTGCAGCTTGCCATTTTAAACTGTTATGATTGCAACTCTTGCAGTTCTGCTGCCTGCTGCAGCCCTTAACCAAAACTTAGGCAACATCCCTCACTGC
This sequence comes from Crocodylus porosus, assembly GCF_001723895.1. NCBI lineage: Eukaryota > Metazoa > Chordata > Crocodylia > Crocodylidae > Crocodylus > Crocodylus porosus. The sequence goes on along the minus strand of NW_017728886.1, from coordinate 170,373,880 downwards.
TTTATGGAGGCTGACTGACACTTCTTCCAGATCTCTTGGCACTTACCCTTCTGTAGTCTTAAATATGAATTATATCCCCATGGTTTCCTCTTTCAGGTACCATATCCCCTTTTGGGCTTCTCACTGTTAGCAATGAGGTAGAGTCCCTGTTACAGGGTGTATCTGGTATACAAGAAGTTGTGGTACTCTTTTTGTACAGCCTATCTTTAGAGCAAATCAGCAATCTTCATATCACACTACCTTTTAGGAGCTTGGGTAAAAAGGTAGCCAAGTAAAGAAAAAAGAAGTGGTTTGATTACAAAGCACTTGCTGCTGTGTACATAGGTCAGAAGATGCTATAAGTAACAGCACTTGGTTTTCTGCACTCTTCATGTTTCTGGTAAACTATTAGCAATGCCTTGGCTTTTACTGCAATTCCTACTCACAATACAATATCATAATTCTGCCATGAGTTAATATTCATTTTAAAAATCCTAACTGCTAAAATCTGTCCCCTTTGTGAGAGAGAATATTTTATTGTCAGCTTCTAATGTATTTTATGATTCATGCAAATCCTTGCCTCCTTTTATGATTCACTATTTTTACCTGTCTTCTCTTCTGTGGGTACTGCACTAGTGTGAAACCAATGGCAGCTCTGGTGCTGTTTCTCTTTCATTACATGGTCATTGTATTTCTACCAAAGAGTTTCTCCTCTTCTATAAAATATTCTGGAACAGCTGCTAAAGAGGTCTTTATTTTAATGACCTTTTCTTCTTTTGACACATGCTGGACTATTAGGACCTGATCCAAATTTGCTGAAATGAGTGGGAGTATTTTTATTGTCTGTAATAGGTTTTGAACCAGGCCTACATCAGTGCTTCTGGCTGACAAATCTAACTGCTTACCACCTTGAACACAGAAATGAACACGATATGAAAAATTATAATCTCATGTTGGTTTCTTCTGAGTATCGTAAAACTTTTATAAAAAAATTGAAATAGTACAAATTATAGCTCAATGTGATATTTTAAATCACCTTGAAATACAATGAACACATTTTCTCTGTTGCTCTGTAATTTAAAAATTGTAAATTTTCTTCTTTCTTTTTCCCAGTGGCATTTTTTAGAGTTTGAATGATGAGAGTATGAATCAGATGAGGGCTCAGTAACATTTTCTGGAGGGGGCCAACAACGACCCAGTTTGGGGCTGAGATAAGAAGGCACTAAGACCCACCACCTCTGCTGCTTCTCTGTGCCATGCAGCTGTGGGGCAGCCTGGCTAGAACCCTCCTCTGACAGAGCCAATGCATGGCATAGTATGGGCTGAGCGTCCCCTCTGCCAAAGCTCCAAGTACCTGTTGTGTGGTGAGGCACAAGCAGAGGCCCTTGCTAGCCCCATCAAAGCTATGACTGTCAAAGCAATGGCTCTGTGAGCCAGATGCAAAGTTTCCACAGGCCATATCTGGCCTGTGGGCCATAGGTTGTCAGTCCCTGAATTAGACTGCAGTTGATGATACTAAAAATGTGCTTAAATGATGTCCTGAGTAAAGATATTAATTTTGTTTCAGTAAATAATACATTAGCTGATAAATGATGTCCTAGTCAGAAGAAAATGAAGGGGGAAGAAATTCAGGTTGAATTTGGCAATTTTTTTCAGCCAAAAAAGAAGGCCTTTTTTTGGTAGAAGTTATAGTATGTGCTGTGATATTACAACTTCCATTAGCAGTAGTTGACATGGTGGTTACTAAATACCTTGTGATTCCAATAAGATGAAGTCCCATTGGTGTAACATGTTTGATATAAAACCAATCAAGATGAAGTAATTTTATGTAGTTCTGGCACCAACTCTAAGTTTTGTAAACAACGTAGCACATTTTCTGTTTATGTGTTCTCTGTAGAAATGTTATATGCAATGCCTGATGTCACTTGTATTTTTTCTTCCTCTAATCAAACATTATTGGGATTTATACTAGACCTGTTTTATTGAAGAGAGAAATACAGGGAAATGAAACCATAATTGAAATATTATGTCTAAAAAATATAAAAACAGAAGCTTAGATTTTTGTAATTAACTACTTTATTTTTTCTAACATACTTTGGGGATTTTAAGAATCTTATCTTTTGCAGAAATATTTTCCATATTTAGTTAAGTGATCAAGTGTGTGACTTTTAATTTGGTGCAGCTGTACATACAGTACATAGCCAAGACTCCTGAACAGTTAATGCTGCCTTTTATCCTTGATCATTTTCTTTTATGAGCTGAGGGATTGTTCATTCAAATTCCTCTAATCCTCATAATACCTGGGCCATTATTACAAATCCTAGCTCTTCAGATAGCATCTAATTTCTTATGAATGTCATGGGTACTAAAGGAATCTTGTTAATGAAAATGGAAGTATCACATTTTGCCAGGGATTTCATTTGCAATTCAGTAGTTTAAGTTCTAAAATATGGAGTTGTTTAGATACAAATAAAGTCTTTATGCTCTAGGTATAGACAAATATTTTGTAGATATGTACAATGCACCACTACCTATAAAAAGGTATGATAGGTAGGTGAATATTATTGGCTAAATAAGCATTCCTTTCTGCTTCTGGTAAAAGTTAAGTAAATTATATTACAGAAAACTAACTAAAGCTTTAACAAATGTCCCTTGATCATTTTCTTTTTCAAAAATCCAGAATTATTTTTATTACAGTTTGCATTTATATTAAAATAGGTACAGTAATACTCCTTAAGCAATTTAAGTTGCACAGTATTTTTAATATTTTGTTCAATGACTCTTTTAATACTCAGCTAATTTATAAAGTTCCTAGACCTTCTGCACATCCCTTCCATTGTGCAGGGAACCATGTGTGCTGTGCTGCAAGGAGTGCTCTACATGATCACAGAGGCAGACATGAGATTTGTCTGTAATTGAGTTAGACCCTCAGTGCAGTGCATTTTTGTCTATGCATGGGCAATACATTTTGAACTAGAGAAGGAAAAGCTAAGATGGCATTGGAGTTTTACATGTGATTGTTGGTACCTCACAATGGCTGCCGCATTCTCATGATGTATGAATTCTTTTTCAGCAGGAGACTGTTAGGAAGGGAAAGGTGAGTCAGTAGTTGATGTTCTACCTCGTGCTTTGGGAGAAATTAGTTCAATTCCCTGCTGTGACAAAGGCTTAACATAAGAGCTTGAGTAAGTCACTTTGGGCCTGTCTGCATACCACTGATCATGACCCAGGAATCTGTATTAGTCCTAGGCATATGGTTTAGGGCTGGATATATGCCTGTGATGCCATGCTGGGGTCAATCCCAATTCCTCTTTCAAGTATTCAAAGTGGCGACAGAGTGACATGCAGAAGAGTCTTCTGGATTCATTTCTGTATTTGGAGTTTGCAAATTAGAAGACTCCTCTAAGTGCACTCTTCTTGTCCCTGTCCCTTAGTGAATGCCACTAAACATGGTGCAAAAGGAATGTGCTTAATGGAATCAACAGCAAGACATATTGTCACACCGTGTTTCCCTTCTGAGGCTGCATTATGGCTACATAAATGCTTGGGGAGAGGGGGTTTTACAATTCCCTGATTATGTATGTAACACTGTGTATGTCCTGAAATTTTAATAGAAGGTATGTGTTCAGGACAATTGTCTTCCACTACAGGTGGAAATAGAATTCAAATTGTATGTTAATACCAATGATTCCTGCTACTTGGCTATGTAAATGCTACTTAGGTGCATGAAGGTGAAATGCAATTTAACTCTTAGACTCTCTGAGTGCCTATACACATACAGTGAGGCTGCTTTGATACACTGTAATGTCAGCACATTGAAGCAGACTAGATTAATGGAGTCTTCCAGAGCATGGTAATTATCACTTTCCAGCGGATGCCAGCGTGATGCATATCAGTGTCCTCATGTTGAAAAATGGTGGTGGGGGTGCTTTAACTAAAGCTTGTTTGATAGCTTTAGTTAAAATACCCCCACCGCCATTTTTCAGCTTGGGGATGCTGATAAACATGATGCTCCAGGAATTTTAATTAGAGCCCCTCTAATTAAAGTGCCTCTGCATCCCACCCACTCCTGGAGCACATCTGTAAAAGCCCTCTGTCTCCCAATTGCCCAAATGTAAAATGGGAATGGTAGAACTTCCCTACATTACAGGGGTATTGTGAGGTCAAATATGTAAACAGTTATGGGCATGTGTACACAAAATGGGGGGCCTAAATTGAAGCAGTGGATTTTTTTAAAAACACTGCTTCAATCTGGGGCCAATTCAACCCCCGTGTTGTACACACACCCAACTCACCTGCCTTTTCAGTGTTGGGGAGGGGAGGGCAAACTGCCAGTGGGTGGTGCAGTCCCTGGGCTGTGGAGGGGGGCTGGTGCTTCCCTTCATGGCAATGGTGGCCTCCCCCCACAGACAGCACCCACATGCAGGCACCTGGCTTGGGCAGTCCTGGGGGCCAGTGCAGCTGCAGAGGGAAGCACTGGTCCTCCATGCAGCTCAGGCAGGCAGGCAAGATCTGAAGGGGGGAAAAGTAGATAAATGTCAGGCTTGCTGCTTATTTTTTCCCTCTCTTGGGCAGAGCCTGCCTTTCTGGGCTGCTGCTAGGCTGCCAGCAGGGCTTCCTGCAGAGGCCCTGGGTCGCATGGAGCCCAGTGCTTTACTCAGTGGCTATAGGGCAGCAAACTAAAACTCCTTGGATGAGTTTTAGTTTCCTGCGCCACAAATCATTTAAGGCACATTATGCCACCAAATTTGCTACAGTAGCTGTAATTAATGTGCAATACACCACTGAGGCATTCAAACACTGACAGCATTAACTGGTGCAAAAGCATTTAGCCCACTTCAAAGTGTCATGCACATATGCCCCTTGTTTCATCTACATATGGCCTATGATACACTTATACTACAGTAGCGGAGGCTAGAGGTGTATAAATACTACACCTGCGCGAAGCATCTATTATTGGCTTGGGATTCAGATTCAGCTAATTTGGGGGACAGTGATTCAATTTGGTGATTCAAATCAGTGTACCAAATTGATTCAGTCGAATCTGATTTGGTGATTCAGCTGCTGCTAAATCTGCTGAATCTTCAAATCAAACAGGCCCCTTCCCCTGCCCACTCTCCCAGCCCCATCAATGGCTGCCCCAACCAGCCTCAGCCTCCCAGCTCTTAAAAAAAAAAAAAACAACCCCCCCCTGCATTCGCCAGTTCCTGCTAGGCAAGGGGGTGATCCCTGCTGCCTCCCACTACCCTGCATTGTGTGGGGGGCTCTGCCATGAGCCCCCATACCCCACCCACTCTCCCAGCCTAGTCAATGGCTGCCCTGCCCAGCCCTAGTGTCCCAGCACTGCTGCCAGGTGGGGAGAGGGGCATTCCTGCTGTACCTCTCTTCCCTGTGCTGTGTGGGGGGCTCTGCCATGAGTGCCCAGAATCCCTGATGGCCACTGCAGCAGCTGGTGAGTGATGGGCTTTTTTTTTTTTTTAAAGAGCCAGGATGCTGGGGTTGAGTGAGGTAGCTATTAACAGGGATGGGAGAGTGGGCAGGGGATAGGTGCTCATGGCAGAGCCCTCCATGAAGCACATAGCAGTGGGGGGGCAGCAGGAATCACACCCTGGCCTGGCAGGAGTGGGTGAGTGTGGAGATTTTTTCTTTTTTTAAGAGCAGGGACCGGGCAGGGCAGCCATTGACAGAGCTGGGAGCATGGGCGGAGCCTAGGAAAGCAGGCAGAGGCTGGGGATGGGGATGGGGATGGGGATGGGTGGGGGTCCCCCCATGGCCCCTTACCCCCTCCTTCAGCCCTCCCTCCACCCCCTGCTTACCAGCATGGAGTCTGGGTCCAGCTCCCTGTGGCAGTGAGTGGGGACTGCCTGAATCTCTAAAGCTCTCTGAATCTTTTCCAAATCAATTTGGAGAGCTTCAAATCAATTTGGACCTTCTTATTGGTCTCCTGATTTAATTCAGATTTCAAGATTTGGCTGCTGAATTGGGCCAAATCTCCTCCAAATCAAATTGGCATCTGAAGCTTCGCAGAGCCTTCATAAATAGCTATTACTTAAATAGTATTATCTTGCTTCACTGCACAAGTTTTCATGGCTGAACTCTATGAAATAACCAGCCTTGATAATGTTACAGACATTGTCACCAGAAAGTTATAAGTTTTTCTCTCTCAGAGAACTAAAGAATGTTTCTCTTATATCCAAGATAAGATGAGACAGCATAACCTTCTGTGGTCAGAGAAGGATTTCTTCTGAGAATTCATTTGAGAAATGGCAAGTGAAATTCTCACAACAAATTCTATTATTTCTTTGCTTTCTTCTTACTCTGTTGATAAGTTCTTTAGTTTATTATTTAGAAGCAACATCTCAAGTATGTGATCTGTTCCCCTGGTAGGCCTATACCCCCTATCTGACATGATGATTTTGAATACTGATAAGCCTCAGGAGTTAACTAACTTACCAATGATATCATAGGAAATCTGATCCTTATGCCATCCATTTCTCCCAATGATATATTAACAGGGGAACACAGGGGAAAATATTAGAACGATGAACTTTATTTTTTTTCCCAAAAAGAGAAATCCTATGAAAGTTGAAGCTGACAAAAGTGCTAGGTTCTTTAAAAAACCCCAAGAAACGTTAGAAAATTTTAAACATACCTTAAAGAATTTTTCTGAGAATACCTACTGTGAGAAGGAGAAGAATTTTCTGCTGTTTTAATGTATAGTATGTTTATAATTTTGCAGACAAAGTTGTTAATAACTAGAAGGGATTTACTTACTTACTTATAAGTCGCCCGCTATTGCAAATAACCACATCATACAACCCTTTGTAAACATAGGGCCTTGTAACACCTTAATTTGTGTTAGGTGGCTCCTTGAGCTCTTAACCCTTGGATTGTCCACATATGACACTAGTTTTAAGCACTTTTTAGGCAGCTTAAATTTATGCCACTCCAGGCTAGCTTTATCTGTGATCTGGGTTACCCAGCTCATCTTACATAAACATGTAGTCATTCTCTACCTTAGTGTAAGCACCCCACCTGCTACCCCTTCCCTGATGGCCCCCCTGTCCCTGATTACAATGTCATCCCCCACTGCCACCACTCTCCCTCTGGCCTGGATTGGGCCCACTGCCTCTGCCTCCCCCAGTACCCCGCTTACTCCCCCCTCACCATACTCCCTCCAGCTTGCTTTTGGCTACTGGCATTGTCTCCACCACTTCTCTCTGGGCTGAACAGCTGGCCACAAGAAAGCTGGGAGACATGGGGTGCGGGTAAGTCCTGGGGCCCAGGGAACAGAAGGAAAGCCCAGAATGGGATGGTAGTGGAGGGGATTCTTATCTTTCAGTCCTTAAGGCCTCTGCTGGCTTGAATGTGTGATAGCTGCAAACTCAAGCAAGCAGCTCAAAGTGCAGTGTGTAACAAGGCCCATATTCAGCTTGATTTTAAATCTAGGTTTTATGTCTCCTCTCACTATTGAGAAACTGTTAAAAATGTCATTGGTCTGACTATTATGAATTTTCTTCTAATGGCCAATAGAAAAAAATATTTTTAATTTCTAATAAATTTCATCATGCCAATTGGCATATCCATTTTTTTTTGGTTCCAATGTTATCTTTTAGCTTAAATAGCTGTTGTTTTTCTCCCAGATATTTTCTTACAGATATATTCATAGGAAACAACCATTAGCTTCTTTTCCTTCATTTTATGAGGTTAAATAGGACACATATAGTTAGTCTTCTCTGGGAAGGTAGACTGTCCATTTCACTATCAGCCTAGTAGCTCCCTCTGCATGTTTTATAGTTTGATTTTATCTTTCTGAATGTGGGTGACCAGAACTATACACAGTAGTCCAAGTGAAATTTGACCAGGTTCTTGAACAATAGCACTCATTTTTCCCTACTGAAAATATCTTGAATGATGCATCTTAGAATTACATCTGCCACTTTCAGGCTGCATCATGTTGGTGACTCACAGTCATCCTGTGGATGACTTGTACAATCAAGTCTTTCCCTTTCTCTGTCATTTGCTACTCCTGAGCAGTCAACTTGTGATAGAAATGCTTGGACGCTAATGACATGACCATATCCATACTATTAAACTTCATTCTATTTATATTATCTTGCTCTTCAAGGTCATCGATTTCCCCCTGTATAATAATCAAGTCCTTTATGCTGAAAAAGCCTCCCACCTTTGTGTCATCAGTAAATTTCATTATCACACTTCTACTTTTTGTTCCACGGCTATGAGTTGAAATATTAGATATGATTGATCTCAAGACCTGTTTTTGAGGAATTTCATTAACAATCTGCCTCCAAACTCACCATTCTTTTTAAAGTACAATGAGATTTCATTTCCCTGAAGCAAGTTATTTACTTTATAATTTGTTTACTAATCCCTGTTTTTTCCAGACTAACAAATGATTTCTCATGTGGTTCTATGTAAAACATTTGACTGAAGTTCAGACAGATTTGAGCCAGCACACTTCTGTTAGAAATGATCAGTTATCTTATCAAATACAGACATCAGATGTGAACCAGAATAATTTACCTGTGGAAAATCCATCCTGCATCTTATTACCCTTTTCATTTACCTCTGTATGTTTAGTTATTTCTTCCTTCAGAATTTCTTCTAAAGATTTAAGGACAAAAACACAACAGAGAACACCTTCATAGAACAGTCACTTGCTTTCTGACCTCATCTTTTTCTTGTTGAAGGGTAATTTAGAAAACATGTTCAAAAGACGAGTCTGGGAACAGGGTTGTTGGTTGTAGCCATGAGTCTGGAAACAAATTCATAAACTGGCTAGACACTAAGAACCAAGGACTGAATATCAGCATTGACTTCACAACATACTGTAATCTGCATGACTCCTGCTAATCTTTTTCACACCTAGTGATAATGACCCTCTTCCCTTACTAAAAGAGCTTTTCTGTCCACTAATTAAGTCATCTTTTTTTCTATGACTTGCTTGTCTGCTACCTCCAGGAATTTCTGTCTTCTATAGTTTCACAGCTCTGCAGGCTGTTTTCAGTCCTTGCTGTGCATACTGTTTCCTCAGACTTAAAGAAGAATGCTTTGCATTCAAAAGCTTGTCTAAGTCTATCCCAACCAATCGGTTGGCCCAATAAAAAATATCACCCACAAAAATTCCTGCCTCACATTAGGGGTGTGAAACCCAGGCCCTATTCGATTTGGGTTCGGCCCGAATCAGAGACAGTGATTCGATTTGTTGATTTGGATCACTGTTCCTGATTCGATTCGGCCAAATCTGAATCTGAAGATTTGATGCTGATTTGGAGAATCAGTGATTCAGATACAGACACAGCTTAAAATGTTTTTTCTATATACCTCAAGGTACCAGCATGGCTTGTGAATGCTGCAGTGCTGGGGTGCAAGGAGTGTCTCACAGGAGTGCGGGGGCCTCTCCATGTGTTCGGCAGTGAACCTAGAAGTGGACCAGAAGTACTTCCGTTCCACTTTGGGATCCTCTGGGGAGCATGCTGAGGCCCCCCCCCAACCCCCATCTCAGTGATCAGTTGTGGGGGACCCCAGGTGTCCCGCCCACCCAGGAGGCACCAGTTGCTGAGTGGGGGGGGCAGACCCAGAAGTAGACCAAAAGTGCTTCTGGTCCACTTCCAGGTCTGCTGCCAAGCACACTGGGGAGTCCCCCTGCACTCCTGTAAGACACACCATGCACCCCAGCATCAGAGCATTCACGAGCTGTCTGCTACCGAGAGGTATGTAGAAAAAACATTTACAGCTGTGTCTATGCTCAAATCACCAAATCTTTCTGGATCTTTCTGAATGGATTCAGAGAGATTAAAGGGTCCTCTGATTCAATTTGGATTAGGAAATTTGGCTACCAAATCGAATCAGGGTCTGAAGCTTCGCAGTCCTACCTTACATGGTTCCTGGACCATAAAGGCTACAGCATCACTCCAACACTTTTAAAGATTTACATACTGTACTTCTTTTTCTATGTCTTGATGTAGGTACTACATTTTCCATTCCTCAACTGTATTGCACCACTTCTTATTTGACAGTTTTACTAAATATCATTGCAATTGGACTTGTGGTTTCATGTGGCAGTTCTTTCAGTATTAAGATGGAGATTATCCAGGCATCCTCTTCTTACCCCCACAAAAGTATATAAAGCTCTTTGGGGTCTCAGTATAGTAATTTCCATCCCTATGCACCATTTAAAATTATATCAGTACTGTTTTCAATTCTGTAGGTATATTTTGTGTTTACAGGTATAACACCACCTATGTTCTGTATGCTCTATCATGGTACCTTTGTGTATTTCTTTCTGCATACCCTCATTAAGATGTATGTGCAGAGATTTGGGGACTATTTGTGCTTGCTTCTTCTGTTCGTGGGTACAATGTTAATTTGTAAAGAATCAAGTGAATAAGATCCAAGTGTCCACAGCCCCTCCCTTCCATATAGGTGCACAAGGAAAAATTGTACAAAGGCAACCAAGGGCTGCAAATATGTAGGGAAGTAGTCCTCAGATCTAGAATGTAGAATGTGTGTGTGTGTGTGTGTGTGTGTGTGTGTGTGTGTGTGTGTGTGTGTGTGTGTGTGCGTGTGCACCTGTGTTTGTGACAGAGAGAGAGAGAGAGGAGTGAGAGATACTTCGGATATGAGGTGAGTCCTTGAATAAACTGGAGGGACAAATTCTAGCACAGATATCTAATTACTTAAAATGCAGGTACAATTGATTGTTTATACAAGCTTATCCCCAGTAACATTGAAGATCATTTAAAAATCAGCAGATTATAAAAATTAAAGTTAACCATGACATCTGCAAGAAAGTCGTATTTAATAAAAAAACAGAATCTGTAATTTGTAAAAACTTTTTACTAGATATCTGTTGTTTCAATAGTGGCCAGTGAATAACACATGCTATTGGGTGTTGCTGTAACTTATGAGACAGATAGTTAAACCTGGGCTTAGCCATCAAAACTGCTTTTCATTTTATATTATCATTCCACCTGAACTTGGGGTTGGAGACTAAAACCTTTTTTAATCGTTGCTCTGGGTTTGAGCTCCAGTTGACATAATAAAAGACCTCTTCAGAAGATAGTGTCTATAGACTCAAAAGGTGATAGAAATTTTTGAAGAAATCAAATACCAAGCACTTTTCCACCCAAAGAGTGAAAAGTAAAGACAATAAATGCTGATTTTTGGAGGGAATTGATTTTTGGAGCAACCAGAGTGATCAGTATTTATTTTACAAAATCCAGTTCCTGCCTATTGACTCAGACCACAACAGGCACTGCACAATATCAGAGCTAGGAACAGGTAAGGAATTGGTGGCATGTCTGATGATTAAAACAAAGCATCTTTCATACTGTACACAGAGCATCCATCTGTAACATCTCTGTAGCAATGCCTAAAATAACATTGAGAAATAAGTTTCACCTAGTCACTCTTCACAGGGCAGGAACAATTGGTTAAGGCTGGTTTCTAGCTACTGGCCTCAACATCATCAAGAAGGCAAGCATAGACATTCCCAGAGTTTAGCAGCTCCTGAAGTATGCTGCAGTCTCTACAGCCCAAACATCTTTGATTCATCACTGGATTCCAAGGTTTTCAGTAGTAAAAGAGAAGTATCCAGTTTGTAGGGGTATTTGGACCAACCATGGTTGTGGGTTTTTTAAGTGTAATTTATTTTTGTTTCTTTTACATTTTTCTATTTTCAATTATTTCCCACCCGTGTGGCTTTGGTTTGTGATGAAGGATTCATTTTTTTATTAGTTTTTTTGGTCTATAAACAAGAATTCCATTGGTAATTCACCATGAAACTGCAATTTCCATTGAAGTGCGATATATAAAATTGGGCATGCAGGAAAGAATATGCAGAACTGTGTGCTTCCGAGAAACAGAATCATTATTCAGGAAGTATACTTGGATCCTATTTTTGAAACAAGTAGGCATGACAACACTATGTCAAACAGATCTTTATTAGGAGCTAGTTAGGGGGAAAATATGTATCATATATGCATAACTTCCATGCCTTTCATCCCTCACTATTCAAATGCTGACAATTCTATAATACCTGAATGGAAATTAAGAAAAAAAACCCATAATAGACATTATCTCACTAACTTGCTAACTGTTCCTGTTAGTAGAAGAGCAAGACAGCTATTCGACAGCTATTCTATACTCTTTGAACTGCATCCTCCTCAGTGGTTACAGTTGTACTATCTGGGGTTCAATCTTCTGTACTGGCAAGACAGTCAGGTGGCTGCTACCCGAGGATTTAGGAAAATGGCTGTGAAATAGTCTGTTCTGCAGGTTTATTGCTGGAACTATGGCCACAATCTGCAGAAGTGTTTATCAAGGAGATACTCAAGTGGGTATAATTTATGCATCAAGGGAATGAGGAGATGATACAACTCTGTGATTGGTTATGGCTGAATTAGGGTATACTAGACCTCTGCAGTTCATGTGTAAAGACGCCTTCAATTGAATGGAGGGGGAAAAAGAGATTGGAAATTGCTTGAATGTGATAGGGTCTGATCACAAACTAAATCTCAGCACTCATATCTGATCTGAAAAGCTACAGTATCTAATGAGTCAAATGTTCTTCCTTCACTCGCTGTTGATGTGTGCCTATATGTACTGGTCTGCAAGTATTACCCAATCTGAATACACAGTTTTGCCCTTGGGAAAGGAATACCAACACAAATGTAGAACAAAGCAATCCAAAGGAACTGATATGATCCAAGCCAACAGTTGGATGTGTGTACAAATACTTCTGCTGCACTCAATTCACCATGCTGATGGTGAGCAGGAAATGTACTAGTACATTATTCCCAAAAGGAGATGTTTTACAAATGTATTTATAGACACAGCACAACTTAAAATTGATTACTTATCTTACTGTGAGCCACAACCAGTGGTATTCAGCCAATACATGTAAACCATATATATTAACTGTTCCAGAATTTTATGACAGAGTTAAAATGCCTTCCATTGGCTTGTGTTTTTCCAGCTCACAGACGATTTCTGATCTCTGTGAGTTGCAGGAGACATAAAGTGAAGATATACCCTGTTTTAACTCAATGCTACCTTTTCCTCTGAGCAATGCTGCATTAAGCCAATTACATGCCTTATCACATGTGCAGCGTAGGACAACGTCTAATGATACCTTCCCTTTGCTAAAGCAAAACTCAGGTCAAGCATAATGTGTAAAAGTTTGTCCTCTCTCTCTCTGTACATATGATATCTACAGCTACATTGATATTTACAAATAGGTATAGATATATACATCTTATTTAGTTAATCTTTAAAAGTGCATATCTACTCTGCCTTCTGACTTCAGACTAACATGACTAACTACTTCTCTCTAGTGAGTGAAAGCCACCTAAACCTGTTCTACACAAATTAACTCACTTGAAATATTACTTCATCCTTGCCCTGAGGATTCCTTCTGAAATGATGAAAGCATTTACCCCTAACTAAAGCCTTGTTACATACACAATCAATCCCCAGTACAAGGAGATGCATTATGCATCTGACACAACAGAAGCTATAAGGCATCCCCTATTTTCAAGGTACATGAGTATCTTGCATCATATCACAGACCTGCCAGCCTATTCCACCTAATAGCTTCAACATTCAATAAAGTTACACCTTCACAGAGAGAATGACTCTCGGAATGCTAGCAGATGCATTCTGGAATTGAAGTCATTGGAAGCAACACAGCAAAAACAATGGAACGTTTATATTTTATGTCTTTTTTATGGCACCACCCTCAACAAATGACAGTTATGGCCAGCTCCAAGAAGCATTTGGTTACTGACTTAATTTTCTTCACATTTTGTGCATGTAGTTTATTTTTAACATAATTTTCTAAGTTTCAAAAAGGCATGAATTGCATATATTTTGTCATGAGGAAGCACACTGGTTCTTCATAGGTGTCTCCAGCAGGGTTGGGGTTCTTAGGGCAACAATTGTCATTTCTCTCTGTGCCTATCTGGCCACAGAAAGTGGTCTATAGCTATTACCAAACATGAGTGTATGGCTGTAGACCCATCTGGTGAAAATCTGAATCCTCACTGCATGAGGGATCAAATGAAGACTTCTGTCTGGGCTGCCTGCCAGCCTGTCTCTGTTTTCAGAATGGGAGGGGAGGAAATTCAGTTGGGGGGGGGGGTTGGCCCCAGTACACCCACCCCACTTCCAACATGGGCTGGGGACCTGCTAGAATGAGCTCTCTTTGCTTCCTTTCCCGCACCCATTGTGAAAACTTTGCAGCCTCACAGGTAGGAGCGACCTTTCCTAAGGGAAATTGGCTGTAAGCTGGTAACCAGCAGCTAAATTCAACTGCCCCCTGGAACCCACAGTGAACTTGTACTTGGTCAAGAGACCATTATAATTCAGAGCACTTCCTGCAAAGTGTTCTTAGGTAACAGTGGGGAGTTGCGCTTCTGTCTGCACCCTTTTCCACTTACAGTAGTACAAGACTACTGTTTTCTATGTAGACAAGATACTAGAGGAAGATAGAAGCAATACCCTTCCACGTTGGGTTTCTAGAAACAAAGAAATGTTTGAGTGCAAGAAAAAAAGCTTTGGCTCCATTTTCTATGTGATGCCTTCAAGTTACAAACTAAAACTTTCACAAATGGGCACGGGAGTCCCAGATTGAGGCAAATGAGGGCTGCTTTGCAAAAGCGCTGAGCAGCCTCAGGTTCAGCTGCTATAAATTGCAAAGAGCTCTGAAAAAAATCCGATCTGCGGCTTCTCAAACTAAGCATAAGTATATTGAATTGCTACCTGTTCAATAATCCATTAAGTGTACTGAATGAAGCAGGGCTCCTGTGAAAAATCACAGGATATAAGCATGTAAAGACTGTATCCTAATTCATATGTGTTGGTTGGGGATGGGGATGTATTTCCTAATTTCCAAGTGCTTGATTTTTGCAACTGTAACATTCTTTGATGTAACTTTTTTTTAACGCAACTTGCCGTATGAGCATAGGTAGATATACATTTATTTATTAAGCATATTTTGATTGTATGTGCATAACAGTGTACTAAGAAAAAGCAGTGGAGTGACTAAAAAGGGTACTGGGGACATAGGTTCAGTTCTAAGGGGTGTTGTTTCCTCTTCCCCATAACAGCTGTTGTATATATTTGCACTGTAAACTTTCTTAAGCAGAAACTCATGCACTGTGCAAACGCACAGTAAGAAAATCTGGTTGGTTCCTGGTCTCTTGGGATTGCTAGCTGCGTCTATACTATAATACAGACCTAATTATTAGTAGTGACAAATAATACTGATCATTCTATATAGGAATGAAACCCTGTTATGTAGCTGAAAGGTTCTGAGATGCTGGCAAACTGATTTTTCTTCAAGATTTTACAAGCAAATGGTAAGTTGTATGATATTAACTCTTTTTTAAATAGCTACTGCAAGGTGGATGGCCATTTGTACCAGGAGGTTTTCCTGCCCTAGCTAATAACACAGATGCATATGGTAGACCATTAGAGCAAAATGAGTTGGCTGCTGAACTTCACTGTTGGATGCTTCCACCTGCTGTGTGCCATGCAACAGCAATAGAAATTGGCTATTTATCAGAAACATCTGCCACTGATCACTTCATTCACACAGAACTGCCTTTATACAAGGCAGAAAGGCAGACTGTGGGAGACAGGCACAAAACTAAAATGAAACCTCCAATGTGCTGACTGCTAGGGCACTCAGCACTTCATACATCTGGCTGAACATGCAGGTGATTTTCTGTAGGTAAGTAACCTGTGACAGAGTATGTCCATGTTACATGGTAAATTTGCCTGAATGGACCTCTGTGCTGTTGTCACTTGACTGTTTTCTAGTACCTGAGGGAACTTATCTAAAAGTAGCCCAGATATCTCCATGCTACACTGCAGTCATTTAACCCACAGAGGTATTAAATTGACTATGAGCCATAGCAAGACTGTAAAGATTTAACAGTAAAATGTAGGAGCTCTTTCTGCTCCAATAAATATTTTTAAAAACCCTCTAAGAATTGTTGTTAATTTAAATAAAATGTAAATTATTTTGTTAGTATTTATAACCTACTTGAAAAATATATATATCTAATGATTTGAGGAACCAAAATCACATTTATATTTTACCATGATTTGATTATATTCAATCACTAAATTGACAAATTAATAACATATCCTAGATTCTTCATTCGACAAATACATTGATCTCATCAATGTACATCTTTTATAGGACCAAAAGTATAGTTGGGCTAGAATAAGACAAGTTTTTGAATGCAAGACTGTTTCTATCCCAACTATACAGTTGGTCTAAATAAATATCACCCTAAAAAAAGTCCTTGGCTTTTGCATAATTCCTGGATCATCAGAGCTACCACATCACTCTAATACTACCATCAACATACATGACACAATACTCCTTGCTAATCTTCCCTTTTTATGCTGCTTATTGTTATTAAAAAGTAAAAGGCCTTATTATTAAAATTCATACACAGTAAATTAAACATATCTCTTGTAATGGTAGTATACTTTTTTAGTATAGCAGTAGTTTACTGCTTTATTTATTTGTAGCTCTGTCATTCACAAGTAATATAGTCACTGTAATTTAGAGACATAAAACATCCTCTCTAGCCATCAATCCTGTGTTCTCTCTTGTTTATGACATGTTACTCTAGTGACACCATATCTATGTTTCAGAAAGCACTTTTGTTCTCAGTCCCTCTTTTCAAATTATATTTTTATTAAAACACCTTTACCCTTTGGACATGATTATTCTGCATATGGAGATTATTTATGCAAATGGAATAAAATACTGATGAACTATTTTTTAAACAGGTTTTTTTGGGGGGGGGGTTGTGTGCTCTTAACTCAGAACCAGCTTAATAAAATGTGATTTTTTTTTCCCACCTATCTATTTAGACAGGTGGATTTGGCATCTGCTACATCGCTCATCTTGTCTGATGTATTTTGTATTAATGCAACTATTAAAGACTTATTTGGAATGTGGGTTCAAACTGCTGAATATTGGTTAGGGAAAATGAAAAAAATAGTTTTTAACATTTTATGAATGTCTCTTTATCTGAGAAGCCCATTGAAATCACCTTTAGTGTTTTCTGTGTTAATAATTACATCCCCCTCTGGTGGCTGGCACTCAGAAAGAATGAAGCACCTACCACTAGTATAGCTATAGATACTACAGAATAAGTTTCCTTTAGTTGAATTGATGGACACCTGTGTTTTTTGAAATAAAGGATTGAGGATTCTAGTTTCTAGTTCTCTGGTGTGTTTGTGATGAAGCAAATATGTTTACCTGTTATATCCAGCGCAGTGCATTCAGTTTAATATGCTGTGTTTATCTGATTCTCATGTACACTCTGCACACTGCAAAGAGACCATAAAATAAGAACACATTATATTTATATTCTCATTAACACCCTTTGCATTGCTAAGTTGCTATAAAATGGCCTAAGTGTAAATGAGAATACTGGCCAGTAGAGCTGTGCAAAACAGTGCTGTTTCATTTTGACTTCCTTTTCACCATTTCAAAGGGACAGTGTTCGTTTCGCTGTTTTCTCAAAACTGTTTCACTGTTTTAACACATTACAACATTTCAGCTGTAGGATATAATGGGGAATCATGAAAATGCCTATAACTTTATCATTTCTTTCTTGATTTGAATGAAAACAGCAGAGATGGTAGCCCCTTTTGAGGTCAGAAAGTCTGTTGAGTTTCAAGGAGATTTAGGTGCAGTTTCTCAGAACCTCCTGCACCTAACTGTTCAGAGCAAAACTCATGTCACGTGTAAGTGTGAAGGCATGGGGGTGTGTGAAAACAGCAGGCATGGTAGCCCCTGCTGAGGCCACAAAGCCTGCCAAGATTGAAGGAGATATGTGCAGGGGTTTCTGGGAAACTGCACCTCAAGCTGCTGACAAGCAAAACTTGTGATGTGTGACTTTAGGGTGTGTTAAACCACACCCTCACTGGTGCTGGGGCCTCCACGTGTTTCCCAATGAAGCCTTCTCCTCCTCCCCTACAGCCTCATCCAGTCCCCCACTTTAACTAACAACAGGTAAGTAAGCAGCATAGTAGCACTAGCATCTCAGGCAATCCAAAACTGTCACAGAGCCTTTATTTTTTTTCCTGCAGGAGCTTCTTCTCCAGCACCTGCCAGAGAACTCTCCCTGCCATCCCCAGCTCTGGGGCTTAGATATGTCCAGAGCTCTGCCTCCTTCCAGTCAACTGACCAGGGACAGGTGCTAGGTGTTAAAGTGACAATATTGGATCTTGAGGAGCACTGGATTTTCAGCTGAATAAAAAGGCTATAGCCTGTGACCTATCAAAAGATGCTGGCCACAAGGCAGAATAATATATTAAAAGTAATATTGCAAGATGCTTAGCTTAGGCAAGCAGATTTTGAATGCTTATGCTAAGCCAGCAATTTGCTTATGCTAAGTAACCATCTTAACTGTGTCGACCATATTCAAGTGCGTCTGTGGAAGTTTGCATGCTGTGAATAAGGTGAAGTCTTAGGAATTTGGAAGATAGTACAACTTGGACTGAAAAACAGACTGGATTGTGAAAGACAACATGTAAGATAACAGGATCTGATTGAACATATGCAAAAGGGTGAATGATGATTGGTGAAGAAGTTTCCAGTTTTTTTGGTCAAAGTCTGCCCTTTGACTGAAGAAGTAAGTGCATGGCCTTAGACATGCACTCATAGCAAAAAGACAGGTAAATGAATGAAATGCATAGGCAATTCCATGCTAATGAAGTAAACAGTAAACAGAGGCAGAGCTTGAAAGGGGAGGAAATATGGGTGGAACAAAGGAGGAGAAGAGTGGAATAAATGTTAATGAGCATGAACCAAAGGGTATAAAAAGTGGAAACTATTGTTCAGGGCTGCTCCCCTGGTTCAGGGGCTGCGTCTGTGAGGGAACTTGCCTGAAGCTGTCTCCATTCTGAATAAACCTGTTGCAAGCAATGTGTGGTGGTGTTTGCTCCCTGCTTGCTCTGGCTAATGAGTAACAGGATCCATGAGCAATTGGAATGTCATCTACCTAGTCACTGGGCACTGTATGGAACTGGGGTATAGGTTGTAGCTGTGTTGGTCTAATGACATGGCACTGGCAGACAAGGTTCCTTGGGTCAATCTGATATCTTTTAGTAGACCAACTGGATAGTTGGATAAATATATCTTAGCAAAGTTTTGGGTCAAAAACCCTTTGTCAGGCTGAGGAAGCACCAGCAGTTGCTGTGTGCGCTTTTCCTGGATGGAAGGAATAGTAAAGAAGCCAGAGGCTGGCATACAATGCAGGCAAGAAAGCCAATCAGTGAAAATGGAAATGGAGGCATCAAGGGGTGAGGGAATGTAGCAGATAAAAGTGGAGAGGTACCTGGGGAGTTAGATGTCCAGCAAGTTGTAGTGTGCCAGAATTCCAATATCTATATAGGCTTGTCTGTTAAAAGTGGTTTCTAAATTCAGACAAGAACTGAACCTTGCTAACTTCATCACCAGAAGCCAACTTCCTATAGCCTGAAACACAGCAAATGAATCCAAACCATGCCATGACAAGATGTGTAAAACCTGCCAACAATATCTCCAGTATGGAGATATTTTCACAGTACAATATGTATCTCCATCAGGGTGCCAAGTGCCCTGATGCAAAATATGTAGGAGACACAAAGCAACAACAACTGCTCACCAAAACGAGCACACACCAAAAATCTATCAAAGATAAGAACACCCAGCTACCTGTCTTCAGTCTCTCAGGCATGATTCTCAGAAAGAATTTACAATCAAGGACAACAAAAAGTCCTTTTTCAGATATGTGGGGAGCCGGAGGAAAAGCAAGGGCAATGTTGGACCCCTGCTAAACCAGATGGGGC
>NW_017728886.1:170334069-170354003 GCF_001723895.1 Crocodylus porosus | reverse complement strand
CTTGCTGGGATCCTATGACCCCAGCTGACTTCCTGCCCTTTGGGCAGGGGGCTGGACTCGATGATCTCCCGAGGTCCCTTCCAGCCCTAATGCCTATGAAATCTATGAAATCTATGAAATATGAAATCTGTCTGAGCAAGGCCATCTCACAGATGGCCTTCTGTTGTTCCACCTGCCTCTAAAGCATCAGGTATGTAGAGTTCCACCAAGTCTTCACATCCTGCATGATTTTGTGCTGTGGGATGTTCAGCTCTGTTTGTTTGTCATGTAGCGTCTTGCCTCCCACCCTTGATAACCCAGCAAAAGTAGCCTGCCATCTTCCTACATTTGGAAATGACCTTGCCAGTGGTGCTGGTGCCATCACTGTCAGGCCTGTCCCCCTCCAAGGTGTCCCTGACAATGAGGTGGAACTTGTGTGCCACACAGCAGATGCCAACAAAGTGTGCCACCTGCCTTGACTATATTGTCCCCATTGTGGGTGACCATGAACCCGTGGGTGAGATCACCCTGCCCAATGAGCCACCCCTGCACCAAATAGTTCATGGCCCCCATGATCTTGGTTGCTGTGTGGGACTTGTTCATCACCTTGGCTTGAAGGAGAGCCCACCAATGGCCTGACTGGTTGCACTAGTGCCCTGTGAGGGAGAGGTAGGCATTATCGCTACCCTGGCTCCTCCAGATGTCTGAGGTAAAGTATAAGGCCACCAACAGACCTGCCTTGTGCAGGTCTTCCCTCAAGTACTCTCTGCATGACTCATACAGGGAAGACGCCACCGTCCTGCTGAAGGTAGTGCCTGCGGGTACCTGGTAGGATGGAGCCATGAGCCGCCTGAACCATGGCCACACTACTAAGGAGAAGGTGCCATCTATCCACAGCCAGCATCTCCCCAATGCTCTGGGTGACCTCGCTCACCTTGGAAACATATCCCACTGTATGCCCACCATTCCCTCACTGGTCCAGGGTGACCTGCCTCTACTTTGGAGGGACGGGAGCTTTTAAGCAAGAGGGAGACTTATCTTTGGGCATGCTCCCACTGGTGCCAGGATGAGGAGGAGCAAGGACAAAGGGGTGGTGCCTGCAGAGATATGTTAGCATCCCCATGGTGCTCATGTGTTTTGTTTCCTTGCACCAGTTGATTTTGGCTCAGTAGTGCAGGCAGATAGCATATGTGGGATCATCTTACCAGATCAAAATGATCCCAGAGCACACTACCCCCTCACTTCTGGGGTGTGGATGCATGTGTGGATGCTGCCATCTCCTCCTCCTTGTCCCGGAGTGGGGATGAGCCAGGCCCCGGTGTCACGGTTGGTCGGAGTGGCAGATCGGATATGATACAGGCGGGATTACTGGTGTGGAGATCTGAGGCATGGAAGCATATGGTTTCAAAATACAGATGATTTATTAGACTTACGCTTTGAGGCATTGGTAGTGATGCTTTCTTCAGTTACATTTAAACAAATGCAAACAACAAACAACAGAGGGGTCTGTTGGCCCACAGGGTTCTCAAGTGAGCCCTTGCTTTCTAGCCAGAGCTAGGTGCTGCTGCCCAATTTGATAGTCCCAGGGCTGGTCAACAGCTCATGTAAGGGTAAGCAAACAAACAGAACTGTAACACGTTGTGACGCCAGTCCAGTGGTGGACAACGAATGGTCGTAGATGGAGCCAAGGTCAAGAGCCGGGATATGATGCAGCGGGGATACAGTTGAGGTGAGTAGGGAAGAGCCAGATCGGAGTCAGCAAACGAAGCCAAAGTCAGTCAAAAAACCAGGTAAGTCGAAAACGGGAATTAAAGTTTAAACCGCAAAAATCGAAGTCAAATTTAAAGCCAAATAACATTCAGTAACCGAGGAATCAATATGAGAGAAATGAAATCGATGAGGTTAATCGCTGTGTGAAGCTATGAGGAGAACCGGGGGTTTGAATCCCAAACTGTCTTTGCCTCTCAGTCCCTGCTAAAAGCAGTCTCTGTTAGCAGATTGAGCAGCTCTCTCTCACCACACTCACACCAACAACGCCCATACAACCCACGCCTCCAATGCCCACACACAGTTTGGGGCCTTACTAGCTTTTAAAGCAACCCCTTGGCCAATCAGGGTGCTTGGTGATCAGAATTTTCTGGTACAATTACGTCATGCTCTTGTTAACTGAGCATGCGTCTGATCAAGCTCTGTGCGGAAACCAGGCATGCGCAGGGCTGAAAAGTAGGTCACCAGTGATTGACAGCTCCTGGGGTCGCCCAGGGGGCACATACTGGGCACACGGTGGAATTTTCCATGAGCCTGGGTTCTCTGCGCATGATCACAACTTAACTCATGTTTTGCCAGCACCTTTCAAAATTTTTACTTGGACACTCCTCAGCAGGTAGAGGCACAGCAACAGGAGGAGCAGACTCAGCTGAGCCACTTGGATAGCAATCACTATATAGTTGCTGTAGTAAAATGTTACCTTGCCTCTTTTAGTAGTGCCTTCTCCTTTTTCCTCCCCACTTACTTCCCTATGCTTTGTATTTTAATTGCTACTTTCTGCTTAGAAGATCTGTTTCCTGAAGTCCTTTCATAGCATCTGATGAAGCAAGCCACTGTTTACAAAGGTTTAGGCATCTCTATTTTAGTCTACAAGGTGCAAATGCCTTCAGCTGCTTAGGTTGGGGTGGGCAAATATAGCCCGTGGACCAGATTTGGCCCACCAAGCCATTCTATCCAGCCTGCAGGATCCCTAAAAAATTTAGAAAATTAATATTTATCTGCCCTGGCTGCCTGTTAAAGATGGCAGGAGTTAGGGGCAGTAGGACCCAGGGGGAGCTGCTGGCAGAACTAAACAGCTGGAGCAGCAAGTCTGGCCTTCCTCCCTCCCCAACCTGAGGCCCAGCTGGAAGCCTTTGCCTAGCAGGGGCTGCTGAAGGCTTCTAGCTTGGAGCTGTTCCTGCCTCCCCATGCCGTGGGAAATACAGATTAGGAGGACAGAGGGAGAGAGGTGGGTTTTTCTGGCTCAGGGATGGCTTCTGGGGCAAGGGGAGGGACTTCTAGTGGCAAAGGTCAGGGGTTAGGGGGTGTGACTTCTGGTCCCAAGATGGCAACCAGGGAGCGGGGCACCTGTCAAGGCACGGGACTTCCCATGCAGCCCTTGATAGCTTGCTAAAACTCAGTAAGCAGCCCTCTGCCTGAAATAATTGCCTACCCCAAACCCCTATCAGCCAATCTGGGCTCCCAGCTGTGGGGACACATCCTGAGGCTGGAAGCCTTTAACTGTAGCTTTGCGGCTTGGAAACCACAGATCTAAGGCAACTGAGAGTTTTTTCAGAATGAATACAGAAGGTTATGAGTAGGATCATTATTTGGTGTAAGTCACCATTTGCACCAGCTAGTCCTACCTGCATAGAATACTTTACTTTACTTTAGAGCTTCAAATACTCATAACTGTCACAAACCTACAAGGTGTGGGGGAAAGGTTGTAGGATATCATGCATGTTTTCTTGAGTGTGTTTTTACTGATATGGCACGTGTAGTCTTTACACATAGATAGTGTCAAACTGTATTTACTGTTGTCATCCTTGTGTTTATATGAAACATGGTGTTTAATATAAATGTATTTCTTATACACGCCAGGATTGCATAATGAATTCCATACCTTTGAGAGGCTCAAAGCCTAAACTGATGAGGCTAGCATCTGACATGAGGCCTGTTTACTCAACAGGCCTTTCCAGACTATGATGAATTTACATTTCAAAGGAAGAGACCCATAAGAATACCTCCTGGAAGGATACTTCTACCAGTGAGAAAATTAAGGAAGAGACAATATCTCTAGGATATTGGGTTAGTAATCTTCCTGTCTGCAAGGATGCAAGTATTCTCCTGGTGAGAACTGGATCATTAAAGACATTTAGTTTGAGAAACATGCACTTTGGGAGGGCAGGGAGTCATATGTATAATTTAGGCACCCATCCAAGGGTGATGCACATAAATGGCTAGATAAGAAACCATACTTAGTATTACCAGTAGAGCAAGTCTTGATTCTTTAGTTTGTTCCTGGGCATAGGCAATGGCTTTAGAACCTCAACCCATGGGAGAACTTGCAGGAAGTCCTGGCAGGAAGGTCAGAGATAGAAGCTGCTTTCTAACCATTTGAGCTGCGTAGGAGCTTCAGCCTTAGGTTGAGGATACAGGGTAAGGTCAGATTGTTGTTCTGATATTTCCTTTTGTTTGTTTGTTCTTATTTCTCTGTCTCCATCTCAAAATATGGTTACTGATCTCTTATGTTTGCTGTTGTTTTTTAAAACAAATCTTTTCACTATCTTACTTATTGTCAGGGTAAGTGTGATTTCAGTGTATTTGACTCTAACAGTAGACCTATCCTCCAGGAGAAGGAAGGCATTTTTTTCTGAGTGAACAGCTGGATAATGGTGTGTTTGTCTGTTTTTTAATGTATTTTTTTCCAGATGGCAAAATCCCCCTGCTGAGAGCTGGCCAGAGCTGGGTGAGATGAGTAAGGCTGATGTGCCATAGTAATGTTATCTGACTGCGTTCATGGCAAGATGCAGGTGCACTCATGCAACCCTAATCATAAATTCTTTAGATAAGTGACAGATATTCCTCTGTCTGAGGTGTATCCATTAGAATTGTCTGGGAATTTTTTGACAAAACTGTTTTAGAAGGAAGTGTTTGGTTTATAGATAGTCCAGGTTGGACTCTGATGAGAAATTACAAAGGAACCAACTTAGAATCTTAGGTCACTCACTTAGAATGAAGGACACTGAGATTCGAATCTTTTTTCTGCTTGAATTGGAGCAAGGACTTGATAAGCAAGGACTCTAGGTCTTTCTCATCCTAGGGTAATGCTGTAGCCACTATGGTGCAGAGACTAGAACAACATCTTGGGGTATTTCAGACTGGAAATCTGTCTCTGTTAGATTTAAGGTGGTAGTTGCAATACAGCTCTGAAACTTGCCTCTCTTGTGTGACATTTCGATTAACACTCTTTGCTCTATAAAATCCCTTTCTCTCTTTAAAAACTTAATTTTGTAACCTAAAGAAGAGTAATATACATCTGTTTTTGTAATCTGTTTTGTCTTTGAAAAATGCCAGTGGTCATGTAAATCTATGATAATAGATTGTATGTGGCCTTGTCTCTTCTGACTTGCACGTTATTAGCATTGGAATGATGCAATCAATTCCTTATTTTCCTGCAAATCTCCACGAGCTGCTTAATGTTCTTGTAACTTTCATATTGCATTAGAGATAAAGACAGGAATTGCATTGCGTGGTGTGGGACATGGACTATATTTTCCAGTTTATGATGTGTGGAAAGGGAAGTAAAATGGATCTGCTGCTTTGGGCATCAAGAAGATCAGCCACTTGCACCCACGGGTGATCACACTCACAAAATCATGCACAGGTGTCAAGTGGGCTCAGATTTACAGATTTCTCATCATACATAGGTGACATCACTTTCTGGAGGCAGCATGGATTTTCCCTGTGTTTTGATGCAATGGCTGCTTTCCATGCTTTCAGAAATCTCAATACCCCATTATGCTATGGACAGATTTCAAGGATTTTTTTTTTTCTGAGTAAACTCCATATTTAGCTGTAGCCTAGGTAGCAAATCTAAATAATTTCCTTTAAAAAGATATATTTCTATGTGCATTTTGTTTTAAACAGGGTTGCACTGACATTCTAGACTAATTGCTGTATGGATATTCCATTTAGAGGGAAAAAAAGGATTTTAAATTAAATATCTTTAGATCTATGAGAGGTTTCTTTAGTAGTTTTATGGTTCACTTTTTAAAACATTCAGAATGTTATAAGAATTGTAACTGCTATTGTAACTGCTCTAAGAATTGTAGCCTTTCACCAAAAATATGGTGCAGCTACAGGTAAACAAAATGGCTTTGCCTAATGTCAATGCCCACTCAAATATTTTGAGACTAAGCAACAAACAGTTGTGCTGGTATCAGCAATTAACAAACAGCACCTGCCCTTCAAGCAGCTCTACCTTCCTAACTTCATCACTGACCCATTGTCCAGAAACCAACCTTTTTCTTCTGGTTCAGGCTCATCTGGCTGCAGTTTCCAGAGCTTGGCCTTTATTCAACAGTGGGATAAAGTTAATGGCTCTTCCAATGATTCCAGTTTTCCAATTCGTGCAAGGGTCTTTGGAGGTGAGCAGTCAGCTGGTTGATATGGCAAACTGGGAGCACTGCTGTTTTGGCCTCTCCTAAAAACCAAAATTACAAGGTAGGGACATTCCCTCTTTTACCAGGCATTTCTGGTTAAAACACATTTTATCTGTTTTTTTGATAACCAAAAAATATAGGTATGCTTCTCCTGGTATATTTATAATTGATATATGCTTTCATGCAGTTTGGCTCAGTGATTTCTCACTGCGATTCATTTAGAATCGCTTGGCTTCTAGAGTCTGCAGAAATCAGATGTTTATGCTTGCTTCATCATGCTTCTCCTGTAATGAACTTTGACTGTCAAGACTTGTTACAACTTCTGATCATTTTCCTAAATAAGTAATTATATTTGATAGATCTTAAAATAATAATCCTTAAAAATCCTTAAAATATTAGTATATGTATAGAACATCAAGTGTTGTAAACCAGCACAGCTCTTCTGACTTCAGTGGAGAAATGCCAATTTATATAAGATAGGCATGGGGTCTATGGGTATTTGTACATGACACAGGGGTTTAATTTTGCCTAAATTGAAGTGGTGTTTCTTTAAAAACACCATTTCAATTTAGAGCGAAGTAAACCCCCATGTTGTGTACACCCATGTCAGAGCCCAATCCTTACCTGCCTCTCCAGTGGCAGGGAGAGGACAGTGAGCTGCTGGTGGGCAGAGTGGTCCCTGAGCTGTGGGCGGGGGGGGGGCATAAGTGGCTGGTGCTTCCCTCCGCAGCAGCAGTGGCCTCTGTCCAGGTGGCACCCACCCGCAGGCACCCAGCTTGGGTGGCCCCAGGGACACTGCATAGTTTTATGGTTGATAAGGTTGGAAGGGACATGAGCAGATCATCAAGTCTGACACCCTGCCATGAGCAGGAAAGAATGCTGTGGGCAAACGTCCCTGGCAAGGTGTCTGTCTAGCCTTCTTTGAAGACGCCCAGGGTAGGAGCAAGCACCACTTCCCTTGAAAATTGGTTCCAGATCCTAGCCATCCTGACTGTGAAGTAGTGCTTCCTAATGTCTACCCTGAACCTACTCTCAATCAATTTATGGCCATTATTCCTTGTTACTTCTGGTAGTGCTTGGGGGAACAAGGTTTCTCCCATTCCCTGCTGGTCCCCCTTGGTAAATTTATAGACTGCCACCAGATCCTCTCTCAACCTTCTCTTGTGGAGGCTGAACACATTCAGGCCCCATAGCCCCCCCTTATAGGGTCTGCCCTGCCCCCTGATTATGCAAGTGGCCCTCTTCTGGACCTTCTTCATGCTGTCCACATCTCTCCTGAAGTGCAGCACCCAGAACTGGACACAGTACTCCAATTGCAGCCTATCCAATGTTGCATAAAGGGGGAGGATCACCTCCTTGGACCTGCTCGTGATGCATCTGTGGATGCATGACAAGGTGCGGTTGGCCGTACTGACCACATTCTCACATTGGTGTCCCATGTTCATCTTGGAATCAATAATGACTCCAAGATCCTTTTCTGCCTCCATGCTGATGAGCAGGGAGATCCTCAGCCTGTAGGTATGCTGCTGGTTCTTCCTCCCCAGGTGCAGTACCTTGCACTTGTCAGTATTGAAACCCATTCTATTCTCATCTGCCCACCCTTTTAACCTGTCGAGATCTAATTGTAGCCTGTCTCTCCCTTCTAACATGCCCACTTCTTCCTACATCTTAGTGTCATCCATGAACTTGAACAAGGTGCTTTTCACCTGCTCATCCAAGTCGCTGATGAAGATGGTGAACAGTACAGGCCCAAGAACTAGGCTCCAGGGAACCCCACTGCCCACATCCCTCCAGGTTGAAAATGACCCATCCACCACCACTCTCTGGGTGTGGCCTTCCAGCCAATTTGCGACCCATCTGACTGTGTAGGCATCGATACCACAGTTGCCTAATTTTGTGATGTGAATGGGGTGAGAGATAGTGTTAAAGGTCTTCCTAAAGTCCAGAAGGATTATGTCTACTGTGACACCTGAGTCCAAGGGTTTTGTGACCGGGTCGTAGAAGGCCACCAGGTTGGTCTGATAGGACCTGTCCCTAAAGAACCCATGTTGGTTGCCCCTAAGCATAATCTCCCTTGCTGGTTCCTCGCAGATGTGTTTTTGGATAATTTTTTGAAAGAGCTTCCCTAGGACTGAGGTAAGAATAACGGGCTTATAGTTCCCTGGGTCCTCCTTCCTCCCTTTTTTTGAAAATGGGGTCTGCATTGGCCCTTTTCCAATCCTCTGGCACCTTGCCAGAGCACCATGAGTGCTCATAGAGCTGTGCCAGAGGTCCTGCAATGGTCTCTGCCAATTCCCTTACCACACTTGGGTGGAGATCATCTGGACCTGCTGATCTGAAGATGTCCAGTCCCACCAGAAGTTCCCTGACTTCTCTCACACTGGGCCCAGCTGTGCCTCTCCTAACTTCATCCAGGATCCCGTGCCTCCCTGACTAATCTCCTTAACTCATTACAATCAGCCATCCTGAAGTCAAGGACTGCTGCCTTGCTGCACTGGATGGTGAATTCCAGTAGGCAATGATCACTACCACCCAGATGGTCGAGAACTTGCAGTCCCCTCACCAGGTCATCACCTGTGGCCAGGACCAGGTCCAGCAAGGCATTTCCCTTTGTGTGGGAACCATGTACCTCCTGGGTTAGGTGGAGGTCCTGTATCTCAGCTAGGAACCTATGTGAACAGTCAGACCTGGCTGACTGCTCCTCCCAGCAGATGTCCTGGTAGTTTAGGTCACCCTTGATGGCCGCATCCCTTGACTTAACTGCCTCTGCAAGCTGACCTGAGTATTCCCGGTCCAGCTATTCCCCCTGGTTGGGTGGTCTGTAGTAGACACCCTCTGTTAAGTCCCTTTCCCCCCCGACTCTCTTGTATTCTAACCCAGGGGGTTAGGAAGGCTCACTGCTTTCGGGGGTTTTTCCCCCCTTCTACGGAGCTGCCTGCCCAAGCTGCTGCCCATCTGCCTGCACAGCCCCTGAGCCACACAGAGCCCTGTGCTTCCCTCCACAGCTGTAGGGTAGGAAACTAAAATTCCTCAAAGGTGTTTTACTTTGCGGCACCCCAAAGTCATTTTCTGCATCCCAAGGTCATTTAAGGATATTACACTGCAATACACTGCCGAATATGCAAACAGTCATGCCATTAAAGTGGTGCAAAAGCCGTTTAACCTGCTTTAAACCTGCTTTAAAGTGTCATCTACAAATGCCCTAGATGTAGCTTAAGAGCAGTATTTTGACAAAATATGATCTTTTTACACATGTGGTAGACTCTTTTGAACATCTCTTATGCAGGTATGGACTGCATATGTTCTTTAATGGATTTGCATTGTGGGTTTTTATACATATAGAAGTACGAATATATTAGTAGTACAAATGTATTTATTTGTGTATTTATTTACTTTTACTACCTGAAAACTCAGGCCAAAATCATTTTTTTCTCCAGTTTATTTTAATATGAGAAAATAACCACCTGATGTGTATGTGTCATAAATCTCTCTTGATGCTGGAAAAGCAGAGGATATGAGTCTGCTCAAACCCCAACTTAAATGTCTTAGTTCTTTAGCTAAAGCTGTAGCAGCTCATGTTTTTAGCAGCAATCTTTCTCGGTTCAATCCTTGGCATGTTGGCCAGGATAATGACCATTTTAAAAGTACTCTAAGGGGTCACTTAAAGAAAACTTGTATCAATCATGATTTTTCCAATTTTACACCCCAGTCAGTATGGGAAAGAACAAGCCTAAACTGTATTTGTGATTTCTGTTATTCAGGCATAAAAGAGAAATAAAGTGTGACGTGGAAAAAATAGAGTGAATGTAAGGCACCAGAAAGAGTTCAAGTGCTTTTTAAAGAAATATCCCAGAGAGTGAAAAGTGGAGGAGAGTGGGTAAAATAACATACATTGAGCTGGTTTTTTCCCCCCTCAAGGTATAGATTCATAGAAGGAGAGAGATTTATTTGTTGACAAAATATAATAAGTCTATTTCTAATGAATCGTAGATACAATCATAGAAAAGTAGAGCTGGAAGGGATTTTAGGAACTGGTTTAGTCTAACCCCCTGATTAATGCACAATCATCCCTACCTTAGCCATCCTATGCCTTTAGGTATGTCTAACCTATTCTTGAACAACCCTTTCATAAATACCAGGCACAGATGTGACAAAACGTTAAGAACGTGGGAATGAAGATGATGTCTATGTCATGAGGCTCCACGGCCAGGAATTAGTTTGTTAAAATACACTTGGAAGATTCAAGGAAGAGTACTGGTCCAAAGGAACATCCCTCCTCCCTCCACTCTTCACCCCTCCCACCCCCAATTCCATGAAAATCTGCCAAATGTGGTGACCAATCTGACTTTGAACAGATGAACCTTTAACTAGGAACCATGAATGACGCATGCCCGCAGAGGCTGAAGGGGTATGGTGACTGCACACAGGTGGCAGCAGCGAGGCAGGGCAGTAGCGAGCAGTGACCGCCTGGATGTGCTGCCGGCAGCATCAGCGCCGCCCAATCTCAGGGGGTGCACCGCCAATCTCAGGGGATTCACATGCACCCCCTACATGTTGCCAATGCTAGGAACCTTTGGGCTCTTATAGTGCCAGTAGGAGCATCAGCACACCCCATTCAAACTCTCCACCTGTGGCTGCAGCCAACACTCAACACTTGTGAGGAGACTGAAGAAAAAATGACAAACCCCTCCCCTGATTTGCCTAGAGCCAATGGAGTGGGGGGGATATTCCTTCCCCACCTCAGATGCCAACCCACAAAGCCCAGAAGCATGGGAAAATAAAAGACCCTCCACTCTGCATCATAACTTGGGAACTGCAAACACAATGCCACACATCACACGCTAATTTGACAGGCAAAACATCTTCTTCTCTTATTCTATCTTCTCCGTAAATTTGTCCAGCTACTTTAATCTTTGTTCATACCCAAGCTAGATATAGAGCTCTACTTCACCTTCCTGCTGCTAAGCATAGTTCTCTTCAACTTCTACCTAGTTTGAGCAGCAAAGCTCTTGTCTTGGCCTCCAAACAGTGCATGCTTGTATGTGTTGAGGGAGGTAGAAAGGGTACTGTGATTGTGGTTTCTACTGCTACTCTTCAGAGTACACATTGGGCATTGCTACTTCTACATCATCCCTGACAGATGCCCATCTAACTTCTTGAAAACCTCTAATGAAAGAGATTCCATAACCCCACATGCACATTACTGACCATGACTTGTAGAGCTGTGGTGGTCCATACAGTTGGAGAACTATGACACTAGAGAATAATGACAATTCTATGATGAAATGTAAAGCAATTGAAAGATGCCATGCAACTTTTTTTCCAAGAGATTTTTAAATTCCTGATAGGCACTGAAGGAGTTTGAAAGATATGACGTTTAAAAAGATGATGACAAGGTGTACTGCATGGTACTCATTTGGGCAAGAGGATGACCTTCTGAAAAACATTTTTGTGCTATATATGGCATTCTTTGAAAAGGCAAAATTTCTATTAGGTGGTAGAACCCTTGACAGAGTAGATGAAGCCTTGCAACATTTTTAAAAATGTGACTTCTTAGCTTGGGCCAGGTCGTAGTGGGAGGTGAGGAACTGTAAAGAAGATGAGTCATTGGCCTAGCAGCATCATTATTTTGGATCAAACAAAAAGTTTGTTTTCTGAAGGAAAGGGTTTCTTAACACATTATCCACATCCAGATATCTCACTGTGCCAGGCAACCATAAAAATGACAACTTGTTTATCTTGGCTATATGAATGAATTTCTTAACTTGGTGTTTCAGAGAATTTTGAAAAGGAAAGAAAAAAATCTTAATGAAATATTAAATGTAAGTGTATAAAATAACTATGTTGCATTTTAAAAAAATCTGTACAATATATTACACAGCTAGCTTTTTCAACATTGTGGCTTTACTGTGTCACTGGAAGAGTATTTAGCAGCTAGAGCTTGCTGATGAATCTGGCCCCTCTTTCTGCAATAAATGAGTTTTCTCCATGAATCATGCAAAATAGACTTTGTGCATCTGTTTCAACTAGGGTATATATTTAAAGATACCCTGATTTTTCCAAGAAAGTAATTGAACTTGACTGCTTTTGAGCAATAGTTCTAAATTTTTACCTGCTGTTTCATTTAGGAATAACCTATCTGCCTACTGCAAACCCCTCCCTATCACAGTAAAACAGCTGTGATACTTGCAGTCACCCTACAAGTGAAATGGCAGGCAGCCTCCACTGAGATGGTATTACCACTCTGTAAGCAGCTGCTAAGGGAACACAAAGGTGCAATGCACTCTATACATCTTTTCCCATAGGCCAAGGAATATTATCTGTATGATAGTCCCTGTTCCAGCTGGCATGAGGGCTGAGACTCCCGAGGGTGCTTCCATATTCAGGCATGTGTGTTGATAGCACTATTCATTAGGCCATTAGCAAAAGCAATAATTTCTTTTAGCAAATGGTAGGAAAAAATAAATCTGGCTGACACAACATCTGGTAGTGATTTAGAAAACCTCTACTTTTAAAAATGTATTAACATAAACAGTCTGTGATAAAGGAATGAGAGGATTTAAAGTGTTTCCTTAAGAAAGTGTACATATTTCACTCTGTGTTCATCCTGCTTTTCCTACTGGGAGTGAATTAAATTTCTGTGTGTGTGTGTGTAATATAAAATCGTGCCAGACTTGTCAAAAACTTTTGGACTGTCAATTTGACTTTATAGGAAAATAATTGTTTATAATATTGCTAAATAAGTTGTCTTCATTTAGCAAAGGTATCTACTCAATTTCTGTGGCTGAAGCAGAATATAAACTATGGGCTCTAGGGATGTATTGTCTGCTTCTTTTCATCTTCAGCAGCTGAATCTTGCCTCTGGTACTTGATTCACAACTCAAGGGAATCTAAAATGGTACTATAAAATAAAAGGTATCTATGCTGAGAATACAGTTGTAGATTATTGCACAGAATTGTTATGTTCTTTAGAGGATAGAATAGAATCTTTTTTTTTTCCTTTGGTAATCCAAAAGTTAACTCACAGGACTTTTGGTGAACTTATTATAAAAGAATAAGTCACTTTTGAAAAGTTGATGTATGTATTGTGTTGTCTTCTTGTTCCTTCTAACTTTACACTTCTAAAGGGGCAAATCCTCAGATCATCATGAATAGATTGTCTAAGAGTAGGAAAATGCATATAGGATCATAGAAGCTGTCATACTTGATCAAACTTGTGATTCATCAGATATAGTATCCTGTCTTTGACAGTGGCTAGAAAAATATGATTCAATGAAAATTATAAGAACTTAAAGAAGCAAACAGTAGGCAGATGGTAATGTGATTGTTAATACTTAGAAATTTAATGTTTAATAAACCAATTACTTAATACAACTTTGCAGAAGTTGTATTAGTACTAACTATAGTAAATCTTCCTGTTCTTGGCATTTGTAAAATGCCTGTTTCATATATGATTTTTCTAAACGCTTCAACAAACTCCCTGTAGCCATGGGTTCTGCCATGTTTATTAATTTTGAATTTGCTGCCTTCTGATTTAATTTGTTTGCTATTGTTTTATAAGACAGTAAGAACAGGAGGTCCCAATCTACCTTCTTTCTCACCATTTTATGTATGTTTATTCTTTTCCTCTTCATTCATCTCCTTTAATCTTTTTCAGCCTCTCTTCATACTTTTCCTAGGTGTCTGATCACATTGTCACTCTTCTCTGAACTGCTCTAATTCTGTGATATGTTTTCTGAAATGAAATAAGTGGTATATCAAATCTCATTCTTAATATATATAGTAGAATTATTATAATTTCCTTTTTGTTGTCCATCCTGTTTCTGATGCATTCAGGTCACAGCAGTATCATGAGCTCAGTCTTTCACTGAGCTGTCTACAGTGATATGCAGCTCTTTCTTGAATTGATGCAGTTTATCTTGAAACCTTGTAAAGTGTATAAGTAGAACAATTTCTTTACCTCTTATGTGCAAGTGTTTGGGTGTAGTAGTATTAAACTTCATTTGTTTTCATGTTGCCCGTTCACCAATCATTCTGGGAGTAGAAGATAAGGAGAGATGGAAGAGTAATTTATAGTCAGTAGAGCAGCTCTGATGCACCTGTAGCCTTCATAGAACTATAAAGCATTCCTTACAGAGGATGGAGAAAAAGGAAATTACAAAGCAGTGGATTATCTACCATTGTACTGCTGACAATAGGCATCTACACAGAGGAGATCTCCATGCCAGAAAAGGGAGCACTCTCCGTGGGCAGATCATCTACATTCCATCCCAATACTGTTTAAATTTTTTGTTGTCTATCTTGAGATTTGTTTCAATCAAGACTGCTGATGAATATGTCTGTTGGAACTCATCATTTATATGGGATAAAATTCATTTTAGTACAGCAGACACTTGTAAAGGCATCCACGTTGTCCCAGAACATGGCTATGTTCAGTGGTTTGGAGCCACTATAGGAACATAATGAGGTCTTCATAACTCTTGCATGTCATAAAAGGTCTCTGTCATCTCCAAATGGACTGAAACTGGGAAAGGGGCACAGAATCCATATATATATATATAACTAGTGATAGAAATTTCTGTCAAAGGGAAACATGAATATTAACAGTCACTTCTATAGTCTATACATTGGAATACTAGTTACCATAAAAACTTTGGCTTGTCTTATGCTCACATATTTCCTGTAGGGAGAGAGATCAAGAAAACCAGTCCCACTTCCTCTGTTCTACACAGTGGTTGTGTCTACACTAGCTGCTTTCCTGTGCATTATACTAATATGCAAAGTATATTAGTCTAATGCAGTGGTCTCCAAACTTTTTTCATCTCACACCCCTATCAGTAAAAAATGTTTGAGCACCCACCCCCAATATATGTATATTTATATAAATATAAATAGAAGTTCTAATATTTTCTAACCGCATCCTAAAGGATCATCTTGCACACCCTCTGGGGTGTACGCACCCCACTTTGGAGACCACTGGTCTAATGTACTGTTTTCTTGTACCTGTAGATACAGGTACCAGAAAAACAGTGCATTTACTAATGTGCCATACCACATGCATAAATCTGACCAGGAGCAAATTGTTTCATGTCATCCTAACCAGCAGTGGGCAATGGGGGCAGAGAGAGCTCTCCCTGTTTGGCGGGATGCAGCCTGCCAGCCACATGGAGATTGGGACCCTTCCCAATCTCTCTGTGGCAGGGAGAGCTTTCCCAGGTACCAGAAAGCTGCCTCCCAGCCACTTGAGGATTGGGATAGGTCCTAATTCCCACGTAGCTGGGAGGCAGCTGTTGTACAGATGGGACAGCTCTCTCTGCCCCATGGAGATCAGGACCGGATGAGACACATCTGCCTACCTAGCCAGGAGACCTTCCCTCCTCTATCCCAGCTGGAAAGCTGGCAGTTCTTCCCATCCTCCAGAGCTTGGGGCTGAACACCCATGCCCTCTACCAGCTTGGTGCTGGCACTTGGGAACACCTGGAACACCCCCTGGCTGCTGCACAGGGGACAAGAAAGGCAAAAGCATCCCTGGACTTGAATGCTCCTGTCAGGCTCAGTTAGCTCCTAATCGGGACATACGTGTAGGTGTGTACCAGGGAGTGCTTTAGTGAGCCTGAATGTTCTGTGCAGAGAATTTAGGCACATTAATTGCATGTGTAGACATGCCCCAAGCTGAATTACTTAAGCGTAGATTAGCTAAGGAAGGGGATGAATTTCATTCTTTATTCAAGATGCACCAGAATCCTAATACAAGTACTTACAAACAGTCAAGTTTGGGATGAGCCTGAGCTTTGGGACTGCTGTGAGGGCTTGGGGATGGAAGTAAGTCTAACCTAAAATGGTACTACATGGCTACAATTCCGCCTAAGTTTGCCCCAGTGCTGTTCATTTGCACTGTTGTCTCCCTATCCTTGAGATAAACTTCTGGCAAAAAAATGATTCTGTTCTTCTATCTTAAAAGCCTATAGATTAGAAGTAAATGTACTAAACTTGAAATTAATTACAAATTGTCTCTAAGGACAAGATTGGAAAAGAAATATGTAAGATTAAGCTTCTTTCATAGAGAATATTATTTGTTTTCAGTGGTTTTTACAATAAATTAAATAAGCATAAAAGACAAATATTTTCTGAATCTAAGGGAAAAAGGGTTTTCTTTTGAAATTTGTCTTTGTAACACATAATGAGCAAGTAGACATTTTAAAAACTAGAAAAGGATATGAGAAATCAAAAATCAGAAATGTTTAATAATCTAACATGGGTTTATGGCATTCAAATCTAAAGAACAAGTACGATTACACCAAAAAGGGTTGTTTGTTCAGGCCAGGACCCTGCAAAATCTTCTCTTGTGCTTGATTTTAAGCATGTGAAGAATCCTTTCACTAAAATCTCAAGTTCTACGTAGGCTGCTTATCTTTAAGTCAGTGTTTGAGTATTTACAAGAACAGAACCATAGGCTCTGGAAAGCAACAATGTCATCCTGTATGTTTGTACAATGCTTAACAAGTTTGGCAATTATGAACTATGTTGACATTTTTTCTCCCATTTTTTGAATACAAATATATTAGTTACAACTACTCCCTAGCAGATGTTTCTTTTTTAAATAAAGACTGCAAATATATTGAAGACATTAATAATACTTACTATTCTTGTAGTACTCTGAATAATGAGAGTAAGAGAGATCTTTCTCCTTTAAAATGATGCCTCTAAGCACAGATTGATAAAGACAGTTATAATTAAAGACAAGTAAATGGTGAGGCTTTTAAGCTACCTTTCTGACTACCATAAGATGGATATTTTCCCCAGGCCTAGTCTATTATATTGGAACAAGTAGTAATACTGGCTGTCATTATGAATACCGGGTATATTTATAGCATAATAACCAACCTCTCCTAATCTATTGAAGGCTAGTTTGCCACAGAGTTGGGAGGCTTGGAACGTCACTTGCTACCTGTCCTGAAGGATTAACTCCCCCATCCCTCCCTAGACTTCTCATTCGGAGATACAAGTTTGAAAAAGTACTTCTTCAGGCAAGATCCAGTTTTACTCTATTGTGAGAGTTAGGTTATTAGAAGTGAAATTTTTGTCTTAGTTGTTCTCATGTATACTGATTTTTGAACAGCAAAAGTCTCTAGATAAAAAGCACAAATTAGAGAACACAATACTGCTTATTAGTGTCATCCTTTAAGAAAATGAAAACTACTTATTTATTATTTTGGGGGGGGGTATTTACAGGGTTAACAGACTAAATAGAACTCCCTGTCTTTAGATGTTATTTAAGCCACTCATTTTATACTAGACAAGGTGATAGTTGCTTTTAACTAATAACTTGAACAGCTCTTTGAATTTAATTAGCTCCCTTGTTATCCCTATATCAACAAAATTTAGTAGCAGTCTAAAATAATCTGCATTGTCTTTAATAGTATTTCTGTTATGCTGAATCTTTATGTGAAGTAGGGTTCTATTTCATAAGTTTTACAATAATAGCATTCAGTCTTTACTCCATTTATACTGAAGTCTGTTGCAAAGTACAGGGCTTAAGGTAATATAAAGATAATGGAAAAACACAGACATGTAACTTAAATTGTAATTTTATTTGTCAGAATTTTTTAGTGGGGTGGTTCAGATAGGAACCAGAGTTATCTGACTTTAATTTAGAAGTGCTGTAATTAAACATCAGATTATGCAAGCACCTATACCTGTGCCTGAATCTTCTAATGTGAGTAATTTCCTTGGTTTAGTTGTGGTGGAACAGTGCTTTGAAAAAAATGGCAGGCCTCTCAAGACTCTTGTTTTCCCTTCTGATCTTCCAGAATGTTTTTTTTTTTCTCCCCAGATCTTGCCTGAGCAATTGGTACCAGGCAGACTTATTTATGTTAAGCATCGCTCCACTGTGGCGCTTCCTGGCAGATGTTACAATTAAGACATGATTAACTTATTAACGGAAACCTAATAGTAACCCTAACACACATTTCAGGAATTTATAACACAACAAAAGAGGAAACCAGTCACAAAGATATTCTACAAAAGATATGTAACACTTTTATGCTTAGTTTTTATTGCACTTTAGATGTAATATGTAGCAGGTTTACCAGAGCCAGCTGAAGACTCCAGTGTGGTTCTAGGGCTGGCACTGACAGGCTGCCAGTCTTGAACAAGCCCCAGTGCAGTCCAAGGGCTGGACCAACAATCAACTGACTGTAAGTCCCAGGATAGTACAGGAGTCTGAAACTGGCAGTCCAAGTTATAAATAATTTGGTTTGGAAGGGACCAGGAGGTCATCTAACCCAAACACCTACTCAAAGCAGGACCATCCCCAGCTAGATCATCCCAGCCAAAGCTTTGTCTAGCCAGGTCTTGAAAACGTCCAAGGATGGAGATTCCACCACCTCTCTGGGTAACCTGTTTCAGTGTTTTATTACCCTTCTAGTGAGAAAATTCTTTCTAAGATCTAACCTAAACTTCCCTTGCTACAACTTGAGACCACCACTCTTTGTTCTGTCATCTGCCACCACTGAGAACAGTCTAGCTCCATCCTTTTTTGAACCCCACTTCAGGTAGTTGAAGTCTGCTATTAAATCCCCTCTCAGTGTTCTCTTTTCTAGACCAAATAAGCCCAGTTCCCCCAGTCTTTCCTCCTAAATCATGTTCCCCAGCCGCCTCACCATTTTTGTTGCCCTCTGCTGGACTCTCTCCAATTTGTCAACATTCTTTCTGTAGTGGGGGACCTAAAACTGAACACAGTGCTCCAGATGTAGCCTCACCAGTGCTGAATTAGAGGGGAATAATCACTTTCCTTGACCTATTGGCAACATGCCTACCAAAACAGTCCGGTACGCAATTAGCCTTGGCAACAAGGGCACACTGTTGGGTCATATTTAGTTTATTGTCCACTGTAACCTCCAGGTCCTTTTCTGCAGAGCTTCTGCCCAGCCAGTCATCCCCCAGCCTGTACTGGTACATGGGATTGTCCCATCCTAAGTACAGGACTTTGCACTTGTCCTTTTTGAACCTCATGAGATTTCTTTTAGCCTGATCCTCCAATTTGTCTAGGTCACTCTGAATCCTATCTCTGTGCTCTAGTGTATCTACTACTCCCCCCAGCTTGGTGTCATCTACAGACTTGCTGAGGGTGCACTCTGTGTCATCTTCCAGGATGTTGATAAAGACATTGAACAAAACCAGCCTCAGGACTGAACCCTGGGGACCTCCACTTGATACCAGCTGCCAGCTAGACATGGAGCCATTGATTACTACTCTCTGAGACTGATGCTCCAGCCAGTTTTCTATTCCCCGTACAGTCCATATATTTATCCTATACTTGTTTTGCTTGCCTGTGACAATGTTGTTGGAGACTGTATCAAAAGCCTTGCTAAAATCAACATACATCACATCCACTGGTGTCCCTGCAGCCACAGAGCCATTAATCTCATCGTACAAGGTAATCAGGCTGGGCAGGTGTCACTTGCTCTTGGTGAATTCATGCAGAGTGTTCCTAATCACCTTCTTCTCCACATGCTTAGAAATGGAATTCTTGAGGATCTGCTCCATGATTTTTCCTAATATACATAATTAAAAAGGAGAGGGGACTTACTATATGCCAGCTGCTTCATAATAACTG
The DNA here is from genome assembly GCF_001723895.1 of Crocodylus porosus. NCBI lineage: Eukaryota > Metazoa > Chordata > Crocodylia > Crocodylidae > Crocodylus > Crocodylus porosus. The sequence goes on along the minus strand of NW_017728886.1, from coordinate 170,334,215 downwards.
TTTCCATTTTTGTTTTTGTTTCTAGCCTGAAGGAAGTGGAAGCTGAAATGGGGTAGTTTGATCCAAATGAGACAGCATTAAGTTATTGTGGTTTAGCTTCTGCCTGCCATAGGATAGGAGTGGTCACACAAAACAGTTAGGGGGGA
>NW_017728886.1:170331586-170333734 GCF_001723895.1 Crocodylus porosus | reverse complement strand
ATGCACTTGACTTCTTAACTTCAGTATACTAACCTCATTAGTGCTTGCACCCTGTGTTGATGGACTTTGTGCAAAATCCTTACATGGAAGAAAAGCAGAGCAGGAAGACATCAGGAAAACTGTCAGTATTGTTCTTGCAAATCCAACTAAAATAGGGGCTTTGACGGTTTTGTGCTATAAGTTAAAATGTTTTCACACAACTATAGCTAAAATATTTTAAAGCTCTGACCTGCTAGCCTAAAATGTCAGTTCAGCATATTTCCTGTTGGAAGTTTAGGTCCTGTTATACAGGGAAACATAGAAAATGGGAGCAGTTTCCTGCTGTATAGATCAAGGGGCTGGCTACTACAATTTTTTTTCATATGTTAAAGGACTGGCTTATATGAAGTGATAAATAAGTATAGCATATTGACTTATTGAATCATGATAAAAGAGTGTAGGAACAGAGAAAGAGGAGGAACTATTTGGCATAATAAGACATACATCACAGAATAATGATATGAATAGAGGTATAGAAAATTTAATCTGAACATCAGCATGAATGTCCTGCTGGAAATGCCATTGTCGAGCATATTTAAAAATAGATTGAAAAATATACTTTTAAATGTACTATAGGAAACAGTCATTTTCGGAAAGATGAGACTTGACAGCCTCTATCTCTAAATTCCATGCTTCTGAACTACAGAAAGTATGAGGTCATTTCCCACCAATTATAGATCTATCTATAAGAAAATTTTATCCCGACCACACACACATCTCCTTAGTCTTTTCAGTTGATTAGACAATTTGCCTTTGGGTCTTTTGAGACAACATTTTTGACAACTGTATATGGATAGGTACTAATCAAATCTTATCAGAATAAGTAAAGAACCACGAACCTATATCTGTTAGTATAGCTTTAGTCTCTTTGCTTTGAGACTAGTGTGTGGATCACAGGCATAATAACATACTCATCACAACTACAACTGATTTTTACTATCAGTTTTAATAGCAGCATCATAATATATAGGTTGAACTCAAACTTGTTGGCTCTATTACATATTATGACAGAAACTACCTTAAACAAATGTCAATATTAAACCCATTCATCAGTCCAGCCATTAGCATGTCTCATGCTAAAGAATTATCCAAATGGGTGGGTATGGAAGCATTATTTTCATGTGGTATTTAAAAGATTCATAGATTCATAGACATTAGGGGCTGGAAGGGACCTCTTGAGATCATCAAGTCCATCCCCCTGCCATAGGCAAGAAGTCTGCTGGGGTCAAATGGTCCCAACAAGATAAACATCCAGATGCCTTTTGAATGAGTCCAGAGTAGGTGCTTGCACAACCTTTTGAGGGAGTCTATATCAAACCCTGAACACACAAACTGTAAAGACGTTTTTTCTTATGTCCAGTCTAAATCGGCCTTCCAGTCTAAATCGGCTTTCCAGGAGTTTTGCAGACACTAGGCCTTGTTATCCCTTGGGAAGCCCTGGTGAACAACTGTTTTCCTATATATATATACTTGTAGCCTACCACCAAGTTCCCCCTGACCCTTCTCTTCTGCAGGCTGAAAAGTCCCAAGTCCCTCAGCCTTTCCCTTAAGGCTTGCTGTCTTGGCCTTTGATCACATGGGTGTCTCTCCTTTGTACTCTGTAAAGCTTATCCACATCCCTCCTGAAGTGGGGGACCCATAACTGGATGCAGTACTCCAGCTGCAGCCTCACCAAGGCCAAGGAAAGTAGGAGGATGACAACCCTGGTTTTGCTTGATATTCATCAGTGGATGCATGCCAGTGTTTAGTTTGCTTTGCCAGCCACAGCATCGCATTGGTGGCCTATGTTCATCTTGTGGTTAATCATGACCCCCAAGTCTCTTTTGGTCATGGTCATAGTGATTGTAGCACTGCCGAGCCTATAAGGTGGAGCACCCTACACTTCTCTATGTAGAAGGTCATCAGGTTTTGGTCTGCCCACGTTGATAGCATGTCTAGGTTGGCCTGTATCCTCAGCCTGTCTTCCACTGTGACTGCCTTCCCCCATAGTTTTAGTGTTGTCCATGAACTTTACCAGTTGGCATCTGACACCCAAATCCAGATCATTAATGAAAATGTTGAAGAGTACTAGCCTGAGTATTGAGCCCTGAGGGGCACCCTGATCACCTT
>NW_017728886.1:170324967-170330925 GCF_001723895.1 Crocodylus porosus | reverse complement strand
AGCTGACTTCCTGCCCTTTGGGCAGGGGGCTGGACTCGATGATCTCCCGAGGTCCCTTCCAGCCCTAATGTCTATGAAATCTATGAAATGTGCAAGCGCATGTGTGTATATTCATTCTTTAAATAATCATGGCATTTCTTTTGTGTAATACTTAGCAGTCAGGTATTTTATATTATACTCTTTCCCTTTTCAAGTAATTTCCAAAGTCTAAATTGTCACTGCCCTTCCTAAACTATACAGGGCATGTCTAAAAGTGCATCAGTGTCCTTTAGTTCAATGTGCATTAAATCTAGTACTAGGAAAATTTGCATTAGCCTCTCCTAATGCCCATTAACTAAAGAATATGGGGCACTTTTACACGTGTTCTGGGGGGGTGGTACTGGTGCTTTAATTAGAGTGGATCTCAAAGCTTTTAGAGCCACTCTAGTAAAAGCACCTCTACATCTCCTGTATTAGCGCCCTCATCCTTAAAAATGTTGGGACATTTGAAATAAAGCTCTTTCAAGCTTTAGTTCAAGCACCCAAACTGTCATTTTTAAGTATGGGGATGCTGATGCATGAAATGCAGGAGGCTGATGGAGAGTGGCAATTGTCATGCTTTAGCAGATTCAGTTAATCAAGCCTGCTCTGATGCATTGGAATTTCAGTGTGTTGGAGGAGCGACCTCAGCTCTCGTGTATACGCCATGGTGTTTTAAGTGATGCTTAATACATATTAGTCTATTTCACAGAAAAGTCAGGCGCATTAATTGCATGCATAGACACACCCTGTTTGTATCTGTTGGGAGACTTAAGTTGGTAGGGCACAAAACGACTTGAGCCACTGAGAATCCAACTGCCTCTTAGGTATCTTGGTATAAGAGGACCTTTGGGGTTATGTGCTGCAAATATGTACAACTTGAAGCATTGTGGGTGGGGGAAAAAAAACCCAAAACTTTTTTAAAGCACATTTAAAAGAAATAAAAATATTTGTTTATTGCTGACAAAAATAAATGGGAGCTTTTTTATTTAATTGATTAAATTTACACAAGGATGCATTTTAAAATACAGCAAAAAGCAGAAAAGTTGAATGTTTCCAGTAGAAGAACAGAAAGGAAATAAAAATGAAAAGACTGGAACACAATAAAGCAGTCCTGCTTTCCACAAACAAGACTTAGATTTTGGAGTGGTTTTTCACAACCCTTTAATGAGGCTGTAGGATTGTTTTCTTCCAGTAATGAGGCAGTGCATTTTTGTAACCTTGTCAACATACAGAGCTCCTGACAAATGAAGTCCTGAAAGAAGCCACAATTTTAAAAAGTAGGTCCCATAGAAGGTTAATTAAAGATATTTTGAAAACATAATCCATTACAAATAGTTGGAAGCAAGGAAGTGTTATAGATGGGTTAATTGATTGACATAAAGTCATATATTGTTGTTGGAGGAACTGGATAATTTGAACGTAATCCTTGCTACAGTGTGTGACCTTACCACTACAGAAGGCAACAAGGAATGCCCCCAGTATGAAGTATTGCCAATATAACTGCATTTGTGTTTTATTATTAATATTTTTCCTTCCTTTGAAACCTCAAGCAAAGGCTTCTGTGTAAACTAGAACATTGGATTGTATGGAGATTTCTGAAGGAAGTAGGCTTTCCAAAAAAGAAATCTCTGCACACATCTGCAGAAGGGAGATATCGCTTCCTCTATTGCATCATCTGCCCATCCAAAATGTCTGATGCAGGTCAGGGAATCCACAGAGAGAAAAATGGCAGGGACCAGGTGACCTGCACAAGGAATGGGCAGACCAGTATAATGGTCGATATCACGTCCTACTCCTTCCCTGGCCCTCTGTATTTTCTGTGGATCCTGTTTGATAATGAAGATATCACTTTAATGGAATACCTTTGGATAATAAAGCTTCTTTTGGGTAATAAATTGTTGTAGAGCCTCTAAAGTAGGAAGTCCTTTGGAAGTCAAAGTTTTGACATCTGATCTTTTAGGGAAACAATTTAGTCCCTTCTGATGGAATCAAGTAGTGGAAAGTGCAAGACACTCTTACTCATTTGTTAATACAGCATAAACATGGACAGTGTGGAAGTTACTCCCACTGATTTAACTGTAGCTACTTCCATGCTTACAATTAAACACATGCTCAAATACATGGCTGAACTAAGACCTAAATGAAAACTTAGTGGTTTAGTAAAAGAGCTAAAGGCTAATGTAGTTTTAATTTCACTTGCAAGAGTGTGCACACTGGATCCCAAGTAATAGATGTATAATTATTTCATTTGGGACAAGGGGAGAAGAAGGGCAACCAGGCAATGCGGGAGATGGAGGCATTGGGTAAGCAGATAAGGGTGAGACATGGTGCTGGGCTGAGATAGTTGTTCAGAGGTTGCAGGGGTCAGTGAAGAGGGTTATAACAAGAATGACAGTGGTCATTTTACTTATGAGACATGTATGATGTATGTAAGCGGTAGGGAAATTTGACAATAAGCAACTCTGAAATAGGGAAAGTGGCTTCTCAGTTTTTTACAAACAGAAATTTGCCATGCTTTCAAACGACTTTTAATTATTCTCCATTGTAAATCATTTTTAGCATTAGTTTAGCCTAAAGGGAGCACACAAGAGCTTCAAATTACCATAGAACCTATGAAATCCATTTTCTGCTAACTTCACAATTATCTGTTTCCATATGAATTTCTCACTGTCACTGCACACATTGACAAGTGTGAATGTTGTCATTTTCAAAAATGCTGATGTAAGTCCTGCTACTTAGCCTGCAACCTGTGTGTGAGGTTGTTAGTCCTTCCAAATTGATTTCTTGCATTTCAGTTTAGTGAAAAGCATTCCTATTGTCCTACTTACTGGTGGTGCAGAGTATTATACTACATAAATGAAATGCTTTAATCCTGCCCTATGAACATTTTCAGAAGTTTTTTCCTGTTCCTCATCAGCATAAAAAAATCAAGATTTTTCAAACTTTCCAGTGCAAAATCCATCCTATGATAAATAGTATCCTAACAGTTATAGTACTTAGCTGCAGTATAGGAAACCCATGTTCAAGTCTCCTTTGTGCAAGATTTGGAGTCACTTATTCCAGTTCAGATATTTGAACCGGTCTCCTGCATTCCACCTGAGTTCCTTAGCCAGAGGGCTATTAGTTTCTCTTTGGCCCATTAAATACTTAGTTAGTTACAACATAACGGAACAGCTCCAACAAAATTTAGCAACAGAAACTCACATCCATACTAGTTTGGTAGCTGGGGCACTTACCTCAGTCAAGTAGAGCAGGGAATTAAACCTTGCTATTCATTATCCCAGGAAAATGCCCTTAGCATTAGGTACCAGTCTGCATTTACACAAGATGCTTAATGCACAGAAGACATTATCATGGTGAGCAAAACCCATACTAATGTGCAGTAGATTTAATGTAATGCTCATCAGCATCACCTAAAAAGCATTCATCTGCTCTAATGCCAGTAATGAGGCAGAATCTGCTAATGCTCAGATGAACGCTCTTTAGGTGATGTTAATGAACATTAGACTAAATCTACTGCACATTAGCACATTAGCATGGGGTTTGCCCACCATGCTAATGACTTAAAGAACATGCATTAATGAATGTCACATTAATAAATGTGTAGATGTGTCCACTAGTGTCACTGGTATTAAACAGAAGATACTTATTATTTTCAGGCAGAAAGCATTTTAATGAAGAATTACCAGTCAGCTCCAGTGTTTAGTATAGAGCACAAGCTACAACAAACCCCATCCATGATAATACAGTTGTAATTCAGTTATATTTTGAATGTGTTACTGGCAGTCATGTCATTTTTATTTCTGAGATCATCTCAGAGCTTCCTCAGAGATATTTTAAACGTACAGTGCTATGTCTGCAAAGCAAGAAGCATATGCTGGTATTAGCATAGTTCATAATTCAGTAAATAAAAAGAACTTGCACTGTAATATTTCAGCCAGGCTGAAACTTGATTTCTTCAATTTGTCAAGAGAATTTCTATAATATAATTTGACAGTATGATAATTCAGATGATGTTGCAACAGATGAATGAAGTTAGTTGTGTTGCATACAGTATGTTTGTTTCTCTACAGAATAATCCACAGAATTTCATAGGAACAGCATCCAGCAACCACTAGTAATCATATTGTAATTAATGGTGAAAGTGTAATCGAAGTTTACTGGGGAGAAATGTACCTGGGAAAGCCATTACAAGAACAATGGAGAACTGAAATCAAGCTACCAGGAAATAAATAGCAGCATCTGGAGGATGGGAAGAGAACAGGATAGCTTCACAACCCTCAAATGCCAGTGATTTCAATAGGTCTTGCAATCTACATTTTGAACTGTGGGCATTATCTTCTGACTGAGTACTTGCTCCCATCTTATTACAGCTTGTCTACCTTCTCCCAACATTTTTTTGTCCCTCTTGTGACATTTCCTTTCCTTTCTTCTTCCCCTCTCTTTTGCCCTTAATGCCTCCTTTCCCTTTCCTCCTCCTTATTAACTCATTTCCACCTGTCACAGCCTTCCCCATATTTGTTCCCTAATAGTTAGAATTTAAGGTCTGTAAATAGGTGTCTTATTGGACTTGGGCCTGATTGTCCTGAGGAGTTGACCTGGATCAAAACAGAGTGGCATAGTGATTTGTACATCAGCCTGCCAAGCTGCGCTGCTGTTTCCCTGCCAGTAGATGGCCAACTACAGCACACAGGCTGGCCTGCATGTCCCATGACCTGCAATAATCATAGAGTGGTGTTACAGGTTATCTTTAAATCATCTGGGTCTCAGTTCTGCCCTGGTATGAATGTTATCCCAACTCCTGTTCCACTGTGTTATGCAGTGAGCCTCCTGGGTCTCAGCTCTGCCCTGGTGTGAGTACTAACTCAACTCCTCACCACCCTCCCTGACCTAGGGTGACCACTAACACATCCCCAGAATACAGGACAGCCCTGGGGGGGGGGGTGGACTCAGCCAATCAGCGATGGGGTGGTGGGGCCACTACTGCAGCCAATCAGCAGCAAGGGGCGGGGACACCACCTCCTTCCCTGGCTGGCTTGGAAGCTCTCTTCTCTTGGCATAGTTTATAGTAGTAGTTTATCTGCCCCCAAGTTACATGTCACCCTTCCCACTCCTCTCCCACCTGAGAGTAGGGTTAGACTCCTTGCATGTATCCATGTCTCTGTTCACCAGGCCTTCTGGTGATAAGTCACAGTTGTGCAGGTCTGAGATGGCATGGAGCTCTAACCTGTGACTGCTCTGAAACTGTTTTAACTTTGACAGCCTAATGTTTCACATATTTAAAATATTTTAAAGGTAATATCCTGACAGAAGAACACATATACTTCCTAGGGAAAAAAGCATCAGCACAGTTTATCCTGCATACTTAATGGGCTTATATGACTATGAGATCCAATAACATAGCAAGGGGAGGGTGAGTGGCGTGACTGCCCCGGGTGCTGAAGCAAAGGGGAGCCAACAGGCACTATCCAGCTGGGGTAGGGCATGGGACAGAGCCATGAGCAGCTTGTTTCGGGGGGGGGGCACAGATGGCGGGCAGCTTCTGCCTTTTTGTGCATCCCTGGGCAAGTATGGGGGGGGCATGTGCCCCCTGGATCTGTGAGCAGGGCAAGGGTGGGCTGCCACTACAGGCTTGACCCAGACACCAGACTTCCTTGCCACGGTCCTTATGGGATGCCAGGAAAGAAGGTTTCCTCTAGGAACAAATGCACTGTCTATTTACAGCCTAAGACTATGAGGACTGAATTTGTTTCTTTATAGGGAAGGACAAAACAGATTGTGCCTCCTATATGAGGGGTTTACTGAAAGTGAAGCTGATACCTGGGATGGGTTTAAGTTGAAATTCCAAACTTAAGTGGTCTAGCAATGCAAAGTCACCTAGAATGGCAAAAACCTGGGTCCTAATATTCTAAGGGATAGCCAGCACGGGTTTGTTGC
>NW_017728886.1:170318949-170324867 GCF_001723895.1 Crocodylus porosus | reverse complement strand
GCAGCTACCCAAAACCTGGGGCAGCTGCAAACATCTGCTGCCTCTCTGCCCCAGCCCCAGCCCTGGCCCCAGCTGCCTCCCAGCCCCAACCCCAGCCCCAGCAGAGTTTATCCAAGCTCTTGTGCCCCTGCCTCAGCATGGTTTTGTACAAAAACTGCTAGTTAACACCTGTGCCAAAGAACTCTGGAACTGAAAATAGTTCATATAGCCAATTTAGAGTGCCACTACAAACAGCGTAGGGGAACAGTGCTGGAGTTCAATGCCACACATGAGATTTAAAAGTCTCCAAAGAACATTACTGAGTTAGACTCAAGGAGTGATGTTCTTGATTTACATCTGAACTTTTCCAGAGTTGAGGGGCATGGCTCTGGGATGTGTCTTGCATCCTGTATTGTGCTAGGGTTGCCTGCATATAAATGAATGTTGGAGCTGACATTATTTATTTGTGGAATCAAAGCTCATGCACAAAAGCTTTGCCCTTTGATCCTGGAATTCCATCTATGGGCTGAGAAGGAAATCACTTCAATTGTGTTTAGGGGGCTAGGCAAGAGGTGGCACATAAGGTATGGGTCAGTGAGAATGAGCAAGACAAATAACCGACAGGTGTTTACTCCACTTTCAGATTATGCTATGAGCATTTCCCTCTGTTTTCTTTGTATGGTTATGAAATGTACTGAGTGCCTTCTCCTCTAGTCATGTTACAGTGGAGATTTTACAAGATTGGGCCCTGGTATGGCATTTGTTCATTCTCATTTCTGCTCATTTGTTATAAATGTGTTCTGTTCAATGACTAGTGCCCTCCTAAGGCATTTGCTTTAAACGAATATTTACCTTGTACTGTATCCACCTTGTACTTTTTGATGGATGTTGAGCTTCTACACCCATAGATAAAGATGGAAATGACACTTGAATTGCAATTAGTGGGAGTAAGATCCCTGAGTGCTTTTTAAAAAAAAATCCCACTGGGCATCTGCCTGCATCATTAGGTGCCTAAAATACCTTCAAAATCTGGCCTTTAGACACTTAATTCAAACTGGAGGGAATTGGGCATGCAAATCCACTGATTTTAAATAGAAATTAGGTGTGTTTAAATTCCAAAGTGGCTTTGAAAATCTGAGCTGGTGCCTCTATTACAAACCATGATTCACCTGCACAAGAAGCCAAATAGCTCACACGCCTGAGTTGAACACCCACAGTGTTCAAACAACGAGGAGACTGTCAAAAACAGATCAAAACTTTGTTTCTGGGTTTTGAAACTTGTTCTATAGCCAGCAATGGAGTAAAGACAAAAATGTGTCATTCTGAGTTTTGAAGAGCAGGAGTTAGAAAAGATAAATGTTTAAAAAAAATATCTACAACCTGTAAAGGAATAAACATTATAGTAATGACTAATAAACAGTTAATTGTGAGCTATGGAGATCGTCTGGGTTTTCTCAGTATGTAGCTCTAATTTATATTAACTTTTTTATTTTGTAATTAGGCAAAATTCTTATATTTTAACATATAAAACTGTGTCTATGTCTGAATCATCAAAACTTTCTGAATCTCTCTGAATGAATTTGGAGGGTTCTAATTCAATTTGGAGAAATTAAAGGGTCTCCTGATTCAGTTTGGATTCAGAGATTAAGCCACCGAATCAGGCTGAATCTCCACCAAATTGAATCAGTGACCGAAGCTTCATACAGTCCCAATAAGTAGTAAGAAAAGAGAGGGCAGTCCTTAATCAGAATTTATCTCCCTTGCAAGTTTAATTTTTTTAATTTAAAAAAAAAAAAGTCAGATACAAATGTGACCTAGAGAGGCATGCAGTTAGATATGATAATGGTATAGAAATAAATACAATAAATAATGGAAAACATTTTTTCCATTGGCAATGAATGGTTTGTAGTCAGTAGACATAACTGGGATTAAAGATCGGTCCATTTTCTCTTGATGTTTTTCTTTGACTCGTGTTACACCTTACGTTGTGAGCTGCACAAATGCTGATCAGTCTTGGGGGAAGCTTGACTTTGGAGCAGGCACACTTCCAGGCCATCACAGGCGTGGAGGATTGAAAGGTAAGAATCCCTACCTCAGGGCTAGCTCCTTGCTCCACTTGTGGCTATGCATGTCCTGGGGGAGCAGGCAGGGGAGGGGTTAACCTGCCTGTGTTGCTCCCACCACTGCTGGGCTGCTACTCTTTTCCAGTCTGAGCTTATCCAGAGAGCATCAGCAACAGCAGCAGTGACTGGGGAGGCAGGTTAACACTTCCATGCCTATTTGCTTGGGAAAGCACAGGCAACCACAAGTTAGTAGGGTGAGGCAATGATTGGGGTTCTGGGAAGGTGTAGGGCGGGGGTGGAGGGGAGGTGAGGGTGTGTTTATAAAGAGATGTACCTTGGAGTGGCTATACTTTAGTGTAACATGAGCTGGGTAACATGCATCAGTCTCCTGGAGTGGCATAAGTTTGAGCTGCATAATAAGTGCTTAAAATTAGTTTTAGGTGTTAATGTTTAGACAACGCAGGTGTTGAGAACTCCAGGAATAATCCAAAACTTACTGTTAAACAATGCAATTCTTTTTCAGTTTTAAATTCCTTTCTTATCTCTTAATTATTCACTGTTATAGTTTCCATGAATTGAACTAAAAATAATACATGATATGCTATTTGCATAAACAAATGTGTTTGAAAAAGCCTAAGTAATTTCTATTTTTGTAATGAGTCATAATTCCATATTTTGAATTTTTTGGTTTTAGTCATAGACTCCAACCACTAGAGAGGGGAAGCTGTCAACTGCAAAATAAGTCTTTAGTTTTAAGGCCTGATATGACGTCTGCTGCGATGAGTAGACATATATTGACCTCACTAGACTATGGATCAGGCCTTTGAATCCCAGTTGTGTTCTGTATGTGAACACATGTAGTTCATGTGAGGAAGTTTAATGAGTAATTTTGTTTGTGGACAATATCTCTAATTTAAATCATATGCTACTGATTTTTTTTCCTATTTCAGTAACAAGGTCCCACTTGCTCAATAGGAAACTAGCAAAGCATCACAAAAGTTCTCAGTTCATTTGCAAATCTTCAGTGCATAGATTTACCTGTGCAGAAAACATTTTGCTACTCTTCTCATGGTATCTCATTACCTCCTATACTACATATTTTCACCTCTCCATGAGGTGTGATACTCTCTGTCAATAAAAAATGGCAGTGTAAAGGTATAAAATATTTCCCAGACTGAAAGGTAGTCTTGGAAAGGTTAAATTTCTTTACATTTGAAATCAAATCATTTTATAATGTGCATAGAAAGTGTTAAAAGAAGGAAACAGTCCGTCTTACATCAGCCATGGCTGATACTGTACTAAGGAAACAAGTGCAGTAGACTAATAATAAACGGCTGCAGAAATCAAATATATAGAGCTGCAAATGAAAGGAGAGTTGGCTGCTTTAAGGCCAGCTCTTCAGCTGGTGTAAACAGGGATATCTTTGTTTGTTAACTCTGCCATTTTCCAATAGCTGAGGATCTGTTCCTACAGAATTTCACAATGAATTAATTATATACAAGTCTAATTTATAAGCTTCTTATTCTTGATTTATCATGACAATTTCCCATGTTCATTAGCCCTCAAACAGTTTATTTATTGGTTCCGGCAGTACTGTCAGGTCATTGAAAATGTCTGCATACACTGTAATGGCTGCAAAAGCTCTCATTAAAGACTTCAGTGGAAAAAACAAACATTTTTTTCCCCTTTGGGGACAGCATTTCAGAAATGTCTTTGCTGAAAGTGGGCCTTAAATGCTACAGAATTTCAATGATCCTGTCTGTATTCAGTGCATGGATCTCTCTTCAATCTTCCTATAACTACATAGTATCTTCTCAAACTCCTCCTGCTTGGGTCTGAGTAACTCTCATTGGCTGATGTTCTGTAACAGGTACATAAAAGTCTTTCTTTACAGACTACCTGTAGCAGTATTCTATTGTTCCTCATTCTGTTTTATTTGTTTCAAGTGTTTGGGAATAGGGAGAGGAGAAGAAAGAGAGATACAGAAATAATCAAGGCATATGAAGCCTAGATAGACTGTTTCGTGTTAAATCTGAAATATATTAAAAATCAAATGCAGTGTTCACCTTTGTGGCTTCTTTTTACCCATTTTCTTTCGATCAGGTTGGAACACAGAAACACTTTTGATTATAAAAGAGTCATTTTTTACTTTCTAGTTGTCACATTCTAGCAACATCATAGTATTCTTATGGAAATGCTATACAGAAATATTAAGTCCAGGCAACTTGTTTTCTTTAGTAGGAAACATTATTTGCACAAAAAATATGACACTTGCCCTTTATGAATTTACTGCTGAGAATGGAAAAACCATTTTTTCCTGAATTTTTTGCAACATTCTGGGTATATCTTTGTTTACTGGTTTGCCCATCAGATTCTCTATAATATTTCAGACTTACTTTGATTTTTGGCAATGGCTTATACAAGAGCGTTTTAATGACAGAAATTACAGATTTTTGGGTAAATGTTATCTGAATGCCTGTCATGATAAATCACCACTGAGATGATCAAACAATAAGGGAAAAAGTTACTGGGAAATAGGAAGTCTCTACAATTAAAGCAAAGGTGCCAGTAAGATCAGGACGATGATGACGATCTGGACTCTAGAGAATTGAGTAGATATTTTGCCATTGGTTAGAGTGGAGACAGGAGTCCATCCATATCACGCAATTATTATAAGAATCCATGCATACATAAGACCTGTTCCAAAGCTTGGTGACCACAATGGAATGACTCTCACTGGCTTCAGTACATTTTGGTTCACTTATCTTCTAGGTCATAAACACAACAAAATAAAACTATTATGTGATAATGAATGTTTTCCAGAACTAAAAATTGGTCCAGGCCCACGTTCTCCTTGTACCAATTAATTTTTCCAATGACTTTTAAAACAGGCCTTCCTTAATCTAAATGCAATGTAAATTATAGGAATCTAGAGAAAATAAAGTAAACTAATAGATCTCAAAACAATTATGGTACATAAAGTGTTGCATTTTAGTCACTTATGCAATTTACAGAACTAAGGAATTTAAAAACTATGAAATGATTAGTTGAAAACAGTAATGGAACCTGGACTTATATTATTTTTTTCCCCCTGTTACCTAGGGTATGGACAAGTGCTGAATTTCTACTGGTGGAACTGCAACTTGTACCCAGCCAAAAATATTGGGTCCAGTAGAAACTTCACCTCATCTGACAAGGTAAAAGTTGCCTCTAGTAGTTGTTTCTGCTACCTGGGACCCCTGCCTGCTGTGCAGGGTGTCTGCGGTGCACTCACCTGGATCCTATAACACATGTACAGGTCGACCAATAGGGTTTCTAATTGCTTAAACTAAACTGTTTAACTTCTGCCATTCAATTGAACATTTGTGTGCATTCTTAAACAAGTTTTACTCCACACTAGAGTTCAACAGTGATCCCTAGTCTATTCTTTGGAAGTGAGAGGAGAGCCATTTTTTTTCTTAGTACAAAGCAATGCAGCTTTTATTACAAGTTGAAGATCCAACTCCATTTTAGATTGTTTGAAGTAATGGAGCAACTGTTATTTGACTTTTCCCAGAAACTATTAAAAACAAATAACTATGATTTATTTTACACTTGCTACCTGTTTTAGAATAATTTCTGAAGTTTTTGTTCATACTTGGTAACATCTCCTAAACTTCTTTAGAATGAAAGACTATAGATGTCATCTATACATACTTTTTGAAGCATCTGCAAATTTGTTTGATAGTTTTGAGTAGAAATTCAACACTAGTACCAGTATTCTGGCTTAATTTGATTTAATATTAAGGACGTGGGCAGTGGGGTTCTGCAGGGCTCGGTCCTTGGGCCCGCACTGTTCAACATCTTCATCAGCGATTTGGATGAGGGGGTAAAAAG
>NW_017728886.1:170310466-170318224 GCF_001723895.1 Crocodylus porosus | reverse complement strand
CCATGGCAGGGGGTCGGACTAGATGATCTGCTCAGGTCCCTTCCAACCCTAGAAACTATGAAACTATGAAATATGGATTTTAACTGTTTTCAATGGTTAGCCCCTTTAATAAGAAGAGCAAATAAAGAGACACATTTTCTTACAGTAGGGAGCTATTTACATGCTTGTATATAGTAAGTTTTTTGCCCCACACAACCATTGAGCAATAAACATTTTAGGTTTTATGAATAAATGTAGGTATTTAGACTTGTCTTAAGATGAGAGCTGGTCATAAAAAAATCAATTGGAGTTTCAGCTAATGTAGGACATGGAGGGTAATACATCTCTGGCTAGGAAGGTTTCTACAAGTATGTCAGCACCAAGAAGAAGATCAGGAAAATGTGGGTCTCTTACTGAATGGAGGAGGCAATCTAATGACAAAAATGTGGAAAAGGTTGAAGTACTCAATGTGTTTTTTACTTCAGTCTTCACAGCCAAGGTCAGCTCCCAGACTACTGATCCTGGCAGCACAGTCTGGGGAGGAAGTGAGCAGCCAACAGTGGTGAAAGAACAGGTTAGGGATTATTTAGAAAAGCTGGATGTATAAAAGTCCATGTGGATGGAGGGTGCTGAAGCAGTTGGCTCATGTGATTGCAGAACCTCTGGGCCTTACCTTTGAAAACTCATGGTGATTGGGAGAGGTTCCAGACAATTGGCTGAGAGCAAATATAGTGCTCATTTTGTTTGCCAGCTACAGATCTGCCTAGACAAAGCCTTGGTTGGGATGGTCCTGTTTGTCTTCTTAGGAATGGTCCTGCTTTGAGCAGGGAGTTTACTGAATTCCCTTTCGATGCTAATTTTGTATGATTCAATGTAAGTCCTAGGAAATATACAAGTCATCTTCATACAATTACATGAGTCTAGTTGGTCAGTCTATCTGTCTGCATCATTTTACTGTTTGTCATGTATGTATAAATATGGCTGGATCCAACTTTGATTTGCATCTCTAGAACTTGGGTTTCCTGAAGCAAAACTCATTTTCTTCTTGATATAGACTGTAAATCCTTGATTGGCTCCAACCACTCCCTCCTAAAATTGCTATTTGAGGTAATCAAAGGGTGGTGCTGGAGTGAGAACAATGACTTATCTCCTTTGTATACAGCTCTTCATGGGCTCTCCCCATCTCCTTCAGTCCTTCCATCTACTCTGCCATCTAAGTTTTGCTTGGTTTTGGTTGTCTTATTCACCGTTGAATAAGTTGAAGGCAGTTGATGCAGGCTTAGAACTGTATTAACTTATGTAGCCTATAAAACTGCATGAAAGGGATTTCTGGAGAAATACATAAAAAAGAGAAAAGAAATGTCTGCACATAAGCCACAGAAGCTACCAGTGCTCACTTTAAATATAATATGTGATTCATCTGCTTCCAGGCAGATCCAAATCCATGAAGTAGTAGTTTACATTGAAACATAATTGGTATGCAGAGTTTTCTGTGGTTTCAGTGGTTGCAAATATATTCTGTTTGGATAAGCAATTATGTGGACAATTCATGGTTCTAAGGGCTTATATTTATCTAGTGATGCTGGTTAATTTTTAATTACTAAATGTTTTAGAAAAAAATAGTTCAACTACATAACCAGAAATCTGATAGTTTGAATAATCCACTTTTCACCAGACACACAAAACTGTGTTTGTTTCTATTAAAAAGAAAAATAAGTGTTATTTTAAGTGCACATAAAATTTAGAATCCATTTAGCTTTCATAGTACGATTGCCAGTATTGATCTAAAAAATGAACAGGGTTTTTATATGGGTTTTGCATGTATTTCTAGTATAAATTATTATCATGAACAAAATTCTGTCTCCCTAGGTAGTCACACATGCTTTCTTATACTTGGCAGCTAATAAGTTTAGAAAACTAAAAAATAGGCTATATTTATAATAAACTCTTGAAGTTTTCAAAGCCATATGAGAAGAGAGAGTTAACAATGGGCCATTCAAACTAAATAGTAAATAAACATGGTTTGGCATTCATAGACAATGTTTTGATTTTCTTTGCAGTTTTTATTCATATATTGGTTTTACAGAACTGCATGGGGTGTTTAAAATTTAAAGTACACTATGCTAATCTTTCAGAAAAGATTTCATTAACTTGGATACTGTAAATTAATTATTTCACACAGCTCAAGATATTGCAATAAAGTAGTCTTTCAGCACATACTGCAGTGCCCTGCTGAGTATCAGCAAGTGAGAAATGTAACTTTAATGGTGTATGCACTGAATTTATGCATTAACAGTATTTGTTTTATGTATATAATAGTCTGTCTGTCAGCAATTTTATAAGAAGCATTTAATTACTACAAATGATCGTTGTTTGTTTCTGTTTAGGGAAGATTTGAATAATTCAAGATGAGAGTTCCATAAGCATTCACTTGCAGTGAATTTGTGTTCCTAAGTCACTTAGAAACATTAGAAAATCATAGCCTCAGTTGATTGGTACCTATGTATGGTACAGGTGCTCTTTACAACACTTAATTTATGTTCTCCTAAGATTTTTTTTAAGTATTTCATTGATGTTATTTTTCAAGTACGTTCTTAAGGAAAAGTCCTATAAATGTTAACAAAAATGGATAACTTTCTACAGTTTCTTTTGACCGGTATTGGAGGTAATTGTATTCCTGCAATGTAACCAATTGTCCTAGAAACCGCAAAAGGCACCATGACAGATTTAAATATGCTGCAAAGTTAAGTATTCTGCAAAGTTCTGGGAAGTACTTTGGAATAAGTCATCCAATGCAAGTCATTCTTCTGTTGTACTCTGTATACTTTTGGCGGAGGGTTGTCACCCTTCCACATAGTTAGAACTTCCACATATGTCATTTGAATTCCCCACAACTTTTTCTGGTAGTCAGTTTAGCCTTTTCCAGGAGTCAGTTAAAATGCTAAGCAGTAGGGCTTGCTTGAACTGATCATAGTCCTGTCCATTAGTCCTTTCTATCTCTGTCTGGCCACAAGCTGCTAGGGCTTTAGAATCCAGCAAGGGAGTGAGATAGCAGAAATGATCCTCAGGGCAAATGTGGTATAATACACATGCTTTTCTCAAAAGTTAAAAACTGAATATCCATGTCCTCTCCTCTGCATGTGTAACTAACCCTTTAGGATATATGCAGTTCAAATGGTTGACTCCCAAGTGGGGTTCCTAAGCTTGTCAGTGTAGATGCACTGTGGCTCATCAGCCTCCCTGTCTCCAATTCATGGTGCCTCTGTTTTCCCCAGTCTTCATATTTCAGCTTCATCTGCAGCTCTTAAAGGCTTAGGTTGATTTAAATGTTGAATTGTACATACATTCAAGGAGTTTAAATTGGGGAAAAACTGGCTGGCCCAATCAAACTTAGTTTACTTAAGGAGGTGTACTATATAGCCTGTGCCCAATCTAATATGGGGCATTTAGACATATGATCTGGGAGTGGGGAGGAGGGGAGGGCGCCTCACCCTACTCCAATCTTCATCTTGCCCACCCCCTCTCCCACCCTGGCTTGCTTAGATCCTTGAATCATGTTCCTGGCACTGGCAAATCTACATGAACAAGGACCTGATCTATGATCACACGGCTTAAAGCAAGCCATGTGATTGTAGACTAGGTCCTTGGAACATCTGTATGTGCCCTGAAGCTCCTTTTCAGAATCAGTTTCTGCCACTCCAGACTAGCATCAGGGGAAAAGGGTTGTGATGAAAATTGGCTGCTTCCTCAGCTACTACTATCACCTAATGTGCAATCCTCCCCTACTAACAAGTTGGGTTGCCATCATGGTACTGGTTCAACCAATCACTCAGCTCTTGTAGTCTGATTATGCCTTCTTTACCCTTCCAAAGGTTAAAGCTCTTTTCTGGCACAGTTTTTGCAACCCTCCCTCTAGAAAGCCATCTGTATGCTAAAATTTCTGCCGTGGCTTTGACTAAGAGTGTCTCTGTAACCATAACAACTCTTCAGAAGTGCTGCTGTTGTTACACTCTGGGATCCCGCCCCTGTCACTATTTGTCCTGGAGTCCTATGATGTGGGTGATTGTTCAGGAACACTGCAGCCTTTCTTAGTTTCTTAGTTCCTCTCCCCTGAAGTCAGGAGATGTGTAGCTTCTAGAGCCGGGAGGGTCAACTCCCCTTCCAGCTTTGAGGTTCCTGGCTTTTTGATTCCTCCCTCTTATTGTTTCTCCATGACTCCTAAGGAGGGAAGGACCTCACTGTCTGTTGGGGGAACTCTGTACAACCCAAAGTTACAAGGGGTACAGTAGAAAGTCTCTTCAGTAAAGGTGTTTTTGGGAAAAATGCCACCTAGGCAAAGGTTCTCTGTCCCTGCAAATGTTTAGCAATCCCCTTGTCCCCAATCTAGCCCACACAGCCCTGAGCCCCCAAAATACTAAGCAGTTCCCATTCCAGTCTCTCCAGTCCTCAAAGCTGTTCTACTTGTCTCAGTCACCAGACCGTTCTTCCCAAGAGCTGACATGTTGCATCTTCCAGCCTGCTCTCCCATTGTCCATATTATCTACCCTTGGGTGTCTGACATCTCACCTTCATGGATGTGTCCATCATTAACCCACTATATTCTGGGGTGTTCATTGAATGGCATGCATGTTTTACTGAGTTTGTTTTACTGTTATGGCACATGTGGTCTCTATATATGAGTATCACCAAGCCATACTTAGCTTTGTCATTAGGTCAGAGAAGACTTCTGCTCCAGTAAGCAAAGACACTTTTGGAAGAGGGGGAGTGGGGGTAGAGGAACAAAGGCAGGCCATTACCATATTTTTTTTCATATAGCATGCCCCATATATAGTACTCACCTTGATTTTTTGAAGGGGAGCCTAAAGGAAAAAAATGTTCAATTGAGGTAAGCAAATGTAAGCAGCTGGAGAGCCAAGCCTCCTGCCAATGCCACACAGGATTGGGTCCAGGGATCAACCCAGCATGCTGGCAGCAGGCCTGCTTGCCAAGTCTTATCCTATGTACTGGCTGAGGAGCCATGTGATGAGTTGGTCCCAGTGCACTGAGTCCAGAACTGCATGGTAGGTGTGGGGTCACCTGCTGGCTTCAGAGTCACATGCTGAGTCCAACCTAGTCCTGAAGCATGAGGTCCCAAGGTCAGTCCATGGGCTTGAACCCAGTGCACCAAAACAACCTTGCATGATAGCCCAATCCAGTGTGTGAATGGAGGAAAGGGTTCCCACAGGTCCAAAAATGTGTTGGTAGTGGGGGAAGTGGTGGCATTGGTAAATGCCATAGCTCCCAGAACAATGCTGCCACTCCTTAGCCACCCCCCACCCCAGATGTATGGACCCGTGGGGATCCTTTTTCCTTGCATATAAAGCACAACCCAATTTCCCCAGGCTACTTGGGGGGGAAGGGGCGGTACAAGTTTTTATGTGATAAAATACAGTATATGCATAGTGTGGGCTTTCCAAGAATCCAGTGGATGATGTATGTAAAAAGCCAGATAAAAACCTTGCTTACGCTTTGTCTAAAGCAGTGGTCTCCAAACTTCTTTGATCGTGCACCCCGATCGGTAAAAAAATTTTGAGCACGCACCCCCAATATATGTATATTTATATAAATATAAATATAAATATAAATAGAAGTTCTAATATTTTCTTCCTGCATCCCAATGGATCGTCTTGCGTACCCCCTAGGGTGCGCGCACCCCACTTTGGAGACCATTAGTCTAGAGAGCAAACCCAGGTCTTCAGGTTTGTTTTTTTCCCCCTAGGAACAGGAAAACACTGGAGTCCCTCAACTAGATGAGTAGAAACTGTATTATCGGATTGAAGATGTGGGGGTTTTTTTTCTTTTGTTTGTTGTATCTCTGTATCTGAACATATGGTTACTGATCTCTTTTATTTGGGCTTGGTTTTATAACAAATCTTTGTTATCTTTCTTATTGTGAAGGTAAGTGTGATTTCAAAGCGTTTGACCTCATAGGCAAACTTCTCTGGAAGCGGGGAATCATTTTTTCTGAGTCTAGGACTGAGACAAGGATATGATTCTTCTAGCTGGAAGAATATCCCCTGCTAGGGGCTGGCAAGATCTCAGTGAGCTGGGTAAAAAACCAAGGTACTAGTGGCCAAGGAGTTGGCTCTTGTCACATTTCAGTTGGTTCTCAGTGGTCAAGCAGTAGGTGGCAGAGGCAGTTTGGGGGCTAAATGGTGTTGCAGAAGGTATCTCATAAGCATGTCTCAAAGGCTCAACTGACCTCATCTAGGGCAAGGGTATGTCAGGGTATGTCATAATGTTAATAAAGCTATTCAATACTGTTGTTTCTATAAGTCTGTTTTGTTTTGTCCTGCATGTAGCCAGACCTAGCACTTAACCCATCATTCTCTGTGTGCAGCCTAATGAGGTAAACTGAGTTGAGCAGCATTATAAAAAATATGAACACAGTTGACACAGAAATAGTGCAGTAAAACCTGTAAGCTATCATGCCTTCTCTCAATTCTGTTGGTTAAGCATATAGGCTCCCTCTTAAATGATAGTCTGTATTGGGCACCTGCCAAGTTATGATAAAGGAATTTTACATGGTGTCTTACCCACTGGCATCCTTGAATCACTGAGTGAGTAGGCAAAAAATATCTTCCTCATTCAAAGTAATCTGGCAATGAAGAAAATCTCACAAGGAAAGAAGAAGTGAAATAATTCTTAAAAGGGACTGGATTCTCTCTTTCCTTGATTAGCT
Organism: Crocodylus porosus; assembly: GCF_001723895.1. Classification (NCBI taxonomy): domain Eukaryota; kingdom Metazoa; phylum Chordata; order Crocodylia; family Crocodylidae; genus Crocodylus; species Crocodylus porosus. The sequence continues at coordinate 170,311,524 of NW_017728886.1, read as the reverse complement.
CATATAATGTCTCTCCATCACTGGGGCTGCTGGGGAAAATTATGGGCCAAGAAATCTAAATGAAACTCTGGAAAGGATAAAATTGCCCATTATATTTTATTTAAGTTTGTAGCGAGTTAAATGGGGAAAGATGAAGAATATTCCCTCCTAGTCTCTTTTATTCCTAATAATGTACAGAAGTCCTGTTGATCTTGCACAATGATTGATCAGACAGAAAAAATAAGAGTAATTCATACACTGTGCCATGTCTACATGAGATGCTTTACTGTACAATAACCTAATCAACAGTGCAGTAAAGCATCACCATCGACATGTGCAGGCACTTACTACACAGTAAATTAATCTGTGCAGTAAAGGCAAATGGCATTAATTGCACATGTAGACACACCCTGTTAGTACCAGCTTTCTTTTATCTGAGTCTGAATGTCTGGCCATCAAGGTGCATGCAAACATTCTAATGAACCATTGGGCTGAAAACTTACTGGCAGAGCACTGTGAAACCATTATAGGGCCGACTGAGTGTTCTGCAAATAGCATGTTCTGCCAGTGGCACCCAGCCAGGGGGCCCAGTGTACACAGCCCAGCATGCTTTGCAGGCTCCCCTGTCCACCCTACAGATGAGGGTGCATGCGTGCACACACATGCAGACAGTGTCCCTCTAGAGCTGTGTACATGCGCGCACACACGCACGCACACACACACAGTCCTACAGTGTGCCTGAAAGATAACAGGCCAGGACCGGTTTCTTGGGAGATACCAATTCAAGTGGGGTGAGTTCTTTTGCTATGATAGCCAATACATTTCCCTGGTCATGGAGTGCTGCATTTTAGCTGTTCCTTTTCTAGAACATTTTCTGTATGACACAATGTATTTAGAGTGATTTATGAATGAAAGGAACATAGCCCTAAAAAAAATGCTTCTAAGGTCTTTGTGCATTTTTCAAACACATAGAAGTGGTAGGTTATTTTTTTTTAAAGCATTAACTTTAAAGCACTTCTTTTCAAATTACTCTGAAAACAGTATGTTACAAATACCAATATTGATGTATTGTTAATACC
>NW_017728886.1:170270299-170310181 GCF_001723895.1 Crocodylus porosus | reverse complement strand
CCCACACACAATTTTCATAATAAAGTTAACATTTTGTTATCACCCTAGCAAGATCTAACATCCTTTAAAGTTTTCATTGCCTTGTAGTCTTTGAGTTAGACCATAAGTAATGTGAATATGCTAAACAAGTATTTCTGTTTTGTACCTCAGTGTTACACTATTTAAATACTTAAAATTGTTTTTTGCTAATCTTTAGAAGAGGATCTCTATAGTAAAGAGAATGAAATTTGCCTCTTGAAAATACTGGTAAAGCCAATGGCAATTACAGGTCAGAAATGACAAAGTTGTTTCTTCTTTATCATTGTGTTTTTATTTGTTGCCCTAATGCCAGACACCAAGTGATTCATTCTTTGTAAAATTATTTTCATGTGAGCAGACCAATATGGCATTAACAACTGATAAATAATTGTGCAGATGAAAGCAAGCTGTAAGTAGCATGAGCTCATTAAACATGTTCGTAGCACCAATATAATAAGATTGTGTATAACTGTTATAGGTCAGAGAATAGCAATCACGAGAATAATTTCAAAGGAATGAGTATTGCCATGATGGGTTTTTTGGCGGGGGGAGTAGGATCATTCAGTGTTATGCAAGATGGCATTTTAACACAGATTTACAAGTGCCTGACATTTTCTGCATATTCTACAAATTAATTGAAATCATAACATCAGAATGTAGCCTTGAATTTAATGTAAAACTGTTATAAGAATAGACACTGTGGAGCAGAGAAATTATTAAGCACATCAGCCATGTATTGACTGAACAGTTTTGCACTATGTCAGACTTTTAACAATGAGCTGGCTGTGTCCCCAAGAGTTAAAATATCCATAACTCATCAGTGACAAAGCCAAGTGGGATGGCATAGACAAGCAGCCTTCTGATGTGAGAAGAAAAAACTGTGTTTCTGGACAAGCTGCAGTGAGCAGCATTCCCCACAGACTTGAGAACTCCAACAAAAAAGCTCTCCTAGCTTGAGAGCTTGCTGCTATTAACTTGGTAGACCTGGGGATGAAGAGCAATTCAATGTAACTATTAATAAAATATGTCAAATTTCTCCAGTTAGAAATTCCAAAACAAAAGTGTGATGCGGAGATTGAGATAATAAGGCATTATTTTTTAAAATGTTCTTTGTATCTGCATACGTATATTGTATATAAGCTGTGAATGAATGGGAAAGGTAGGATATAATAGGAAATAATGAATGAATCAAATCCCAAAAGAGTGTATTTCAAAGCTCTTCATCCCCCTCCAAGTAACAAAAATGCAAAATGAAAAAGATGTGACAGACAAAATCAAATAAAAGGACTAGTTGAAATGTTTCTAACTACAGGGTTCTTGTTACGAAATGGTGTTTTCAAAATGAAAAAATAACAAATTTTCTTTAAATAGTGTTCTGAGATGCTTGTGTCTTTTTAAATAAAAGCATAATTTTAAATAAAAATATTATTAAAACCATTATTTACTATAATTATTTTTTCATCAACTGAATATGGGGTGAGGGGTTAGTAAATTGTTTATTAAAGATGTTTGGGGGGTTGTTTATTAATTCTTTTGCAAAAGATTAAAAAAAAGGACAAACAAGGTAGTTGATTTTGGACAGTGTAAAATGTAAAACACCTTCAACATTTCAGGATTTTTACCAAGTAATATTTTAGGATTGAGTGGCAGGAATCCTGTGGGGATTTTGCCCCTGCTTTTTCTCTTTTTTCAATCTGAATTGTAACATACATTCCTCATTTGTGAGCACCTCTCTTGAGTTCTAAAGAAAATGAATCCCCCTAATTTCATATCTTAATAGAGGTCAACTTTAAGATGTTTCTCTCTCATTTCTAACAGGAGTTGGAAGGCCTGCATAAGAAACAGGGAAAATCTGAAGAGAAAAGATGATCTTATAGTTAAAGCAGGTAAAAGACACTGGGGAGATTGAATCTACCCTGCCACAGAGTTCTTGGGTGATTCTCGGTGTGCTACGTAACTCAATATTTTCATGCTACACAGTTTAGGATAATAAGGCCTGACTTTCAAAATTGCAGTTGTACTCCCAATATTGAGTAATGGCAGCATAAAAACTGTTCTATAATAATACAGATTGAGCCTCCAATATTCATTGTCACTAATAACATTTTTTACTTTAATCTCTCTGTGCCTTAACTCCCCATCTGTAAAATTAATATAACAACATTTCAAACCATAGGGGTATTGATTGGAAAGAATACTACAGTGAGACCACCATAGAAACAAATAGGAAGAAATGAATATTTTTTTATATTGATTTTGAGTGATTTACAGTAAATAATACATGAAGCAAAGGTGAAAAATAGTACAGAATCATGCAGTAAAGTCTATTATAATGCATATGTCTGAGACCCCCTGGCAGATGTAATAGTTATCATGCAGTTAACAGGTTAATTGTGCAATAAACTGTAATATAGCACATAGCCCCTGACATGTTACCTTTAAAATGCAAGTAACCTGTTAATCATGCCTCAAGTAGTAACCTGACCACACATTAAAGTGGATTTAAATGAGCCACAAAGTTATCCAAATGTAATGTGACATGCAAACCTTTGTGGTTCATCTGTGTCACGTCTTAAATTTAAACATGTGGCCAGTTGGGACTGTCCCAGTACAGATCCCAGCACTCAGCTGTGTATCAGGATCAAGCCTAGGGCAGCCCCACAGTCTGGGACACAATTGTCCTTTACCTAGGTGGATTGGGGGCAGAACTATTCCCGGACTCCCACCTGGCCCCCAGAAGTAGGTGTCAAGGTGCAATAAGCCCTACATCAGAGAGAATGCTCTGAATATTGATCTCACTGCAACCTAAACATTTAAAAATTATGTGTGCAGCTGAGTTGCCCGTGTGGTTTTCTGACATCTGTGGCATCACACATTTCACAGGCCACATACGCAGGCATTCTCTAAATTGCTGATATGCAGCCGGGGGGGGGCTCAGTTTGACACTGGGAGATTCAGATGGACTGGACATGTAGTTTTCTGACATCCCCAGATTTCAGGGACCCTAGGATCAAGGAGCTTCTTCCTAATCCTGAGGTCCCTGTGCATCAGGGATATCAGAAAACCATATATACAACCCAATGGGATGCACAGTTTTTAAAGGAAAGAGATGTATCACAGGAAGGAGACTGTCTTATGTTCATTTGTAAGATCCCTATGGTCTAGAATCTATGAAACCATGTGCACTACCTAGTGGGGGCTTGGCAATTGGTTGATTCCAGGCCCTGGTTCAGTCCCCAGTCCCAGATGACAATTGGCTTATTGTGAACATTTGCTTCCAACTTTCTGGTACAGGGATCATGATCCTGGGCTCGCCCTGCACTTTAAGTACAATTGGGATCTAATATCCAATCCCAAAATTGCTAGTCCTGCCATGTATCTGTGGCATGGGAGAAGGCATGATTGTTGGGTTCATAGATCAGATCCCATCACACCTTTAAGTGAATGCCTGCCAACGGCCATGGCCCACCAATTTGTCATGTGACAAAAATTGTAAATCAGCTACAAAAATGTTTGTCCTTAAATATGGAACTCCTTGTGGGTTGTTTTCACAACGTATTAGTTCGAACATGTGGTATGTTTGCTTAAACGTGTTTGTTTTAGTTTCCCAATATGTGGGAAGCCTGGCACTGCAGAACAAGAACTCCAATACTGGGCTCCCTCAGTGCCAGCAAGTTTAAATAGACATTAGGGGAGCCTGAGATCGGGGGGGAATCTTCCTGAACCCAAGCTACCCTGGCCAGCATGTTTAAAAAGGCATGCAACTAGCCATGTATGCAGTTTAAGGTTCCAGGTCATGGGGAACTGGGGATTGGGGAGCTTCCCAAACAGATGTGATAGAATCAGAGGAATTTTACTGATTTCAAAAATTGTGTGTTTTGACATGCTAGACATTAGAGATCTGGTGTAGCAGGAAACACAGTTTGGGGGGATTTGAGATAAAATTGCATAGAATGTATTGCACAATTAAATTAACGTTTTCTTGGGGGACTAAGGGAACCAAATAACAAAAAACCTTAATTATGGTGTTTTTTTAACTTTTGAGTACTTTATTTTTCAAACATCAACCAGTGAAGGTCTTTTTTTTTTAAATTTACTTTGACTGTAATATATACTGCAATTATTAGGAGTCTACTGGGAACAGTTCTTCAAAAGATTTTCCTCTCTTCTGATGGATGGGATGTGGTTTCTGTTTCAGCTTTGTGTTAGAGTTATCATTTATTCAGTCTTATGTGCATTTCTACTGGAAGGTTATCAATAATGAAACTCATTTACAAGAAAAAAGTAATATGCAAGCCAAAAAGCAGTCACCTTCTTAAGAGTCAAACAGGTGTCTGTAAGGAGCAGTTCCAGTACTTGTGTAAGAATGCTTTACCAATTAGACATCAACAAAATAGGCAACAAGTTAAAGTTGGGATGCATACTATTTAATTGTAATTGAGGGAGAGAAACAAAATAATGCAGCAAAAGAAAGTGATAATTCATGACTGACATACACAATAATAGAAAGCTTTGCCTTGAAGGGAAGATGGAGTTGGAGGGTGCTGATAGACATAGAGCTCCCCTCTGTAACTCATGGTGCTCCACAAGAGTTACAGTAATCCCCTTAACCCAACAGAAGTTTGCTGTTGATTCTAGGAGAGTGGGTGATTGAGCTTCAGTTTGGTGTAGCTGCATGTCTGCAGACTCTCTCCCCTCATTGGTGGGAGTGACAGAAGTTAAAGAAGGCTCTCTGCTTTGGAGCACCTTTGTTACCCGAGTCCTCATGTAATGTAATCAGAAACCACATAATCAGGAACATTTAAAGCATTCTGCAGCCATGTGCCTATGTCAGATCACAGCTGTAGAGCTCTTCATGTGGGCTGATCAGACGACAAAATGTCACTTCTGTCAGCACCTTCTGTTTCAGATGTATCTAAGGAATGAAATCATACCCAACCTTTCTGGATTAAATTCAGCAAGGAATTGCATGCTTCCTTAGAAGTTGAATGATTTTCAGCTCCTACTAATTGGTTCTTCCAACGATGAGAAACATGTGGGTATCTGTGTAGAAGACTTGGCAGCAGAATATCCCGATATGCTTAGGAATGATGGCTCCCAAGTTAAAGTACTATTAGGCTCTGGAGATTGGTTCAGCCTTTGAGACAGGAGTCAGCAGCAAAGGGTGTGTAGGAAGTGGAAAGTTACCTATTTCTAATTCTTATCCACCATCAATATCCCAAAGGTTGCTGTTTTTATGGTCCAATACTATACACATTACTGGGCCTGATTTTTGTTGTTGCTGTTCTAAAAGTTGTGCAATCACTTATTCCTTTGTAAAATATCTCCCAAGAGGATGTAAAGGACAGCAGTTCCACTCTATCAAATCCAAATTCTCCACAGACTTAGTGCTTTTCACCAGCTTGACACTGTATTTTTACATGTTCGCACACAGTCTCGGCATCTTCTTTGCACACATTCATTTACACAAGTGGTAGGATTCAATATTTGGTGAAATTTAATACTCTGCAATATTTAACAAAATACAAAACATTGTTGATTGACTATTCTATTGGTCCCTTCTGGCATTAAACTATTAATCTGTGAATCCATAAAAACAAGCAGGTCACTAAGGATTCAAACTAATAATGTCTAAATATTAGATTAATTTAGAATAAAGAGCAAAGTATTCATTTAGTCATTTTTGTGTTTTAGTCTCTACTTGTTATTATTTCTCAGAGAGAGTTTAAACCATACTTCCAAACAGAAAAATGATGGGGTTGATAGTGACCTCCTAATCAACTAATCTATTTTGTGTATATTCTTGTGCATGGAAAACCACTACTACTTGAATCTACTAATTCCAGATAAAATTGCCCTATGTATAGTAAATTTGATCAGCTTGAGTTAGCTTTGTGCATGTCTCTTTCAGAAAAATCTGAAGACTGGTGTTGTTTTCCTTGATTTAAGAGCAGCATATGCCACTGTCTGGCATACCAGTCTTCTGGCAAAAATATTAGGAAATCCACCAAATTGGGCCACTTATCTAGTCAAACTATTACTTTGTGGTTGTTGCTTTACAGTCCACCTGGCCAAGCAAATTAGCTCTTGGAGGCATCAAACAATGGCCTTCCTCAAGGATCAGTACCAGCATCTCTCCTTTTCAACCTGTACATTAATGACTTGCCTGTGCCTGACTCACAAAAAATTGTTTACACTGATGACAGTGCCTTGGCCACCTAAGCTCATGTCTTCTCAAATGTGAAACTCATACTTGATGGAGATATGAGACTGATGTTAGAGAACTTCCTAAAATGGCACCTTAAACCAAATATCTCTAAGGCCATCTCAGTTGTTTTCCATCTGCGTAATGCCAGCGCTACTTGGAAAATCACTGTCACCTTAATTGGTAAGCCCCTCAAATTCAAAACCCAGCTTATCCTGGAGTCACCCTTGACTGGAATTTAACTTATAAATCACATCTCCAGAAAACTTCTTTAAAACTCAAAACAAGGAATAACCTACTTACCAAATTTACAGGTTCCACTTGGGGTACCAATGCCTCCATGCTACATTCACATGCTGTTGCACTGTGTTATTCAAGTGCAGAATACTGTGCTTCTGTATGGGCTCATTCATTGCACAGCAAACTAGTGAACATCCAACTTCATGCTACAATGTGTCTCACATCAGGTACATTGCACCCCACTCCACCAGTCCTCACTAACATTGTTCCCCCTCATCTCTGCAGCACAAATGCTGAAGTAAACTGAACATTTAATAAAAGCCTCTAGGAAACACCTTCCAAACTCCTCATTAAACCACTTCCTGGGCTGTTAGAAAAAACTGGAAACACTCTCAAAGCCTCTGACAGCTGAAGAAGCAATGCCATCTGCAGAGGGGTGACTACTATCAGACACTGCTTCATGCAGTCTCCTGTCCTGCAGCACCCTACAGGCACTACATATGCCCCTCTCCTCTGCCCAGTTAACCAGAAAGTACCAAGAGGCCTTCAGTTCCCTGTAAAACTCCTTCCAACAACTAAGCCACCCTCCATTAAAGTAAAGGAGGTTGAACTGGGGGTGGGGCATGCTGTTATTGGGCATTTTCTCAACCCTTTTCAAACTGGACAGGGTCATTGTGCCTCAAACCTATACTAATGACAACAAATGTCTTTGTGGACAAGTTCAAACCATATCCTGCATTGTTGACTCCTGTCCTTTTACCTAGTGACCTTCAAACTCTTCACACTGGTGATGATGTTGCCTTAAGATGGCTGAAACAGTATGCCAAAACTGCATACACTAAATCAATATAAAGTGTAGAAGGACTCAGGACTAAAATGATAAGAGGTATAAAAGAGCAAGAGGATACAGCATCCCAAGAAAAAGACAAAGGAATAAAATTCTCTCATGGATATGAGATGCTTAAAGGAGAACAGACCCACGTTTTCTCATTAGTCAACAAGGTATAGGTTAAATATTAGAAGGAAAGGGCTTTCCTAACTATTAGGTAACACAGGGCCAGTTCATATTCAGCCTATGACCTATCTTAAGGTTTTTGACCCTGTTAGCCACAACAGTTTTCATCTACCCTCAGCCAGGTACAGACATTACACTTTTACTGGTGTAAGTAATCGGAAACCAGCCTATACCTTTAACAAAATAGAAGTTCAGCTCACAAAATTGGTCTATACCCATAAAAGAACAGAAGGTTGGCACACATAGACTGATTTAGAAATGATGATACCTGGTCTATGATTTACCTCCTCCTCCTCCCCCTCCCCCCCTCCAGCAAAAGGCGAATGTATGTTTTGTTTGCTACTGATCTAAACTGCGCCACTTACAAAAAAACCCACATAACTTGGATCGATTCTGCCTCTGGCTTTTTGAATGCCTGTACCTAGCCCTCAAAACTGCAGTCCTAATTCATCCTGAAATGACACTTGCAGATCAAAGGAAGTGATTCTGCAGTGCTCGATTCAGCACAAGTGAAACCTCACCTGGAGTAAGTAATATGTCCAGTTTGGGGCACCGTACTTCAAGAAAGGCATGGACAGTTTGGACATAGTCCAATACAGGGCAACAAAAATCATTAGGGGCTGGGAAGCAAGATTTAGAGGACAGGCTGAAAGAACCAGTTATTTAGGCTGAAGAAGAGAAGACAGAAGGGGGATATGACAGCAGTCTTCAAATACATGAGGGGCCATTACAGAAAAGATGGAGATGGGCTTTTTTCTGTAGCCATAGGAGACTGAGTAGGAACAATGGCCTTAAGCTTCATCAGGGAAAATTTAGGTTGTAGATTAGGTAGGAGGAACTTTCTGACTATGAGGTGGTCAAACATTAGAACAGGCTATCTAGATAAATCCTGGAATCTTTATTCTTGGAAGTTTAAAAGAGCAAATTAGACAGACACTTATCTAATATGGCTTACTGGGGGATGAACATGTCTTGAGCAGGACATTGGACTACATAACCTTATGAGATCCCTTCCAGTCCTACTTTCCTATGATCCCATGAAGCTTTCACATTCTTTCAGTGGCCACTCCAGTGAGCTCCCTGAAGCTGATCCTATTCCTTCTTCCGGAGCCATCTCTCTCCTGTCCTGGCAATAGGAGGCCTCATGTAGCTGTTGGGACCTCTCCTGTTTTGCCAAGAGAGGCACAAAGCTCTGCCTTTCAATGAACAGCCTTATGTCCTTCTGTCATGTTGGGATCTAGCTCAGTCAGAAAGCTACCTGAACCTGTATACTGAGCAGGCAAAGAAGAGGGTTTGCACACCTTCTGGCAAATAGTTCAGGAAACGATAGGCTTCAATTGTAGGCATCACTCAGTCAGTTTGAACTGATATCTCCTACTTCCTAGGACAGTGCCATAACCTGCTATAGGCAGGATAGGGTCTGACTGCAGCCTTAGAAAGTGTCCTTTTCAGTACAGAGAGAAGCAGCCATGGGTTCTGCTGCCTGTTCTCAGTATTGCTTACACATTTTATTGACTGACTCAATAATCTCGCGGTCAGAATCCAGGGCTCTCTCCCCCTCCCTAGGGAGTGCCTTCTTTACAGAATCACTCTCTCCCTTGACTGCAGTTCATTATTTTCAGAAAAGATGAAAGGGGAACTTTTGAATAAGAATATTGTACTTCAGAATAGCCTACTTTAACAAACTTAGAAAACTGATAGTCATGATGGAAGTAAAGTCCAAAGGGAAAAGTAGTTCAGGAAAGTTGGATGCTGCTTAAAAAAGGAAAAGTTGAAACACAAGAATATGCTATCCCTGTACATGAGAAGTATAGAAAATATTGTAAGAGAACTTCTTGGCTAACCCATAAGGTTTTCAATAACCTTAAAAAGAAACTAGACAAACTATAGAAATTGGGCTGTATGGTTAAGGAAAACTATAAGAGGTTAAAAAAAAAAAAAAAGAGGGAAAAATGACTTGGAGATTACTTAGATAAGTGGAATGTTGTTAAATCAGCAGAACCTGATGAAATTCATCTCAGAGCATTAAATGAATTAGATGAAGTAATTGCAGAGCTACTGGCTATTATCTCTGAGAACTATTAGAAGTCAGCTGAGGTTCCAGAATACTGAAAAAAAGCAAATATAGTGTCCATGAACAAAGAAAGAATAAGGGAACTGAGAGGATTACAGACTAGTAGTGTAACTAGGTGCCAGTAAGTGGGTTACCAGTCCTGGGTACGGATTTACAGGTGAGTGACAGAAAGGCAACCCCCAAGGAGTCTGGGCCTTGTTGCAGCATGCTGCAGACCAGATGCAGGAAGGTAAGCCACTCCAATGCTCAGAAACCCTTTTTCTTTCCCATCCCACCTCCTACTCCCATGTATCTGTGCCCAGGGCACCAACATGCCTAGTTATGCCTCTGCTTTAACTTTAATAACTGGAATAGTAGTAGAGCATATTATCAGGCAGTAGTTTTATAAGTACGTAAAGGATAGCAAGGTAAAAAGTAACAGCCACCATGCATTTGTCAAGAGCAAATTTTAGCTAACAATTTGGTTTCTCCTATGACAAAGTAGCATACATTACTGATGGAAGAGAGAGCATGTATATGATATATGTTTGAACTTTAGTATGGTTTTGGTGCTATCTCCTCACATTTTCATAAGCAGAGCAAGAAAAAAAATAGTTTGAAAGAAATTACTAAAAGATGGCACAAAACTGCCAAAGAATAGCCATTGACAACTCAGTGCTAAAATGAAATAATATATCAAGTTGGGATCCCCCAGAGTCTGTCCTGAATCCAGTATAGTTCAACATCTATTTTAGTGACTTAGAGCACAACATTGAATTCATTTGCAGATGACACCAAGCTGGGTAGGGTAGCAGTACATTAAAGAGCAAGATTAACATTCAAATTAATGTGATAAACTGGAAAAGTGGTCTGCATTAAATATGATGAAATTCAAGAAGGACAAATGCACTTAGGAAGGACCAATAAACTACACAAATATAAAATGGGAAACAACTGGTTAGGTTCCAGCACTGCAGGAAAGGACCTATGGATTATAGTGAATCACAAGCTGAATGAGTCAAAAAAATATTGTAGAAACCATAATGATATCTGGGATTTATTAACAGGAGTGTTGCACATAAGTTATGAGAAGTGATTCTTACACTCTGTTGAGCATTAGTGAAATCAGATACCTGAAATACACTGTATCCAGTTCTGATCAATAAACAACACACTTTACGATAAATGTCAAAAAACTAAACCAAAAAGAACATTTGGATGCCTTTAAAAGAAGAGAAAACACACATACATATCCTACAGATTTAGGAGTAAGGGTTGGAAGAAATGGGTTTATTTAGTTTAGAGAAGACTGAGTAGGGGTTGTGACAGGGGATTTTCTTCGATAACAAAAAAGATTGTTATAAAAAACAGGGTGATCAATTTTTCTTTTTGTCCACAGGGGATAGAGTGAGCAGTACTGCATTTAAATTGCAACATATTTGTATGGATTACATGTTAGGAAGGAAGTGCTTTCCTACTTCTTAAGCACTGGGAACTCTCATAACTTAGAGAGTTTAAGCAGTTTCTGTCAGTGGACATTTTTAAGTACAGATTAGCTAGATATTAGTCTGGGATGGTTTAGACAAGGATGGTCCTGCCTAGAGGAGGTGGTTGACCTAGATTACTTTTTGAGATTCCTTCCAGAACTGATTTCCTATGATTCTCTTAATTTATACTGATGTGACTCATCAAAACTGTTCTATCAACTTCTATCATCCAGGAACACTTTAAAAAAGTAAATCTGTAATGTGATGGGGCACACTCTCAGTCACTACTGTTCTGTACCTGTACAGGTATGTGTACAGCTACAATGCAGCCCCAGGGCTAAAGTAAACAAAATTGCATTTGTGCCATGCAATGTTGTATATGGAACTAGACCTCTATTCGTAGGCATTTAAAAATGTCCATGGGGTAATTACATGTGTAACTTTTAAATGAAAACTTTTAAATCACCGTTTACTTCCAGATTAGATTGTTTTTCTACATACAAAATTGAGTGTGTAAATTTTCTATGCAAGTATGCGTGCTATGACACTTCTGCCCTTGTATCACCAAGCTACTGGGCCATAAATTCATCCTTGGCAATCTTAGGCCTAGGTGGATTCCTAAAATGATTTGAGAGATTTGTAAGCACAAGCTTTTAGTGGATAATTAGTTCTAGGACATGCATATTTAGAGAGACTTCAGAGCCTTATTCATGTATTATATTATAACAAAAAATTTGAAAAATCAAATATATTTTACCACTAACGCCATTAACTTTCATAGTTTCGTATTTGGATTGGATTGGGCATAAATAATATAAATAAATGGTTATTCACCTATTCACTTTTGTATTTTTATTGAAGTCAGTTTCACTTTTCAGTTTTAATTTAACAATACTATATTCTCAAGTTGGTGTGAACATCTACCCCCCACCCTGCCCCTTCCCCACAAAAATGGCCATAAATCTGTAATCCCTTCCTTTCCCTCAGTCCCCTGCCCTCCCCCCACCCAGCACCTCTAAATGATGGAAACTCCTTGACCTAAGGTTTTGTAAAATGCTGCTTTTTCAGTCTTATGTTTTTGTCCTAGGTTGACCCTGTTACATCCAGAAACTGTTTCCCTGGTGGGCAGTGTATTGTAGACTCTGAGTTTTAAAACTGGGCAGCACTTGATAGGATTAACTTTCTAACAGTCAACTTTTTTTTTTTTTTGATAACTTGCACTGGATATTGCTTTCTACTTGTGTGAGAGAGATGGTTAAACAGACAATGCAGTTTTTGAAATCGGATTCCCAGGGCCTTGTTTTGATGGCTTTCCTCTGCATCCAGGTAATATGATGACCTTGTCAGCTGCTTCTACTGAAAGTAGGAGTAACAGCAAAGTAGTTAATCTTAGAAATGTGCCCAGCCATTGAAGAAGGGATAATGCTTAGCTGTATCTAGCTTATAATGTATCTTTATATATTATCTTTATACTAGCTTATAATATATTGTAACAGAATGAACAGCATCTCTGTGGATGTTAAGAGGTACTTGTTGACTCAGTCATTTTCACTTAACTGAAACTGCATAGAGCCAGATGCTCTCTGTATTTCCTCTCTCTATAAGTTACCATCCTTTTCTCTTGGGATGCACAGTTCTGCCTTTCTGCAGTGAAAAGAGAGCTAGTGCCCTCCCAGAAGAAAAAAAGCTTTTCTAGTCTTTTCTCTCTTCGCTGTCTTATGTTGAAATATATGGAAACTATTTTTTCCTCTGTTACATCACTCTTGCCTATTGGCCACATCTTGCTGGTTACTGAATTCAGGAAAAAGTGTGGGGAATTAAAAATGAGACCTAACGAAGTGCAAAATATAAATAAAAAGAATACAATTAAAGCTGAAATGCTGAAGAATTTAAAAAGAGAGAAAGCCGCAGAAATAGTTGATAGGAACAGAATACGGCAAAAGAAAAAGATAGAAATCAGGTAGTGAGTGGCAACTGCAAAGCTTCATGGGGCATCTGGGTTCAAAGGCACCTTTAACATTCTTACCAGCATGCCAAGTACAATACGGTGGTGATATGCAGGCTGAAAAAGAAACACCTGCTGTTTCATTTCCCTCGGCCAGATAATTCCCTCTCAAAAAGTTATTGCCTATATACCTTTGGGAGCCTGTAAAGCCAGTCCCAAAGGAGGGGAAGAAACAACAGCAAAGTACTTTACAGTCTCTCTAACTGTGAATCTCTATTTTTGATATTGCAAGTTGCTCTCAGAACTGGCTGAAATATATCCGCTCCTTTTGCCAATTGCATTCTTTTGGTGGGTAGGAATATGGATCAGCACAAATAGAATTTTAATTTGCATAAGATGCTAAATCAAAGTATTTCAAGACAAAGAATATCACACAATTAGGTGAGGAAGGAAGTGTGGCAGATAAGTCTCAAGTTTCTGATCTACTGACATTTTAAGATGAAGCTACATCGTATGTTTTATAGTTTGTAGGCAACTATCACATTAGCACTTTTAAAAGGAATAAATAACAATTGGAAAACCATAAGACAGAGATATATGAATGTCAGAAATGTGATTCATTCAAGAAAAATGAGTTCAGGATGTTCATGTAATTCATGGAAAGACATGTATGCACAAGGAATTGATTGGTCTGCAGAGATTAAAGAATTTTTCACCAAGTATGTTTATTAGAACATATCATTGACAGATTTTGAGCCTAAAACTTGATTCATCTGACTCTTCAGATTTTTATTGAGCTCTGAAGCAAAGTTTCAAAAAGGACTTCTTGCTTTACATGTAGAATTTTCCATGTGGAATTACTTGCACTCTTAAAACTTTGAATTCATACAGGCAAATATTATTTGCACAGAAAATGTGGAGCTTGTGTAAAGAAACATTGATAAATCTGTCAGCAGCACCTACCCAAACAGCCTGATTTATAATTGTTTGACTTAATTAATGCACATATTCACACCATTAAGTAACCTCTGTGACACTTCACAGTTTGTCATCTTTGTGTAATTATCATGGCGTACATAGACAGGAATTCTTTCTGTATTTCCCAGGACTTGACACCCCAATCTGCCCCCTGTAACAACCTACAGGTCCTGCATGTTAGGACACAAGTTGTAGGGGGACAGTTTGGAGACTGACACCAGGAAACTCAATGTACCTGGAGAATTTTGCAAGAGTTCTGCGCGCACACTGAATCTTGTGGCTCAGTGCTACACACAATTGTGTGTGTGAAACATGATGGCAGTGGATGAGAATCACAGTGAAGTGCATTATTTAAAGAGTCAACCACACAGCAGAGAGAAGGCATTATGGAGAGACTCAGACCCCTGCACATGTGGCTTTCCAGTCAAAGAACCTGGCAGCAGCATGGAAGCAATGAAAGGAAGAGCTGATCTTGGTGGATAAGGTTGATTAAATAAGGCTAAACTTTTCCCATTAGCTTACTGGGACAAAGGCAGAGAAGTAGGGTGACCACCCTTTCAGTAGGGAAGATGGGACACATGCCTACGTTCCTTCTTCCCTCCCCCCATTGCTGCTGGCATGGCTGGAGTAGAGCCAAGAGGAGTTGGGGGCATATGTGAGCTGCCCACTGCAGGCTCAGGGCTCCCCACCCTGCTGCCTTTCCCTCGGGAGCCCTGCACTGGCCACATGCCATCTGTCCACCCAGCAGCAGTGGGGGGCACAACTCCAACTCCATGCTGCTTCTGCCCCCACTGCTGCCAGGAAAGTATAGAGCACCTTGCCATGGGGGCGCAACCAGCATGGGGCTCCCAGAGGCAGGGCAGCAGGTCAGGGAGCCCTGAGCCCCCAGGCTAGCCAGTACCCCCAGCCCCTGCCTCACTGCCTCTCTCACTGTGAGGGCCTCAATCTGTCCCCACTCCTTCCCCGCCCCCCCATGCCCATGGATTTATTTGCAGAGAGCTGCTCTTCATGCTTCCTGACTGTATTTCCTGGCCACAGGTATGTGTGTGCGTGTGGCACCCCTGCATCCCACTCCTGGCAGCCCTTGCAGGATGGAATGTTGCCAACCTGCAAGGGGAAATCTGCCATTTCCTCATCCCCGCATACACTGCAAATCTGGGATAAGTGGTGTCCCTGGGTCATGTAGCCCAGGACCGGAACTCGAGGTTCCCATTCTGGGACTGTCCTGCCCAATTAGGGATGGCTGGTCACCCCACAGAGAAGTGAGTACAACACTTACCTGAAGGGTCCAATAAATTAGAGCAGCTAATGGAGACTTTTGGTAACCCCCTCCCAAGAAATGAGACCATGGAAAGATACTATTTATTTTTTGTTTGTTTGTTTGTTTTTAACCCAGATCAGGATCCAGAAGAAGGAATAGATAATTATATTTCAGAGCTGAAAACTTTGGCATCCACAATTTTGTGAACAAAACAGGCTCCCTTACTAGAGACAGAATTATGTGTGGGATATCTGGTCACAGCTAAGGGAGAGATTATTGAAAGAGGCTGATCTGACTCTGGACAAATATGTGATAATTTCATGCACCTCTGAATTATCTAAGGAAAGAACCAAAACAATTGCTGGTGTGGAACACAGGGTTAAAGGGCCTTGAGAACCAGAATAAAGATAGGCCAAATGAAAATAATCTCCAGTCTTCAGTGTTGATACTGTGGGAAGCTGCATGAAAAACAGAAGGAGTGCCTGTCTTATAGGCAAAGATCCCTAGACTGTTGGAAACAGAAGTTTTGTGTCCCAGTGCTGCAATAACCCCAGGAGAAATAAAGCCAGAATACGTGCAATAGGGGTGGACATTGAGACTTGATAAGGAAGATGATGTTTTCTCTGTGACTTCATCAGATTTAAATATTCTGAACATATATTCATTACAGAAAAAAGTCTTGCTGAGCAACCATCTGCTATATTTGCAACTAAGTTAGAGGAGAAGCAACCAGAAAGATTCCAGCTTAATTGTAAAGGCAACTGCAATGTAATTCCTGCAGAACTGCTTAGCAATAGTATCATATTGGAGAGATGTGAGCAGATACTGGTGATGTAAAAAACTCCAATGTAACAGACTTCAGGCTGGTAGCCTGGATCAGTTAGCCAGCTGACAACAAGCTGCCCATTTAAGGGGCCTCAGCTGACAAGCAGTCATGAGGGGAAGTGACTGGTTGATGGGAAATAAAAGAGCAGGAAGGGGGAGGTGCTAGAGGGAGGGCTCCTGGAAGGAAGACTACAGGATGAGAGGGAGTCTATTGCTGGGTGTGTTTTTTGGGTTGTTTGAAATTTGCAACTGAACCCCGTGGTGCAGATCAACACCAGGGTTTTGAAGCCTGTGTTGCTGAGACCAGGCTAAGGACATGTTATTTTAGACTGATTTGTTTCTGGCTGAGCCCTGCATTACAGCTTATGGTTTTGAGCCCAGAGAAAGATTGTGTTCCTGGGACTGGATTGATTGGCTCAAGGACTGGTTTGAGCCAGGTGGAGCTGGGTGATCCAGCTATCTGCTACAAGCAACTATACAACCAGTGTGTAAATGCAGGCTATCAATCCAAAATCCAGGAAACATAAAATAGTACCTCCTGGAATTAGTATTTGGACACTGGTGTTATAGAAATAGACTTTTTACCTATTGCTTTTAAACTTATGTGTTTTCTTGAGTTTTGCATTGTCTTAAACTCCATTTTTTTTATTGCTCTGTAGCTCAACTTAAGTGCTTGACATTTGTATGCTGTATGCGTGAGAGTGTGTTTGTGGAAAAGGAAAACATCAGCTGGCGACTGGCTGAAGAATGGAGACAGATAAAAGACAAACAAGAACAATCTTCCCCAGAACAGCGAGAGAACAAGGGCAATCAACCTTCAAGGAAGAACAGTGATAAGCCAGCAAGAGCCTAGAGACTGGGTGAGTTGACAAGGCTATAAAAGATGGGGCAAAACAGATTAATTTTGGGTCTTGTTCTGCATGTCATCGTGGAGCATCTGTTTGTCTGATGGGATGGACTGGCGGAAGCCTGGCTCCTACGTGTGATCAACTTGGCTGGCCACTAAGTTGATCTGAGTACTGATAAGACTGGTAACATATAACAGTGCAGAACAGAAATTGGGGTATATATGTGGTGTGGGTGTGTGTGTATGTATTAAGCACTTAGTAAACACAGCAACTTGCCTTATACTCCCTCATAAGGTCTAGCTCATGATATGAGCAATTGGCAACTTGTGTAACACTAGGGAATGTTGTCTACTGTTAGGCAGCCAGAATATCCTTCACATGAGACAGGAGGGAGAAAGCACAGCATGGTCCTTGGCAGATATTTCACAGAAGTTCAGAGATGTATTTGAGGGAGATAAATACATATAGAGAATGCTCAAGTTAGAACCAGACCCACAAGTACAGCCTATATGACTGACTGTTAAAATGCAGAGTACCACCAGCCCTGATGGAGCCACTCAAAGAACCATGTCTACAAGAAATGCTTCACTATACAATAGATCAAATTACTGCACAGTAAGCATCAGCATCTGCACATGCAGATACTTACCACACAAAAATTTCCTTTACTCCAGAATTAGTTTGGTACCTGCAAATGCAAGTAGCTGACTTAACTCTGGAGTGGTTACTGCACAGTAATGTACGCGTAGGCATTGACCAGGAGCAAACTTGCTCCCAGTCAGCCCCACCACCAGGGGGCCACCTGTAGACTACTGCAGGGCCATGGGGATGGGAGTTTCCCCAGCTCCAGGGCTGAGGGGAGTGGTCTTGGCTGCTGTGGCCTCTGGCCCTTGAAACACAGTGGGGACACAGGGGTCCTGGGCAACTTGCTACCACTGTGTTGCACAGCAGAGGCCCCTGGCCAGCTCCAGGAGCCTGTCTGCAATCCACTGCTCTGCTGGTCCCTGGCACACCATCATTGCATGGCTGCCTGACTCATGTCATCGCGCTGTGCTGCAGGCAGCTGCAAGACCCAGCAGCAAACTGGGTCACCTGCAGCCAGCCTCTGGCCACTGGGTCATACTCCAGCAGCCCCAGGCCAGCTGCAGCAGCCTGCCTGGACTCTGCCACTGGTCCCTGGCACATCGTTATCACATGCCTGTTTGTCCTGCTCTGTGTCCCTGCACTGCAAACTGCAGGCACCTGCCCAGGACTGGCAGCACCTAAACTGTTGCAGGGAAGATCAGTGAGCCATTGAGGGAACCATGCTAGTGTTGTTTGTGATGGCACATGCTGCCTCCTGGGGCTGGAACTGGTCCCAGGAGGCAACTGCCAACTTTATGGTGCTGTGGGGTGAGGTCCAGGTCCTCAACCAATTTGCCCAGAGCAGGAACTCCAATGTGCACATATATGAGGGCCTGTCAGGCCATATGCAGGAGTGGACATGACTGGTTGGCACACCAGTGCTGCGTAAAGGTCAAAGCTTTGCAGGCACAGTAGGTCATTTTTACCAACCACAACTGCTGGTTGAGGCCTCCCCCAAGTCTGTGCCCTTAATGTGGAAGCTGGATGACATCCTTGCACCCCTGGAACCTGGTTAGAACTATGCTGTCTATTTCAGCATGGGCAGCCTGCCCAAGCCTCTGTGCAGCCTGGTGGCCATGACAAAGCATCAGTGGGTCAGGGGCCTCAGGACATTAGGAGCCCATCCTGCCACTAGTCTCATCCCAGGCTCATTAAGTAGCTCCAGCAGCCTGGGATAGTGCCTGCTCCACCAGCTCCAGGTGTATTGCCTAACCCAGGAGGCCAGGCGAACCATACCACTGCCACCCCTCATCAGTTTCAGCTCCTCCCCAGAAGGGTCTTCTGCCCTTGCACCCAAGACACTGCTGGGAGCAAACAGCTCCTCACAGCACACCCAGGACATTCTCATTTGGGGCATGCTTGGGGTTCAAGGCTGGCACATGGTGGAACAACCCCAGGGCACCACCACAGAAAAGGCCCCTGGGGGGAGCATGGGGGAACCACCAGCTCCCTGTTTTAGCCAGCTGAGATCCCTTTGCCCCCTGGGTGCTATGGGCTTGGCAGCAGTACAGGAGACAGGCTGCCTACAGTGGTCCACCTGCCCCTGCAGAATGAGCAGGGATGTGGGGCTCAACCAGTGGGCACCTGTGCCAGGGCCTGCCTGGATGACTTATCATGGTCCGTGGGCACCTGTGCATGCCCAGCCCCTGATCTTAGGCTGGGCTACACATAGCCCCCTGGTATAGAGGATGTTATTTCATAAATGTTGCAAACTCTCACAAACAGCTTCTCTCTCCTGGCTCTGTAGGTCCTGCAGCTGCACCTGGAGGAGAGGCACCAGCTGCTAACTGGGAGGTGCCTTCAAGGACATTGCCAGCCTTGGCTGAGGCCCTGCATATATGCCTGCTCTGGCAGTAGAGGACCAAGGACTGAATCTGGATGCTGGCCAGTCTGGTTACAGTGGCTGAGGGGCAGCTGGTGGACTCACAAATCTGGTGAACAGAGAATATTGCATGTGAGTGGGAGAGGGATGGGGTGAACCAGGAATTCTGGGACAGGCTTCTGGCTGTGAAGGAGGCTCAGGAATGGCAGGCTGCCTTGGTGACCAGGACATTGGAGGCCACAAAGGAGGGCCATCATGTGCTCTACACTGTTCTGGCCCTGGCAGTCACTTCCCAGCCTCCAACTGCAGCCTCACCTGCCCTTTGGCAGCTTCCCACTACCAAGGACCAAGCCCCGCAGTTGGCCTGGGATAAGGTGCAGCTGTCCCTCCACTGGACAGGTTCTTCTGCCCGGGTCCCTCACCCCAGGATCTCCCCTACTGCTCACCTATACTCCTTGCATCTCTGGAGCAGAAGCTGCCTGCAGCAGGGCCAACACTGCACATGGGCCCTGGTGGTCCAGCCCACTAGCTGCAGGAAGGGAAGTTGGCCACCATTGCCCCTATGTGAGCCACCCAACTGCTAGTTTTGCTATGGTGGGTTCACTAGTGGGGGTGCTGACAGGCTGGGGTGCTGGGTGCCTGTCCCCAGGCTCTACCCCCTAGTTACCCCAACCCTATAATGCGCCCCCCCCTCCAAGAAGGGCACACGCAGTATGTACTGGACAGAGTCTGCACAGGAAGAGGCTGCTTTATTGGTGGTGAGTGACATGAGTGGTGGAGAGACTTTGTGGAGGGGAGCTGGAGGGGTTCTGTGGTTTGGGAGGTGGGGGGATGGGGTCTGTTGTGGGAGAGGGAGGAGAAGGGCTTTATTGTTGGGGAGGGAGGGGAAGGAGTACTTTGTGTTTGTGGAGGGGAATAAAGTGCACATCCTGGAAGGCACTGTGTGCCTCCAGGACAGCCCCCCCAGTGGTCACCTTGCCCATGTTGGGCACTTTTTCAGCAGAGGGGAAGCTGGCGGGGGGGCATGACTAGCTTTAAGCAGAGTGATGACCAGTTGGGTGTCTGTGGGGAGGGACCGCCACATGGTGGTGATCTGTCACTCCAGGTGCAGATGGAGCTGCTTAAAGGGGTCCTGGAAGGTAGCCTGGGTCATCCAGAACAACTGTAGCCACAGCTTGTCATCCCAGGTGGTCTGGACAATGTGCAGCCACCAGTCCTGGCTGGATGGATGGCTCCACAGGTGGCAGGACTGGAGTCCCAGGAGTGCATGGACAGCATCAGTGGTGGTGTCCAAATGCACATCATTGGTGTCCCTCCCAGGGTCTGGGTGGCAGCACAGGGTCCTGGCAGCACCAATGTAGTGCCAGGGGGCCTGAGACACCACAGTGAGCCTGGCCAAGCAGCTATACCATGAGGGAGGTCCACCAGAGCTGCAAATGACCTGGACCAGGTGGGGATCACTGAGGCAGTGAAGCAGGGCAACCAGGGTGGCCAGCAGGAGCCTGTGACACTGAACATTGCTCCTGGGGCCTGGAGCAGAAGCAGCCATTGTGTGGAAGGCACAGGCATACTGGGACATTGTTCTGCAAGCTGCTGTAGGTGAGGAAGGCAGGTGGCTTTTAAAGATGGCCCCCAGCTGTAGGCAGCTGTGGCCTGAGCCTCCAGCTCCGCCTGGCTGCTGCAGAAAGCCAGTGTAGGACTGAAGGGCATGAAGCAGACTACTGCCAGAAGAGGCAAATCTGCTCCCAAATGCCTACACATGTAGACACCTGCCCAAGGTGTGTTTATTCTGAAGTAAATTACTCTGGAGTAAACCCATTCAGCAGCATTTGCACATGTAGACATGCTCAAAGGGGATCTAACAAGCCTTACAAGATGGGCCATTATTAAACCAATGGTACTTAACACTGAGTGGATCACTATCCAGTCAGTATTAAGAAAAGTCTGCCAAACTGAGGATTTGTATAGGTCAAAACCTCTGAACAGGGCATTGAAAAGAAGCCCATTGCCCACTCTTGAGGACACACTGCCTGAACTATCGAGGGAAAAAGTTCATGGTTTATGATATTAAAAAAAATGGATTCTGGCATATTAGCTTGAGGACTCAATTAGCTCATCTGACCACCTTTGCAACCACCTTTGGCCAATTACCCATGGGTATTCATACCCAGGGTATCAATCTCACCTCACACATGTTCCAGTGCAAACTGAATCAGGCAGTAGAGGGACTTTCAGGAATCAGGACTGAAGATGATAATTTGCTTGTGGGGGACAGAGACAGTCAGCAAGAGGGTATGTGGGACCATGATGCTAACCTATTACAACTCCTAAACAGGTGTAGGAAGCAGAATATTAAGTTAAATTCAGAGAAACTGAAGCTGAGAACTAAGATCCCTACATGGGGCACCTTCTGATCTTGACAGGACTCTAGCCTGACCCTGAGAGCAATTAAACAAACAAACTCAGACCACAAGATGTGAAGGCAGTCCAGTGATCTAAGACATGGCTAGTTATTTTTCCAGATTCTATGCACACTTGTCAGACTTGTGAACCTTTAAGACAACTAATGCACAAGAGGCAGCAAGGGACTGGGAAGAAGCTCAGCAGCAGGCATTTGGAAGGATAAAGAAACTTCTTTATGTGAGGCACCAATCTTGAAGAATTACTACTCAGAACAGCAAGTACAGAATTAATGCAGAACCAGCAACCCAAAGCATATGCAAGTTGGGCCCTGACCAATACAGAAAGAGAGTATGCTCAAATGAAGTAATTCTACCAGTCTACCTTTGGACAGAAGGTGGGCATGCAGTCTGGTTCACAAGCCACTGGAAAGCATTACGAAGAAACCACTTGACTGCACCAAAGTGACTCCAGTACTTGCTATTGACACGTCAGTGATGTGATATGAATATCAGATAATGTCCAGAGAAGTCACTGCTACTGGCAGATAACCTGGAAGGTAAGCCCTGCTCAGAATATAACACATGTGACTCCATAGAACTGGAGAGTAAATCTATTAAAGCTCTGCAATATATCCATGTGTCCAAAAGCCTCCAGCCAATATGGGAGTGCACAGAATTAGATGAACAACTATAGACTGTGATACAAATTATACTTCGAGGTGGCCAGACCACAAGGAACAAGTATCCCAGGAAATCATTCCCTAGTGGCAGGGTAGAGATGAGCTATGTATACATAGCTATGTTTAGAGGTGATAAATCTCTAATCCTGGCCAATCTGAGATGGGGTATCTTGAAAAGAATTCATGCTTTGCACCTGGGAATAGAGACATGCCTACGGTGAGCTTGGGAGTGTCTACTGGACAGGCATGAATTCTCAGATAAGGACATTCATGGAACAATGTGGGGTGTGCAAAAAGCAGGGAGACAGGCAACAGAAGGAGACATTGCAGCCCCATGAGATCCCAATACAACCAGGGGAAAAGGTCGGGACAGACATGCTTGTGTTCAATGATATACATTACAGAGTCACAACAAATTATTTCTCCAATTTTGGGAGGCTGACTATTTAGAAGATACTCAAACAAGAACAGTAATCAGGAAGCTGAAGGCACACTTTGCCAGGTATGGCCTACCCAATACCACTATTCAGACAATGGCCACAATATATAGCAGAGGAATTCAGAAGATTTAGCTAGCACTAAACAGGAGCTGGAGCACAACATATCTTCCTCAGGCTACCCACAGAGCAAAGGAATGGCCAAATCATGTTTCAAAATAATCAAAGAGACTCGTAGAAAGGACAAAAAGGACTGGATAAGATTCTTACCCAGCTTTTCAGGGGATATCACAATAACCCCTCTCAAGGACTTGAGAGTAGCCCAGCTCACCAGCTCAGACCCTGATGGGACAAAGAAGCAGGACACAATAGCCCATGAGAGACAGCCGGCTAATAGAACAGCAAGTCAAACAAGCAGCATATTGCAATAGAGAAGCTAGACACCTGAGGCCTCGCTGCACAGGGGAGACAGTCTGGGTTTGACCATCCAGCAACCACACAAAACAATGGCAAAAGACCACTGTTCAAGTTGCCATCAGGCCAAGGTCCTATGAAGTGGTTACATGGCAAGTGAAACTTAACAATTTTGCCTAATCTCTTTAGCTTAAGAACATATTCCTCAGTTCCTTTGATTAAACCAGGTTTAAAAGCATAATGTAATCTATACAGTGGTAAAAACAACATGAAGGTATGCAGCATAAAATGGTCTTTTCAATGAGACCACACATGACACATCAGTACAAAAGACACAAGAAAATCTATGTTACATCCCATGATTCCCCCCCACCCAAGATTTGGTTTTCTATGAAAAACAAATAAGATATATAGAAAGCACAAGCTGTGTATCTACATTGCTTTATGTTGTCTTTTCACAGCATGTGATGAAGTGAACTCATGTTCACAAAGCTTGTGCTTTCTATATATCTTATTTAATTAGTCTATAAGGTGCATATCTGTCCTACCTCCTTTATTGTCATCAGCCTCATTGTTCACATCTGTATCTTCTCCAATTTCTCTACATTGTTCTTCTATGGCACCCAAAACTCAGTACTATACTTGTACTGAAGCCTGAGCTGTTCTGGCTATGGTGTTAATAAGAAACAAAACAAAGCATCTTCATTTTGTTTGGTCAAAGATACTATTTCAGCTTGACCTAAAACAATACCTATTTTCATTGAAAGAAGGGGAAAATGTTTCTATTTCAGTTTGAGTGGAACCATTTCTCTCCCCACGTTTGTTTCAGTCAAGCCACCAAACTGAAAAATCTGTTCCTGGTTCCAATCAGTGTCCAATCAGCCTTTCAAAAGCATCTGAGTGGTCCATGGGTTATGAAGTGATTAGAATCTGGGTATGTAATCTTTTTAGGGATTTTGTGAGTTCCCATTTAGTGACTACCAGAATCTTCATGCACTAAAATCCCTTTAAAAATCAGGACCCAAATGCCATTCATGTCAACACCTTCAGCAACTGTAAATGATCAGGATGGTAATTTTGAGATCTACAATATTTTAAGAATGTCTGGAGATAAAGGAAGAATTGAAAAAACAAAACAAAACCATGAAGTCATGGAAAGATAATAATTGGGATGGAGGGGAGACCTAAGCTACTTAAACAAAAGGCTTGAGTTATGCTATGTGGGATAGTTTGCAGTAGAGAAACGTAACAACCAACGGCTCATGAGAAATAATAGTATATAAACGGAAGATCTGCTTTAAGATATTCCCTTTTGTTGTAGGCTCTTCCTGATCAGTGTCATTGCCATTATTTGTTTTATCAGTAACAAGGGAATAGGTTATCTGCACCACATGTATGGAGGGAGGAAGGATTACTCTAGAGTACTGAATGAACATATGTATTATGAATAGCCAGTGATTAAGTATTCCACATAGAAAACTAACATCGTTATTTTAATTTTTCTCACCCTGAAATTAACATGCAAGCTGCCAAAGTAAAGGTTAAGTCAGTATCTTCACTATTGAAAATCTTGTTTTTAGAAGTTTTTACAACCTCACAAGATAAATTCACCGCAAACTTGCCATGAAAGGTCAGTACACTTTACATGTATTTAATTGGATTTTTTTAGCACATGAAGGGACATTACAAATAATAGTAGTGAAAAAGGCTCTCTTCAACTTACAGAATTAAAAAAAAATGTCTTGCAATGTTTTAAAAAAATGAACGGCCACTCTTGATCCCAAGGTAAGATAATATTAATATCTTCCAAATGGACCAAGATCGTGCTCAAGGTCTGTGTGAACTAAATGCTCCCACTTAGAGCTGTGCAAATTTCTCACAGAGAATCGTCAAACTGAGAAAGTTGTACAGTGTTCTATGAGCTTGAAATGTATATCCTTTTTGCCAAAAGATTTACAGGGATTCATGATTAGCTCAGCAAAATTAAGCCCATGATTTGGACAGATGGGCTGATTTACCCAAGCAGTTCTTTAGATCTGTGTAGATTAGGGGTGGGCAATTCTTTTAGCTGACAGCCCACTAAATGAATTTTGGTGAGTAGTTGGGTGCCATACACACAAAATCTTTCAAAAGATATTATTTTAACAAATTATAGCTAAAAACCAAATAATATGCTAAAAATCAAACATCTACTATAACATATTTTAGCTTTATTCCAAAAATATTTTTTGCTCTGATTTATGTTTTTTGAGTAGTATATATGCAGGTGATTGCATAATAACTTAAAATAAAGTCTTACTTATATATTAGGGTGTGGGTGTGTGCATGGGGTGTGTCTGTGGTTGGTGGGAGTGTTGGAGAGTGTATGAGGGCGAAGGCATGCATATTTGTGTGGGGGGCTGTCACCATGCCAGGTCCCAGAAGTCAGTTGGGGGTGGGGGGAAGGAGAGTCAGAGGGGCAGGGTCACATGCAACAGAGTTCACCTGGGCAGTGTGGTGAAGGTGCACATGCAGATACAGTCTACCACCCCACCCCCCATCTGTCCTGCAGCTGTTTCTGTGGCACTAGATAAGGCTGAACCCTGCCTGGTCCTGCCCCCCGCCCACCAGAGGACTTGGCCAGCATGCACAGCTTCTCCATGTGGCTGCTTTCCATCCACTTGGCCACCCACAAGTAGCTTCTCATCATACTGGATTGCCAAGTGTTTGGAAGGTGGCCAGGAGCTAGAGCTGGAGTCTCATGCACTGGGCCAGGGTCTGCCTGGCTGCAGCTTCTCCCCTGCTTGAGTGAGAATGTGCTACCTGGCACACATGCCCATGGCTGCTGCCACTTCCCTACACTACCTGATGCCTAAAGCAGTATAGCAGGGGCAAGAAGGGGAGCCACTGGATGCAAGCGGAGTCAAGCAGCCAGGCAGCTGCAGCAACAGTGGAAGCAACTATGCCAAGAAGCTGTGCACACTGGTTGGGGCAGTGCCATCAGCAGGCACAAAGCAGTTTCAGGCTAGAGATGGTGCAGGCTACCCTGGGTGGAAGCAAGCAGCCCTCAGCTTCATGTGGAGCACCACAGGGACAGTCATAAGCCAAATACAATAAATTGGTGGGCTGGATTCAACCTGTGGACCATATTTTGCCCACCCCTGGAGTAGATTCTGATGAGGAATCTGTTCCAACTTGGTAATATGAACTGAGTTTATCTCTTGAATCTATTGAAGGGAGGAGGGAAGATACCCTAAACCCAAGTGTACTTCAAACAAAGAAATAATTTTTATGTCCAAAGCTGGAAACCTGACATCTTAGGAGATGGGTGATGGAATGTGAACTTTTTGACCTGAAGGTCTTGGCTCAATTGTTTTTGAGTAGGAGCTGGAATTTTTATTTTTCAATACTGGAGACAGGATGTTTTTATCCAAACCAAAAAAGACCAATAAGGGGGGAAGACATAGTGTAGGTAGATGCAAGGTTTCTGTTTTCTCATGTGAGTACATAAGTAATTTTTCTTTTGAAAAACCTTGTCAACTGAGTTTTGCATCTAAACAAACAAAAAAGAAGGTTGCAGAATCATTGGATATCTGGTGAAGAGCTTAGATAAAAGTTTTCAGATATGTCTAACAGCAAACATGAGCAGAAGTTAATGGTATATCATGGACATTCAGCACATCCTGTCTTAAATGTGCATGGCCTTAATCTTTTTTTTTTTCCTGAGACATTTATCCACATCAACCTTTTTCTCTCTTGCTTAGACTCAGTAGAGAACTGGAGTAAAATTTTAGGTTTGTTACACTATAATGGCAATGGCAAGCTTTTACAGCTGCTGTATGGATGCAATCTCCTGTTCTGTGCCAAAGAAAATTTCTGTTCCCTGCACTTTTAACAACCACTTTTAACATGCATTGATGAATCCAGTAATTTATTTGGGCTGGGGACAAAATTACATGTAAACTAGTATAAGTGATCAGAAGCCAATTCAAATCTGTAACATAGCAGGGCTAGGGACAAACATTCAAAAAGCCTGAGCCTGCATTGATTCAATCTTTGCAGGATAGTTTAACCTACCTCAGCTGAATCAGTTTGTAACAGCATATACATCTTAGAAATGCAGGCACATTTCTAGATCAGTCTAGAAGCCAGGGGGATGCTATAGCAGCTCTCCCCTTCCTTGCAAAGTGCTGAGCTGAGGGGTGGGGGATGTGGCCAGGCCCCAGCAGGATGCTCTGATTAGGAAGGGTTTCTCTCCCCCCTTGCCCCCGCACCTTCTGACTAGCCCAGAAGAGATTTGATAACACAGTGTTTATCACCACATTAAGAAAACAACAGAGGGACATTATCAGCTACCTGATGAATCTGCCTTTGTCCTGTCCGCCACAGCATGGAACGTAGTCAGTATGCAGTCTTCTAGCTAATGCTGAGAGGTGTCTGTGTCAGGCAGCGGGGGCAGGGAAGGGAGGTGGGGAGCAGGGGGAAGCCAGGCAGATGCCTGCAGTCTCTGCTGAGCTCCAGCCAGAGAGCAGAGGGGAGGGGCCAACCCTGCTGTGAAGCATAGAGCCCTGCCCAGTCCAGACAGCCTGGCAGGATGCTGGGGGAGTCTGGTTTAACATAAACCAGCAAAGGGTCTAGGACAGACATTGCATAAACCAGTTTGAGCCAAATCAGTTAAGTCTGATACTACATTTAACAAGGTTCATCTCAAACCCCGTTTAGCCATTTTTAAACTGGTTTATGTACACTGCACATCTCTTCTGTTACAGGTTTAAACCAGTTTCTGATCACTTAAACCAGTTTATGTGTAATGTCTGTCCCTAGCCCAGAAGTTTAGTGCTCCTAAACCACATTCAAAATGGCTGGGACCAGTTTAAGATAAACTTGGATGGATGTAGTTCCATTATACCAGTTGATTCAATTTCTGCCCCAGATACCCTCCAGATTCAAGTTAATTCACAACCCCCCAACATCCCAGGATGCTTTGCACCTCCCTCACAAACTCCCTTTTCTTTCACAGGGTGAGCAGGCTAGACTTGGCCCAAGCTGTCTGCTCCAGCTGAGCATGGAGGCATGCTTTAGCAGCCCCCAGCTGCTGGCGTGGGCCATTGTAGGCATGTGGCTGCATTTCCAGAATCCAAAGTGAATGTCTGTTCACTTGCTTCTCAGTTCAGTCTATGCATCTTAGACTAACTTGTGAAGATTGAATTGATTTAGCTCTGGGCTTTTTGACTGTCTGTACTTAGCCCTGGAAAATGTTCAAGTTCCATGTGTAAAAATGACTACTTTTGATGCCATGATATCAGATTTGAATACTGATCTTTTTTATCACCTGGCCCATGTAATAACAAAATAATAATAATAATGCAATACAACATGGCTGAAAGAAAAGGAAACAGAAGTCAGAAAATAGAGGGGAAAATAATGACTTTTTATTCTTTGAAAATTTGGGAGTTTTGTAAGTCTTTGTCCTTGACTTAACATTATTCCAAATTAACAAATAATAACTACTACTCAGCTGGATTGCAAGGTCTGAGAAAGCTGCCTTTTCTAACAATCATAGTGAAAGTTCATCTTAGTTTTGATGGTGATGATTATTATTTTTCATTTAAAATTCATCTATGAGCTTAGAATTTTCCACATCTCTCAAAGCTAGCTGGAGAGAGGTTAGTAGCCTTGAGGTGATGCAGCTGATTTCAGGATTCTGAATTTCTGAGCCTGACTTTAATAACTGCTATTAGTGATATTTGTACTATGGAAAAGGAAAAAAAAGCTAGTTTGCTGCAAGCACTGCAATATGGATCATACCTAGATTTTCATTTGAAAGTGCTTTTGCTAAAAAGATGTTCAGCTGGAGCAAATACATTTTAATAATATTCCACCTGCAGGTCTTATTTTTTGCTCACCAAGTTCTGTGGTTTATTGTCTTAATATAAAGAGATCTAAGGCTTTATTTAATTTTCAGTTGCCCCTTTCCTAGAAGGAACTATGTTCTGTTCTCTTGCACTCAGAGGATTGGACAAACAGACACCTTCATGACAAGTGAAAGGAAGCACTAAGCAGAGATGCCAAAATGTGCCCAAGCCAGATCCAGGGTATCAGTTATGATATATGCTAAACTATAAGATTTTTAGGATGTTCCCTTGCCATGTGTCTATGATCAAACCATTTTCACAGCGTAGAAAATAAGTTTCATCCTGCTTTCACTGAAGTTAATAGAAGCAAGAGAAAAGTCCTTATGCTTCAGGGATCAATATTTGGTGATTACTGTACTGCAAAATGATATTATTCAGTCATATACGAGTTGATTCAAATACAATTAAAAGTGCTTTCATACACCTACCAGGTAACAAGAGATGTTTGTATCTCTAAGTCACCCTGCTGTTTCTGGATCATGCAGCATATGTGGTCCTATATCATGTTTTGTTTTTAAAGTGGAACTTGCAATTGAAATCAGCAGGAACTCCATTTGAAAAAGAATGGCACAATGTGGTCCATGAAGCCTACATCAAGTCAGCTTGATTTAATGTACAATCCTGCCTTTCAGGTATCTGTGAAAAAAGAGAGAGAGAGGAGGAGAGGGCAGGGAACAGGGCTGTTTTATATTAACAACTCTTTACATTATCCTATTTGCTCTTCTCCCTGCTACAGCTTCATCTTCGGCCTGCTTTGCAACAATTTAAGCTGGTTTGCAACTTGATATCTCACCATGCACGTCTTAATGCATAAACACAGCAGAATTTATGGATTCTGAAATGACAACTTTAACTTTTAGTCTCCCTTATTTTAGTATTTATCCAGAACTTAAAGTATTAAAAATGACATTTTAAAAAGTGACCTGATTTTCAAAGGTGTCCTGCAGTAACAGCTAACAGTTCTTCAGGATTCAGCATCTTGAAATCAGACATTTCAATTAGGAGTCAAAATAAAGATATGCATTTCCCAATTTTGAAAAAAAAAATGACTTTAAAGACAAGTTACTTGATAGTAGCATTTTCACACTAACTCTGTGGTGCAACAGCTGCACCTCTGACTCCAGCTCAGAAGGTTGTGTGTTCAAATTGCAATAGGTTGCTCCCGTTCCCCCCAGCTCTGAGCTAGCAAGGAGGTGTGCAGTGCTATAGGGGGTGCCAGGTGTGTTCAGTAGGCACTGATTGGGGGTGGGGGAGAGGATCTGCATCAGCCTTAGTCAGGGGATGGGGGATGGATCAGGGGGAAAGCTGCTGGGTCAGGTCTTTTCAGGGGCCTGGGAATATAGTCTATGCTGATGGGAAGAGGGATTAAGGGCTTAGCTCAGACAGAGGCTTCTAAGGACAATAGAGGAAGGCTCCCTGTGTGGCCTTGTGGTGCAATGGTGGTATGTCTGCCTCTAGATCAGAAAGTTATGTGTTCAAACCACACCAGGATCACTTTATTTTAAAAAATTATGTGTTGCCAGCAGATGCAGGGAGGTCTTTATTCTGTTTTGGTGAGTCCATAGACGGAGTACAGTGTCCAATTCCAGGTACCGTACTACCAGAAGGATGTGGATAAGCTCAGGAGGTTACAAAGAAGGGTCATCCATATGATTAAGGGCATGGAGGATAGGCCATATAAGGAAACGGGGCCTTTTCAGTCTGAGTAAAAGAAAGCTGAGAGGTGACTTGATAGCCACCTACAAGTATGTCAGAGGTGAGCATCAAGACCTAGAGGAGCAACTCTCCAGGAAGGCACATCAAGAGAAGAATGAGGACCAATAGGCATAAATTGATAGAGGGTAAATGGCAGGGGACCAGACTTGCTGATCTTACATGTCCCTCCTGATCCTTTGATTCTATGATTCTATTTATGGACATGTGCATATAGTCTTGTTTGGTTTTAAGGGCTTTCTACCCATTCATTAAATAATTCATTTTTATATATTTACGAAACATTTTAAACCACTATTTCAGAGTTTGGTCATATTTATAGTGACTTGCTTTTTGTGAATCAAGTGCTAACAGTAGGCTTCTTTCATTCATGGCTAAAACAGTATTACTTATAGGTTTGCTTTTGGGAATGGGCTTATAGGTAAGGTAGGTATTATATTAGAACAATGCTCCAGGGCAAAGGCAAGGTTAATTGATTTCTGAAAGCCTGTTTGTGAAAGTTTCCTGAAAGTCCCACTGTGTCTGACACAGGCAAGCAGCAAGCAGACACGCAGACTGGGAAATTGAAGACGTGCACCATGCTGTTCCATAATAGAGATAAGGGACTCTGCAGCATTGGTGCCAGTTCACAGTGCCCACTGCAGTGCCTTTGGGATTTCCAGTTTTGGTGAACAGACAACATTAGGAGGAGAACAGAAAAAGCCCAAATTAGGATGTGTTCATGTGCTGGGTTTGTGAAAGAAAGGCATATGTTGGTAGGACAGAAAGTGGACAGTATGATGACCACAGGGAGACCAATCAACAATGCCCAGAGATGAAGAGTCATCTTAGGAGAGAAAAGAATACAAAAGAAGGGATTTCAGAGCAGTATAGGGTCCTCAAGAGGGGTACCCAAAGCCACTATGGACAGAGCACATACCACCAGCCCATCTCACCTGCCCACAGGGGCAGTGGGCCTCAGCCTTTGACCTCCAGGCTGCTGACATCTGACATTCAAGGAAGAACCTCAGGGTGAAGTCCGTGTACTGGCCAGATGTACCTTTACTCTGATGACAGCCCTAGGACTGGTAGCTATAGAATTGTTCACATTATTCTTATCTGCTATCACTGTATATCAATAAAATTCACCTATTATTGAATGGAGAGGTCATGATCAGCCTGAGGTTTTGGGGTCCACCCAGAACAAGGTATCTAGCTCATAAATCCATGCCCACAGTCATGTGAAACATTAGGTTTGTACCAGGACATTTTGTGCTTTTCTGCTAGAAACTAGGAGTGTACAAGCCATTCATTCAATTTGTCCACATGCCCCCTCTAGGATAAACATCATTCAGATTGACATCTAGAAAATCTCCTCCACAAGAGGGTTTTTTCTCCATGAATGAATGTTTATAGGCCACTATTGTTTTTTTTTTTTTTTTTAAAGAAGCATCTTATTGTAAAGTAAGAGACTACAAGAGCTGCAGAAAACAGGCAGTCCCTTTGCCAGAATGATTAAAGGCTCCCGTCTATTCATATGTTTAATTTTTACTTTCCAAAATTCCAAGTACTGGGCCTGCCCAAAGTAAAGAATCTAATGATGGCACATGTTGTGGCTTCTTATGTTGGTGTGACTTGCTCAACTCATCTATACTTTAGACAAAAGCAGAATGAAGCTGAAGACTGGTGCTATTTTGCATTCTATTACTAGACATACTCTAGTTTTATTGTTACTTTTTTTGGTATTGAGATTTAACACATCCACATACAAACAAAAAAGAACTGTTGCTGGTATTTGTCATGGAAAAATCTTAGTTATGAGTGCTGCCAACACAGAAGAGTAAAAATTGACATTTGCATTTAAGTCTATGAGTGGAAAATTCCAAGGCTCACCCAGCACGTGCCCCCTGGGTGACCTGAGGAACTGTCAATCAGGTCTGACCTACTTTCCACTTGCACGCATGCTTACTCTCACACAGAACTCAGACGCAAGCTCAGTGCACTGACTGACTGACGTAATCAGACCAGAAAATTCTGTGGAGGGGACGTTTTGATTGGCCACTAAATTGGTATAAAAGGTTAGTGAGCCCCTCCCTCGGGGGGAGACCCGCTTTACTGAGGACAGAGGCTGGTTTCCAGGGACTGTCTCTCAGTTAGGCTCTGCGGCCTATCAGTCTCCTCCACCAGGGATTCACGCTACATCTGTGATTGCATTTCATTTGTACAGCATTGATCTTTCCACATTCTTGGACTTTTGGCTTTCAACCTCGACCTCAATTCTGCACTAACCCACCTACCACAACCATGACTTACCTGGTATCTGACTTCGGCTTCACTTACCACTCTTGGATCATCCGTTCAGCTGCCTAGAACTGGCATCACAACATTACAGTTTTGTTGTTTGTTGATATCCCTACATGACCTATTGACCAGCCCTAAGACTAACCAACGGGCAGCCGCACCTAGCTCCCGCTAGAAAGCAAGGGCTTGTTGGGGAACCTTGTGGGCCAACAGACCCCTCTGTTGTTTTGTGTTATACTGTAACTGAAGAAGCTACCTGCGCCTACACCATCAAAGTGTAAGTTAAATAAACCACCTTGTTTGGAACCATACGACTGTATGCCACTCAGACTCCACTGCTGCTAATCCCACCTGTTCGTACACCCTCAGCCCACCGAGACCATCAGGGATCCTGTCCCCCTTTCCCAATTTTACCACAGTATTGTACAATATAAGTATTTGTATTACTTAAGTAATGTAATATTTTACTATTACACATTATCCTTTAATCTAATGAGTCATGAATCCAGGACTTCTGATGCAAATCAGAAATGAGATTGGCACCAGAGATGTTAAAGACTTAACATCTATGAGGAATGGAATATCTTCTCATTCACAGATACGACTAACACAGATGCCATTTCTAACACAGCTGAGGTGTCCAGACTTTCAGGGTCATCGTCATCCTTTAGCCCCAAACCTCTCTCCACTGTTCTGATGCTTGACTGCTGAGATTTGCCTAACTAGGGTAATTTCATTTGAATCTGAACTCCACCTGTGCCAACCCAGGCTCTACCAGCTCCAGCAGAAGAGATTTTGCCATCTTAAAGAATCACCCTCATATCTAGCCTTTGTAAAATTGTGTAAGTCCTCATCACCAGTTTCCCACATTGTCAGTTGGTCTGTAAACACACTTACCACAGACAATCAGAAAGGTATAAGAAATAGGAAAAAAAAGTATTATGTAATATAAATATGGAAAATAACAATAAAGAAATATTGTAAACCTTGCACCCTGCATTACTTGTTAGAATGCAGAGCCAAAGTTTCTGCAGGCGGCATGTCATCTTGTACTACCCAGCTCAGCCAGATGAGTGACAGTTATCCAAAGTCAATAGATCCTTAAAGGCAAAGTCTATTGCAGCTCTAAAACAGAGAGAGATAGTTATCCATGTCAGTCTGAAGGCTGAAGTTAGGGGAAAGGGACTCTCTTCACAGCATCTGATCAAGTAAGCTGATACTTACAAAAGCTTATGCTATATATCTCTGACTTATTTTGGCTATAATGTGCAAATGTACCCTGCCTTCTGCCTAACTTTTAAGTACCCAAACTAATCTGTTTATCTACATTCTTCTATTCAGTTCTCAGGGAGCATCTGTATATTAAGCAGATAACTTCTTTCTCTAGATATGCATCTGTTTATCAGGCTAGGTGTCTTGTCTGATCCAATTGTATCTAGGAAATATTTACATTTTGTGTACAGACAACTAATCCAATATCATCAGCTATCATTATTCCAAAGAGATAAAGTCTCTCATTTATTCCATTCAAGGGTGGCAAATACCAGTCTATGATCAGACTCTTTCCATCTAATGGCTTCCCCCTTTGAAACATAAACCGCAGTTGTTTTAGATGGCTCAAGTACCACTGTCCTGTGTATGTCTTTTCACAGCTTCTGATGAAATAAGCTAGGGTTCATAAAAACTCATGCTATACATCTATGCATGCTGTAGTTAGTCTGTAATGTGAAAATCTACCCCTGATATAGTTAGTTTTTATGGTGGCAATATACTTTGCTTTCTGCCTGACTTCAGATTAACCCAGTTAATAACCTCTCTTAAGTACCCCTGCCTGACACCTACTTGCCTGACCAATATTCATAGTCATCTCAAATGCAAATTTTCAGAATTTAATCATGGGATATGAGAATAGTATTGTCTAGAGAGGAAGGCTTTTGATATGGTTTAGAAAGGAAGGCTTTAGCAAGGCTTTTAATACAGTCCCCCACAATAGTCTCACAGGCAAGCTAAGGGAGTACAGATTGAAAGACTGGACTGTAATATGGAAAGAAAACTGGCTGGATCATCAGGCTTAGGTGGTAGTAGTCAATGGCTAGATGTCAATATCAAATTGAATGCCCCAGGAGTTAGTCCTAGGGCCAGTTTTGTTCAATATTTTCATCAACAGCCTGGAAGATGACATAGATACACCTTCAGCAAGTTTACAGATGACATTAAGCTGGGAGGAGTAGTAGATACACTGGAGGGTAGGGTTAGGATTCAGAGAGATTTAGACAAATTGTAGGATTGAACCAAAAGAAAGTTCATGCCGTTCATTAAGGACAAGAGCAAAGTCCTTCACTTTAGGACCATACAATTCCTTGCACCTGTACAGGCTGGGGACTGAGTAGATAGGCAGCAACCCTACAGAAGAGGATGTATGGTTATAGTGGATGATAAATGGAATATGAGCCAACCACACTGTGCCCTTGTTGCCAAGAAGGCTAACGGCATACTGGGCTGCATTGGTAGCAGTATTGCCAGCAGATCAAGGAAAGTGATACTTAATATCTATTCAGCACTGATGAGGCCACATCTGGGGTACTGTGTTCAGTTTTGGGCCCCCCGCTATAGAAAGGATGTGGACAAATTGGAGAGAGTTCAGTGAATGGCAATGAAAATGGTGAGGGAACTCTGCTTATTTAGCTTAGAGAAAAGAAGACTGAGGGGGGATTTAATAGCAGCCTTCAGCTCCCTGAAAGGGAATTCCAGAGAGGATGAAGCCAGACTGTTCTTAGTGGTGGCAGATGACCCAACAAGGAGCAATGATCTCAAGTTGCAGTAAGTGAAGTTTAAGTTAGATATTAGGAAAAAAACCTCTCACTAGGAGGGTAGTAAAGCACTGGAACAGGTTACCCAGAGAAGCTGTGGAATCTCCATCCTTAGCATTTTTTAAGGCCTGTCTAGACAAAGCCTTGGCTGGGGTGATCTAGTTGAGGCTGGTCCTGCTTTGAGCTGGGGGTTGGACTAGATGTCTTCCTGTGGTCCCATCCAACCCTAATTTTCTGTGATTCTATGAATACTTAATCCAACACCTTATTGCCATTTTCAAACTTTTTAAATTGATAAATTACAATTATACCCAAAATTATGATTTAGACAAACATAAAAATGATAAAACTGAATGTGGATTAACATTAGCTTTGAGTAGACAGCATACATTGTATAAGTTCAGTATATGAACTCATTCAAGAAAACATCTATGCATAACATTCCATGAACACCCCAAAACATTTCTGCTTTTGGCATTGGTTTATGATAGTATTGTATCTGGAGAAGAATGTATGTCTACCTTTTGAGTCAAAAGGTGGTCCAGTTAAGGTATTGTTGTTTGTACAGTGTTGACAGTGTGGTAAGTGCTTATGTTCAGACTGGCACTGTTGCAAAGTAAAGTCTGTAGTAATTCTGGCAATGGTCTATGTGTGGAAGACTTCAGTATCTGGGTCCATCAGTTTACTTCAACTCATTTAGAACATAAAAGTTAACTGTGAATTTGGCTTTTTTTCTTATTTGTCCACATAAGAACTGTTTATATTGTGTAACACACTTGCAAGACTTTTGTTAAGAGGCTCATGACTGGAATGGCAAGGGTGCTGTCTATTTAAGATACATTAACAGAGCTATGTAGAACTTGGAATGCATGCATTATGCCCACTACACTGTGCTATTCATTCCTGTCTTCTTAGGCTAGGGACATACATTACACATAAACTGGTTTAAGTGATCAGAAACTGGTTGAGACCTGTAACAGAACAGATGTTCAGTGCATATAAACCAGTTTGAAAATGGCTGAAACTAGTTTGAGTTATATAATTTACACATAACAATTATACAATATAAAACAGTGGATATCCATAACAGGGCACTTATTAACAAGGAAGGAAAGAAAAACTCGCTACCAGAATAAAATGCTACAGCTTATCCTATATCTTAGCTTACTCATACTTATCTATAGGGAATAGAGAGGGAGAGAGAGAAAGTCAGAAATAGTTGGGGAAGGGAAGGGAATGCATATATGAAAACTGGGGGTTGTGTTACATTCCAGCGAGTGTGGGCTGCTTCCCCCATCCCCCACTCTCTGCTAAGCAGGAATTCCCCCTTCCCCTCTGCCTTACTGAGGAGGGTCCTGCATATTAGCTAGGAGACCACATGCTGGCTATGGTCCCTGCTAAATCAACAGGTAGAATAAAGAGACAGAATCAACAAGTAGCTGGTAATGTCCCTCTGTTGTTTTCTTAATTGGATGAAAACACTGAGTTAGGGGTGATAAACATTCCCTGCTGGGCTTTTAAGGATGGGGGGAACCCACCCTAATCACAGTGACCTGTTGGGGTCTGGCCACACCTCTTCTCAGCTCAGCCTGTGGATAGAAGGGAGGGTTGCTCTAGCACCCCTGCTGGATTCTAGTTTGAGCCACTGCAGTCATGTGCCTGCATTTCTGGGATGTCTGTCTGTTTACAAAACTGATTTAGCCTAGCCAGGTTAGACTAACCTCCAAAGATTGAATCAATTCAGGCTCAGACTTTTTGAATGTCTGTCCCTAGCCTCAAAGGCAGAAAACTTACTCACAGATAATTGTAAAGCAAACCCCAAATGAAATTGGGTTTGTATAAAGTTTTTCTTTTTTTTTTCTTTGTTATTTTCTTGGAACCTAACAGAATTTATAAAGTTTATTCTTAATCTCACTGAATCACTTAATCAGATAGGGACTGAGTGACAATTATGTAAATAAATCACGAAATATCCACTAATACCTCATGCATGGCTATATAGATTAAAACCTACTTTCTTGTGAAATATTACCAGATTTCTTTCTGAAACCCAAACCTTATACCATTACATAGTTAAGTCTATTGAGACTGAGAGGCCCTCCAGGTCTTTACATTTTGCATCAGGCACAATTTTGGGGTACAAACATTGATAGAACTGAAGAAAAGTAGGAGAAGCTGGACATCTACAAATCAGCTGTCCCAGACAGAATGCACCCACGAGTGCAAAAAGAACTTGCGGACATCATAGTGCAGCCAATGGTGTGGGTATTTGAGAACTTGTGGCACTCAGGTGAGGTTCTTGAGGATTGGAAGAGGGCCAATGTGGTTCCCATCTTCAAGAAAGGGAGGAAGGACGATCCAAGGAACTACAGGCCAATCAGTTTCACCTCAGTCTCTGGAAAAATATTAGAAAAAATCAAAGAAACCACCAACAGAATGCAACATTCTGAAAAGCAGTCAACATGGCTTTGTTGCAGGTAGGTCTTGCCTGACCAACCTCATTTCCTTCTATGTCCGCGTGATGCATCACCTGGACAAAGGAGAAGTGATTGATATCATTTACTTGGACTTCCAAAAAGCCTTTGACTTGGTTTCCCATGAAGTCTTGACTTGGTTTAGCCCATGGTTAAACTGGGGTATTGTGGCCTCAACAACCTCACAATCTGATGGCTCAGGAACTGGGTCTGTGGTTAGACCCAGACAGTGATAGTCATTGGAACCATATCAGTATGGCACATGGTGACAAGTGGCATCTCCCATGGCTCTGTACTTGGATTGCTACTCTTTAACATATTTATAAATTTTATGGATTCAGTTACTGGAAGTGAACTGGCTAAATTTGCTGATGATGCCAAACAATAGGGAAGTGTAGTCACACTTGGATAGACTGGTGATTCAGGCTGACTTGGGCAGGCTTGCAAGATGGGTGGATCAAAATGTGATGGCATGCAACACCAAGAAATGCAAGGTGCTCCACCTCAGGAAAAAAATTCACATCATACTTACAGGCTTGGCAGTGCTACACTTAGTGGAACCATGACTGAAAGGGACTTGGGGGTCATGATTGATCACAAGATGCACATGAGCCACCAATACGATGCTACAGCAATCAAAGCAAACAAAAACTTCACTTGCATCTATTGGTGCATCTGAAACAAGACCCAGGAAGTCATACTCCTACTATACTCAGCCTTGCTGAGGCTGCAGCTGGGGTACTGCATCCAGGAAGGATGTGGAGAAGCTTGAAAGAGGTCAGTGGAGAGCCACATACATGATCAGTGGACAAGAGAACAGGTCTTATGAGTAGAGGCTGAGAGGTATGGGACTCTGCAACCTGGAGAAGCCAAGGCTCAGGTGGGACTTGGTTGCAGCCTATAAGTATATAAGGGGTGTGCACCAGGAACTGGGAGAAGTTATGTTTACCAAGACACCCCAAGGGAATACAAGATCTAACAGTCCCAATGTCCGGGAAGACAATTTTAGGCTGGACATAAGAAAAAACTTCTTTACCATCCGAGTTCACAAAGTCTGGAATAAACTCCCCCCAGCAGAAGTGCAAACACCTACTTTGGACACCTTTAAGACCCACTTGGATGCTTATCTTGCTGGGATCATTTGACCCCAGCAGACTTCCTGCCCCTTGGGCAGGGGGCTGGACCCGATGATCTTGTAAGGTCCCTTCCATCCCTAACATCTATGAAATCTTAGGGTCTTGTTAAATGATAATTTTGGATGGCTTCTGGAGCTCTTAATCCCTGGATTGTCTGCATATTAACACCTAAAACTGGTTTTAAGCACTCATTATGCTTCTTAAAGTTATCCTGGATTATTCAGAGGATTATCTCTGATCTGTGTTACCCAGCTTGTATTACACTAATGTGTAGCCACACTAGGCTATGCCTTAGTGTAAACACCCCACTTGTCACCCCCC
>NW_017728886.1:170266355-170270199 GCF_001723895.1 Crocodylus porosus | reverse complement strand
GATCCCCACTTACTGTCCCCCTCCTCTCCTCCCCCCATTACTTGTGGCTATATGTGCTGTCTGTCCCAGGGGACAGGCAGGGAAGAGTTAACTTGCACATAATACCTTTGATTTAGTGGAGCTAATGGAAACCTGGTGGGACCCTACCTATGACTGGGCAGTACACATTGAGGGCTGCAGGTTATACAGGAGGGACAGAGTAGGGAGGAAAGGAGGTGGGGTTGCCCTCTAGGTAAAGAAGCATTATACATCTACCTTAAACGAAATGGGATCAGAGGAGGAGAAAGTTGAGGATTAGGCTACATGGAGGTTGTGGGGAAAGGGACTTGGTGATGAGGTCTACTACAGACCACAACACCAACAGGAAAATCTAGACTTGGAATTCTTGAGGCAGCTCTCAGAGTCTATACAGTCTAGGGAATGGTTGTCATAGGGGACCTAAACTACCCTGACATCTGCTGGGAGGAGCAGTTAGCCAAATCCAACCTTTCACATAGGTTATTGACCTGCATGCAGGACCTTCACCTAACACAACAGGTATACAGTCCCACCAGGGGGAATGTCTTACTGGACTTACTGGACCTGGTAGGGGAGATGCAGATTTGTGGTCACCTTAGAGAAGTGACCACCAATCAATTGAATTCACCATATGGCATAGAGTGGGTAAGATAACTAGTAGGATGGAAGTATTTGACTTTAGGATGGATAACTTCAGTGTGCTTAGGAGTCTAGTCAATGATTCACTGCAGGAGAAGAGTATTGGTGAGACGAGAGTCCAGGAAGGGTGTTCATTTCTAAAGGAAGCGATTCTTCAGGCACAGAGGGAGACTATCCCAGTACAAGGGAAAGGGGGTGGGGGAAGGAGCCAAAAAATTTCCTTGGCTAAACAGGGAAATCCAGGCCTGCACTCGCAGTTGGTACTACAATTTGGAGCCAAGAAAGCTAGATAAAGAACAATTTCTCCATGGTCTCTGCTTCATAGACTACTATAAACACCTTTGTTGGAGATGAATCCCATTTATGAAGCACCCTCTTTTCTTCCTTACACCTACCCCAGGGCTTTGGAGGCCTGGCTAGTGAAAGGAGATTTAATTTCACCTTTCATGTGTAAGTCAGATTGAATGTGCACTCTCCTTGGCCCTATGTGACAGGAGTCCTACTTTCGGAACCCCTCTGGACGTGTGGCTCCGCCCTCCTGCAATGGGCCAACCGCCTGCTTACTCGCCTGCCATGCCTTGATTTTACTTGTGATTAATAGATGATTGGAATCAGCAGGAGAGTGGCCATTTTTATGCACCCCGATGACAGGGGGCGCTGTCTGCGGCTCCTTTTCCTGCCCTACACCGCAGCCCAAACCTTGCAGATGGTGCTGGTATGATCTAACTTGGGCCGTGTTATTATGTCTTGGCCCTTCATTTGCTCTCAGGGCTCCACGCCACCCCTCCTCAATCTTGGTGCTCCTCGTCGCCCCCTAACTCAGGGCTCCTCACTGCCTCCCTAGCTCCAGGGCTCCTTGATGCCCCCCTAGCTCCAGGGCTTCTCACTGCTCCCTTAGCTCCGGGCTGGGCCAATGCACCCCCAAAAAAAGCTGTGTCCCCCCCGGTGCCAGGAGACCCCATGCTATTGTGGAGCTCCTATGAGGCCTCCTCCAACCCCTTATAGCCTCACCCAGTTCTCCGGTGAAACAGAAAACACAAAACGCAAAGCCCCTGGGCTACAACATAAAAGCTAAATTGTTTCATAGATTTCATTGACATCAGGGCTGGAAGGGACCTCGGGAGATCATCAAGTCCAGCCCCCTGCCCAAAGGGCAGGAAGTCAGCTGGGATCATAGGATCCCAGGAAGATAAGCATCCAATTTACTCTTGAAGGTGTTCTGTTCTGGTCAAAATACAAATCTCTCCCTACCAGAGAGAGAGAGAGAAAGAGAGAGCACATCAACCCCCAGCAGGAACCAGGGGATGTTCTGACTGTCATAGTTCTCCCCTTTGTTCTGGCTGAGTTCCTTCTCCCTCAGCGGCTGGAGGGGAACTGCCCTCCTGGCCTTCTGCCTGGGCTTAAGAAGGGCTAAGCTCCACCCCTTCCTGGCTCTAGGTTTCCCTGGTTGCTAGGGCAACCAGCACCTGCACAGTCCTGGTGACTGGCAGCTGTGCTTCCCCCTTCCTGCCACTAGGGGTCTCTCCTGAGCCATTTCTGCTCTCAGTCGCAGGGCACCTGAGAGCTCTGTGACACCCTAACTCTGTTATTCCATCCATATAGATAGCTCCATCCTCCTAATGAGGAGTTTGAAAGCTTTTCTTAATTATGTTATCATGATACAGGATATATGTAGTATATTTTCAGACAAACAAAATACATCCACAGTACAAAATACTTGAAGTGAAATTATGTGCACCTTGAAGTCAGTGAAGAGTCTTGCTATTAATTTTCACTGGGCTTCAGTTTGAACTCTTGGTTAGAAAACAATTTGGATATCATTAAACAGAAATCATTTAAAGTCTTATGTGTGATTAAACATGGTTTCCTTTATTAACGTTATTATTTTCCAAAAAGATATGGAATTCATTTTTAAAAAATTTTGTATCTTAAATTTCTCTGATAGTTAAAATGGAAGTTTTGGTAAAAATCTTTGAAGGAGTCTACACTCTGGTATAGTACTCAAGACAGAGACTGGGGATTTTACAGGATTCTTAGTTAACTTTTCATTTGAAGGAGGACAAAGCCACATCAATTTCCTGGCATGTTATCAAGGACTGTTGAGGTCAGGTCACACCAACTGGTTTGGAGCTTTTTCATTACAGCAAACGAGCATTACTGTATATGTTCTGACTGTCAATGTCTCTTACTCTGTTGTCTTAGGGCTCCCAACCCAGGTCCTGTAAAGAAATATCGTACATGCATTCCACAGAAAAATAAAACCTGTAGCACATACACACTACAGTCTACTTTGTTAAAAAGGGAGGAAGGAGGATCCAGGAAACTATAGGCCCATTAGCCTTACCTTGGTCCTGGGGAAACTCTTTGAGAAAATTATCCAGGAGCACGTCTCCAAAAGACCAGCAGGGGAGATTATGCTTAGGGGAAACCAACATGGGTTCATTAAGGGCAGGTCCTGTCAGACCAACCTGGTGGCCTTCTCTAACTAGGTCACAAAATCCTTAGACACATGTGTCACTGTGGATGTAATCTTTCTCGACTTTGGGAAGGCCTTTGACACTGTGTCTCACCCCATTCTCATTAAAAAATTAGACGACTGTGGTGTCTATGCCTATAGTCAGATGGGTCACAAATTGGTTGGAGGGGCACACCCCAATAATGGTGATGGACAGGTCATTTTTGACCTGAGGGGATGTGGGCAGTGTGGTCCCCCAGGTCTCAGTCCTCAGGCCCACACTGTTCAGCATCTTCATCAGCAACTTGGATGAGGAGGTGAAAGGCACTTTGTTCAAATTCATGGATGACACTAAGATGTGAGGAGAAGTGGGTATGATAGAAAGGAGGGACAGGCTACAACTAAATCTGGACAGGTTACAGGGGTGGGCAGATGAGAATAGGATGGGATTCAATAGTGACAAGTGCAAGGTACTGCACCTAGGGAGAAAGAACAGGCAGGATACCTATAGGCTGGGGAAAACCCTTCTCATCAGCAAGGAGGCAGAAAAGGATCTTGGAGTCATTATGGATTCCAAGATGAACCTGGGCCACCAATATGAGGATGCGGTCAGTAAAGCTAACTGCACCTTGTCATCCATTCACAGATGCATCATG
Organism: Crocodylus porosus; assembly: GCF_001723895.1. NCBI lineage: Eukaryota > Metazoa > Chordata > Crocodylia > Crocodylidae > Crocodylus > Crocodylus porosus. The sequence goes on along the minus strand of NW_017728886.1, from coordinate 170,266,431 downwards.
AGGAGGTCCAAGAAGGTGATCCTCTCCCTTTATGTGACATTGGTCAGGCTGCAGTTGGAGTACTGTGTCCAGTTCT
>NW_017728886.1:170237736-170266241 GCF_001723895.1 Crocodylus porosus | reverse complement strand
CCAAGGGAAGTGGTGCTTGCTCGTACCCTGGGGGTATTCAAAAGGAGGATAGATTGATGCCTTGCTGGGGTTGTTTGATCCCAGCATTCTTTCCTGCTCATGGCAGGGGCTCAGACTTGATGATCTGCTCAGGTCCTTTCCCACCCTACCAACTATGAAATTATGGAACTATTGTTTATGTAACATCTGTGTAGGTTGTTCTCCTTTTATGTAACCACCCTGCCAAGGGTTCAGGGCTTTCAGTTGAATAACCAGCAAAGCTGTTTTACAATTTGGGGAATATATGTTGCATGTATTTCTGCTTCCATGAATTTATTTTCCATTCTGTTCTGTTAACGGATATAAATTAAGCCAACTTTTCAAACATGGATCCAAAAATGTGGTACCATGACCTACACTTAGGCATCTAAGGGTCCAGTGCCAAGAGATACTGATAAAGCAAATCAGCCAAGCTGCAGATTTTCATAATCTCTTAAAAAAAAGGTCACTTTTCAAATAAGTGATTTGGTTCGGTTTGAGAGGGAGGTGTAGGGGATTTTTATCATTTGTTGTTTTATCAGATACGTTTAGCTTTATTTAAAAAAAAATTAAAATTTCATATATCTTAGAATGCATATTTGTTCTTCTCACCACTTGTAATACAGGTGCATCTTTTAAAATAAAAATGTATTCAGCTAATCAAGAAAATGAACTTTAGTGACTATATGTTTATATTCAGAAGCCTCCAGTAGTGATTAAAAGGAGTAAGCAGTACATGGACACTAAAATGGCTGGCATAAAGTATTTGGCAAATACTTGTACATAATGAATAAGTTAATAAAATTTAAGAGTCTTTCCTAAATAATTTGGAAACAGAAAATAAATTTAATTTTAAAATTATTATTCCTAACAGATGTTTCATTCATTGCCTGAATTGTCTTAATATTCCTTGACTTAAAAAATGTCTGTGCTGAACAAATACAGAATATATAACATTTAGAAAAAATAAAATAAGGGCTATGAACATCCTTGTGTTGTACTATTACAATAAATTGTTTTTCTGCATTATTTTATCTGCACATTTTGTGAAGGACCAGTTTTTAACTTTCCCAGAATACAATAAAATGTTTCTGAATTTGATTTTTGAGGATGGCAGTACAGAATACATGTCTCTACTACTCTAGCTGTTACATTCAATATAGTAACTAACTCAATAAATTCTTGGTTTTACAATTTATAAATAAATACATATAAAGAAATCAGGTTGTGCCTATATTTTCTAATCCATTTTTCATAATAGCTTTGTCACCAAGGTATCTGAGAACTTTCCATTACTGCATTAAAATTTTTAAAAAAAGAGGCAGGTTCAGAAGAGACCTTGTTGGTTGTCTGCTCCTTACATAAATATAGAAATGCTATTCTGGAATCATCTTTGGCTTATGCTTTTCCAGCATCCCCTTGAAAACCTCCATTGAAGGAGATTCCACAACTTCCCTTGGCAGTCTATTCCTGTACCTCACACTCCTGGTAGATGTTATACTTAAGACGTGATTATCTCGTTAATCACATTGGACCAGGTGGGGGAAACATCCTAGGGTTGCCATGCTCTCCCCTAGTGCCCCCTACTGTATCAAGTTTGCATTAACGTGCCCTTGTTCTCACCCGCCATGTCTTTGGTGTCAATGAAAGTAAAAGGGAGGTTGCCTCTCGTCTTCCTGGTCACTGTTCCTACTATCCTGATCCTTGTTTATACAATGGGGTTCCGAACACCCCAGTCTTATGGGCTATGTGTGACTCCAACCACCCCTGAACCATGTCTCCAAGCCTTGCTGATGGACCGGACATTGTTTGGTCTATCTCACACTCTGCGCCCTTTCTGGCACTAGGGCTCTCTGTAGCCCTTGTCTCTCAGTTGCGCCCCACAAGCACTATGGCTTCCGCAGCCTTTTCTTGGGAAACGCACGCCACAGGCGCTATGGCTTTCCACAGCCTTTTCTTGGAATTGCGCCCCATAGGCATTCTGGCTTTCCAGCACCTTTTCTTGGAATCATGTCCCACATGTGCTGTGGCTTCCGCAGCCTTGTCCTGGGGTAGAGTTGTATTTGTGTTGTATATTGCATTGTTTAGTTAGAGTCCTTTTTATTAATTTATGCACAATTCTGTGCTTAATATTACTCCCTCTGGCCACAGAGGTCGGGAACATATCAATTGATTTTAAACTAGAGCAAAGCAGACTTTGATCAAATCTCAGAGAAATTTCTCTAAGTCTAAGGGTAGTAGCAGAATGGTACAAGCGGTCTTCAGAAGTTGTGGAATCTCTTTCCCAGAAGGTTTTCAGGTAGAGCAGGGGTGGGCAATTATTTTGGCTAGAAGGCCACCTCACAGATTTTGGTGAGCTGTTGAGGGCCACAGGGGTAGCCCTGTCCTTTGACAGTTGCCCTTCCCCCTTGTCACCATCTTGTGGCTAGCAGTCCCACCCCCTAACCCCTGCTCTTTGCCACCAGAAGTCCCTCCCTTTTCCCCTGAAAGTACTCCTTTTGGGAGGGGGTAGTATAGCTTTGGAACTGGAAGTTACACTCTGTCACATGGTCTGTGTCAAGTGTAGGCAATGGTTTTTGGCTGGAGTGCCAAAAAATCGATCTACCTTGTAAGGTGCTGGAGTGCTGGCATGCCAAATAAACAAAACTGGAGTGGGGTGTATATGGCAGGATGCACTGCATATTAATATAGTTATTAAAAATAAACATTTTTAATGGTAAATACCAGGTTTTCTAAAAATTCTAAACCGGGTGACAATAAATAAAACTTTGTAGAGGGGGAAGAGAGAGGGAAAAGAGAAGAGAGAGGGAAGAGAAAGAGAAGCAGCTGAGTGGTGTATGATCCCACCACTCCCTGCACTCCCTGCTGCTTACAGTGCCACTCCCCCTGCCCCCTATTGCTTCCTGTGGCTCCCACCCCTCCCTGCACTTCTCCCCTCCCCCTTCCCCCCCCATTTCTAGCCTGGCCCAGGAAGCACCATGGTGCTTCAGGCCACTAGGCAGTTTCAGCAGTTATCCCCCCTCTGTCCAATCTAACCTTATTTTCAACTTGGATGGAGGTAGGGTGGGGCCTCTCCAGGGTCATGAGTTGAGAAGCTACAGAGGCTTCTGGTTTGGGGCTGAGGGTGGGAGAGGGGATGGGAGGTGTGGGCGGGCTAGAGCTAGGCTGGCCTTGCTGCTCAGCCACAGGTTTCCACTGCTGCCTTCTGGCTGCCTGCCATCTTTGACAGGCAGTGAGGGACAGATAAAAATTAATTTTCTAAAATTTTTAGAGGCCCCAAAGCCTTGATAGAATGGGCTGGTAGGCCATAGTTTTCCTGCCCCTGAGTTAAAGAGTGAATAGGCACCTGTTCCAGATGGTTCAAAAATACTACCTCCATGGAGGGGATTGGACTTTGCATTTTTTTCCAGCTTTCTGAGGTTGGTTGTTAAGAGCATGGAGTGAAATAGCAGTCTTAATTAAACTATTTCTTTAATAGGTACCATAAACTGTGGTGTCCACTAGGGCTGTGCAAAACAGTACCATTTCACTATTCTGAAGAGACAGTGTTTTGTTTCACTGTTTTGAAGCAGTGTTCCATTTCATTTTGTCAAATCTGTTTCAACACTGTTTTGACACATTTTGACATTTTACCCATAGGCTATAATGGGGAATCATGAACCTGCCTGTAATGCTGTCATTGCTTGCCTGATTCAAATGAAAGGAGCAGAGGTGGTAGCCCCTGCTGAGGCCAGAAGGCCTGTCAACTTTCAAGGACATAGGTGCAGGGGTTTCTGGAAAACTGTACCTCAAGGTGCTGACAAGCAAAATTTGGAACATTGTGACTTTGTGTGTATGTTAAGGTGCAGCAGTATGAAAATAGAAGGCCTGGTAGCTTCTTTCGAGGCCATGAAGTCCCTGCCACATTAAGGCCCTGGAGCTGGCAGCTGCCTAACGAGAGCAGTCATTTTAGGTTCAGGGCTGCCCATATAAACAGGGCAGTTTAGCTGCAAGAGGCCAGGCAACATCAGCACCTGGCCAGAGCGCTGCTGAGTTTCACCCAGAGGTAAGGGAGGAGCTATAGGGTATAGTAGGAGGCTCCTGGTCCTGGGTATGACCTAAAATTGCACCCTGCCAGGAGTGGGTGGCCTGGTGAGGCTCTCAGTGGCAGGGGAGCCCCCAGGAAACGCCAGGCCATTTACCACCCTGGTGAAAGGTGGGTTGGGGCGCCTTAAACCCTAGCCCCCACCACTGGGTGGGTTATCCCTTTATGTGTATGGCCCAGGGGGTGGACCCCTAGAGAGAGTGAGGAGCTAGCGATTCAATACTGATTGAGAAAGTAGCCTTGACTGGTCCATGCTGGGACCAGGACCAGACCGGTCAAAAGGGCTGGGGACCCACTACAAGGGACACCCAATAGCCAAGGATCAGGGGTTCCGACTGGCCTTGAGGTGGGCCAGAGCTGGTAGCCAAAGGTCCTGGGGGGACCACACCCAAGAGGGGAAAGTGACTTCAGGGAGCTACTTAGCCTGTATGAAGGTGGATGAGGCTGCCTGATGAAAGGACTCTAGGTTTTGGTTCAATCAGAAGGATTCTGGGGCCCAGTGTGGGGCTGGTGATGACAGGAACACCTAGATGCCATCTGCGAGGGGCTTGGGCTGTGGTGTAGGGGAGGAATGGAGCCACAGAGAACACCCCCTGGCATCAGGGCAGAAAATGGGCAGCCTCCCACTTAATTACATCTATCAATTAATTATTAAGATCAAGGTGTGGTGGGCGAGAAAGTGAGCAGTTGGCTCAAGAACAGGTGGGCGGGCCACATGGAGATCAGCCCCAAGCAGGCCCCCTGTTACACCTGCCCAAGTTTCAAGGAGATATGTGCAGGGGTTTATGAGAAACTGCATTTTTGTCACAGAGTACAGTCCCCAGAGGTGGCCTTGATAACCCTAGGACCCTGTCACCATGCCAGCTCTGCCCTGTGGGAACCGTATTTTCTTGCCTGCCACCATGTCTTGTTGGAAAAGATCATAGATAGGCCTTGAGCTTCAGTTCAGTCACAGTCCTAATGGACTCTCTATGGCTCTGTTGCTGTGCCCTCACTGGCACTGGGGCCTTTACATGACACAGTAGTGCACCCCAACAAGGCCTCCTCCTCCTCCCCTATAGCCTCATCCTGGTCCACCACTTTAAATAACAACAAGTAAGCAGCACAGTACCACTAGCATCTCAGGCAGCCAAACTGTCACAGAGCCTTTCTTTCCCTTCCTGCAGGAGCTTCATCTCCAGCAGCTGCCGGAGAAATCTTACTGCCAGTCCCAGCCCTGGGGCTTAGTTGTGCTCAGGGCCCTTTCTCCTTCCGGTCAGCAAACCAGGGATGGATGCTAGGGGTGTAGGTTGTAGCTGTGTTGGTCTAATGACATGGCAGACAAGGTACTTTGGGTCAATCAGTCAATATCTTTTAGTAGACCAACTGAATAGTTAGAGAAACATATCTTACAAGCTTTCAAGTTGAAAACCCTTCATCAGGCTGAGGAAGCACCTGCAGTTGGTGTGTGTGTGTGTGCTGTTCCTGGATGGAAGGAGTAGTACTGTAGAAAAATCCCCAGTTTTTTCTCTTTTTTTCTTTTAAAATGCATTCCCTCCCCTTCCCCAACCATTTCTGACTTTTCCTTTCCCTCTCTATTCCCTATAGATAAGTATAAGTGAGGTAAGACATAGAATAAGCTTCAGCATTTTATTTTGGTATCAAGTTGCATTTGTTTTGTTTTTTCTCCTTTATATTGTATCATTATTATGTTTATATTGATTTGTACTGTTCTATATTACTTTTTTATTGGTACTACATATTTTAGACCTACATATGTAAGTTAGCATAAGTCATGTCAAGTTTCCATTTTGTTTGTCAAGTCTCCATCCTGTCCCCAGTCCCAGTTGTGTAACCCATGACTCATACCTACCCCTCCTATGTAACTTGGTTCCTGAATGAATGGGGATGAATGAGGGTGCTTGAGAGACAATGGCAGTAGGTCTAAAAATAGCTCCCTCTGAATGACTGAACCATCAATACCAATACCTGGACCAATGACCCAGCCCTTGGAACCACCCTCAGCATTCAAGAAACAAAAGGTTAGGCAACCCACCATTGTGCCCAGCTGCACATGCTCAGTAAGAACACCTGGAGCCCTCTGGAAGAGGACTGACCTTGCCTGGACAGGCCGTCCCCATAGGAGATCAGAGGTAGTCTGCCCCAAAAAAGGGGTAGTGAAGACTTACTCCTGGGAAGTAAGTCTCTCCATCTGGACCAGCACCATGCCACACCACCTATCCACCCAGAGGCCCTGATGGTGACTCCCCCTTTGGACAACACCTACTGGACAAAGACCCCTTCCTAACCGGGATAGGTAGCTATCACCTCCCACCCTCTCTTCAACCAAGGATTGGATTCTGCTTCTCTTCCCCACCTGGACTCCAACGCTTCCACTGAGTCTCTTTCTCTTGCTGCCATTGTGACAGCCTGTGTGTGTGTGAACCAATAACTTCATGGGGATCTGTAGTGTGTTGTCTGTTTAATAAACCTGCTATTTTGAAACCCCAAGTTGGGTTTTTGTCTGTTTCCTGACTGTTTTCTCCTTGCCACCACTTATCTGCCTCCCCAGTCTCTAAGCTGTCAGCCTGTTTCCAGCCCCAAGCTCCCAGGTTTCTGCCTCTCTCTCTTTCCTGGCTGTCTTCTCCTTTCCACCACTTATCTCCCTTCCCCCACAGTATCTCAGCTGTCTGCCTCAGTTTCGAGCCCTAATCTACCTTAAGTAACCCCAAGCCTCAGTTCCTCAGCCAGCTTCTCTCTCTAGTCCACCAGTTCTAATCTTAGTTCTGGCAACATTCACTCCCTACACTTTAACTCTCTCTCTCACCTTAACCTTCCCCCAGGTATCCCAGGTACCCCAAGCACACACATACACACTGTACCATCTAAGCTAGGAACTTACCTATGTGTAGATGGGTTGTACATGTGTGAACTAGTGAGTGAGTGTGTGTATATATATGTGTGTGTGTATGTGTATATATGTACATGTCATTGTGTGTATGATATATGAATTATTAATCTGTATGTGTACTGAGTGTGCAGGTATGGACAACTGATTTTTGTCTAACTTTTGGGGTGTATAGTGTATGTGCTTGAATTGGTGATAGGTATGCATGTGCCTGGGCTAGTTTGGATGTATATGTGCCTGAGTTCATAGTGTGTGTGTGTGTGTGTGTGTGTGTGTGTGTGTGTGTGTGTGTGTGTGTGCATCCAATTGATTTGTGTGTGTGTACATGTGCAATTGCATCACACCCTCCTGTCTAACAGTGCAATTTTGAGATCCTGGGAGTTGGCCTGACCCCACAGGGCAACAGTAAAGAAGCCAGAGGCTTGCATGCAATGCAGGCAAGAAAGTCAGTCAGTGAAAATGGAAATGGAGGTGTCAGGGGGTGAGGGGCAGGCTGGGGTGGTGGAGGAAGGGAGATGAGGCAGATAGAAGTCAGACCTGAGGAGTTGGATGTCCAGCAGGTTGTAGTGTGTCATAATTCCAATGTCTGTATTAAGTCCATGAGTTTCTGTACCTAAGTTGATGAAGTCCAGTTCATAGGCTTGTCTGTAGAGAGTGGTTTGCAAATTCAAACAAGCACTGAAACTCGCTAACCTCATCACAGCCCAAAACACACCAAATGTATCCAGTGTATGCCATTACAAGACATGCACAACCTGCCAATGATATCTCCAGTATGGAGATATCTTCACAATACATATCGTCATCAGGGCACCAAATGCCCTGATGGAAAATATGTAGGAGACACCAAGCAAAAAATGCACACCAGAATGAGCGCACACTGAAAATCTATCAAACACAACAACACAAAACTACCTGTCTCCAATCTTTCCAGCCTGATCCTTAAAGGGAATTTACAAAGCACTTGTCACAGACGATCCTATGAACTGCACTTCATCAACTTCCTGGATACAGAAACTCAAGGACTCTATATAGACTGAAAAATCCATGTGTTCTTCTGTAATGTAATATGTATTCATGTAATAAAAAAATATATAAATATATGCATGTGTTCCCAAATAAACTGTATATTATAATATGCAATATATGCTGTGCTTCCCTACACAGTGAATGGAATGCACACTGTGAGAGAGAACACAGCTTTCTTTTCTAGGGGAAAAGAATAAAAATAGACTAATAAAAACAAAAAAGAGGATTTTGGGGGAGGAATAAATTGAAAGGAATGAATATAATAATAAAAAGTATTAGGAAAATAAAAGGTATTGGATCTCATTTGCTAGGAACAGGCTAGCAACTAGGAAGTGAGCCTTTCTGATGCTGCTGAGCTGCAGAAAGACACAGTTCAATAAGCTGACAAAAGCACAGCTGACAAAGCTCAGTTCAAACAATGCTTTTTGTGCTGTTTTTCTGTCCCTCCCCCAGAGCACTGGCATTGGAAGGGACCTCGGGGAAGGATCACAGTTACTGGCCACCTACACAGTCAATATTGGAGCAGTCCTTCCCCCCTCTTCCCCTCCCTCTCCTTACTTTCTGTTTAGCTGCAAGCATGCCTGGCTTCAACACTTGAAACATTTCAAAACTTTCAAAATGTTTTGAGTGCCCTCGTTTCATTTTGAAGCTGTTTTGAAGCCTTTCAGTTTTTTCAATTTCCCTGTTTCAAGTTTGAAATGTGTTGAAACTGCTATGAAAGGAAACACCCATCAAAATTTTTGCACAGCCCTAGTGTCCACCTAGTTTTAATTCGTTTTGTGATTTTTCAGCACTATAAAACTTTTGTCATATATAAAAATGTGTCCTCTTTGTCAGGTGTCCTATGAATATGGATGGCACTGAATGGCTATTAAAAAAGAAGCTTAAAGCTAAGAAATGTTAAACAAATGGTAAACAATGCTCAAGTAAAGCAGTAAAATCATGATTTAATTGAGAAATTATTCTCAACAGAAATGGCTTTTCTTTCTGGTTAGGGCTCTGAGGAAATTTTAGGAGACCAGCTGCCATTCTAGTTGTCTAAAGATGTCATTTCTTGCTTTCATCATTCCTTTTTTGTATCCTGCTGAGTTTGTCCTTTCCACAGCCTAGTAATATAATATCTCAGAAAGTTTCCATATGTACTTAAATAATTTCTGCTGCCTTTTGTCTTCAATTTATGAAAAAGGCCTCCTTCTGCTAGAAAGTTTTCACTTCATCTCATTTCATTTTTTTTCAAATTAGCATTTTTTCTGTCAATAGCGCTTTGTTTCTTTTTTATTATTTAATTTGTCTGTCTAACTCATATGCCAGTGAAAAGAATAACATACTCAACTACTGTTAGCATCATATCCTAGTAATTATATTTTGCATTAATAGTACTACTTTTCAGTATTCTGTTAAAACAGAGCTGTCCAACTTCAGCATCAGTAGAGCCACATGCAGCATAGCATGCAGTCTGAACTCTGTGGAAACAGTCTCTTGGCATGTCTTTCTACCATGCTTCCAGCACGTGGGCCCCCAGCCCATGCCACATGGGCTGCACTGCTGGCATGCATCACCTCCCACACCAAGCAGGCTGCACTACTGGCTATTTGCATGAGTTCCCTCAGCAGGGGCATAAAGACCCCTGCCCCATAGCCATGCGGGCTGCACAGATGGCATGTGGACCTCTGAGCAATTCTCCATTGTGTGATAGTGGGCAAAGCAGTGGCCAGGGCTTGCTGGTGGCATGTTAGCTACTCGCAGGCTGTGTGCAGTCTATGGGCCACCGGCTGCAGAGCCATACATTAAATCTTCTTCTTCCCTTGGAATAAGGCTTTCCATTCATAAATATGCAAGGGACTTTCCCGGCCCTGAAGTACAGTCTTGTCTCAGCTTTCTCCTTTTTGTCAGCTTTCAGTGTCCCTCCATCCTTCAGGGAGACATAATTGTTTTAATGTATATCCATCTACTTTTTGTTTTATTTTCAACTTCATTGCAATTATAAGTTAAATTCTTTCTGGCACTGGCCTAGCTCATACCTCTTACATATAGGGGCTAGACTGACAAGAAAAATGAAAGTTTGCTGTAGGTCAAGCCTGTTGAGTATTGGTCTGTCAGACCAATACAATATGTCCCTGTCTGTTCTGGAAATACCTTCATATCTTTATTTCTAGTAATACATTTCCAGGATTTCTATTTATTGGCTCCTGCAAAATGTCCAGTAGCTTCAAACATCATGAGCTTCTATCAGCATATCTGTAGGCATACTTGTAAACACTGTCACATAATTTGTTCACCCTCCTGCTCTATCCTCTCCTATGTCCTTCCTCCTCCTCAAATCTATGGTCAGGTCTGAAAGGCCTCTCTGGGTTTAGGATGAAATAATAGGAAATAATACAGTAGAAGCAATATTTCTATCTTCTATTAGGACAGGAAATCAAGATAGGACAGGAAATCTCATTCGGGCCTGCATTGTTTAGTTTTATATATGTGTGTGTTGCAGCTACCAAACAATGACAATATCATAATGAATTAATATTGGGGGGGGGGGGGTTTCTAGCACAAATGAAACTTCATATAAACAAGATGTTGGGTTTTTTTTTTAAGTGACTACTAAACTCTCTGTAGGTTTGCATCCAGATCTTTGAGAAATATAAATTCTCATGTAAATACTGTAACCAACCATAAAACTAAATGGCACCACTGCATTTGGTCAAAACCATCCTCATCAACTTTGGGACCTTTTTTTGTCCTCAGAGGCTTGGGGCAAGTATGGATGTGCAAGGGGTATATAAAAATAATATATAATATTATATTATATGGATGGAAATAGGGAATAGTGGAATCATTAAAGGGCATTCTCCTTGCATGCATTAATTAAAGCTGCCCTTTTTGTCTCCTAAACAGATTTGGATGTATGAGGGCATAGCTTTTATCTGTAGAGTAGTGATCAGCTTTGTAGATATGCAGCTTATATAATATATACCTACAAAATGTTCCATTATAAATGTTGAGAAGTAGATAAATGTCTACAAAACAAAATGAATGAAATTCAGCAGCTTATTTGATTCTAATCAGACAAGAAAAAGCATTTGTGGAAGTAGGAGGGAGAAAGAGTTGTGAGTTTTGCCTTCAGTGGAGACAGCTCTAGCTATAGGTCAGGGCTGAGATTCATTGGCAGAACTATACATTGTGTCTGCCTTTACAGAGCCTGGCTATAGCTAGAAGAATTAGCTTATTATTTCATTAATTTCACCCAGAACCTTTTAACTTAAGTGTTAGAGCAAGAGAAAAAAAATGGAATGTCTGGCAATAGACTTCATCTGTTACTACGTGGTGTTTATTACAGTTGCAGAGAATGCAATTAATCTAGTAGATGTTTTGTTTCCTTTATTATGTTCACCTCCTGAAATAAAATCTAGCCATGCCTTTAGGTTTTCTTTAGAGGGCATTTGCCCTGATACATTACCAGGGAATATAGCCTTGAGATACTTTGAAAAAGGAATAGAGAACTGTAGTGGTTGTCCATGGTAACTAATTGACCATTGTTGGTTTCACCACCTGCAGAAAAACCTTTAGTTCAGTATGATTTATAAACATACCTTAGAAAAGCACAGGTTTCCTTGTATCTTGAGATGAGTTTTGACCTCCTGCTGTTTGTGTTCAAACAAAAGAATTTATCCACTGTGAATATTCAGTTTGCATCTAATTATTATTGTTTTAGCTTGGAAAGCTAGTTCTCAAACTGCAGGAGGCATTTTACCTATTTTGATTGTTTCATTTTCAACTGATTAGTTTGGCTTGGAACGCTGCTGCTAGTTACAAAGGATTTTGAACATTTGTACTAAATTGGAGTGCTACTTTGGGAATACTTAAACACAAGTAATTAAAAGTACATTAGAAGAGTTCTTGAGATAGATTTATTTTCATTATTGTATACAATGCTTTTTGGTGTCTCAGTTTACAATGCCTTGAAAGAATGACAATCTCATAGTAATGCACTGGGGCTCCAGTGTCACACAGGGCACAAGTGAAGTAGTTGTTAGTAATATTTTTTCTAAATTACAAAACCACAACATAGTATTCGCGCAATGTATACCAGGAAATTTAAGTGCTTTTAGATTTCTTAGCCTCTCCCTAGGGAATCAGTTCTGGACTGGCAGAGCTACTCTAAGTTGGCCGACTAGTATAGAAAAGATCCACAAAACCATCACTTATGCCTGGCAGATTGCCTGATTTTTATTTAATTTTTCTTACAAAAATCTGTGCCCTAGTACCATATAGGTAGAAGTTTAATGAGGTTGTTTCTTGACTTCTGATGGAGTGCTAGTAACACCATTTGGACTGTTATTGGTAGAGCTAGTATGGTGTGAATTTAATATTCCCTAGCACAGTGGCTTCAATCTTCTTTTTCCATTTGTAGACTCTTAAAAAAGTCAAATGAAGGTGCAGACCCCTTTGAATCATAAATGTGGGTCTTCGCATACTTTTGATTGATTGGAGTCTTTCACAGATCCCTTAGACATAGTGCCGCAGGTTGAAAACCACTGCCTAAGTACTTTCTGTTACAGGCCCTGTTTTCATTTGTGCATAAGTGAGCTGGACTTTAAGCATTCATACTGACATTGTCCATGATTGTCATACCAGGAGAGAATAAAAATGATAGGACTCTTCAGTTTGGAAAGAAGACTGAGGGAGGACATGATAAAGTTATGTAAAATCATGAAGGGTGTGGATAAAGTGAAAAGGAAACTTATTCACCAAGTCCCAGAATATTAGAACTAGAGAGCACCTACTGAAATTAGTAGGAGCCAGGATTAAAACTACTAAGAGAATGCAATTTTGTATGCAAATCATAGTTAACTTCATCTCCACAGAATACACTGCCATAGGAGGTAGTAGAGGCAGATAGCATTGCCAGTTAAAAAAGAACTAAACAAATTCATGGATGAAAGACCTATTAATAGGTGTTGAACAGAAAAGTTTTAGGTGTTTCCTCTGTCATCTGTAAACCAATAATAGTGAGTGTTAAGGAGGTTAATGCATAGGGAATAGATCAGTCTAGATATATCTGGCTTAAAGTTCTCTGTCTAAAACATACACCCCAGCCACTGTTGGAGACAGGATATTGGACTGGAAGGACTATGGGTCTTACCCAGTATGGCACTTCTTGGCTAGGGACAGAAGTTGCATATAAACTGGTTTAAGTGATTGGAAAGTGGTTTAAACCTGTAACAGAACAGAAGTTCAGTGCACATAAATCACTTTCAAAATGGCCACAACTGGTTTAAGATAAACCTGGCTGAATGTAGTACCAGACTTAACTGATTTAGGTCAAATCAGTTTATGAAACTTCTGTCCCATATCCCTTCCTGGTTCAAGTTAACTCACAGTTCCCCCGCATCCCAGGATGCTTTGCAGCCCGGGCTATGCTGTCTGCTTTGGTGGAGCAGGTACTGCCTCACCCCTCTGCTCCTTAGCTTTTTTCCTGACTCCATCTGTTGGCCCACAGGGATGGGGAAGACAGGGGAAAAACCGCCCAGCCCCTCCTAGTCAGGGCTTACACCCTGTGATGGGCATTTTCAATCCTCAGCAGCCCTCACCCCTCCACCCCTGGGCATTTTCAATCCTCAGCAGCCCTCACCCCTCCACCCCTTTCCCAGCTGCTAATTGCTGCTAATTCCACAGAAGGCAGGGAGAAGAAATCCTCCCAGGTGGGTGCCTGTCCAAGCAGTCCAGCATGGGGGCTCTGGAGAGCCCTGACCTTAGGGGCCTTCCCATCACCCCTGCCCAGCGTCCCCAAGCCTGGGGCAACCCCAGGAAGCTGAGGGCAATTCTTCCCCTACTGAACCACAAATCTTCTTGCCTTAGCCCTTACAAGTCTCAGGGAGTGGAGGGAAATTCTCCTGCTCCTCCGCAGCTGGTTTTGCCTTAGATGCTGTGAGTGTATTGTACCAGTTGCAAAAGCATGGAAGAATTTCCCTGTGCTCCCTGCAGGTGCCCGGGGTTATTCTTGAGACTCACAGGGGCTGAGACAAGCAGCTCTTGGGTTTGGCAGGGGAAGAGTTCCCCCCAGCTCTGCGGGTCTTCCTGTGACTGGGAGACCCTGGGCTGGGCTATGGGGAAGATCCCCAAGGTGGGGGCTTCCCAGCACCCCCATATTGGACTGCATGGGCAGGCACCCAGTCCCAAGCACTCCTTCTCCCTCCATCCTGTGGTAGCAGCTAAAGCAATCAGCAGCTGGCAACAATGTGGGGGGTGGAAATCCCCTCAGTTTCCCAGGGCTGCCTGGGCTGGGGAACCCAGGCTGGAGAAAACCTTCTGAAAGGGAGGCTCCACTAAGATGGGCCAGCATTCAGAAGGTGTTTTCTTAACCCACTGTCAGGGGACACCGGAGAGTTGGGGACACTTGGCTGGGCTGGCAATAGCCAGCAAGCTGGGAGACATGCTCTAGTACCCATTGCCTACTGGCTTGGGTGAGTGCAGGCCTCCCCCTGCCTTTCCCAGTTGAAAATTGAATGTCAGCTTAGTTAGTTATTGGTCCAACATACACAGCTTAGTGGAAGCTTCCTATCTTGAATCGATTCAACCTCAGGCTTTTTGACTGTCTATATTTAGCCTGTATGTTCTTACATACTCTTATATACTCCCTAGTTTTCTGTTTGAAAGGAATAGGTGTCATCAACATTAATTCAGTTGTTCCTGAAAACAAGCCTGGAAAAAGAAAACAGTAGATTTTTGAGTTGTAAGTGACCAGTCATCAACTTGTCCCCCAAACTTTTTCCCTAAACATTTTTCAAAAGTATTTAGGGCTTAGACCAGGAACTTAAAATTTGACTAAGGAAGTCAAGTACTTTTAATTTTTTTTAAATGAAAATCCATCTATACTGACCCAGTTGAAAGTTTCTGAAAAAAGTATCTAAACATATGGTTTGGTACTGAACATTCCCAATCCCCATGGAGTTCTTTTACTTAGTAATTATATTGGTCTAGTAACAAAAGCACAGAACTAGAGTCCTGGATTAGGGAAACAAGGTAGCATCAATAGGAAGCACTTTCTGACATGTCTTTGATCTATAGGGAGAATTACTAGTTACAAAGAGAGAATCATGGGTTCTAGAAGTCTCATCACTCCTGATTTGTGGTGTTAATCCTTTTCATTGCACAGTCATAATTACAAAGCAAGGGTTATACCAATTTTTGGAGACAAGTGGGTATCATTCATCCCATGTTGATGATGACTGCACCAGGTCACTTATAGATGTATTTGGAGTAGAACCCAGTGCCCATGACTTTATGAGGGAGCAGTTCAGAAGGGATGCTCCCTGAAAAGAAGGTAAGCCCTTAGATTGTCAGCTGCTTAAGTTGTCTGGCATGTGTAGTTACTACCATTTAAGGTAGCCTTATCCAGCTGTCCCAGCATGGATTCACTGGAGCACAAGACACCTTGTTCACTCCACCTCCTAGTTCCAGCATGGACCCAGCTCAAGCACATCTTTGTGTCAGGTTCATGTGGAATATGACATTCTGGCCCTGTGCCACTCCTACACTGGGAGGATTTCCCAAGGCACTGATCATCCTCCCATGAGTAGAGCACAATAGGGAAAACTTAAAAGGGCCACAGTGGAAGAATCTGGCTCTAATGTTTCTAATGTAGCAGTTCTACTCCATCACACACTCCTTCAAAAAATGTGTCAGATGTATATATGCTGCTGTGCTGCTCCAAATTCAAGATTAAATTTTACTCTAGAGCCAAGAATTCAACACAAAATTCCTAGTTTTTTGTAAATGGTCCACTTATGGGTATTTATTATATGTTCATTTACATACTATAATAAGTAGATGTAGTAGAGAAAGAGAATTAGGGGGAAGCACGGTTATTTTCTGTGTCTTCTCTCACTGTCCCTGCTGGCCCCAACCCTTGAGACTTAACAAGCAGGGTTTGCACCCTGGGCAAACCCTGCAGGAGAGTGGGGCAGGGAGGTGCTAGAGAGGTGGAGGCTATGAGAGGAGACACAGGAGTCTTACCTACATGGGGGACCCCAAAACATCTCTCGCTGCTGCTGCTGCCACTGCCATCAAAGTGGCTCCCTTGCTGTGGCTCTTACAGAAGCAGCACAGTGACTGGGAACCCAACTGCGGCTGTAAGAACAATGCTGTAAGGTTTCTTTTGCTGCCCAGGAGTAGTTTTCATGGCAGTGGAATGATTCTGGCATCTCTCCTAAGTGGGTGCCCAGGGTTGATATCCCACTTGCCCACCCCACCCCCTTTTGTTCCTTCCTTCCTTCACATTCTTACCTTTGCCACAGTATCTTCTGTCATGATGGCGAAGACTATCATGATGAACATGAAACAAGGGACCATATTAAATTTAAGAAAGCATTAACTCTGGTGGTTCCTAATTTTTGAGTGCTTGATGACTGCAACCTGAATGCTCTTTAAACAGAGAAAATATCTGCTGTGGGTATGTTTATGTGAGACATTAGAAGCACAGTAGACTAATTCTACTGAGCATTAGTGTCACAGTGAAAGCCGTACTGATCATAGAATCAGAGGAAGTTAGGATTGAAATGGACCTCAGAAGGTCATCTAGTCCAGCACCTTGCTCAAAGCAGGACTAGCCCAATTGGGTCATCACAGCCAAAGCTTTGTCTAGCTGGGTTTTGAAACCTCCCAAGTATGGAGCTTACATTACTTCTCTGGTAACCTGTTCCAGTGTTTTATTACCCTCTTAGTGAGAAAATTCTTCCTACTATTTAACCTAAACTTTTCTTGCTGCAACTTGAGACCATCGCTACTTGTTCTTTCATCTGCCACCACTGAGAACAATTTAGCTCCATCCTCTTTTGAACCCTGCTTCAGGTAGATGAAGACTGCTATCAAGTTCCTTCTCGTCTCCTCTTCTCTAAGCTAAATAAGCACAGTTCCCCTAGTCTTTCCTCATAAGTCATGACTCCCAGCCCCTTTACCATTTTTTGTCCTCTGCTGGACTTTCTCCAATTGTTCCACATCTTTTCTGTAGTGAGAAGGGCCCAAAACTGAAAACAGTAGTCCAAATGTGACCTCATCAGTTCTGAATAGAGGTGAATAATCACTTCCCTTGACCTACTGGCAACTCACACACATACCAATGCAGCCAAGTGTGGTGTTAGTCTTCTTGGCAACAAGGGCACACTGCTGACTTATATCCATCTTATTGTCCACTGTAACCCTCAGGTCCTTTTCTGCAGAGCTACTGCCCAGCTAGTCGGCCCCCAGCCTGTACTGGTGCATGGGATCATTCCATCCTAAGTGCAAGACTTTGCACTTGTTCTTGTTGAACCTCATGAGATTTCTTTTGGCCCAAGCCTCCAATTTGTCTAGGTCACTCTGAATGTTACCCTCCAGTGTATCTACTACTCCCCCCAGCTTGGTGTCATCTACAGACTTGCCGAAGGTGCACTGTATGCCATCTTCCAGGTCATTGATGAAGACATTGAACAAAACTGGTCCCAGGACCAACCCCTGTGGCACTCCACCTGATACCGGCTGCCAACTAGACATCAAGCCATTGATTAATACTCTCTGATGTATCAGCCAGGTTGCCATCCATCTTACACTCCATTCAGCCAGCCCATACTTCCTTAACTTGTCTGTGAGAATGTTGTGGGAGACTGTATCAAAAGTCTTGCTAAAATCAAGGTACACCACATCCACCAGTCTCCTCGCATCCACCGAGCCAATCACCTCATCATAGAAGGTAATCAGACATGACTTGTCCTTGGTGAATCTTGCTGACTGTTCCTAATCACCCTTTTCTCCTCCAAGTGTTTACAAATGGGTTCCTTGAGGATCTGCTCCATGATTTATCTAGGAACTGAGGTGAGGCTGACTGGTCTGTAGTTCCCTGGATCTTCCTTTTCCCCTTTCGTAAATATGGGCACTATGCTTGCCCTTTTCTAATGTGCTAATCTGCAGTAAAATTAGTCTACTGTGGATTATCATCATGTAAAAGACTTGTACCAGCTGATTCTGTTGTATTATTGCACATGTAGACATACCCTGCGATATATAAATCAAATCCAGAATAGTCGTGGTGATAAATGACTATTTATTTTATCTTAAAACCTGAAACTCAATACTGCAGAAACAAAAAGCAATTTCTTACAAGATTTAAAGCCAACAAAACTTGAGCTAAAGAAATATTTATGGCTTTTCCTATGTATGTCAAATGTCAATGTTGTAATCAGTATTTCTAAAAATAAAATAGTTTATCCAAATAGATGGTTCTTTTAACTTTAGTTAAAACTGAAATTTAGTTTTTATGTATTGTACAGGTAATAAAAACTCAGTGTGTAAACCTACTGTCCCTGAGAAATATTGTAAGAATAAGCAAGTAGAGAGAGAGAAACAGCAGAGTCATAATTTTATAAATATTTGTAGTTCCTGAAATTTAAAAAAAATCAATGTTGATTGTATTTTTATTCCCTCTAAGTCATATTGTAAAGCCTATTAAAAAAGTAGAAGACAGATTTTTTTAGTACACAAATTCTAAAGCTGCAGCCAATCGATGCTGATTAGATTTACAGTTTAACTGCTGTTTATATAGTTTTCATTGGAGCATTTTCTCCTAGACTATGGTTCTGGACAGATCTATACAATAGGAATAGCTTTAATCTCATTTACTGACAGGCTGACTACTACAGTGCAATGCAATTTAGCTAAGCCCAGTATTTCTTCTCCCCTTCACTTATGGCAAACCTCACTTGATTTGAAGTGAACAACATTGTACAGTAATTCACAAGCAGCAGGCCATCAGTTGTGCATTTTCTGATCAGTTCCCATCCACTGGCATGATCATTTTCATCTTGTTATGTCTTTCATGTTTCAGTGAACAAAAACGTTAAGAGATAATGTACTGCAGAGGTTTGCATGTACATGTATCTTTGCTGTACTTTATGTCTTATCAAAATTGCTTTGGCAGGGAAAGCAAAAACAAAAAAACTTGGAATTGAGAAAAAATTCTCTACTGCAGTGCAGTGAGTCCTGTTCTTGTGGTATCATCTGACAAAAGGCAGGTGGTGATACATATGGCTTACTGATATTATACATCTCGTACACTTTAGAGTCACACAATGCTGAAAATGTGAGATTAGCTGCAATTTATAGCTGTGAAGTCTTGCTGAAATGATCTAGTGTTTCTTGTTGAACTTCAGCCTATTCTTTCCCAGAGATCAAAATTCAGCTATGCACATACTTTCAGGTGAGCCTTAGAGCCATCTATTTATGGATTTTGCCATCTGGATTGCATTTAAATAGTGCTGTCTCCCTGCAGCAGCTGTAAGCCCAATGATTCTGAAAGTGGCCACATGATTTCTTATCAGACTGTTAAACTGACTGAAGAGTCTGGAAACACAATCCTGGAGTTTAATACTACGATATCCAAAATCGTACTTCAATAAAGAAATAAAATATGTCTGACTGAATTAAACAAAACAAATACTAGATTATATTAAGCAGGACTATTTAGCTTCCTCCATAAATGTAATACACCTGGCTCATAATTGAAAAAATAGGCAATTATACAGAAACAACTACAATGTAATTTAGTCCTTTTTAACTATTTCTAAGCTATTCTGTTCCCAATAACATCTCTGGACTGAGTTTGAAGCACAATTTAAAGGTTGCATGCAATGATTACCTAATGTTTTAATTAGTTTATTTCCTCTTATTTAATTTTGCAATATTAATAAAGAAGTTGCATGCCCTTAAATTCCAGGCCACAACATTTCAGCTCAGTTTTTCTAATACTACTTACTATTCCATACTATAGGCTAGAATAATGCCTGTATCTCCATGTGCATCCTCTATTACCACTAGTAAACATAAATATGAATCATGTAGATATACATGAATCTTGTAGATCTGGGCTCTCAGATGCAGGCTTCCATCCTCAGGGGCTTCTGATGTGCACCCATGGCTAGGAGCTCAGTCATTTGACGGAGCTCCCAGCCACAGGGGTGCACCTGGCTACACATTCATTTAATAGTGTAATAGGAACCAGCCAAAAAATTCTTCCACATTTTTTGTAAAATTACTTTATGGCTAATTCTCTCTTTTTCACACCATTAATTGATTGAACATGTAGCCAGGTCACAACTTAAGATACGATTAACCGGTGAATTATGTCGTAAATATAACGTGGCAGTGGCCTTAAAGTAGCAATGAGCATATTCCGATGATCATAGCTGAAAGAGAGAGAGCACCTAAAAATAAGAACTAGAAAAATAGCCATATGAAATGGCAATATTGTTTGGCTCAGGCCAAGTTCAGAGCAAATAGTATATCTATTGGGATTTGGGAGTATAAACATGTCCTGAATGTTGCAGAGAATTTGTCATGAGCTCTCCAAAGCTGAGAAATTTCTCTTACATATAGGAATGAACTTGAACTGCTCTAAATTGACACCTATGGGCATTTGTACACATGATGGTCATCACAATGTACATGTGACAAAAATGTTGTTTGTGTGGCTTAATGGCAGCACATGTTACATGTGCACCAGTTGGAGGCAGGGGTTAGATGAGTTTGCATAGTTGAAAATTAAATTACATCTAGAGGTAGTTTAGTTTGCAACAATGTATTTCAGCTGTCAGCTTCCCAATCTCCCCTCCCCACCCCCCGGCTGCAGGAAAGGTGGGCAGACTTTGCCGCAGGAAAGGTGGGCAGACTTTGCCACAGGAAAAAAAAAAAATCGGACTCCTCACCACTTCTGCTCTCAGAAAATGCCTGCTGAAGGTAGAAGCAGCGAGGGGCCTGATCCTTTCTTTTTGGCAGAGCCAGCCTGCCTGCCTCTCCTGTGGCTGGGGGGCAAGCTGCCAGTGGGCTGAGTGACCCCTGAGCTGTGGGGGGCCCTGGTCCTTCCCTCTGCAGTGGCAGTGCCATCTGGGACCACCAGATGGGCTGATAGCAGGCCAGGTGCTATCCCAGCTTGGAGGCAGCACCTGGCTTGATCTAGCTATTCCCTGATTCCGCCTGCTGGAATCCCGCTGTGTGCTGCTCCCTGGGTGGACTCAGGGAACAGTTGGATTAGGCCAAGTGTTGTCTCTGAGCTGGAGCAACACCCAGCCTGCTACCAGCCTAACCTGGATGGCCCTGGGGGATGCTGCTGCCATGGAGGGAAGGACTGGGCCCTCCCACAGCTCAAGGGCTCAGACTGCTGGCAGCTGGTCACCTGACTGCAGGCAAGCTCTGACTCTGATATCTATCTATATATATATGGGAACAGAATCCTCCCTGTAACATCTCTGAAAAATTGAAATGTTGGGTTTCAATTAAAAACCCATCATTTCAATTTAGGGGATATCAAATAAAACCTGGAATACTAAATTCCTGTCATGTATACAAGTGCCCTATTGCAGTATCAAAATGCATAGCTACTGTGATTCTGCCATGTTAGGTTGATCTGAGTGTAGAGTCTGAGCCTACACAAAAAGACCAAATGTTTGCAAACTTCTATTAGTTGACAGACCCCCAACCCTCCCAAAAGAAGGAATTAAAAAGCTACAATAACTTAAAACACCAGAAAAGTCACCAAGCTATGTGTTGTAACTTGTGTGATATTATAATATTTAGAATGTGATGATCATCATGGTTTATAACTAAAGATGAAGATGTTCACTTAGGAGCTTATGTGGAATTAAGATAACTCAGTGTTCCTAAATCCATCATAAATTTGAGTTTATTGACGATTCTTCAACTGTAGGATATAAAATGTACTTGAAAATTTATCTCCTGCTGGTTCATCATATATTTTTTCTTATTAAATGTTGCTTGATTTCTCATTCCACAAGAAAGGTGGAAAGACTGCAGGTAATGTCTGTATTAAAAGTGTGAACAAATTAGGGAGGGAAAAACATTTGCAAAGCATATTTTATTTGAAGTGCACTATATTCATTTTTATTGTTTAATCTCACTTAAATTCTTTTTGGGAACACTGGGTACATTTACACATGTTTTAATGCAACACAATAAACTTTGGTGCAGTTTGCACTGGAGTTTATTGTTCCCAGGTACAGCATTTAGATGTGAGCCCAGGACAATTGAACCTTGAGACAGAGTAGCTCAACACTGGCTGGCAGGGAGCCCAGGAGGTGATCCTGTCAGCCTGGAGCTGCACCATCAGGGTTCAACATGTTGCAGAGGGGCTGCCTGGGGCACAAGGGTGCCCCAGCTAGGCAGGCAGCACCCACACCATAGCATCCTTATAGCCCAGCCAGCCCCAGTCACCATCTACATGTACAAGACCCACACTTTCCCTGATCTTTCTCTTGCTGCTGACATATTTGTAGAAAATCTTCATAGTTTCATGGTAGTTTGGGGTCAGAAGGGACCTGAACAGATCATCTAGTCTGACCCCCCGCCACTGGCCAGAGCACACACTGGGATCACATGACCCCAGACAGGTATTTGTGCAACCTCTTTTTTAATTTAACCAAGGTAGGAGCGAGGACCACTTCCCTAGGATGTTGGTTCCAGATCCTAGCCACCCTAACAGTGAAATAGTGGCTCCTAATTTCTAACCTGAACCTATTCTCCAGTAGTTTCTAGCCATTGTTCCTCGTCCCCCCAGGTGCTGCTGGGGGGAATAGGGCCCTTCCTATTTGCTGCTGATCTCCCCTAATGATTTTGTAGGCAGCCACCAAATCCCCCCTCAGCCTCTGCTTGCTGAGGCTGAACAGGTTCAGGTACCTCAGCCTCTCCTTATAGGGCCTTCCCTGTTGGTCTCCAACCAAGTGGGTGGCCCTCCTCTGAACCCTCTCAAGGCAGGCCACATCCTTCTTAAAGTGTGGTGAACTGAGCTGGATTCAGTACTCCAATTGTGGCCTGACCAATGTCACGTAGAGGGGGGGTATCACCTCTCTGGACCAGCTTGAGATGCATCTTTGGATGCATGACAAGGTGTGGTTGGCTTTGCTGGCTGTGGTCTGACATTGGCGGCCCATGTTCACCTTGGAGTCGATAATGACTCCAAGATCACTTTCTGAGTCTGTGCTCACAAGCGGGGAGCTCCCCAGCTTGTATGTATGCTGTGGAATCCTCCTCCCCAGGTGCAGCACCCTGCATTTATCTACATTGAACCCCATTCTGTTACCATCCACCCACTTCTGTAGTCTGTCTAAATTTAATTGCAACTTCTCTCTCCCTTTGAGTGTGCCTACCTCTCCCCAGATTTTGGTGTCATCGCCAAACTTGGACAATGTGTTTTCCCCCCATCACAGGGAGGACACAAGGGACAGACCCCGAGAGGTCAAGGGGGAACCCTGCGGGCCAGAATGCCCCAGGGAAGACAAGGAGAGAGAGAAAATGGTGAAGAATCTCTTACCTGCAGCCGGAGCTGTGGCAAAACCAGAAACAGTGATGGGACTTACAGGCTTGTTAGCCGTATCTTTTTAAAACTGCGGCCAGCTGGGGAGAGGCATGGGAGAAGCTGGCACAGGGGGATAAAAGTTGTCGTGAGTGAGGCAGTGGGGGAGAGACCGGGAAGTGTGTCAGCAGGGGAGGTATTCCTGGGACCCGTTTTAGGGGTTAGAGAAGACAAGACCTCCTCCCACGGGGCAGAAGGCTGACTTGAAGTCCATCATGAGGAAGACACCAGTGGTGGTCCAGAGGGAGAGGAAGCCAACACATCGCATCCTGACGGAGGACTCAAGGGAGGGAATCCAGGACATCAGAAAGATGAAGGGGGCAGCCAGAGTTGGCCCTGAGGAAGAAGGGAGAGCAACGGAACCCAAGGTGTTGAGCCAGGTGGGATTGGTGCGGGTTTGGCCAGGCTCCAGAAGCAGCCCCAGGCGGGTAACGAAGAGCTTAAGCAGCAGGAGAGGCTGCAGGAAACAAGCTCCAGTGGCATAAAGCTGCCCAACAGGGAACACAAAGTAGGCAGAACTGGAGGGATCATCGAGGGTCCAGCTAACTCGCAGATGACCCACCGTAGGGAATGGATAAGGTGGTAGCCACCATGCGTGGGCATGCATAGGACAGGGCCAGTTAGAAACTCTCAGGCTAGGCTGGCCTATTTTGGTGTAGTCAGGAGGCCACAGGTATTGATAGTATTCTTTCTTTTGTGTGTTTTTCTGTTTCCCACCTTTGGAGGGGTTGGGAGGTTGTGGCATAGAACCATAGTGTTGGCTCAATCGGAAGAAGGGTTTTGTATAAAGAATCGAGATGACTTGGCAGACCCATAAAGCATAACTCTGATTTGGGTAATTGGG
This sequence comes from Crocodylus porosus, assembly GCF_001723895.1. Classification (NCBI taxonomy): domain Eukaryota; kingdom Metazoa; phylum Chordata; order Crocodylia; family Crocodylidae; genus Crocodylus; species Crocodylus porosus. The sequence continues at coordinate 170,241,991 of NW_017728886.1, read as the reverse complement.
TTAGGCCTAATATGTATTTTCAGGAGAGCCCAGAATACCTGCAAGCGGGGTTCAGGCCAAGAGAGATATCAGTGACCTGTCGTGGCTGGGTTCAGGGTGAGGTATGGGGCGGTTGGAGCCTCACAGAAGACTGCCACCTAGAGGTCCCAGATGCAGGCAAGCCCCAGTAGTTGGACCCCACCACTGAAAGAATAACTGAAGTCATGGCAGGTGGGATTGGGGAAGAGACTACCCCGGTGAGAGACATCCATTCAACTATACCACAGGGACGGAGGGATGGACAGCCATACACATCCAAAGCTGGGTGACATGTGACCAGATGATCGAAGCCTGACGGGTGCACCCCACCCCCCGTCCAAGTTGCTGATGAAGATGTTGAACAGTGTAGGCTGCAGGACCTTCTTATTACCCTTCATACTTGAGCTCTGAGCAATCAAACTGGTTATTTATATAAAGTGTATTTCCTCCTCCTTTTCTCCCCTGCCTGGCCTTCCTGAACAGTTTATACTGGTCCATGACAGTGCTCCAGTCATGTGATCTATCCCACCAAGTCTCTGTTATTCCAATCACATCACAATTCTGGGACTACGTGAAGGTTTCCAATTCCTGCTTGCTTCCCAGACTCTGCTCATTTATGTACAAATATTTGAAGTAACAAGCCAATTGCCATGCTTTCTCAGGAAAACTGAGAAGGCCTCCTCTGTTGCCTTCTTCTGCTTGTGCTTTCCCTAGGTCACCCACTTTCTCACTTACCTCAGGGCTTTGGTTTCTAACCCTGTTGTGGAAGCATTTTTTTTAAGTGTTTCATTTTTTGCAAATAAAAATAGTATTTTAGAGCTAATGAATGGTGTCAAACCCCAGACTAAAGTCTACAAAACGGAACAGCAGGGAAAACCTTTACAATCTTCCAAATTGTGTATCTCCAAAGCCCCTCAAACCCATTTAGAAGGAATCACCTGTCAGTGAGAAGGAAGTTCCTTTTCTTTATTTCGAACCTTGGCTTCTCTCCTAGGACTGCCAGCAAAGGCAATTCAACCTAAAGGTACTTCCATGCCTTTTATATGGGGAACCTCAAGACAAATAATTTTTTCACATAACCCAATTTGTTTGATTTTAGATTTTAACTGGTTTTCAATCAGTGAGCTAGAGGTAAAATATTTCTACCCCTCTTCATTTATCTATTCAAGACTCAGTTCAAGTTACAGACTCTAACAAAATTAACCTTACTGGGTGTACCCAGATGAGCCCACACATGCCTCTTGCAGCATCTCATACCATTTTGAGATGCTGCAAGAGGTATGTGGGGGAACAAAAAAACATTCCCTGTACTGCAAATTTGCAGCAGGGGGGCAGAATTACATGCCTGAATATCCAGGAGTCAAACAGTACCCTAGAGGGAAAAAATGGGTCAGGGCACAGTCCCAGACCATGCCCTGAGGCAGCTGGAGGCTCAGTCCTCCACAAAGATTCTCTGGCAGCCTGCCAGTGTCTCTGTGATTGGTCCTTTCCCCAGTCCTGAAGCATGCTGCCTGCCCATGCAGGCCACTGGAGATAAGCTGGAGACTTCCCCTGCTCTCTCCAGCCTCCTGCTCATTCTCTGCTACTGCTGGGGGGGCAGGCTGAGAGAGAAAGCAAAGAGCTCAGAGAATGAAGGAGGGCGGGGGAAATGAATGGGGGGCAGAGGCAACCAATGGGAGTAGGAAGAATGACCCTTCTTCTCATTCTTCTATTCTCTCCAACCTCCTGCTTGTTCCTCTTATACAGCTTCTGGAGACTGGAGAAGAGCAGGGGAATGAGCAGGGAGTTGGAGACCAGCAGAGTGGTCAGGGGGGAGCAGTAGCCCCGGGGGGGCGGGTCCTAGGACCCTATAGGCAGGGTAGTCCATGTGCTGGGGGGGGCAGGGGACCATTAGCAATGTGTAGGGGGTGCATACAGGTGCATGTGCACCTCCTGAGCTTGACGGTGCACCCCCTCAGAAAAGGCACCGTTGACATTATCAGTGGTGCCTATGGACAGTCGCTGCTTGCCACCACCACCCCTCTGCCACCAGTGGCATCTGAAGGCAGTCAGCGATCACCACTGGCCACCACTGTCACTGCTGGTAGCATCTGCAAGAGCTCCCCACTTACCACTGCCATCATGCTCCCACTGCCATCAGTGCTGCCATGCCCCACCAGCCACCAGGGGCACATGGTATTTATACAGGGGACCCACCCCTCCTAAACATCTCCCACACCCACAGTTTCCCCACACTTACCCACACAGTGACTCACATCCCTCCACACCCACCCACCTCCCCCCAACCCCCTTCTACAAACTCCACCCTCCTGCAAACTCCACATCCCATCACACACCCACCATGTGATAAGGAAACCCAAAGCAAACATTAAAACATAGATATTTGGATTTATTTTAGTATATTGCTAGAGACACTGGTAGGCTTCCAAATTTCTTTAACATTGTAAATATAGGAATAAAACTTTGCCCATCTGATCAATCCCCCTTTCTCTCTCTCTTTTGTTCTAATTGTGTAAGTATGTGGTTTTGGGGGTATTTTAAAAAGTGAATTTGGGATGCTGCTTCATCAGTCTAGCTGACACAAGGTCTGAGTGTCCCCAGATACCAATTCGCTGGGCCCAAGAAGATCCTATTTGTAACATTCAAAACAGCATCGGCTCTCAGGCCCACCTGGCTAATGAATGCCCCTATTGTATGGGAGCTAGTGGGTGAATGTTATAAGAAAATACTTGGGACAACTAATGAAAAAAAGAGGATAGGAGTGTTATGTGGATCAAAGGGTCAAAACATGAAAATTAGTAAGCTTGGTGGGGATCACCAGTCCTCAAGGCATCCAAGGTGCTGGTATACACCAACCACTGGTATTCTGCCCAGAAATGTGCGTGGATAAGTAAGAGAAAAGTGGCCCTTCAGTCTCTGGGCATCTTCCTAGCCACAGCCTTCTTTCTGGTCAAGTGCAAGGTCCACTTGGCCAGGGCCAGAAGGAGGTTGACCAGGAGGTCCCAGGACTTGGATGGGGTGTGGATGGGCTGACCAAAATCAAAAAGGTGGGGGGTGAAATTCAACCAGAACCTCAAAAGGAGGGTCTGGAGGTGGAGGGGCTGCAACCTGGTGCACTCGATGGTCCTGTGCTCCAGGGTCTCCCTCTGCCCGCAGAAGGGGCAGGAGCCTGGGGTGTCTGTGAAGCTCACCATATACACTCCAGTGGCAATGGTTCCATGGAGGAGGTGCCAGCTGAGGTCTCCAGTGGCTCATGGGATGAGGGTGGAGTGCAGAATGAACCACTGGGGTGGCCCAGCTATGCCCTCATCGAGCAGGTCGCACAATTTCATGTAACACGACGGTCACATGATGGACAGTGTGGCGCATGAGCATGTAGAGGTGGCGGCAATGGATGGTGGAAAAGTGGACCCGTCTGGTGCCCTCCAGCTGGCTGAGGCAGTGCAGCGGGGAGGCACTGGCTCCACAACAAACTCCGGTGGACTGGAGGACATGGGGAGGAGGCAGGGACTGCTGCTGCACAGGACCTGGTCAAAAAATGCAAAGGCATTGGGAGGTAGAACAGATTTCACCTCCTGGGCCAGATGGCAGGTTGCAAATGTTGTGGGTAGACCCATGAACCTGGCCAGTGTAGTGGGGTCCACCCACTCCCACCTATTGTAGTCCAGAAGGTCTCCAATATGGGTGACACCAGCCAGGATAAACCTCTGTCACAGCCAGGACACCTCTGCCATCAGTGCCTCCAACTGGAGGTTCCAAAGGAGGGGCCTGATGAGCAGGTTGGCACCCTTGTGACTGTTGTGGTGGACCTAGAGGTGGCAACCAGCCTCCAGGCCTGCAGGAGGTCGTAGTAGAAATCTGGGAGCCTTTGCAGGTCCCACAGGGAGAAGCCCCACAGGCTGAGGAGCTGCCAGTCATATTGGAGTCTCTGGAGATGGTAAAGGAAAGTGTGCCCCAAGTGGTCCCATGCCACATGGGTACCAACACCATATAGTAGTCACTGCAGGTCCTGAAAGTAGAAAGCCAGGACCTGGCTGCACAGGCAAACCAGGCCCTCGCCACCCACAAAGGGAGGCTCAGGCCCTCTGCAGTGACCCAGTGCTGTCCCAGCCAGAAAAACTCCAGCACCCACGTTTGGAGTCCTGCCAGGACCTCAGGGGGCATAGACACAGTGTGTAATTGGTGCCAGAGCAGGGAAAGAACCATCTGGTTTACCACCAGCATTCTCTCATGGAGG
>NW_017728886.1:170216543-170237725 GCF_001723895.1 Crocodylus porosus | reverse complement strand
CCCCCCAACCCCCTTCTACAAACTCCACCCTCCTGCAAACTCCACATCCCATCACACACCCACCATGTGATAAGGAAACCCAAAGCAAACATTAAAACATAGATATTTGGATTTATTTTAGTATATTGCTAGAGACACTGGTAGGCTTCCAAATTTCTTTAACATTGTAAATATAGGAATAAAACTTTGCCCATCTGATCAATCCCCCTTTCTCTCTCTCTTTTGTTCTAATTGTGTAAGTATGTGGTTTTGGGGGTATTTTAAAAAGTGAATTTGGGATGCTGCTTCATCAGTCTAGCTGACACAAGGTCTGAGTGTCCCCAGATACCAATTCGCTGGGCCCAAGAAGATCCTATTTGTAACATTCAAAACAGCATCGGCTCTCAGGCCCACCTGGCTAATGAATGCCCCTATTGTATGGGAGCTAGTGGGTGAATGTTATAAGAAAATACTTGGGACAACTAATGAAAAAAAGAGGATAGGAGTGTTATGTGGATCAAAGGGTCAAAACATGAAAATTAGTAAGCTTGGTGGGGATCACCAGTCCTCAAGGCATCCAAGGTGCTGGTATACACCAACCACTGGTATTCTGCCCAGAAATGTGCGTGGATAAGTAAGAGAAAAGTGGCCCTTCAGTCTCTGGGCATCTTCCTAGCCACAGCCTTCTTTCTGGTCAAGTGCAAGGTCCACTTGGCCAGGGCCAGAAGGAGGTTGACCAGGAGGTCCCAGGACTTGGATGGGGTGTGGATGGGCTGACCAAAATCAAAAAGGTGGGGGGTGAAATTCAACCAGAACCTCAAAAGGAGGGTCTGGAGGTGGAGGGGCTGCAACCTGGTGCACTCGATGGTCCTGTGCTCCAGGGTCTCCCTCTGCCCGCAGAAGGGGCAGGAGCCTGGGGTGTCTGTGAAGCTCACCATATACACTCCAGTGGCAATGGTTCCATGGAGGAGGTGCCAGCTGAGGTCTCCAGTGGCTCATGGGATGAGGGTGGAGTGCAGAATGAACCACTGGGGTGGCCCAGCTATGCCCTCATCGAGCAGGTCGCACAATTTCATGTAACACGACGGTCACATGATGGACAGTGTGGCGCATGAGCATGTAGAGGTGGCGGCAATGGATGGTGGAAAAGTGGACCCGTCTGGTGCCCTCCAGCTGGCTGAGGCAGTGCAGCGGGGAGGCACTGGCTCCACAACAAACTCCGGTGGACTGGAGGACATGGGGAGGAGGCAGGGACTGCTGCTGCACAGGACCTGGTCAAAAAATGCAAAGGCATTGGGAGGTAGAACAGATTTCACCTCCTGGGCCAGATGGCAGGTTGCAAATGTTGTGGGTAGACCCATGAACCTGGCCAGTGTAGTGGGGTCCACCCACTCCCACCTATTGTAGTCCAGAAGGTCTCCAATATGGGTGACACCAGCCAGGATAAACCTCTGTCACAGCCAGGACACCTCTGCCATCAGTGCCTCCAACTGGAGGTTCCAAAGGAGGGGCCTGATGAGCAGGTTGGCACCCTTGTGACTGTTGTGGTGGACCTAGAGGTGGCAACCAGCCTCCAGGCCTGCAGGAGGTCGTAGTAGAAATCTGGGAGCCTTTGCAGGTCCCACAGGGAGAAGCCCCACAGGCTGAGGAGCTGCCAGTCATATTGGAGTCTCTGGAGATGGTAAAGGAAAGTGTGCCCCAAGTGGTCCCATGCCACATGGGTACCAACACCATATAGTAGTCACTGCAGGTCCTGAAAGTAGAAAGCCAGGACCTGGCTGCACAGGCAAACCAGGCCCTCGCCACCCACAAAGGGAGGCTCAGGCCCTCTGCAGTGACCCAGTGCTGTCCCAGCCAGAAAAACTCCAGCACCCACGTTTGGAGTCCTGCCAGGACCTCAGGGGGCATAGACACAGTGTGTAATTGGTGCCAGAGCAGGGAAAGAACCATCTGGTTTACCACCAGCATTCTCTCATGGAGGAAGAGACATCTTAGGAGCCCTGGCCATGCCCAGAGCTGCTCCACCACCCTTGCCTCCACCTGGTGCCAGTTCTCTGGCAGGGAGGGGTCTGTGGAGGACAGGTAGACCCACAAGTAGAGCAGCAAGCCCACGCTCCAGTGGATCACATGGAGCATGGGGGGGAGTGAGCCCCCCTGCCACCCATCACCCACTGCCAAGCCAAAGCTCTTGACCCAGTTGACCTGGGCAAAGGGGGGCACTGAGTACAATGCCTGGCAGGCCTCCACCTGTGCCAGGTCACTGAGTCCTAGACCATGAGAAGTACATCATCAGCATACACTGACAGGACCAGCTGCACCGCCAGCTCCTGGCACATCATCCCTGCCACCTGCTTCTGCAGGAGAACAAGGAAGGGCTCTATGGCCAAGATGTACAGCTCACCTGACAGAGGGCAGCCTTGACGCACCACTCTTCTGAATGGGATGGGCTCCATCAGGGTCCAGTTGAACTTGACCAAACACTCTACAGAGGTGTACAACACCTGGAGAGCCCATGGAGAACTCGCACAAAGCAGGGCCCGAAGCCAAGGCCCACAGCATGCCTGTGAGGTACCCAAGATCCACTCTGTCAAACACCTTTTCTTGGTCCAGGGATAGGAGGGCAAAAGGCAGGCCCTCCTGGCGCACTAGCTCCTGGAGGTCCTGAACAAGGTACAGGTTGCTGAAGATGGAATATCCAGGGACCATGTACGTCTGGTCAGGATGGATCACATCCATCAGCACAGACTACAGGTGCAGTGAAATAGCCTTCACTGCCACCTTGTAGTCCATGCAGAGGAGGGACATGGTGTGCCAGTTCCTCAGATCGCGGGGATACCCCTTCTTTGGCAGGAGGGTTAGCACATCCCTCCAGCACAACAGGGGGAGCTCCCCACTTCTCTCAGATTCAACCCAGATCATGGCAAGGTCCAAGCTGAGAACATCTCAGAAAGCCCAGTAGAACTCTGTAGTCAGCCCATCAATGCCTGCTGGCTTGTTGCCAGGCATCAAGTGGAGGGATGGTGGCCAAAAACTCAGCCAGAGTGAAAGGAGCAGCCAGCTTCTCAACTCTGCCAAACTCTGTCACCTGCCTCCCATGCCTGAGCACATGCATAGACACTCTTAATGTCTCAAGAGGTATGCAAACCATGGAAACAAAGCCAGCGGTGTACCAGTTATTCCATTGGTAGACTCTTTTACCACAATGTCCCTCCTTGTCAGTTTGAAAAAGAATGTAGCACGTGGTCCATAAAACAGGCATCTATAATGAGTCATTAATGTAATAATAAAAAGTATATTTATAACAGTGCAACAGCTGTATGGCTACATTGCAAAATAAGCTGTTTTGAAACTGGGCAATTTATGTAGGCTTTGGAATGTCATTTTACAAGAATTAGAGAGAGAGATCCAGTAGGTAATCTAATCCATTATGTATTTTTAAAAATGATTGAAAGCTTTAAGGAGCCAAAATAGTGTTGGCTATGTACAAGGTGAATGCTCTTAGATTTCACCTGAATACAAAATGAAACCTTCTCCTCTTCCCCCTCTTTTTTAGGCACTAGGATTCAGATGAAATATTGACCTCTCCAAAGAAAGAGACTCTTTGAGAAGATGCCAAGAGAAAACTTATAGTTGAACTGAACTGAAGATACTTTACCAGAAACTGATATGAGCCTGCTGGGTGAAGTTCAACCCTGTGCTTAGCAACTTCACATGGCAGGGTTATCATTCAAGTAGTACTTAAAATCTCACTACAAGATCCAAAAAGATATTTAAGTACCTAAATCAATGGGAATTTAGGAGCTTAAATAGGAGTTATGTGCATAAAAATACTTTAAGAGCTATTTGGCTCCTTTGTGCAAGTTTGAATTTCATTTGCAATATATTCCAAAGGAGAGAAGGGTTATATGCAATGGCTACTTATCAACCTTGATCTCTTTTACTATTGTTAGATGTATTATTAATAGAATGTATTAAAAGTGACAATGAGTTTTCATTATCCTATCCAATGTACAAAAATAGTTTAAACATAATACAAATATTATTACATTTATTGTTGGTATATGAGAATACAAGCATGGATTATAAAGGTGTATTATCTCCCTGAAAGGGGTGGGGGGGAGAGGTGCCATCAGAAATTAAGTAGAAATCTGGATGAAACCTAACAGTCAAATATGTTTTACAGATGATAGCATACTGAGTTCTCTCTCCTCACCTGTCTGGATCCATTGCTGCTCATTTCCCTTTGCCAGTTTTAATTCATCATTTCATACATACTATGCAGTAGAGGAAGTGATTCATTTTAGCTGCAGTAAATGCTAACCTAACCTGAGAGCTGTAAGTTCCATAATAGATAAAGCACTCTTGGTTATTAGATAGTGAAGGTGATCCACACTGAAAATGCGTAGCTTCTAATTCTATATCTTTGGAACCAGGCCTAGAATTCTTAATAGTTCACTAATAAAAGATACAACTGAAGAATAGGTAATGGGCATTTCATAATTCAATATTTCATACACATGGCTTTACAGAATTAATTATGAATGTTTCTGCTCTTGATGAGCAAAGCTAAGGAACAGGTGGGGAGAAAACAAAATCACACAGCATCTGTTTTCCTCACCAAGTGAATCACATATACATTTTGTCCAGAGGAATCAAAAAGACTAACAGCTGGCAGTGAGAATTTGAAAATACAAATGATAAGGTGATTATCACTGCATTGAAATACTGACCTATGGGTTCAAGTTGTTATCCTATTTGCACCAGTATCAATTAGCATACCTGTTGACTTCACTCAGTTTTTCTAGATTTCCATGAGTAAATGAATTTTTAGTCTTGCCTACAGTCTCTAACATGTCACTTCCACTCTGGTTTGGGGTGATAGAAGGGGGAAAAAGGTCAAATTAATACTGATATTATTTATTTTTTTATTTGTCATAACCATTGAAAATTCTTATTCTACCTAGCTGTGATTAGATTTAGTTAAAACTATTCTTTGACATTTGACCAGTGACCAAAAAAGTACACATAATATTTGAGTGGTTGTGCTTAAAAGACCAACTTAGTCACAACTTGAACACATATTCAGTTTTGACCTGGAATAGGAAGAAATCATTAATCATTCTGTCTGAACCAGAATTGAAAAGAATGCTGATAACACAGAGTTAAAAGAAACTAGTGCGAGCATGCAAGTGGAAAGCCCCTAAAGCCAGCACACGTCCAAACATGACCCACACGTGGCCAGTATGTCATTTGAGTGAGGTATTTGAATTGGCAAAGCATGCATGCCCAGTCATGCATTAGGCAGACAATCATTATGTAATCTGGCTAGAACTTTCCAAAAAAAAGAAACGTATGATTGGCTACCTGGAAAGTATTTAAGCCAGCGCGTTTTCACCCAAGGTGGAGACCAGCTCTCGCGCAGACCCGCTTCACATGAGCCCAGAGCTACTTCACAGGCTGGCCACTTGTGATCATCTCCCCGCCACCACTATCTCCCGGCTTACCCCATCCTTGCATGCTCGACTTCGTTCTGATCTACAACTCGTTCGCCTCCATCTACTAGCTACCGAATAGTTTGTTTTACAGCTGTCGTTGTAACCAAGCTTGACCTGCGCTATACTACTGTTACCTGGTGACATAAGTAAAGGAAAAATAAAAAGTTTTTTGCAACCATACATGTATTGACTGCCTGACTCCTTGCCGCTAGCCCCCACCTGCTCAATCGTGTCAGCCCAGACTGTGACCAGTCAACTTGGTCACTACACATTCAAGGTAAATGGTGACATAATAATTTTGTAATACATAGCCTTTTAAGGAAAATGATCTTTTGATATCTAGTAAACTGAGGTAATAGAGTTAATTTTGCCATTAATGACTTGCAGTAATTAAAATAATAAATCTAATGAAAACTCATAAACATTAATAAGCAGGAGTGCAGTAATTGAACTAAGGAAGAAAATATTTTAGGACATCACAGTGGGCAATAGTTTGGGCTGGAGGACCACCTAGGGATATTACGTGAACTGTTATAGGCCAGATCAGCACCTCTACCCTCTGCTCCCTACCCCATCCACAACAGTTCACCAAAACATCCTAAGTTGTCTGGGGGTGCCAGACAGAGTGTGCAGGTGGGGTCTGGGTCAGGACCCCCATGGACAGGGTATGCTTGGCCAGGCACATGGGATCCGGCCATGGACAGGTGAGGAGCAGCATCTGGGAGTGGAAAAGACAGGGGCAGGCAGGCAAAGCCTGAGTCAGGGACAAGATTGTGGGTGGTGACAGTGCAGGGTGGGCACCAGGGCTGAGGAAGAGCTGCAACTATGTGACTGAAGGCAGCACCATAGTCTGGAATGCCCCCTGCACCTGGGTGGCGTTGGGCTGAGGGACCAGGCACAGGCCAGATAAAATCCTCTGGCGGGCCAGATCCAGCACATGTGCTGTATTATGGCCACCCCTGTTCTAGTACTATCTAAGAAGTAGCAACATTAGCAATACATAGGTTTTGTGGAATTGTCAGACTCTCATAAAATAGGACTTCAGTGGGAAGGAATATCATTTTCCCAAGCTTTTCTTTAAAAGAAAAGAAATATAAATTAGGAATCTGGGCACTTCTACTTCATAGATTTCATAGACATTAGGGCTAAAAGGGACCTCATAAGATCATTAGGTCCAGTCTCCTGGACAAGGTGAAGGAAGTCAGCTAGGGTTAAAGGATCCCAGCAAGATAAGCATCCAAATGTTTCTTAAAAGTGTCCAGAGTAGGTGTTTGCATCACTTCTGGGAGGAGTCTGTTCCAGGCCTTGGGGGCTAAGGCAGTAAAGAAGTTTTTCCATATGTCCAGCCTAAAATAGTCTTGCAGGAGTTTGTGACTGTTGGACCTTGCCATCCTTTGGGGTTCTGTGATGAACAGGCATTCCCCCAGATCCTGATGCACACCTCTTATGTACTTATAGGCTGCCCCCAGGTCACCCCTGAGTCTGTGCTTCTCCAGGCTGAAGAGTCCTATGGCTCAAAGCCTCTCTTCATAAGGCCTGTTCTCTTGCCCTCTGATCATGTGTGTGGCTCTCCTCCGGACTCTTTAAAGCTTCTTGACATCCTTCCTGAACTGTGGAGCCCAGAATTGGATGCAGTACTCCAGCTGTGGCTCCATCGAGGCAGAGCACAGAGGGAGGATGATATCCTGGGTCTTGCTTGAGGTGCATCAGTAGATGCAAGCCAGAATTTGTTCACTTTGCCAGCTATGGTATCACATTGGTGCTTCATGTTCATTTTGTGGTCAGTCATGATCCCCAAGTTATTTTTGGTCATGGTGCTAGTGAGTGTAGCATTGCCAAGCCTACAAGTGTGATACAGATTTTTTTCCCTGAGGTCGAGCACCTTACATTTCTCCATACTGAATGCCATCAAGTTTTCATCTGCCCACCTTGCAAGCCTATCGAGGTTGGCCTGGGTCATCAGCCTATCCTCAGACGTGGACACTCTCCCCCAAAGTTTGTTGTCATCAGTGAACTTAGTCAGTCCACTTCTGAAACTAGTGTCTAGATAGTTTATAAAGATATTAAAGAGTACAGTACCAAGAACAGAGCCTTAGGAGACACCACTGGTCACTGAATGCCATATTGATTCAGTTCTGTCAACTACTACCCTCTGGGTCCAACCTCAGAGCCAGTTCCCCAGCCATGGAACTGTGGAGTAGCCGAGGCCACAGTTGCCCACTTTTTCCATAAGAACATCATGGGACACCAGGTAAAAGGCTTTTTTAAAGTCCAACTATGTGATATCAACCTCGTCCCTTTTTTCCAGGTGACATATCACCTGGTTATAGAAGGAAATGAGATTGGACAGGCAAGACCTACCTGCAACAAACCTGTGTTGGTTAGTTATCCTTCAACATGTTGCCTTCTGTTAGCCTGTCAAGAATGGTTTCTTTGATATTTTTTTCCAAGATCTTCCCAGGGATTGCCCTGTTTCCTGGTTTCTTCTTTCTTCCCTTTCATGAAGATAGGAAGCACATTGGCCCCTTCCAATCTTCAGGTACTTCACCTGAGCACGAAGAGTTCTCGAACATCCTTGCTAGTGGCTGCGCTATGATGTCTTCCAGTTCCTTTAGCACTGTTGTGTGCAATCTATCCAGACCAGTTGATTTGTGGGGGTCCAGCCTTTCAAGATGCTCCCTCATAAGATGTATGCCAATGGTGGGCATATATTGACCCTCACACTGGTTAGACAGGGTGGTCCCTTTGGGTTGGTGAAAAACCAAACCAAGTAATCATTAAGCAGATTGGCTTTTTCCTGGGTGTTGGTAATTAGCTGCCCCAACTGGTTTAGCAGGGGTCCAACGTTGCCCTTGTTTTTCTTTCGACTCCCCACATATCTGAAGAAGGGCTTTTTATTGTCTTTGATTCATATAACCAGTTTGAGTTAGGTTACGGCCTTAGCTTTCCTAGTTCACTTAGCGGTGTTTCCTGCCTTCCATCCTTTATAAGGTTCTCTTTTTAGATGTAGGAGGTCCATGAGTTCCCTGTGAGCCAAGGGGGTTGTTAAGCCCTTTTACCACCTTTCCTATGGGTTGGGATGGAATTCTCTTGTGCTTCTGGGATTGCTTCCTTAAGAAGCAACCACTAATCATGAACTCCCATTGCTGTCAAATCATGGCCTCTCAGGTCCTAGAGAACAGGCCTCCTGAGCTTATGAAAGTTGTCTTTCCTAAAGTCAAGAACTACTGCATTGCTGGCTGACTTGCCAGCTTTGTGATGAATAGTGAAAGTGATCCACCCACGGTCACTGTCATCCAGCTTCCTTTCAATACTTAGGTCATTGATTATATCATCTCCTTTGGCCAGTACCAGGTCCAGCAGTGCCTTACCTCTTGTCAGCCTATAAACTTCTTGAGATAGGTAGAGCTCATCCACACATGTGAGGAAACTCTGAAACTGATCAGATTTGGCCAAGTGCTGTTCCCATGAGATGTCCGGGTAGTTGAAGTCTCTCATCACAATCATGCACCAAGAGCGTGTAGCCTTGGCCAGTTCCATGGTGAATTCTTGGTCAAGCTCTTGTTCCTGATTTGGAGGTCTGTAGTAGGCGTCTACCATTGTATCCCCTTCACCACATTCCCCTCATATTCTAACCCAAAGGGTCTCCAGTCATCCTTCTTGGGTGGTGATTTCAGCTTTTGTTATGGAGTCTTCCAGCTATGCGCTTCTTCTTACTAACTGGTGATGGTGCTGGAAAAGAGCAGCAAAATTTATTCTACCTGCTTTGCATACCTACCTCTTTAAGTATATTTGATTCATCCATCATTACAAAATGCAGTGACCTCATATTTGTGATCCATAACCCACTGAAATTAATGGGAGTCTTTTCAATGACTTCACTCACCCCTTGGAAACCACCCTCCCTTACAATTTATCACCTTACCTTTATTGTTGATGGGCCTGCTAACATAAGGATTGCTCTTTATTTTTTGTTTGTTTTAAAATATGTTAAAATCCACATTTTTGAAGGATTTATGGAGGGTTTTTTAAGGGGCATTGTGGGGGGCATTATGTTTATGAAATTTAATCTCTTCAATTTTGCTAGTTCCTATATACCATGATAGGTTATATATCACAGTTTAACACTAATATTCTTAGTTTGATCATGATTTTAGTAACAATTTTTCATTATGGAATTTATTGGATAAGTTTATTCCTTTAGATTAACTACTAATTATTTCACTGATAGAATTCCAATTGCTACTATCTATGGAAATATGAAATAAATTAAACTGCTCATTGCTTTTGAAAAAAACTTAAGTTATTAATGTGTGCATCTCTGAGTCCTTGTTTATTTCCCTTCATTATAAATGATTTATGTGATTCATTAAATTCTGGTAATTATCATTTTAGACTCATAACTCTGTTATTTATGTAAGCTTTGCTAGTGTTGATGAAGTACACTCTGATTTACAAGACAGGTTTGATAAGTTGTATATACTAGATAATGAAGCCAGTCAAATTATCTTAAAAGGACAGTAAGATGCATTGTATGCTATTTCTTAATCTACTATAGCTTGATATTACAAAATAAATACAGAGGATCAAAGTCTCTTATGAGAACTTTCTGAAGGAAAATCTTGGAGAGAAAGCTTGAATACATTTTGTAAATTTATAGATTAAACAGTTGTTAAATAAATGTGAAAAGCTGTGCAAACACAACATTATGTGTTAATCTGAAAAATAGAGCATAAACAGGCTACTTTTAATTGATAAAACTCTTTACAAGTTGATGCATCAGTTACAAAAGGACAATGTTTAACTGGACCAGTCAGTGATGTAAGACCCACTGAATCCCCCTTCTTTCTTCTTCTTCAAGCCCATAGCTCTTAAAGGCCAGGAATTAGTCCAGCAATTATTGTTGCCCAGCTCAGGATTGCTGTCACCAGCAGGAGATCAAGAAAACAGTCATAAACCTGTGTCTCAAGTACTTTTAGAATGTCCAGCTGCAAAGAAAATTCACAGTAGGATCAACACTGCTTCTTTTTCTGCTATGTCTTTCAGCCCTCATATACATCTTAAAACAGCAGCATTCACCAGTGAACAGAAAATCTCAGCAGTGATTCTAAGTTTTACAGCATATCTATTTTTCCAGTGTCTTCCTAGAATATATCCAATTTCTGAATCTCTTCTTGGCTAGGGACAGAAGTTACACATAACCCAGTTTAAGTGATCAGAAAGTGGTTTAAACCTGTAATTGTCAAGAGATCCATCAATGCCAAGCTAACCAAACTTCTGAATGCCAGTCAACATGGCTTTGTGACTGGCAGGTCTTGCCTGACCAACCTCATCTCCTTCTATGACCAGGTAACATATGCCCTGCACAAGGGAGATGATATGTTCGTCATTTATCTGGACTTCAAAAAGGCCTTTTATATAGTTCCCCATGATGTCCTCATGGTTAACCTGGGGAGCTGTGGCCTTGATCATCATACAGTCCAATGGCTAGGCAACTGGCTATGGGGTCAGACCTAAAGAGTACTAGTTGAAAGGAACAAATCAATGTGATACACGGTTACTAGTGGAGTCCTTTAGGGCTCGGTACTCGGGTCAGTACTCTTTCATCACCAATGATGAAACATTTTCATCACCAATCTAGATTCAAGAGTAAGATGTGAACTGGCCTAGTTCACAGATGATACCAAATTATGGGGGAGGGCCATCACACTGTAGGACAGGCTGGGAATACAGGCTGAATTGGACACACTGTCAAGGTGGGATTACCAAAACCAGATGGCCTTCAATTCAGAGAAATGCAAAGTGCTGCACCTCAGTAGGAAGAACCCTCAGCATAATTACAGGCTCAGCAGTACTACATTCACTAGCACCATGACCAAAAGGGACTTGTGTGTCTTGATTGACCACAAGATGTATATGAGCCACCAATGTGATGCAGTGGTGGGCAAAGCTAACCAAATTCTGGCATGCAGCCATTGATACATCTTATGCAAAACCAGGGAAGTCATTCTCCCACTTTACTTGGCCCTGGTGAAACGACAGCTCAAGTACTTTATCCAGTTTTGGGGACCCCACTTCAGGAAAGATGTGGAGAAGCTTGAGAGAGTCCAGAGGAGAGCCATTTGTATGATCCAAGGCCTGGAGAGAAGGATGTATGAGGAGAGGCTGAGGGACTTGGGACTCTTCAGTCTGGAGAAGAGGAGGCTCAGGGGGGACTTGGTGGCAGCCTACAGCTTTATAAAAGGGGTATATCAGGACCTGGGAGAACATCTGTTTACTATAACTTCCCAAGGGATAACAAGGTCTAATGGCCATAAATTCCAAGAAGGCCATTTTAGACTGGATATAAGAGAAAGGTTCTTAACATTTCATGTGTCCAAGGTCTGGAACAAACTCCCCCCAGTGGTGGTGCAAGCACCTACTCTGGACTCCTTTAAAGAACATCTGGATTTATTTCTTGTTGGGGTCACTTGATCCCAGCTGACTTCCCACCTATGGTGAGGGGGGCTAGAGCTAATGATCTCATGAGGTCCCTTCCAGCCCCTAATGTCTATGAATCTATGAATCTACAACATAAATAATAACTATAAAGGAAATTCACAGCCAAGCTAAAGGTGCAACAAAATAGCTTTCCAAAAAAGAACTGTAACATAATTATAAATATTTTCTGTATAGGTATATTAGATGAGTGTGCTGTTGTTTGGAAGTCTGAGTCAACATTAGAGCTATCACCAAAAAACGTGTTTTTTAAGAGTCAACATTTATACCAGGATCCTCCAGGTATACATGTACCTGAAAATTTTATGCCTTCTTCCCACCCTTCCTTCTCCCCACAGTCTTCTCTAAAAGGGAAGATCAGATTGGAGACAAGAATCATTGTCATCCTGGAAGGAGTTGAAGAGAAATTGAAAACTATCTCCCCTTCCCTCTCTTGTTTATTTTACTCATTCCTAAGAGATAGCAGTATATTTTCTATGAAGATATATACTGAAGATCATTAGTCCACAACCTATCTAGATTTGTCAATGACTAACTTCAGGGAGTGGCCAAAAATTAACCAATTGTACAATTAATTCTCTATTTCTCCATCTGCTAATGGAGAATGTGGTATAGATTTTTAGTTAGTTTGGTAGAGTGTAACTTTTTTTTCTTTAATGAATAGGTTTATTAGCTGAAAGATGTTTGGAAATAAATCTTTACCTTAAAAAGCATTCTAAGATACAGTGGGAAAGTTTTGGTGGGAACATTACCAACAGGAAATCTTATTTTTGTATTTCTGAAAAAGGCAAGTGTTGGGTTTTAAAAGAATAAATGGTTTTATCCTAAGAAAAGGAATATTTTTATAATCAAGTAAGTTGTGATGGAGATAGTTTTTAAATTAATGTGAGTCAAACTAATGAGCAGGGAAGTGAAATTCTTATAAAGGCAATTTGGCAAAGCCTTTACAGCTCTGACAGAAGGGAAAAGAAAAAGCCATTTTGTTTTCCAGTTAATTGCCTTGAGTTACAGTCTTGGTACAGCTCACATTTATTGTTTTGTAGACTGAAAATGTGTAATATTTATCATTATTGTTTGGATTTAAATCTACAACTGGAGTCAAGCATACCACCTGAGGGGTTTAAGGGACTAAAGACAGCACTATAAAACACTCAAAGAACTCAGTCTAGTAACATGCCAGAAGCAGTTAAAGAAGGATAGTTTTCTGTTCAAGTAACCTGACACAAAAAATCATAGATTAAAGGAATGGACACATGAATGATTTGCTGTGAGATTCAGAAGGCAGTCAGGGCAAGGGGACTCAAGGGTGTAATTTACAGAATTTTAGATATTCCATCATAACTGCTCATGCATCTACTTTTACCCTGTAGTAGTCAAAAGGCAACCTAAAGGACCTTATCCCTTTTTCCTATGAACTACCAATGGTTAGCTTTTATTTGCCAACAGGTAAGGAAATGCATGTGGTCAGTTACAGCAGAGTAGCCAACAGACTGTAGAACTCTGCCTTTTACAATTCTGTGATACTTCTCATATGCTTTGTTTGTCTAGTCTATGCAGAATGTAAATTCTTGAGAAAAGAGACTGTGGTTGGTCTACACAAGATGTTTACTGTGGAGCAGCCTAATTATCTCTTCAGTAAAGTCCCCATGTCTAGACATGTGGGCCTATTAGGATTCAGTAAGCTAATAAACACTGCCATAGGTTGGTACTTGTAAATACAGGTACTATCCTGTGGCAGTCTTTTTTACTATGCAGCAACACATGTGTAGCCCCAGGGCTGGCTAAGGGATAATGGTGTTTCAATGTGGGAGCTGCCTGTTGGCTAGCCCTGAAGTAAAGCACCCTCATGCCCCAGACAGTAGGACTCTGTGAAATTTTGACAGGTGTTTTGTTACGAAGCAGTTTTGGCACATTTCGATCTCAAAACAGCAAAATTGAGATGAAGCAAAAGGCTTTGAAACAGCTTTGAAATGAAATGAGGGCACTCAAAATGTTTTGAAAGTTTCAAAACATGTTGAGTTTCAAAGCCAGGCTTACTTGCAGCTAGATAAAAACTAAGGAAAGGAAGGGGGAAGAGCTAATCTGATACTGAAATCTAGCTCTTTGATTCCCCAGCTCTCTGACCATTTCCCCAGCTCTTCCTAGGGGGCAAGGGCTCCCAATATGGGGTTCCAGCAGGCTGCTGCTGCTACAAGCTGAGCCAGTGGTAGCTGCTTGGTGCACCCTGCACCAAGTGCTGGGAAGATTGCAGTGCTACCACTAGCCCCAGCCTGCTGTGGCAGCCTGCTGAAACTTGGCTGGTAGATCCAGAGTCCTGTGCCCCCTGCAAAGAGCTGGGGGAATAATCAGAGAGCTAGGGAATTGAACTGGAGGCTGAGGAATTGAACCAGGAGCTGGGGAATGTAGCCAGGAGCTGGGGACTGAGGAATTGAACTGGGGAATTGAACTGGGGGCTAGGGAATCAAATCAGGAGTTTGGGAATTGAAGTGGGGATTGGGAAATTGAACCTGGGTCGGGGATTAAATTGGGGCTGGGGAATTAAGCTGGGGAATGGAACCGGGAGCTCTGCCTGGCACCCAAGTCTGCCCAGTGCAGCCCACACCAAGCACCAGGAAGAACCCAGTGCTGGCGCTAGCCCCAGCTGGTAGCAGCAGCCTGCTGTCATCCTGCATACAGATCCAGGGGCCTGCACCCCCCCAGGAGGGCTGCAGGGCTGTGCCAGTCTCCTCCTGGGGGGAGTGAGCCCTGGGATCTGTGAGAGGGATGACAGCAGGCTACCACTGTCAGCAAGTGATACTAGTTTTGCTTTGAACAATTTGAGGTACAATTTCACAAAACTCCTGCACCTATCTCCTTACACCTTGACAGGCTTTGTGCCCTCAGAAAGGGCTACCATCTCAACAATTTTCATCCAAATCAGGCAAGAAATGACAAATTTATAGACATTTTAGTGAATCCACATTATAGCCTATGGGCAAAAGATCGAAACATGTTGAAACATTATCAAAACAGCTTCGATGAAATGAAACATAACAGTGCTTCGAAACAGCAAAAAGAAACACTTTCCCTTTGATACGGTGAAATGTAAGTCAAAACAAAATGATGCTGTTTTGCACAAGATTGGTCAGAGCAGCCCTGGATTGACAGGTTGACTCCCTGGCCCCACAGCCAGCCAGGGCTGCTTCACCTTGGCTCAACATGCTGTGGTTCTAGGCACACATGTAAATGCAGTGCTCAGGAGCAATACATTCTGGAACAATATTTGCTGGAGTTTACTGTGTTGTATTAATGTCGTATGTAAATGCACCCAGTATCTATGTGTTTATATTTAGTATAATGTGATCCAGGTATGAGGTGGAATTGCTAGGTGCTCCTGTAATACAATACATTTAATAATAGTAATCTGTAGGGCTATGCAAAGCTTCAGGTGGTGATTCAATTCACAGGAGATTTGGCTTGATTGGACTCCAACCTAGTAAGTACTAGGGGGGGGGGAAAGAGGGCTGTAGGAGGAGACTGGGGGGACCCCTGCCCGCCCTCCTGAACACCCCCAATTCCCCAATCCCTCTCCCCCCTCACCCACTCCCCCAGCTCCCTCATGGCTGCCCCTGATCCCCACCCCTCTCAGCTCCCAATACCATAAAAAAAAAGCCCCAGCTCACCCAGTGCTGCCAGGTGGGGGGGCAATCCCCTTGCCCTCCACTGCCCCACACTGCATGGGGGTCTCTGCATGAGTTCCCCAAGCCCTCTTTGCTCCCCCAGCCCCACCATGGCTGCCCCAGTCAGGCCAGCTTTAGCCCTTTAAAAAAAAAAAAAGCCAAGAAAAACCCAAGGACTCACTGCTCCTAGTGCAGCCTCAGCGCTCCGGGGCTCATACAGAGCCCCCCACATCACGCAGGGCAATGGGGGGCAGCAGTGGGCAGCAGGGATTGCCCCTACTTGCAGGGACTGTGAGTCTGGGGGTTTTCTTGTTTTTTTTTTTTTTAAAGGGCCAGAGCTGGCCATGGTGGGACAGGAGGAGTGAGGGGGGAGGTCATGGGGCTTGTGCAGAACCCCCCAAGCAGCATAGGAGAGTGGGGGGCAGTGGGGATGCCCCCATCTGGCAGCACCTGCTGAGTTGGGGCCTTTTTTTAACAAGTGCCAGGAGCTGGGGCCGGCGGGGCAGCCATTGCCAGGCTGGGAGAGGGATAGGTGATGGGCCTGCCTGATTCAGAGTTTTGGAAATTCAGCAGCAGCTGAATCTCTGAATCAGATTTGGCCAAATTGAATAGGGACAGTGATTCAAATCACCAGATCAAATCACTGTCCCCCAAATAGGCTGAATCCAAAGTGAATACTAGCTGCTTTGCATAGGCCTAGTAATTAGTAGACCTCTGTGAATAGAGAAGTATTTGATTCAGATTCGGATTTGGCTAATTTGGAAGACAGTGATTCAATTCAGAGATTCAGATCACTGTCCCGAATTGATTCGGCTGAATCAGCTTTGGAAGATTCAGAGAGATTTGGAGATTTGGCCATAGACTGTAATGGGGAATCACTGAAATACCTATAACTTTGCCATATTTTTGCAGATTTGAATAAAAACAGCAGGCATGGTATCCACTTAATAGGGTATAAAGCCTGACAAATGTCAAGGAGATAGGTGCAGGGGTTTCTAGGAAACTGTACCTCAAAATACTGAAAGCAAAACTCATGTCATGTATGTGTGTTACAGCAGAATTGGATGAAAACAGCTGGCATGGTAGCTCCTTGTAAGTGCATGAGGCCTGCCAAGTTTCAAAGAGGTAGATTCAGGGGTTTCTGGGAAACTGCATCTCAAGTTGCTGACAAGCAAAATGTATGACATGCATGACTTTGTGTGTGTGTTAAGGCACAGAGTGATGAAAACAGCAGGCATGGTAGCCCCTGATGAGGCCATGAAGCCTGCCAGGTTTCAAGGCAATAGGCAATAGGTACAGGGGTTTCTGGGAAACTGCACCTCAAGATGCTGACAAGCAAAGCTTGTGACATATGTTACTTCGTGTGCGTGTTAAGGCACAGCGGGACGAAACCAGCAGGGATGGTAGCCTGTAACAGGGAGGCTTCCCCATACTCAGGAAGAAACAGCTCACAAACGGGACAGAAAGGCTGCAGACAGAGGCTTATGTGCTCTTCCTGTGTCCCTCCCCCAGAGCACTATGATTGGAAGGGGACTCAGGAAAAGATCAGAGTCACTGGCCAGCTACAGATATCAGTCTTTCCCCCCCTGCTCCCCCACCCTCTTCTCAGTTTTTGTTCCCCTGAAAGACCACCTTCTGTATCTCCAACTCTCTGAATCTGTTTCCAAATATTTTCTGAATCAATTCAGAGGCTTCAAAACAATTTGGAGGGTTTTTTTGGTCTCCTGATTTGATTCACGTTCGGTGGTTCAGCCTCCGAACTGGGCCAAATCTCCTCTGAATTGACTCGGTGACCAAAGCTTCTCACACCCCTAGTATTTAGTAAATTGTTAATACCAATTTCAGCAAAAAGCAGTACTCTAGTAAAAATCAAACCAGTCCCCATAGGTCAACATAAAAGGAACATCATCCAGGAATTCAATGAAGTTTCTAATTTCTGTATACATAGGGGGGGAAACACACAGACACATATGTGTCCATACACATGTACTGAAGTTGAATAACAAAGCATTCAGTATATACTGTTCTTTTGTAAGTGCTCTTGGTATGATACTTCAGTGTAATTTAGAGGTGCATATTACATATATAGTTCTATATGTTCTGCCTATAAAAAACTTTCTAGTGAAAAAGGATAGGAGGCATTAGCCGGGTGATTGATTTTTTTAAATGTACTTTTCATTAAGAGAAATATAAACATGAATTGTTTATTTAAGCTAATCAGTTTTGATGAGAAAAAAGTATGTTGATGTGATTTAGTGTAGCTTCCTAATCCATGCAGAACCTAATCAGGTCACCTTGTGATAGCTGCAGTAGATGGTAGTACTGGGAGATGAATTTATATACTTTGCTGATCAGTTAACTGTACGTCTGTTTCCGGAACTCTCACATGTTGAAGGGTAAAGACACAAATAATAAACCAGTGAGAGCTGGAGATGAAATTCGTTCTGGGAATACATTCAGTAAAAATTCCATTGTATATTCTGAAGCAGCAAATGCAACAGTACCAAGACCTGCAATTAACATACCTCCTTAGAAGGGCATGTGTAGGGTATATTTTCTGCATCTTGGTCCCAGGTTTGCCAGTGAAAACAAAGAGCTCTGACAGAAGTAATTTTTGGCATGCAATCGGATCTTTGAAAGTGCTCTACAGCCATGCCCTGAAAGAAATGCATGGTTGCAGAGTACTTTCCTAATATCATGACAAATTAACTCTCATTACATGAGGGTTCAGATGAAGTCATTCCAAAGCAGGGTGCCTTCATTAACTTCTGTCTGATTGGGACTGGGCTGGGCTGCTGTCTGCATGATGGGAGTGGGAGAAAGGAAGGGATGGAGCTCTAAGCTGGGGTTTACTTGGGTGGGGACAGATACATTAGAGCCCTGCCTCAGGGGGTGTTCCAATACATGCCCCCCTCCAGCACAGGCTAGGCAAACCTCAGTTTGGAGCTCCATCCCCTCCCTTTTTCTCCCTTCCATCATGCAAAGTACACTGGAGTGGGGAGGGTGGGGCAGGCTGGGAGACAAAGCTAGGGGAGAAAGGCTGCAGAGAAGCAGCTCTTCTTGTATCAGCTCCAAAATGGAGCCCAATCTCCCCGCCACCCCCTGACCCAATAACAAACATCTGTTGGGTTGGGGGGGTCACTATAACTCATGGTGCTTTCTGTTAAGCACCACAAATTACAGCAGGGAGCTGCTGCCTGTCTGTCAGCACCCAAAAAGATTGGGATGACTGTTACTAGAAGTAGAAACATTGAATCTCTGAAGAGTTTTTCTTCTCTTCTTGATAAAGAAACTCCTATGTGCTCCAGAGAAATATTAGCACATGGTACACCTTTCAAATTTTTTAGAAGTAGTCCTACTTATTATCTATCCTTGTAATTAGAGACCAGCTTATGCTGTTTCAATGTACTAATTTACCTTTAATCAAATAGCAAATATGTAAATAGCTTAGCATAATTTGATTAAAACATGTAGTATTCTCTTTGATTGATGCTGGCCTCTGGATCATGTTCTTTGGTGTTTACTCTTTGGTGCCTTGGAACAAAACAAAAAAAATACATATTGAACTGTAATGAATTATTAGCATAAAAGAGAGCATGAGCGTTCTGTGTTCTGAGCCTGACACCAATGTTCCTGTGGTGAACAAGTAAAAAACTTCATTTATAGCTCTATGAGGAAGCTAAAGGTCTAAGGTCAACATTTCTTTTCAAGCTTTACCGGTGATTTAAAAGATAAGGGTACAAAGCAGGGCTGTTTTCATTTCATTAACTGGATTATATTT
Organism: Crocodylus porosus; assembly: GCF_001723895.1. Taxonomy (NCBI): domain Eukaryota; kingdom Metazoa; phylum Chordata; order Crocodylia; family Crocodylidae; genus Crocodylus; species Crocodylus porosus. Next base: position 170,218,313 of record NW_017728886.1, on the reverse strand, counting down.
GAATACTATTGAACTTTATTTTTAATTAAACTCTTCATAATCCTAATGGGAAGGTTGGGCTGCAATCAAAGAAGAGAATTTGATAGAAATTAAAGTTCAGGTTTTCACTGTAGATGAAGCAATATCACCGTTTTCTGATATTTTCATATTTTTGCCATTAACTTCCTATTTGAAAACTACATCTGAAAAGCAACATCAGTCTTTTTACCCAGAACACTGCTAATAATTTAAACAAGCAGTCCTTACTCAGACAAAACTCTCATTAAGTTCAACGGTAGTTGTGCCTGATGAAGGTTTTCAGAATTGAGCCTGTAGTTACTACTGCATGAAGGCTGGGGGCACAATTCTGGTATCCTGAGTCTAAGAATACTCCAACACTTCTTGACTGGGAAACCGATTAGAAATGACTGAATTTGGAAAGTAGGACATAACTCAACTTGCATGATATTTTTTTAATGAAGTATATTCAGAATATACCTTGTTCACTTATTTGACAAGTATAATTTATTTTATTTCTGATGTTAGTTCAATGTTTTCTGTAACATATGGAAAAGTTATGAAGTTTTAATAATGTGAAACCTTGTTAAAGCAGTCTATTTTCCCGTCATTTTCAAGAAGGTGGGACAGATTCTTATTTTTTTGTATGAAAACTATGGTGTATTTTTGTGTCTGCATATACATACACAAGCCAAATATAAGTTTATTATTTCACCTAAGCCCAAATATGGTCACCTTATTTATGAGTCATTCTACTTAAGTCAAAGGCAGTGTTGCATAGAATGTTATTAGTGCAGTTATCACAAGCTATGGGAGTGTGTGCTGCACTGATTCAATAGTCATGTCTCATCCCCATCCTAGCCCCTCATCTTATGCCAGTTCTCTTACCTAAGTAGTCTGGGACTCTAATTTGCTCAAGCTGCTCATCTCAGTTCCTCTCACCTTGCCTGAGGATTCAGCAAAAATAGATTGAGGCAAGGATCTTGGAAGAAGGAAGTTGAGACTGAGAGTTACATTTGACTAGGGCCTGGGACTGGTGTGGCAATTGCTAGGGATGAGAGGTGAGAGGTCTGAGAAATAGGAGGGAAATGAAGGGGATATGGAGCTATTGGGTGCCTGTACATGAGCCAGAAGTCTGCTCCAACATGCTGTAACTACAGTGCATCAGCTCACACTCAGTTAATCAAGTCTGCTGGTACATGCTAATTAGCACAATTCAGCCAGCCCCCATGAGAGAGAACCGGCATTATGGTTATAGGTTAGGGGCTGATCCTCTCAGTGGCACAGAGGCAGAGAGGGATCTTGGAGTCAGGATTAACTCCAGGATGAATATGAGTCACCAATGAGACGAAGCAATAGGCAGAGCCAACCGCACACTGTCATACGTCAACAGGGACATCACTAACAGGTCCAGAGAGGTCTTGCTCCCCCTCTGTGTGGCGCTGGTCAGGCCGCAGCTGGAGTACTGTGTCCAGTTCTGGGTGCTGCACTTCAAGAAGGATGTGGAGAACCTGGAGAGGGTCCAGAGAAGGGCCACTTGTATGGTTGAGGGCCTCTGTGGCCAGCCCTATGTGGAGAGGCTAAGGGACCTGAATTTCTTCAGTCTCCACAAGAGGAGACTGAGGGGGGATCTTGTGGCTGCCTACAGCCTTATCAGGGGCCAGAAGCAGGGACTTGGGGAAAGTCTGCTCCCAAGGGCCCCCCTTGGAGTCACCAGGAACAATGGGCACAAGCTGAGGGAGGATAGGTTTAGGTTAGATATTAGGAAGAACT
>NW_017728886.1:170210750-170216443 GCF_001723895.1 Crocodylus porosus | reverse complement strand
CTTCCCTGGAAATCTTCAAGAGGAGATTGGATAGGCACCTGGCTGGGGTCTTATGACCCCTGCCACCCCCAATGCTCCTTCCTGCCCATGGCAGGGGTTGGGCTAGATGATCTTTCTAGGTCCCTGCCGACTCATTGATTCTATGATTCTATGTCTTGTGTTTCAGCTTCCCCATGCTTCAAAATGGTGGTGGGGGCACCTTAACTAAAGATCTTTTGACAAGCTTTAGATAAAACATCCTCTGCCACTATTTTGACACATGGGAGCACTGATACATGAGACGCTGTGGGCACTTTAATTAGAGTGGCTCTCAGAGCTGCTCTAATTAATGTGTCCCCTCCCACTCCCCACCACCACTGGAGCCCATGTAAAAATCCCCATTCCATCCAGAGCAGGTGGAGCCCATGTGAGATGCTTGGGGTGGTGAGATGGAGACTGGCTAAATGAGGAGCTTGGCTCATAGGTTCTTAAAAATGTTAATCTGAAGTAAAAGGAGGTGAGACTTTTTCACATGTCAGCTCCTATTCAGTAATTGTCTGTGTACATGCTTTTACCTTGTAGTCAATGAAAGAAAGCCAATTCACTTATATGGCACCTATAGACATGCAGCAAGGCTGCTCCAATGTGTTGTAATTACAGTGCATCGGAGCAGACTAAATTAATCGAGTCTGCCAGAACGTGGTAATTACTGAAGTCCAGCAGACTCCAGCATCATGTGTATCAGTGTCCCCACACTGAAAAGTAGTGGTATTTAACTGTAGATGAAGCATTATCATTTGATGAGCTTTAGTTGAAGTGCCCCCACTGCTATTTTTCAGCAGTGGGCTGCTGATACACATGACACTCTGGCCACTTTAATTAGAGTGGAACCCCACTGCCCACATCTCTCCAGGTCGAAAATGACCCATCCACTACCACTGTCTGGGTACAGCCCTCCAGCCAGTTGGTGACCCATTTGACTGTGTAGGTGTCAACACCACAGTCCCCCAGTTTCTTAATGAGAATGGGGTGCGAGACAGTGTCAAAGGCCTTCCAAAAGTCCAGGAAGACTATGTCCACTGCTACCCCTGCATCTAAGGAATTGGTGACCTGGTCGTAGAAGGCCACCAGGTTGGTTTGACAGGACCTGCCTCAAATGAACCTGTGTTGGTTGCCCCTAAGCATAACCTCCCCTGCTGACCCTCATGGACATGTGCCAGACTAATTCTCTCAAAAAGCTTACACAAGATTGAGGTAAGACTAACTGGCCTATAGCTTCCTGGGTCCTCCTTCCTCCCTTTTTTGAAGATGGGAACCACATTGGCCCTCTTCCAGACCTCTGGCACCAACCAGAGCAGCACGAGTGTTCGTAAAGCCATTCCAGGGGTCCCACAATGTCCTCAGCTAATTCCCTCAGCACTCCGGGGTGGAGATCGTCCAGACCAGCTGATTTAAATACATCCAGTCCCTCCAGAAGTTCCCTGACTAGATCCTCCCTGACCCTTGGCCTAGGTGTGCCTCCCCTGGGGTCTGAGGGGAGCCCAAAGCAGGGGCTGATCTGGTCCCTGCTCAGGAAAATGGAGGAAAAGAAATCATTAAATAGGTTAGCTTTGTTGTCTGGTGTGATGACCAAATTTCCTAGTGTGTCTTGCAGGGGCCCCATGTTACCTGGTACCTTCTTTTTGCCCCCTATGTATTTAAAAAAGGACTTCTTATTGTCCTTGATCTCGGAAGCTAGTCCCAATTCCATCTCTGCCTTGGCCTTCCTGCCTGCCCCCTCCATCCCTGATCAACCTCAGTATAGTCCTCCCTGGTGATGGCCCCTCCCTTCCATTGGGTGTTTGCCTTCCTTTTAGCTAGAAGATATTCCTGGATGCTTTTGGTGAGCCATGGGTGCTTTTGTGCTCTTCTGCTCCCTTTGATCCGTGTTGGGATTAACTCCCTTTGGGCTTGGAGGATCGTCTCCTTAAGAAGCAATCACTCTTCTTGGACACCTGGCTCCCCTCGCCTCTGGGACCTCAGTGCTTCCCTGACTATTCTCCTTAGCTCATTGAAGTCTGCCCTCCTGAAATCTAGGGCTGCTGCCTTGCTGCAGGCCTTTGCCACCTTGTGCTAAATGGTGAATTCCAGCAGGTGATGATCACTGTCGCCCAGATGGTCGAGCACCCACAGCCCCCTCATCAGCCTTTCCTTTGTGGTAACCTATTCCTAAGCCCATGTCTAACACCTCTGAACCAGTTGAAGGGAGTGTGGAGAGAGGAAACAAATCACACAAAGAGCCAGGCTGGAGGAGAAGAATTTGAATTGGCTAAGCAAGGAGACTAAAAAAGGAAATTGTGGCAGTGGCATGAGTAATATTCTTTGGTATTTCTGGATACTTTAAAGACCTATTTACCACCCCACCCAAAAACTTGATGTTAGGATTCCTGTTCAAGACCATGCTTGAGCTGTACATGCCAATTGTATTTTTGCACACAGACCTCATTTAGAGCCACTTTCAGAATTGTGGTAGGAGTTGTAGCGTGGTGGGAATTGGTGTAGCCTTGCCTGTTCACATCAGGTTTGAAGGATCTGTATATACTGTGAGCTTCTTAATGTTTTTATTTTCTCCCTCCTAGTGCTAGCATGCCATCATTTCTTACAGGCTCCTTATCTAAAGCCATCTTTGGCTGTCAGTCTGAAAGCTAAGTCTGAACTTTATGGATCACCTGTAATCCTCAACTTTGTGTTAACTTGAGAGGTGTGAACTGCAGTCACTGAGTTGCACTTCAGTAGAAGAGGCTTGTAAGTGTTCTTGTGTTTATTAACTGTATGGATTTGTTTGTAACACAGAAGGATGTCTGTTCCTTTACCATTTCTTTAACTCTATGAAATCTTCTGCCTTGTAGCATTTCTTGAAGTTTCTTATTATTACTATAAGCTGATCCATGGAAGTGGGGAGATGGTTTTCAGTGAGATTGTTGTTTGGCACATTTCCAATAAGCTCTTTTATTAGTATTGCTTTTCCCCTATTTTATTTAGCTTTAGCAATCTTCTGATTGCTTTTATGGCTTGCAGTCACACAGTCTATAGTGAGTAGTTGGCCCCATGCCCCACCCTTTGATACATTATAGAGTTTGCAACTGTTTGGAAAACAATTTTTTTTTTTATCCATTTCTTCATAAAACCATCAAGTAAATATTTGCCAGGTTCAGTTTACAAGCTAAAGTTTTTACCTGGCTCTATTAGAGAAAGAAAAAGACCTTGCAGTGTAGAATCAACCTGGATGCTTTTGAAGGACACAGGCATTTTAGAAGTAGTCTGGTACACTGGTAAGGAGAATTTAAGAAAAAATCAAACACAATAATAGAATCTTTTGTTTGCGGATCCAGAATATATGCCCTCGGAATTCATTAAACCTCATTTTTCTTTTTAAATACTTAAGGTTGAAACATTTGCAAGAAATAAACTCAGAAATAAATGAACAGAATATTCTTTGTTTACTTATTTTGAAATAAAGATGATCATTCACCAGAAGTATACATTTCATGTGGATATACATTCTAGTTAACAGTTTATATTACATTTTTATTGCAAAACACTACATTTGATATAACTGCCATATCCCATGCTACCCATGACAGTTTTAACAAACCCACTTCCTAATAAATATTTCTGGCACCGTTATTGTGTCTATTTATTTATAGGAAAGTGCTTTGAAATGTCATACTTTTCAGTACTATTCTCTCCCCACCATGTCTGCTCCCAAAGCAACAGATTTTGTGCAAATAAAAGGTTACATTTTACAGTGAGAACCTACAAGGGACATTCAGATGTCAGTGTATATATAACAAAAACTGCCTTACTTCTGGACTACCTTGTGTTGTTGAATGCAGAAGAATAAGCTTCACCTGTTAAGCAAACAGATTTTCAAAAATTCTAGCTACAAAAAAAAAAAAGTTGCTCTGGTTGTGGTTTCATAGAGTTTGTGCCTCATCTGATGACCACATGAAATGATGGTATACTTTTTCCCAAGTCTCACTTCATGCATGAATAAACCCTTCAGATTTTTCTTCCGTAATCAAGTTTGTAACGTCTGCCTTGCCATACAAATACAAGTCCCCTAATAAAATGGTGTGACTTCCAGAAGTGTTTTGTATTAAACTGTTTAAACCCAGCTACCTTCCTTCAAAGAACTGTCTCCAGTGTATCTGCCCTTTTAATTTCCTTAAGACTAAAAACAATTATAAAGATTTTTTTTTTATAAACTTGGTTGGTTTTCTTTAATCCCTCTTGAATGTCTATTTTAAAGATTTCATATACTGTTTCTGCAAATTTTAAAAAATGATTTTTTAGCCACTGTGAGTTATTTAAAAGTTCATGTAAATACAGCTGGAAGCTGACATCAATTGAACTACATAGCCGTTTGAGTGGAAATTGCCAAACAACTTTGAAGGAAAAGATTAGGTTTTTCATTTAAAATATTTTCAAAATAAGTTAATTGAAAACCTTTTTTTTTCACTATTTAGTATTCATGTTGCCAGTGTCAGACAATTCTAACCTAACCATTGTGTTCAACATTCACATAACTGTCTTGTTGTGTAGTTCAGGTAATAAAGGGAAGGGAAAGGGGAAATTTTTTTACAGAGCTGACAAGGTTCTTTGGGTACATCCATTATCTTTTATTAGACCAACTCATATAGTTGGAAAAATTACTCTTTGCAAGTTTTGGGGTATGAATACCCTTTGTCAGGCTGACGAAGTGTCTGCGGTTGGTCTGTGATCTTTCTGGATTGAGTAATAAAGCAGTCAGAGGCCAGTACCTATGCAAGAAAGCCAGTCAGTTAAAATGTAAATTGAGGTAGTCATTAGGAGAAAGACAGGTGTGGGGGTGGAGGGAAAGGGAAATGAATGTAGCTGTAGTCAGTGGATGATAGACAGGAGTGGGAAAGGGAATGAATATAGCTGGTAAAAAGTGGACAGGTTATCTAGGGAGTCAGATGTTAGGCAGGTTATAAGCTGTCATAAATCTAAGGTTTATATTTGGTCCATGATTTTTTGTAACCAGTAGCTCAATAAAGTGACGTTCATAGGCTTGTCTGTGAAAGGTGTTTTGTAAATTCCCTTTGAGGGAATTAGAACTCAGAGATTGAAGAGAAAGTGGATTTTTTGTGAGAAATATGCCCCCACAGGTAGTTGGGCATTATTTTCTTTGATACATTTTGGTATGCGTTCATTCTGATGCACAGTTGTTGTTTGGTTTCTCCTACGTATTTTTCATCAGGGCATTTGGTGTACTGGATGAGATCTGTTACATTGCTGGAGGTTCAGGTGTAAAGTCAAAGAAAGTTAATGGCTCTGTTGTGGGGTGTAGTAATTATGGGGGTGGTGGAGATGTGTTAGCAAGTTTTATATCACCAAAGCACAAGTGGTGCTATTAACAGAGCAGCACACCTGAACCAGTCCTTGTTACTGAGGCAGTGTATCACAGTGGCAATGCCCCTTGAAATCTGGGCCACTTTTTCTTGCAGATAGTGAAGAAAACCTTGAAAGGCAATGCTTTTTTTTGTGGCTCTACAACAGTGATATAAATGGAGCCTGGCTCTGCAGAATCAATAGACCTTAAATGGTGATGAATACCCCAGGTAGTGGTCAGTGAATCTGTTTCTATGGTTACAAATTAAGTTACTGTGGTTTGAAAGGTAACTCTTTGAATGTGTTTTGTTTGAACCTGC
>NW_017728886.1:170166235-170210650 GCF_001723895.1 Crocodylus porosus | reverse complement strand
AGTTACTGTGGTTTGAAAGGTAACTCTTTGAATGTGTTTTGTTTGAACCTGCAAAACAAGAGAATGCTGAGTGCCTGAAGCATGGTCACACTTGTAAATTACAGACTGGTTCGTCACTTTCCATTCGGTAAAACTCTTCAAAACACTTAATTCTTTAACTAGTAACAAAGAGACAATGCCTTGAAAAAACTGTAAATAATTCTTCAATTACTCATATTCCTGTAAAGGAAGATATTTGTAGAAATAAACATGTAGACTCTCTCACTCTCAGCTTCCAGGGTTGAGTGGGAGATTTTTAAGCTAATTCTCAGAGCCTGAAGAGAGCAATTAAAGGTAATGGCAGAATGGTGGTTTCTACATGATGAATAACTATACAATATATGTTATTTGATTAAGTCTTAAATGGTTTAGAATTTTGGTAGAATGTCTTATTAAAGTATGTTTCTGGGAGATGCTGTGCTCTTTTTCAGCTTCCCTTTGTGCAGTATATTAAATAAATCAAAGGTTTAACTCATCAAGAAAATGCTTACTAAACTTTTACTAATAATAAGAGATTTATGCTGCCTGGAACAAAAAGCTGAAACTAAAAATGTAGATGCTCAAGCCTATTATTATATATGGGGTCTCTATGATTGTAATAAGCCATTAACAACATTAGAAATTGTCATAATTGTACTGTCGCTGTTTAGATGTACATGGTCTGCTGATGATATAATGAACATGTTATGTGATATATAATGAACATGTTACATGAAATTCAGTCATGAAATATATGTAATCAAAAACATATGCACTTAGCAGTAACTGATGAAGTTGAAAGGCAATGCTAATGCCTTAATATTAACTAATCTTGTCTTTCAGAAAAAGAGTGTAAATATGGGCAGTGAATTAAGTCCCCGTCCCATCCTCTCCCCTCCCCGTCCATCCGTCCATCCCCCTGCCTCCCCCCCTCCCCCTTGCTGTGGGTTTTTTTATTGCAGGAATAAAATTCACACACTTCCAGAAATATATCATAGAAAGATATGCCAAATTAGAGCAAAAAAGCTACAAATGAAATAAACCACTCTTAAACAGGGCTGTTGCATCCTAGAATGAAAATTTGCTGTTACAGATATTTAAAGAGAACTGAAACACTGTCAGTTTTCATGTAGAGGGAAGTAGCGTTTACTGGCAGTGGGAATCATTTTGATCAAAAAAAATGTTCCACGGTGCAAAATGTTGAATTGTCACACCAAATGGTGGTCATCTCAGTGGGCAGTTTATTACTGTTTGTTAAATCCATTTTGAAAGCCTCAGAGAGAAAGGTGAAATCCTGACCCTTTTGCCTTAAATAGGGTCAAGACTTCATGCAGGCATCTGTTTCTCTGCCCATGTCCTGCATAGACCAGATACGTGGTAAGGAGATGCATAGCGGGAAAGGGCACAGAAAGCATGTCTTCTGTGCTGCAGAGCATCTACGGAGTTACTTCTCTGAGCTTAATCCGTTTCATTGGAAAAGTCCCTTATTCAGTTCCCTGTGGGAGAGAGTGGGTAAACTGATGCAAAAAAAATAAAAGAAAGACTATAACAAGGCATCACTAGCCAAGCCTATTTTAACGTAAGCATTCTGCCAGGCACTGGATGGCAGTAACAGGGGCCAGGTTCAAATTTAGAGGTTTAATGCAAACCGTTTTTTTAAGTTACTTGATCCCCCCAGAGAGGCTGTCACCCCATAGCACTGATTAGCAGAGGGGCCCAAGGAAGAGGGAGAATGAGGGGGCAGCTGCCATTTTATTTGATGGCTGACCCCTCATGCCACCCTGCCCCTCAGCACCGATTGGTGGAGAGGCCCTGATTGGTGGAAGGGGAATGAGGGGGTAGCTGCAATATTATCTGTTGCCATTTGTGCTGCCTTGCCAGCCAAAGCCTTTCCCTCCTAGCAGATGGGACTGCATTTTATTTTATTTTATTGTTGATTTCACAGATAATCCAGCATTTCTGCAAAATCTGTGAAAGCGCGAATTAGGTACGTCCCTACTCATAGTGAGTGCTGATCTTTCAGTGACCTTTGAGTAATTTTGCTATAGCAGCATTTGTGTGCCTGCAAACTTCTATATTTTGTAAGGGAGAGCTAGTAGACAGAAACTCTGACCCACCTGCCCCTTTACATTCTCTAACTCCATTCAAAAAACCCAAAAACAGTGAAAACACGCATAAGTAACTCCCACCTTCAAACACGCATACTAATGAAGGTGTACAGAAAAAAATTATACAAAGTTAAAGTTATAGAACATAACAGTAGCATGTCAAAATATATCACTATACTGTTTGTTGGCTTGGATTTGCTGAATGGAGTTAAAAAGTGCAAGTGTGTATATATATATATAAACTGAAAGGTTGTTTAATACAACAGTATTTGACACTTCCATGAAACAGCTAAATAGGAAATGAGGCAAATATATGCATGCAAATTAAGGGAAAACACATATATACATAGCCAATTGAGTAAGACAAAAAATACGTGAGGTGTAGCATAAGATATTTGGATGTATTGCCCACTGTGTAATTATACTTAAATTGGCCTGATCTTTGTGCTGGGAAACATAGAAGGTGTGACTTGAAAATTTAGGAAAAAATGGCATGACTGTAGGAATTGGTTAACATGGCAGTCTGGAATAATGACGAGATAGTGTATGTGTACTGGAGTAATTGTCAGCTTTTATTTTACATATATATGATAGTTAATAATGGTCACTCCCTGTTGGTAGTAAATAGAAATACATTCTATTTCTTTTCCACTTAATTATGTATAGTGAATTGTCTAAAAAATTATGGTTGACACACATTTGCACTTTCACAGACCTGCATTTTTTGTTTTGGCTTCTATTCTACCCAGGAAAGCACACAAGCATCAACAGACTTTCCCTATGCCTGAAGAAGGGTGTTTGTGACTGAAACCTTGCATAGAATAATTTTTCCAACTATTTATTTTGTCTAATAAAAGATATCAGATCTACCCAAAGAACTTTGTTTGTCTAAAAATTGGTATTTACATAATTAAACAATACTGAATCATAGAATCATAGAAAAGTAGGGCTGAAACAGAGCTCCAGAGGTCATCTAGTCCAACCCCCTGCATGAAGCAGGATCTTCCTTATCCAAACTGTCTTGTATAAATGTTTTATCTAACCCATTAATAAAACTCTACAGTCAGCTCTGACATAACCACAAACACTGACTAATCAGTGATTTACTGAATTAGGGATTTACTCTACATATTTCATCTCTAGTTCATGGTTTAAGTTTTGTTTTTTTATTCTCTACTTATTAATATAACATAAACATAGCATACCTTCTATTTGTGCTAAGTATGTGATATGGCTACAACATTATTATTTTACCCCTAAATGCACACACAGATTTCAGTAATGTGGTACGTAGGTGCATCTAATGATACATATATATTAAACGATACTCCAAATCACATTATTTGGGAAATACGTATTATGCCATTCTAAGGCATTTTGGTACATACACACAAGAGGACAAGTTAAGATTAATCGCTGAACTTTGCAACTCTGCATATTCTGACTTTTAACTATACAACCTATACAGTTAACTCTGCATATTACTATAACTATATATGTATATAACTATGTATACAAGTATATACAAACTATACAACCTCACAGTTAACTCTTTTTTTCTTTTAATACAATATTAATTAAAGCGGTTTTAAGCTGCATTTCTGAAGCTTACGGCTTCCTGGCACTTTTTTAGAGTTATTTATTTAAGTATTTTTAAATAACTACAAACTGTATTTTTTTCATACAGAACTAGCTACCTTTCCCCCAACAGTTTAAGTGTTATGATCCCTTTGGAAATACACAGTAACTAAGAAGTCTGAATTTTTAACCACAAGTGGAATTCACATGGTTTCCTGAATCTGAAAATCCTGCATTTTTCTTGTAAATACAACCAAATATATGCATTACTAGGAATAATAGCACCAGCTTCATTGCCCATTCTGGAGTTCTTATTGTCTATTTTTGGCAGGCAAGCAAGTTAGGATTTGAAACTGTAAAGTGCCTTTAAAAAAATCATAGGAAGATGCAAGGCTAAGCAGTTCTGTAGAAAACCAATAGACCTGATAATATGTATCTTTCCCATTCCCACGTTGACTTTAGGAGAGAATGGAATGTTTGTAGGTATCATGGCTGAGCTCTAGAAGGTCTCATCATAGGATATCTTTCTAAATTAAAGTGACCTCCATAATTCTAAGATCTGGACTAAATGCTTGTGCCAGTGCCTTGAGATTTGATGAAGGCTTGGTTGATGGTTAATCACAGTTACTATCCATGCATTAATCTCTTTGGTGATAAAGTGGGGACGCTTTGAAGGGAATGAAGACAGAATAGACCTATTACAACAGAAAATATTTAAGCGGTGATTTATTCTGGTGAATATTGATATTTGAGTGGGGAATGAAGGACATAAAAGGTTTGTTTTCATTGAAGGCAATTCCCATATATAGTCAGCCAGTTACAGGAAACCTATACATTAAGTTGTACACTCCTAGGGAATAATGAGGTTAAAATAGGGAAAGGGAAATAATCTAAAATTCTACCTCCAATATTGAACCTTTTTTTGTAAAAATATACTCAAAGATGTTCAAGGTGTCCCATGTAGTTTCAGGTATCCAGGTTGTAGCCTTATTGATCTAGAGGTAAAAGGAATCAAAATCATGGCAGAGGTGACTTTAGACCAACTAGATATTTGCAAATAAAGATCTTTTTTGCAAGTATCTACTTGGTCTAATAAAAGATATCACCTCTGCCACAAGTTTTGATTCCAGGAAGTTTCAGGCATGCAGCTTCTATTCCATTAAAAGTGAAAACAACAGTCATTAAGGTGAGTGAGTTATGTGAATAATGACATACAGTATAATTAATTACTTTTACTGACTAAATCCACCTGGTTAAATAACTTATTGCAAATAATAATGATTACAAATTCAGACCAGTTCTCTGTTGAATAATCATTCATAAATAAGAGTCCCCATTTAAATATAATTATTACAATAATTTCAATAAACATTATTTCAAGACACTCCGATGTTGTTTACTTCAATCTTTACTAGCAGCTTTGTATATTTCCTATTTTTTGCCTGTAGGGAAAAATAATCAAACCAGCCTAGAAGAAATTGCAAGCAGAGTTAAAGCTGAGCAGAACATACACACACACTCATGCTCACAAATTATACAGGAGTAATATTGAAAATGGTGATTGAGGTAACATCATTGCATGGTTAATGGTAGCTGCTTTTATGATGTGACATTTTCACTTGCATCAGCAAAATACAGGTCATTTATTGGACGGAGATTTAAATTAAATAAAAACATTTTAATTTTGCATGAACTTGCTCCCTGCTTAATCCCACGCATGGCTTTTAAAGGATACTATTCCCTTTATTTATTTATTTATTTATTTTTATTAGATGCTGCTGAAGGGCATGCTTAGCAGTCTGTAGACTTAATATGGAATAGCTAAATTGAAATAGGTAGGTACAAATTAAAATGTCCTAATTCTATGGAAGAGCCACAAAATAACACATTCAGTAAGAAGTGTAATAGGATGGGAGGTTAAAGCTAATGGATGGATGTTAAATGTTCTACTCTGCAAGTTATTTTGATGTGCACAGCAGGGAATACAATATAGTTGTGCCCTACTTCTTCTGTAAACAGAGGCTAAATATAGGCTGAAGAAGGATTACACAATAGGTACAGCTTCCTGCATTGCACAGAAATTCCAATTCCCTCATACACCCTTATGAGGGCTTGTACAAATGTCTGCAAAAGTCAGCAAAAAACTCATATTGAAAACATAAGATCATAAGGGGTCTTCTTGACTATTATGTCCAGCACCTCATGATTGCTAGTTATCAAGCTCAGTTATCTCCTGAGGAGATTTGAGCTCAATGGGTACAGTGTGGGCATAGATTGGGTGTGGCTGGCCATTTTGAATGGGGTGTTGAATTCTATGCTACTCTCTTTGACCACATTGATGTATAGCCTTTTTGAAAACATAACTTCCACCTACACAATAGCACACACCTCTCTCATTAATCAGGACCTACATTTCCTTTATTCTTACATATTCTTTTTTTAACCATGAGCTTCTATATTCAATATTGTTAGGGCCAAGACAAAGAAAAATCCTATGCAATGCAATGTGTGTTGGTTATTTCCTGCCTTTCACCCTAGTAGCAGTTATAGTCCAGTGCTGTTCTATGTATCTTAAGTTAAAAGGAGTGAAAACAACTTAATGTTGTATAGGCTTAAAAATTCTATAGTCCAGTGAAGGGCAACCCATGCATAGTATAACTGAATGCCATAGTATAATTGAATGGCCATACCCAGTGTGCATTATATACTCATGGATAGATTGTGATTAGCCCTGCACTGGTGTCCCAGGGAATAGTAGGGATAAAATATCCTCACTTGCCTTGTCCCTGAGAAGAAGTCATAGTCTGTTCTAGTATTCCCTGAGTGCAAAGGCTGAAACTGAATAGCAGTGACTTCAATAACAGCCTCTCAAGATAGGTAGGGGTATACATGCTGTACCATTTAAATGACTTAAAGACATTTTAATGTATACTCCCAAAGTTATTAACTGAATTGCACAAAGGAGAGTTATGAGTCACATTTCTGAGCTTTCATCACCTAACTTTTAGATGCCTCATTGTTGAACCAAAAGCTACAACCCTGAGTGGTCACTTAAAATGCAGACAGACGTGACACTTTTTGCCTGTTCTGGCCCCTGAAAGCACACTACAACCCTGACCTAACACAAGTGCATGCCTGCAGAGTTTTTTAAAAGGGCCAAATCCTATGACAATTTGAATGCTCATTACATAATGATAGCCTGTTTGAAAGCCCCCTACCCCACTCCAATGCAGGCCAGGGAAACCTCAAAATGGACCTCCCTCACTTGCTTCTTCCCTTCCCACTCTGAGACATCACCAGGGATGGGAGCAGGGGAGGGTGGAGCTAAGGAAAGAGGCAGTATACATGATCAGCTCCTGTGAAGGAGTGAGAGAGAGTAAACAAAGTTGCCTTACATGCTGGGGAGGGGAGGTCAGAAGAAGAAAAGCAGCCGGCAGCAACAGACAGGGAAAGTGAAAGCAAGCAACACTTACAGCATGGCAGGCTAGTGGGGCTGCAGCTGGGGACCAGCAGGGAAGAGAAGCAATCACCACACTTCTGGAGCAGCATCTCACTCTGGATTGGAGGAGGGAGGCTCCTCAGAAGTATTTCCAGCCCCAGAGAGGGGCAGAGTAGGGTTGATTCCCTGTGAGCTGCAGAGGCAGGAGCAGCTGAGCATCCCGGCAGGCAAGTGTTATGAAACCTGCCAGAGAAATGCTGTGGATGTGACCCTGAGAAGGAGGCAGGTAGAGGCCTGCACACACAAGGCTTCTGATAATCCCTGAAGTGGAGTGAGAGCTGAGGATCCGGGGAGAGGCCAAAAGAATTGCTGTTTTCAGGTTAAAGCTTTGCTGCATGTGGGAGAGATCCCACTCAGACTGTGAATGTTCATGAGTAAGCTGGGGCAGCCCTGTGAAGAGCAGTGACTGGATTAACTGAATTTTTTGTTGTTGTGATTTGGGCATGAGAGCCTGACCCCAGGTGAAGGGGACATGGACTGAGTCTGACAAAGAGACTCAGAGCAGTCAAGTTTTACTTTTATTTATTTATTTATTTATTTATTGGATATTTGAGTGCAGGCCAAGGCCAGCCTTGGAAGGGTGTTTGCCTAACTAAAGCTGATGGTCACCCTGGTGGCTGAGGACAGAAAAATAGACCAACAGGGAGTTTTTAAGATCTGGCTGCAGAGAACTATGAGTGAGTACCATCTGGAGAGGCTAGTGTGGAGTCAAGGGAAGGTATAGAGCCTCACAGAAGAAAACAGGGATTGAGACCAGGTGGGATCACCTTGGGCATTGCCTCCTAGCAATATAATATCATCAAAGTCATGCCAGGCGAGAAACATAAGACCAGGTGATCTGAAGCCAAGGTCCACCCTGTCACCGCCTGTAGGAAAAGGTCCACCTTGTCACCGCTCAGGGCAGTAGCAGCAAGCCCTACAACACGTACAGTTGTCAAAGCTCCTAATTGGAACCTGATCCCCTATTCATCTCCCTTCCCCCCAACCCAACAGCTAATGTCTGTTGGGTCAGGAGGATCAGTCTAACTCATGGGGCTTACTGTGAAATGCCATGAGTTAGACCAGGGAGCTGCATTTCTGTCTACACCTTGCGGCTGTGATCATAATGTAAGTGGGAAGGGACCTCCAGAGGTCATCTACTCCAACTTTCTCTGCCTGAGGCAGGATCATCCCGATCCAAACCATCCTTGACTAACATATTTCTGTTACTACATAGTCAACCCAGTTATCCAACTACAAGGCCCTTTGCTCAAAGATACCAAATCACCTTAACCTACGACAGATAAAGCAGGGGGGTAATGTTGGTCAGTGTCCTGCTATGGGAGGAATTTTCAAAATGTAGTAGAGAGATTAAATGAACAGACTTTGCCCCTCCCCTAACTGGCAGCCCCCTCCCCTCCTCAACAGTCCTTACCAATCTGACCATGGGGTAAAATTCCTTTCTGATTCCAAATTTGGTGATTGGTTTGACTCTAAACAAAGTGGCAAGACCCTCTAACCAGGAACCTCTGGATTTTAGTCTCAGCAGGGACACTGGCACACTCCAGTCTAAATCCTCAGCCTTGGGTGCAGCCAGCACTGAATTCTTCTTCTGAAGACATAAGAAGAAGGCAGACATAAGAAGAAGAAAAAAAAGGCAGAAGAAGAAGAAGAAAATGAAGAAGACAAAAAAACAAGCAGCAGCAGCAGCAGCCTGACACAAATAGCAGCAGGAAAAAAATTTCTTCCTGGCCCCATATGGCAACTAGCAATGCCCAGAAGGTTGGGAAAATGGTGTACTTTCCTTTCTGCTCAGCACCTTAGGATGACAAGAATAACTCCACACACAACACCTAATTACTGGACAGCCAAAACTCCTCTTTTTGTTTCCCCTTTATAAACTTATTCCAGCTCCTTAAATCTTCTTTTATAATTAATTCAGTTACGGATCACTGCTGCTGAGGTCCTCCTCCTGCTGCTGAGCATGGTCCTCTCCAGTATTCACCCATTCTAGGCTACTTATTATATCACAGTGATATGTGCTGGGAGTGCTAACATATTTCTCTTACTACATAGTCAACCCAGTCATAGAACTACAGGAACTTCTGGTTTTCCAACTGTTGCTCTTTACAGAGCATTTCAGGCATAGCTACTCCCAGATTATCCCTGCCCATGGCTTAGTCAACTTCTTCATGTAACCTCCTAGACTGCTCTAGACAGTCTATTCCACAGCCCTAATGTTCAAACAGTGAAAAAGTTTTCCTGCTATGCAATTTAAAACTACTTTGCTGCAACATCGAACCATTGGTTTACATGATAAGTTCATTTGACAGCCTTTATTAGAAAAGAAAAAGCATCAGTATGCTGACCAATGTGTAATGCAGTGGACTTGGATATGTCTTAAATCTTGTCCCCTCCGGTTGTATAGGCAACTATGTCTGGTCTGAATTTTCAGCTTTCAACTTTCCCCAGAAGGTGAGTGCCTAAAGGCCTTTCTTTCAAAAGACATTACAGTCAGTCCTTTCTGTTAAAATCTAAAACCTCGTTGTTGTTGACACTGGATTTATGACCCAGATACCATGTTCTGGGTGGACCCAAACTTTCAGACTGACCATGACCTCTCCATTGGATAATAGTCAAATTTTATGGATACACAGTTATATGAGGTCAGAATAATGCAAAAAATCATATATCTACCAGTCCCAGGGTTCACAGACTCAAGGTATGTCTGGCCAGTATGCAAGCTTCACTCTGAGGTTCTCTCTCAAATATCAGATGGCTTCAGCCTTGAGTTTAGAGGCTGAGCTTCCCACCCCCGCCGACCTCCCTCCAAGTGGGGTGGGTAAGACGGGCTGGTGGTATGTTCTCTGTCCATGGTGGCCTTATGCTTCTCTCTCAGGGACCTTTTGCTGCTCTGAAATCCCTCCTTTTGTATTTTTTCCTTCTTTGATGATTCTTTATCTTTGGGCATTGCTGATTGGTTTCCCTGTGGTCACCATGTTCTGTCCTGTCAGCATAGTCCTTTGTTTCACAAACCCATCACATGCACACAGTGAAATTTGGTCTTTACTGTTCTTCTCCTAATTTGGTCTGTTCCCCAAAACCAGAAATCCCAAGAGCTCTTCAGCAGGGCTCTGTGACCTGGCCAATGCAGAGTCCCTTATCTCATGTTACGGAACAGTGGGGCACATGTCTTCATTTTCCAAGCCTGTGTATCTGCTTGCTGCTTGCCTGAGTCACACAGTGAGCCTTGAAGAAACTTTGTCACAAACAGGCTTCTAGAAATCAATTTACCTTTTCCATTACCCTGGACCATTGTTCTAATATAATATCTATTTTACCTATAAGCCCATTTCCAAAAGCAAATTTCTAAATACTATTTTCTTACCATCAATTGTCAGGATACCATACCTGCTGCTCTTCTACATAGTACTGCAGGGGGTTAAAGAACTCATTCTGAATTTGGGAGACCAAGGAGGCCACCTTGGCCTAATAAGGTTCTAACTTTTATCTTCCACTCATAAAAGACTGGCCTGAACACTAAGCTGTAAGCTATGCTGGGGTAGGGGTCTACACTCACACTCTCTTATTGACTCTATTCTATTTGCATGGAATACATAATGATTAATTTGATTCATTGGAGCAAGAGTGAGCATGACTATAGTTTAGCAGTTAAGGCAGGAGTCAGCAACCCCCAGCATGTGTGCCAAGCATGGTACATGAGGCCATTTTCCTCAGCACACATTGGGGCCAGGGAGACAGCAGCTGTTTGCAGCCTCCTAGCTGCAGCTAGCCCCAGCTCTGAGTTAGCTACTGCCATCCAGGAGCCCGGGCTGCTCCCAGATGATTGCGATGACATCGGCAGCGCCGAGCACCTGGAGAATCCCCGTCCACTCATCTCTGTGATGTCTTCAGATGCTGGTCATCCCTTGCCCCAGAAAAGCAGCAGTGATGGCGATGATCAGCAGGGCATTCCCCTTTGGGGGTGTTTTTAACATCAGATTCCTCCCCGCACCCCATCGGGGTGCACTTTCACCACCGGCCACCATCCGCAGGTGGCCCACAGGGACTGGCTGTCCACAACTTGTGACTGTGAGGACATCAAATAGTTCCAGCAGGCAGAGGGGATGCTGTGAGTCCTGGCTCCATGGGTATCAGTAGCTACCCAGAGCTGGGGCTGGATGCAGCCAGAAGGCTAAAAACAGCTGCTGCCTCCCCGGCCTGGCCCCAACAGGTGCAGTGCCAGCACCTGGTGCTTTCCTGGAGCCCAAGGCCAGGAGACAGCTGGGGCTGAGGCAGGAGGGCAGCAGCTGTTTGTAGCCTTCCAGCTGCAGCTGGCCCCAGATCTGGGTAGCTGCTGATAGCCATGAAGCCTGGGCTGCTCCCATGGAAGTTCTGCTGCAAGCAGCCTGGGCGCCATAGCTATCAGCAGCTACCCAGAAACTGGGCCAGCTACAAACATCTTTGTCCTGGCCCCAGCCCCAGCTGCCTCCCAGCCCCAGGCCTGGCCCTGGGCTCTCGGGAGGCAGCACATACTGGCAATGCTCCCTGCTGTGCTGCCCATGCCGCTTCTGCAAAGCAGTGTTAGAACCTGGAGTAGCAGGGCACAATGGGAGGTACAAAAAGCTGCCTGCTTCCAGCTCCCTGCTGCCCTGCCACACTTCCCCTGCAGGCAGGGGCAGCAGTGAGGGGCACATCCCTGTGCTACTGACCATGCTGCTCCCATTCATGCAGGGGAAGTGTGGCAGGGCAGTGGGGAGCTCGCAGCAGGCATCTTTCTGTGGTCTCCACTGTGTCCTGCCATGCCAGGATCCAGTGCTGCTTTGACCAATTTTATTTCCTTTTATGCCCAGGTGACCTATTACCTGGACAAGGGAGAGGAGATTGATGTCATATATCTTGACTTTAAAAAAGCCTTCAATCTGGTATCCCACAGTTACCTCTTGGCAAAACTGACCAACTGCAGCCTTGGATCCACCATGATCCACTGACTGGGGAATTGGCTCCATGGTTAGACTCAGAGGGTGATGGTTGACGGAAGTCAATTATCATGATGCCCTGTGACCGGTTGGGACCCTCAAGGCTCTGTCCTAGGATTTATATTGTTCAACATTTTCATTAATGATGTGGACATTGGATTCAGAAGTGGCCTGGCCAAATTCACTGATGATACCAAACTTTGGGGTAAAGCATCCACACCTGAGGACAGGAGGGCATTCCAGGCTGACCTTGACAGGCTCAGGAAATTGGCAGACGAGAACCTGATGGTGCTTAACACCGAAAAATGCAAGGTTTTCCACCTTGGGAAGAAAAACCTGCAGCATGCTTATGGTCTCGGCAGTGTTACGCTGGCTAGCACTATGGATGAAAGGACTTGGGAGTCATGATTGACCACAGGATGAACATGAGCCTTCAATGTGATGTTGCAGCCAGTAAAGTGAGCAAAACCCTGGCTTGCATTCATAGATGCTTCTCAAGCAAATCCCAGGACATCATTCTCCCATTGTACTCAGCCTTGGTGAGGCCACAGCTGGAGTACTGTGTCCAGTTTTGGGCTCCACAATTCAAAAAGGATGTGAAGAAGGTTGAGAAAGTCCAAAGAAGCCACACACATGATCAGAAGTCAAGAAAACAGACCTTACGACGAGAGGCTGAGAGCTATGGGACTTTTCAGCCTTGAAAAGTGCAGGCTCAGGGGCAATCTGATGGCCACCTATAAGTTTATAAGGGGTTTTCACAAGGATCTGAGGGAATGTTCACCAGAGTGCCCCAAGCGATGACAAGGTCAAATGGTTATAAACTCCTGCAAGACCATTTCAGGCTGGATATAAGGAAGAACATCTTTACTGTCCAAGCCCCCAAGGTCTGGAATAGCCTGCCATTGGAGGTGGTTCAAGCACCTACTTTGAACACCTTCAAGAGAAATTTGGATGTTTATCTTGCTGGGATCCTATGACCCTAGATGACTTCCTGCCCCTGGGGCAGGGTGCTGGACTTGATGATCTACCGAGGTCCCTTCCAGCCCTAATGTCAATGACATCTATGAAATCTATGAAGTCACCCATGATGACCACGTCCTGCCTCTGTCAGTTCTCGTGTGAATTCTAGATCGAGTTCCTCCCCTGGTTTAGTGGTCTGTAGTATACATCTACAGTTAGGTCTCTCTCACTGCACCTTCCCCTGCAGTTTGCTACAGTTTGTACAGAAACATATCCAACTGGCATGCTGTAACAGTGCCTACCAGACCAGACCAAGCCCTTCAGGCAAGATCAGAATACTTAGAGAAATACATGCTTTATGGATCCTGATAGATGCAAGATGCAAGATGTTAGATGCAAGAGAGATGTCAAGCTGCTCCCACCTATCTGGGAATGCATAGAGGAATTTAGGCACATGGAGCAACTGTATGTAAATAACATAGGATCATATCCTTGGATTTAGGTGTCTAAATCCAGCACAAAGTCCTTTTGTGGATTTTGGGTCATTCATTCTCAGTTGTTAGCTCATTGGTAACCCCTGCCAATGATTACAGGTTGAGGCCATAATTTATCTTTATGTTAAGAAGATGAGGACCTGGAAAATCAATTCATCATGTAGACTTTTTAAAAATCAGTTAGGAAATTTCTTAATCTAAGTGTATTTTTGTTGATTACACATGCTTTGATTCTAGTTATTGGAGTATTTAATTTCTGTTTTCTGCATGTATAGTAAACATATTAGAAATTGTTTAGTGCTAAATTATCTTTCTAAAGGAGATAAGTATGACATCAAAACAAGATTGACAGTGAAAAGCCAGCCAATAATTGTAATAGATAAGTATTTATTATAAATTATAGGTAGGTATACATTTCTATAGGCCAGAAATAGTGATCAACCTTTTGTGTAGTTGCAATTGACTCTTCTTGAATTGTGCCATCTGTTCTTTGTTAGCTGAATGATTGATTAACTGAGCAATATGTAAGTGGTATTTTTCCATGCTGCTGTACTGTACATGTTATTCAAGTGTTCTCTTGACATCTGCCATCTGCATGCATAGTAAATCAAAAAACAATTCTATTTTACTCTTAACATCCATACAAACTTTAGTGGCTTCGATTGAACTGAATTCTGCTGGGTTTAATTTTTTTGTAATAGAGAACAATTAGACTTAAGACTTGTTTTTTAATATATAAAACTATCTGCATATATAAGTATGTACTGGTATTCTTGCACTTAAGGCCCAAGCATAGAAAAGAACTTGAGAGTTTAAAACAGGACTCAGGCAGGCTTTCCAAAATTCAGGTCCAAACACTTCTTCCAGACCACCTAATCCTGCAAGCACTTGACAGTCAGTAGTCTCCTCCCTATTTGACTTGAAAGTTCCTTTGACACCTTAAGTTTTAATCCTTTTCAAATGCAGAACTTCCCTGGTCCAAACAGCAAGGGACTTAAATACCAGGTAAGACTCACTAGTACCTAGAAATGAAGGGCTAACTACATAAGCAGCACTAAAAGGTCTGCCTATATGATAGTGAATTTGATGGTAAATAAGGCAGATAAGAGTAACTTTGATCAGTAATAGCCCTTCTTTTTTATCTGAAAACAAGAAGCAAAACAGGTGATGAAGCATAACCACAGAATAGGAAAACTGTAAAATATTTTGACTCAACAAAGCTTAGGTAATGCCTTATGGAAACCCAACAATAAAGTAAAATGTCAAAGACATTATCTTTACTAAGGATTCTCAGTAAATGGCTCATTGATGACTAGGTAGTTGCATGATATTTAAGTTCTGATGTGTGAAAACTTATTTCCTCAAATATTTATTTGCAGAGGCTGGCATTTGCACTAATGAACAGTGTTAATTTTCTCTTACAAAACATCACAAATTTGTCCCAGCCTATATTTGGCTCCTCAGTTTCAGATTAATATCAGGCTCCTCAGTTTCAGATTAATATCACTATTTTAGGAGTGGAAATATCTCTTTATGAAAAAACTACAGCTTTTTTCCAGTTATAACTTCTTTTCTTTTTAAAATAAAATTTAAAGAAAAATCTGAAGTGTTTCAAACCCATAACCATATGATTCTTTTTTTTTCATTTCTCTCTCACTAGGGTTTTTATGTGATGAGAAAGTTTTTTACTATAAGAGCCACATGAAATTTGGTCATCATGGAGAGAATTTAGGAAAATTTTTTAATTTGTTCTGTTTGCATTGCAGCAGACAGGGAAAGATATTACTGGGTCAAGTAGTTCCCAAAGGTTGTTTGATTATAGCTATAAAATGCTTTATTTTTATGTTGCTAAAATAGCAATTAAAATATGTTCAGCAAAAACTGAGTTAGAAGAGGAACTCAAAAAATAACCTTGTTAGTGTACCTGTCTGCTACCTATATGGTTCTGAGCCATATCTTGCTTTTTGTTTTTACTGCTGTCAATACTGCTGACAAAAAAGTTGTAAAAGCCCAAGCTGTGCTTTATTCTGCCTTATGCATTATCAACACAATTTACAGTTAACACTCATTTCAAAATCTTTAATGCCAAGAGGTGGGAGTAGGGCAGGAAGAAGGAAGTACCAATTAATAAAGTTACAAAACAGCTCAAAGTCCCACCCCCCAACACACACACGCACTCTTGACATTGATTATAAATCAAATCAAATTCAAGAATAAAATCACCAAACGAAAAAATGTATTTGCTTCCAGAATGTAATTTTTTTCACCGTTACATTATTTTGTTCATTGCTTACAAAGACCACCCCTGAAATATTGAACTGTTTTCCAATAAACTAACCTTATTAATATAATTATTGGGAGAAAAATGATCCTATATTTGCTTCAGAAATGAATTTCTTTACACACAAAGCATTATACTACAGTAGTGTGGCAACAGTTATAAATATAAATTCCTATAAAATACCACAAGGATATTTCATATTTTTTTCCTGGCAACATCTTTGCCCTTGTGATGGGAAATTTATAGCTCATCAAAACTAATTTGTTGCATAGTGTCAGACATAGGAGACCAAAATAAGCTCATCTAGGATAATTCTACCTTGTCACCTACTTATCCTCCTCCCAGCTCTTCTTTATGACCACTTCCTTATTTAGAATGTTGTTTCTCTTGATATATTTATATATACTTTATATATTAATATGGGATACATTTAAGTGCTGGTGCTCAGCTGGCTTCCTTACATGCAAATGTAAATGATGATCCAGCAAGCAACCCATTTTTTTTGTTAAAGGGAGAATATTTTAAACAGAAATGTTTCCAAAATAATGGGAGCAATAGGGCCCTGCCCAGATATGCTGCTTCCAAAGTCCATCTCTTACAAATTACTTGCTGTTGTAATTTTATGACTGAAATTAAAGGAGTGCCATGAATTCCAAAGTTTTCTCTATGTGTCATGGGAAAAAATTGTTCAACTTGTTTGCCATGAAGTTATTCACCTTGAATGTTCCAAAATTTGGACCTACAGGATATGGAGTCTATTTCAGGCTGATGATATAGCTTAACACAGCTAGAAGCCGGCTGAAAGAATAATGATATTCCACACTGAATAGTATACTATGTGAATGACAATAGTAGCAGAGCCCTTAAATAGAAATGCCTTCTTTAAAACCACTGTTTCATAGTTTTTCAGACAAATCTTAATCTCTGGAGGCATGAACCAAAGCCCATCAAAGTCAGAAGGAGTCTTTTAAATCACTTCAAGGAGCACTGAATAAGGTCCAAGATGTAGCAGTTTCATCAGTATAATATTAATCCACCCAAGGATCATGAGCACAAAAACATTACTATGAAAACCAATAAGCAATATTACCTTTACTTACCTTTACTGTTGCTAAGGACCAATAAGCCAATTGGGGATTGATAGTGTTTTGTAAATTGTCTGATCATCTTGAAATTAAATTAAGGTGGTTCAGACTCTGTTCAGGTGCTGCTTTCTCTGCGTGTTGTATGTGACTCTTAGAAACATGCAGGTAATGTTTTAATCTTACAGTGACAGTAAGTTCTGTATACATTTTCTATATCTAGTAATAAATTGCCTTCTCAATTTTATACAGCCAGAGGGCAAGTGAAAATGATAATAGCATTGCCTCCCCTACATGTTATATATTATGTCACAATATATAGGAGTTATCCATCTACAAACTAACTGGGAAGGACTTTGCTGGAACACTAGCTGCTCAACCAGATTAGGGGAACTATTCAGAAAATGATGTGTAAATCTTTCAGGGTTTGTGGTTCTTCAAAGTTCTTTCAATTTAAGAAGAAAAACAAGAGGCTTATTATCTTCCAGCATGAGACTTTAACCATGAAAACTGGCAATGTAAGAAACAGAATAATGGCTGGCATAAGGATGGAAATGAGCATGAAGATGGTAATGAAGAACATTTCTCTGTCCTGTGCCCTTAAAGTGAATATGAAGCTCATGATGAACATTTGCGTTAGTGGTGGGGATGGAAACAATAGGCTTCAGGACATAGTCCAGAATATGACTGTAGATAATCTTAATGTAGCTGGACAAGAAGAAACAGAATTAACAACCAGTGCATCTTAAAAAAATAAGCCATTAGTGTTGGACTGAGGCTACTACCTTCCTTGGAAAGTAGGAATATCTTCTACTGAGACTTAAAGAACCTAAAATTACCCATTGCGAAAATACAGCAAAAAAAATGAATGTATATTTGTATATTATGCACACACACACACACACAAACACAGCAGATCATACAAAACAAACATCGGTGCAAACCATATAATTTCCCATACTGTAATGGCTCATAAATATAGGGTTTACTGAGATTAGGGGAAGAATTTTGAATGCATGTCCAACATCATTATTTTGGACACAAGAGAAAATGGTTTTAAAACGTTATTCAGTCAGTTAGTGCTCCAGTAGTATGGTTTTCTTTGGCTACACATTCATAGCATAAAACTAAAACATAAGTCACTGTCACAGTCATGATTTAAATAATTATTACTTTGTAATTAATCATCAAGGCCTTGTGCTGCACTGAAAGTAGGAGGAAAAGAATGACGTTCTTCAGACTTTCTATGGTTTCCAATCATTTTCACTTCTTGGTCATTTGAATTAAAGAGCTAATTTAATTGTTAATGTTAGGTACATATAGGTAGCTAAATTCTGTATTTGTCTACTGATGAACAATATGCCAGAGGTAAAGAAAGTTTTGATTTGGGTATTTTTAATGGACTTAAAAGACTAGCATTTTTCTGCTAGTAAACTAGATTAAATAATTATTTAGCATTCTCAGGACTAATATTTATGTTTACTTATAACATTTTAAATATTAGAAATGTAAAATTACAATAGGGTTCCCAGATGTTATTTAATGTGGAGTAAATAGAATAGAGATACTCTGTAAATAGTAGTCTTAAAAAGCATAAAACACATTACATTATTATTTATTTAACTTTTTATAAAATGCAGGACAGAATACTTTTAACACATTTATAAACACTTTAAGTTAACTACTCTCATAAGGATAGTAAAGTATGATGACAATATCGAGTGATCAAATGTCAGTGCTGCAACAACAACTTCCATTAACCAATAGAATGATAAGAAATAAAATTGCCTTAACATAACGCTGGCCATAACATCAGTGCCTTCTCCAGTAAAATGAAAACATATTTTATCTTTTATGTTCTTTTGAGACTCTCAGAGACCAGGATAAAATCCCAAGGCACTGGAAAATGGCAAACACAATGTGCCTTTCTTTAAAAAAAGGGAAGGGGGTGACCTGGGAAATGTTATTGACAAATAATTAGTCTTTCATACCTGAAAACCTTTTAGAACAAATTATGAAATCAATCAACTTACAATACCTAGAGGATAATAATGCATAGTACCTAGGGGATAATAAGGTAATAAGAAAAACAGCCAATATGGATTTAGCGAGAAAAAATTTTATCAAACTAATTTAATGTCCTTCTCTGACATAAATAGAAAAAGAGGACTTAGTACATTAAGGGAAGGAACAGTAAATGGAAAATGTTTTGATTATAATATGGCTCTTCCTTGGCTTGGCAAGTTAGCCCATGTTGAGTTCTGTGTTGTTGCAGTTAGACTGCTACCCAAGTTAACTTGTTCACAGATAATATGTGTATCTATGTAGGGGAATCCAAGGGTGCAAGAGCAGTGATGGGTGCTGCAGAGGTGGTTGCACCCTGTTCCAAGTCTCTCCATTTTCATGCACTGGTGCAAGCAGACTATACTGAAGGAGCAACAGAGACTTAAAAATCCTTGAATCAGGTAAGAATTCCTCACTCCCCTCTATAGTCTTCCCCTCCATGTCTCTTGCTTCCACTATCCTCAGTTGACCCAAGAGCAGGGTGGGCCCTGGAGCTACCCTTGACCTATTCCAGCTGGGCTGCTTGACTCAGCTGGGGACAGTGGCAGCAGTGGAGGCAGGTCCCCTCTCTTTCAGCCTGCCCCCAGGCTACCAGGAAATACATTTGAAATAAACCTGCTTTTTACCACAATTACCGCGATCCCTGGCTGAGTTCAGCTCTCTATACAACCTAGCTGCTACAGTGCAGGAGCAGCTCTGGAGCTCCCCATGTCCCTGATTCACCTGGGGACAGCAGCAATGGTGGGCAGAGGAGGAGGGAACAGGAGGAGAGATGCCATGACTGTGCAATGGAAGGAATGGAATTTTTAACTGCTTTGTATGTATCCTGAGTGGGAAATTGCATTTCCCCAGGGGCAACTAGCTGTGGCACATATTTGAACCACTGCTAGTGTTTCCTAGGCATGGCGCAGCATGTGTGTTTTAGTGCATGGCAAATTGCCCCAGGTAGGGTAGCAGAGGTTGGGGCCAGTTCCCAGGCTGACCCCAGCAGCCTTACCTGGGATCCTGGGGGACTTCCAGGGACAGTGGAGCATGGCCATGCTCTGGTTTCTGATGTCGCATGCTGCTGCCATGTGTGCTGCGCCACTTTTTTTTGGCATGGCTTTTTTAGATACTGGGATTTCCCAGCATTTAATTTCCTGCTGTAATGCAAATATGCAGTGCAGTGAATTAATGTACACTGCGTTTTGCTGTGCTTTAAAATGCTTTGAGCTACTGCAAACACCACATTCCCACATGTGGGCAAATGGTGTTTGGGGCTTTAAAAGAGTCCACAGCTGCTGTTGCCATTTCATGATCTGAAAGGGGAATGTGACCATACCACTTGATCACCTCATTATGGAGAGTACCTTACAGTACTACTCTAACCTGTACGCAAGAGCATATGGGTATGCTATAGTGTAGATGTATTCTAGGTAGTTTTGGAAAAGCATTTGTAAGGGATGCTTCAGATGTATTATCCTATTTTAAAGCAAAGACAGGTCCTTCAAGCACTACATTTCTCTGATTCTGGTTATCTTCTTCTTTTGTTTTTGTTTTTGTTTTTGTAAATAAATACCTAGCTTTTACAACAAAGAATATATTTTACTCATTTACAAGATTTTTAATTAGAGTTCTTTTCCTATTTGTAACTGTTGTATTTGAAAAGTATTTACATGAAGATGAAGCCATAATATCATACATAGATGTGCTGAAATATATGCAACATATACACACCAGGGCTGTACAAAGCTTCGGTCCCTGATTTGATTTGGCAGAGATTTGGCCTGATTCTGTGGCTGAATCTCTGAATCCAAATCAAATCAGAGGACCCTTTTACCTCTTTGAATTAAATTGGAACCCTCTGAATTGGTTCGAAGAAATTCGGAAAGATTTGGCAATTCAGACATAGAGACAGCTTTAAATGTTTTTTTCTGCATACCTCTAGGTAGCAAGTGGGTCATGAATGTTACAATGCTGGGACACATGGAGTGTCCCCCAGTGCACTCAGCAGCAGACCCAGAAGTGGACCAGAAGCACCTCTGGTCCACTTCCAGGTCCACTCAAGAGCATGTGGGGGGGGGGTCCCCCTGCACCCCCCCAGCTTGGCAACTGATGCTGCCTGGGTCTGGGGGGTACCTAGAGTCCCCCTGCATCTGATCGCTAAGCCAGGGAGGTGCAGGGGGGGAAAGCCCTGCATGCTCCCTGGTAGACCTGGATGTGGACCAGAAGTACTTCTGATCCGCTTCGGTTCACCGCCAAGCACTCAGTGACCCCCCCCACCGCCATGCTCCATGCAGGATGCTCCATCTGCCCCAGCATTGCAGCATTCATGAGGTCCACCTGATACCTCAAAGTATGTAGAAAAAACATTTAAAGCTGTGTCTATGTCTGACTCTTCAAATTTGAATTCAGCTGAGTCAAATTGTGGACAATGATCCAAATCAATTAATCAAATCAGTGTCCCCTATTCAGGCCTTATCTGAATCTGAATCAAATAGGGCCTATTTCGCACACCCCTAATTCACACACACATGAGTGCACACACACACACACACACACACACACATCTATTTACAAATAAAGATAACATATACTGCACACAGTTATTTTTTGATATGTCATTGCTGCATCTAGCTTGGCATGGAACCAGGTAGAACTTTGCTATAGTAAACTAAATAAATAAATACATAAAATCCCAGTGTCTTTTGGTGTAGGGTTAGATTGACTCTTTCTCCTAAAATATAATCATTTTAAAGGAATATGTTTTTTTTGTGGTTCAGCATCTCCCTCTAAACAACTAAATTTAAATACCTCATTAATGTCTTTGAAGCTATTATGAAATTATCACCCTCAGCAGCTTTGAATGTGTAATAAAACAGAGAAATGAAAAATTCATAACAACATATTATGGTTGAAAATTGGATTTCAAATTGAGACAAATGATGTGCAAATGAGTGATCAAAATTCAAGCAACACCTCAAACAACATCAGTATCCACGAATTTAGTAAAACTCAAAAAATAAATAGAATAAATAGAACAACTTTATTTTGATGGATGACAAAAAAAAAAAAAAGAATTATTCCCTCAGGTGCCATGTCCCTTGCAGAAGCAACATTATTAGCTCTTCCTTTTAAAATTAATAAATCAGTCTCAGATACGTATGACCGTGATTCCCTCCCAACAAGTTAATAATTTGCTATCAACATTGATAGCAATTAAAAGTAGTAAATGCTGCAGCATACCAAAGGTGTATTTTGATGCCAGGAATATTAATCATTGCTAATAGTGAAGGAACAAATTAGACATATGAATAATGAGAGTAAAACTGGAAAGTCAACATATACGTCTTTGTTAGCTGAAGCGTAATTTATAGTTTCTCTAAGCCATGTGTGTATTTGCCCGCTTCTCCAGCTTCCCTTTCTGTCCCAAGCTTTTCCTAAACAGGTAAATGAGTACAGAGTAGATTCCATAAAGGTCACCTCACTATTTCTTGCTTAAGTCTCTTCTTAGATAGTATCTATTCATAGCTGGGGTCAATGCTTCAAATCTTGTGATCCCTAGTATCTATTCATATGGAAAAGCTTCCTTCTGTATGGTTCCCAATCTGCACACTCTCACAGAAACCATGCTACTAGGTAAAACATTCACAAGTGCTGAAGGCAAAAAAATGCTTTTAAAAACAAGAGTAACATTCACATACATCTTCTCTTTCAGGGAAAAATAATTCTACACCTTGGTCCTTCTTCCTCCAACCCTATAAAATATCAGTGCCACAAGGCTTAGAGCATGTTTGCTTCCATAAGCTTCTATTAGCAAGATGGGGACCCTGAAGTGGAGCATGTTCTTTCCCATTCCAATACTTATGTTAAATATTTGCCTTCTCAAAATATAGTTGCGAAAGAACAACAAATTTAAACAACTGAACATGCTTACTTGTGAGTAGGCTGTAAAGAGACCACAAGGAGTTCTGAAAGGCTTTGGGTAGGAGAGTGTCTCATTTATGTGTAAGTTGCTGGGGAAGTGAGAAATACTTTGGAGGAAAGATAGAACCATTTAGTTACATTGTTTGAAACTTAAATAATACACATTGTATATTTATAACAATTTATAAGAAAACCTTAGCTTAAAAAAACAAACAAACTAATGGCTCTTTAGGTATACACAGAGTATAAACAAAATGCTTTTATTGATGATGTGAATGGTTTATTTAAGGTCTGATAGACCTACATTGGAAGGAGAGCTTGTGTGTGCGCGTAAATTTGATCATCTCTGGCAATATTAATAAATTTGGAACTAGTTCCTTGATGATTGGGTAAGGAAGATCCATGTTATATCTTAAGTATGCCAGAGCATTATTTATTGTTCTCACTGAAGTATGAAGCAGATGGGAAATAATTATTCTTTTATGGATAAAGCACAAGAGAAATAGAATTAAACTTTTAAGCAATGTAATGTGGTACTCATGGTTTATATTGCTTTAAAACTTTAGTAGTGTTGAACTGATAGTGTAATTGTGATGATCCAGAAAAACTGAGAGGCAAGAGGTCCTTTTATTGAACCAGCTGCATGGCTGGGATAGATTTAGACAAGCTTTTGGGTATCACAGTATCCTTCCTCAGGTCTTCGGGAAAGAAGCAGGTGCATAATAGCTAAATTGCAAAGACAGCAGATGGAACAAAGGTTTGTATAAAACTGCATATGAAAATAAAAACAGGTTATAAAAGAAATTATCAGGTCTTCTTCTTCAGCAATCCCTCACAGTCAAAGATGACTGTCTTCCATGATTGTCCCAAGCGGTGCTGGATTCTTGATTTGGTCCATGACACAGTTTCTGACACCTGATTTTCTATCTCCTGTTGTTGTCATGACGTTCCAAAGTACTGAGATCCCTACATCAGACTCTTCCTCCATTTGGGGCAGTCCTGGACTTGACATTGATGCTGCATTTTTTTAAGTTGACCTCAAGGATGTCCCTAAAGCACTGTCTCTGCCTCCTCTTGAGCATACATCTTGGCTGAGCTGGAAGAATAAAACTGGCTTCCAGAGTCTGGAGTTAGACATCTGGATGGCATGTCCAGCCCAACAAAGTTGATGCTGAATGATCACTGGTGTTTGCTTGCAGGAGGATGCTAATGTTGCTGTGTCTGTCTTCCCAGTGGATTTGGAAGATCTTCCACAGGCAGCGTTGATGGTACCTCTCCAACACCTTTAGATGTCTCCTGTAAGGAAATGAAGGCTGTAAGGTAGATGAAGATGGCAGCATAATGAGATCCCCAGTTGCCTTAATGGTCTCCTTGCCATTGGATCAAGGTCTCATTCTATCAAGAGCTATACAGAAGCTGATGTGCAGCAGCTTCTCCACAATAAAATAAGTCATGCACAAGCATCTTCCATGCCAGTTATCAGGTAGCCAACCAACAAAAGAAGTGCGGTAAAAACCTGATAATGGAAGAACAGGATCCTTCAGGAGAGTAGTCATCACCTATGAAGTAAAGAGATTAGAGAGAATCAGGTATATTGAAATAGACCATGAAGTCAATGTCCATGGTTATTAGTATCCTATAGACTAATAGGTGTTTTGTTCCCAGGCTTGTGTGTTAGTCACCCACCCTGCCAAGCTCAAACACATAAGGAGAATCATTTAAACAAGTACATCCTATACTTGAAAAGCTTCAAACCTTGAGAAAAATATAGCACCTACACCAAACCCACTTCTGGCCTTCATATAGCCCCACAGCCTGCCAAATTTACCCTCAGAAGGAAACTCTCTACTCATCAACAGGCACCTAGTAGGTTACCTCAACAATAAGTGCACAACCTGGCAACTCATCTTTACTGCCATAACAATCAATACTTTCCGCAATAAAACCATCAATACAGATCTTTAAACTCTATAGCTTTTAACATGTTAAAGTTATGAGAAAAGATTATATTAAGTGGAGAAAAGCAATGCTTTAAAACAAACAGGGAATATATAAATATGAAAAAATGTGTTATCATTGTAAAGTACATTTGCACACAGCTGTGCACTGCTTCACATGTAGTAGTTTCTATACATAAAACAATTTTATTTAATTGCTTCTACAGTGCTTAACAGTCACCTACACTCAGTATTCTTCCATTTGATCTAGAGAAGTACAAAGAAAAAAGGCTGATAGTTGTTCATCTACAATATGTTAGAAATCCTTAGAAACACTATATCAGAGAATACAAAGGATTTCACAAAGGATGAAAACAATAATAATGGTGCTTTTATAGAAATGTTAGAAGATTTTTTTAAAATAAGTAGGCTTTCTCTTTGCAATTTGAGTCATTGTTTATAAATTTGTCATTCAAGACTGTTAAATAATATATAGAAATTCTCACTTTTATTAAGCATATCCATTTATTTAATCAAATGCTTTGTTTTATATTATTCATTGTACCCTTCACTAGTGATACTTGTGAATAAAGTATGTTTATAGTGTAAAATTATAGCTATAGCTTTGACAGATATAGCCCAATAATTCAGTATTATACACTATAATACAAAGATTACATACCAACATTTAAATAAGAAAAACTAATGTTGTGTCATTCAAAAGACTATTATTGCCACACTTAGTATTATAAAAATCCTAAGATACTCATGTAGAAGGCACTATACAAACTTCAATATTATTAAAATTCCAGATAAGCATGAAAATATTACTATATGCCTTCATAAATGTTAAGAGATATACCCTTTGTTATCCTGATAGAAGGGTACCATTGATCTTACACAAGGAAATCTGCTATGCACTGGTGAAGTGATTTTTACAGATACTGTTAAATGATGCACTTGAAATAACAAGAATCTGATACTGTATGTTGAATATATGGTAACTGAAAATAAAATAAAGAAAGCTATTAGGTCTGAATCGGGTCTATGACCTATTGACTGGTGCACTCAGTATACTCAGATAGAAACACTTGTTCTTGTCCTTTACTGACTTTGCATTTGGAACAATCCTGTTTAACAAGATAATCAACACTGACAGCACTGCTAAGGTTGTGTTACAAAACCTTGGATAAAACCTCTCTAGAGTAAGATATTAATGAAACCAAAGTAGTCATTGAGTCAGAGGTCAAGTTGTGTCATGGATTAGAAACCATCTGAAAAAAAAGAGAAAAATTAAGAATAAATAGCTAGTTTTCAATACTGCAAAAAGTTAACAGTGAAGTCTGTTGTGGTATCATAGTAGGACCAGTTCTGATTAATTTATTTCCTGTTTTGGAAAAAGAGTTAAGTGCTCAGAGGGGAAAAATGGAATCACAAAAGTGTGGATTTTCCAAAGAGATTAGTCATTTTGGATGTTTATCTTGAGACACCTAAAAGCAGTCTGATTTTAAGAGGGCTGGGGATCTCAGTACTCTTTGAGGGGTGGGAGAAGTCTCTTTAAGGTATAATGCTGGAAGTCCAAAGTTTAAGACATCCAAAATGAAAGCCAACCCATTTAAAACTGGTAAAAAAGAAAATGTTTCTCAACATAATTAACCATTGAAATTTATTACCACAAGCTGAGAAGAGAAAACACAGTGGTATGGTTATAGCACTAGTCTGGTGCACTAATTTGGTTTCATTTATGGCCTTTGTCCCATACTTACATGTACTATGGCAAGTCACTTAATATAACCTCAGTTTTCCATCCAAGATGAGGATGATAATCCTTTCCAATCTACTACCATTGGGAAATGCCAGCTGTAATTCTCTATTTAGTTTTTCAGGAAGTGGACCAGCAAGAGACAGTCCAGAGGAGAGCAATAAAAGTGAACAAACTGTATGCAAAGGGTGGATTTTTTTTTTCAGTCTGTAGAAGAGAAGCCTGAGAGAAGACATAATAATAGTATTCAAGTATGGAAAAGGTTACAGGAAAGAAGAAGGTTATAAACTGTTCTCCCTATCATAGGTTATAAACTGTTCTCCCTGTCTGGGATTAGATTTTTTCTTTCATGCCCTATCTATGGGAGCCAGGGCATGGGATAACAGGCTTGAAGAGACAGGAAGAAGATAGGAGTTCACAAGGGACATTTAGGTTAGACATTTTATGTTAAGTATAGTTGAGCACTAGGTTTCAAGAAAGAAGATGACCAACAAATGAAGGTCCAGAGGGGAACCACAAAATTATTAGCCATCTAGAAAACAACCATGCAACTTCTGGAATAAAAGAGGTTGTAGAATCTCCATTACTGGAAGTTTTTAAGAATAGAATAAAATGGGGAATCTTCATTATTGGAAGTTTTTTAAAAATAGAAAAAGCAGAGTAAATCTGTGTCAGGAATAGTTTATGTATAGTTGATTCTGACTTGGGGCTTGGGGTACAGACTAGACTAGACAACTGCTCGAGATCCCTTCCTGTTTTCTATGATTCTATAACATTCTTGTGTTCAAATAAAATATTTGTGATTTTAAAAAATCATACCAATATTAGGATAGGAAACTTAGATGTAAAACTATGATTTGGGCCATAAGAAGAATTTATAGATGTGCTCTGGGAGGTGGGGGCAGCTTTAAATTAGTGAGCCAGACTAATTAAAAGTGCCTGAGTGTCACATGTATTAGCATCCCCATGCTGAACAATGGTGGGGTGCTTTGAACTAAAGCACACTGAATGAGCTTTAATTTAAAGCACCCTACTGCCATTGTTCGGCACAGGGATGCTAATACTCATGATGATGGAGGCTGCTGGAGCCTGTTAATTTCTGAGATTAATCGAGTCTACTGAACTCAATACGCTGGATTTTCAGCACATTGAAGCAGCCTCATTGAATGTCTATAGGAGCCCAAGATGACCAGTAAGTGATATGGTCAAGGTGATAATTCTTCCAAAGGAAAGCAGGATTTCTTGCATCTCTCTTTGAAATGCCTAGTGCTCATTGAGAGAAAATATGATGTGAAAGTGCCTTTGTCCCTAAGCATAGTATTTGTACGCTGCATCAACTTATATATGGTTGTGTGAATGCCACTAGATGTACAGCTAAGGCAATGAGTTTGCTTCCCTAAATTATGATTTGGGGAATATAACATATATGTAAATTGCACAGACAAAATGGATGCATTATACACATTTATGAATTTAGCTAAAAGGGATTAACAGTCTTTTTAAAAATCTGGTTGACAGGCTTCATTTACTAACAGCCTTGGATAATTAGCAAATGTACATTTACTATCAGCATAATTTATCTTAATTGGTTTAGCACAATCTACATAGCAAAATTCACTAATAGCATTTAACTTTGCAGATAGTGTAGGATGCTAGAAATTGCAGCTTGTAGTTTAAAGTGAACTTGGTATTACTACAAACACCATCTGGTTTATGAATAGAAAGCTAAATCAATTTCATTCAGTAAAGCAATTGGAAATATCCAGGGATTCTTTTCTCCTTTGCCCAAAATAACCATCTTTAGTAGGTGTTTCTTTGTATGTAAAGGCTTAAAAGCCTAGCATTATTAAAAAAAAAAAAAATACTACACAAGAGAAAGAATGGGTATAATTCTCTATTAGGTCCCCTCTACACATTGCAGGTATTGCACAATTAGCTGGTTAATTGTGCAATTACTTTGAGATCAGCTACATCTGCGAAATAGCTATCACTCCATTAAAAGCTCCAACCAGCTACTGTATAAAGTTACACATCAAATATGTATACTAACTTCATAAATGGTTGCTATTGAGCTTTAATTTGCATATGTAGCAGGTTCTGCCCTGTGGCTGTCACAGGGCTGCACTGTGCACAGCAGGGGCTAGAAGTCCCACAGCTGATGGGACTCTCAGGTCCAGAAACTCCTGATTCTGGGTTCTGACAGCATCCTGCAGCTGCTGAGACCCAGAATCCTGCATCTGCAGATGCCTGGTCTCAGAAGTATGCCTATGGGTGCTGGGACGCAATGGGTCCCAACAGCTGTGGAGCATGGCTGCCATCTCCCAGACCTGGGGGCTTCACATACCTCTGGGACTGGAAGATCGCAGCAGTTGCATCTCCCAGCAGGGAGGGTGTGCATGAGGGTCTGGGAGCCCCTCAGCTGAGGGGGCCCCTAGAAGAAGGAGCTTGTTTCTTGCTAGTGCAGAGGAAGCCTGAGGTTGGGCTCCCCCTGCACTGGTAGTAAAGCATGATGAGATCTAACACAGGATCCCACAATCATGGCTCCTGCCATGCACATGTGGCAAAGCAGAAGGCTCACCTGTGTGGATCATGCATTAGATCCCATTGGTTCTTTTACTTGCAAGTGTAGAGGAGCTTCTTCGTGCTTACTTTGTGATCTTAAATTATCATTATTTAACTCTTATATTGCAATAATGCCCAAAGGTCCCAATCAAGATTGAAACATTTTATTCTAAATATTCCACAAATCCGCACCCATCAAAATTTGAAGACAGGAAGGACAACCTCAAGTTTATCTGAAATTAAAGAAAAAAGGTGGCTTTCAGAAATAGGGGAAACTGGCAAATCATAAAAATAGAATTTGAAGGCATTTAAAAAGTTTATCTAGTCCAGTAGGGGCCAAGGTGTGCCACAAATTAGTCCTGTACCTTCCCCAAGTGCTGTTCCAATCCCTTTCCCTTGCTCAATCTGCTGCTCAGCTTTCTGCTTCCTCCCTGGGCTTTCTGCCCAATTTGCTGCTTTGCTTTCTGCTCCCCACCCAATCAGCTCCTATGCTGCCGGGCCCCTCCTTCATCTGCTGCATGCCACAGGGGTTGCTCATGCCACTTGTGGCACTTGGGCTGCAGACTGGCCGCTGCTAGTTCATCTGCCCATGCCAAGACATGATCAACTACATATAAAGCACCCCGAGAGATGTTTGCCCAACCTATTCCATTTTTAAAAACCTCCAGAAAACGAGATTCCACAGCCTTTTTAGATACTCGATTCCAATAGGTGCACTGTCATTTTCTAGTCTGCTAATCATTTTTTGCTGACCTCTGGACTTTCCCATCTTTTTTAAGTCTCGTGTTCAAAACTGGACACAGAACTACAGCTGAGTTATAAAACCAAGCCAAAAAATATGAAAAACGTTTCTTAAAGTAAACGAGGAGAAACCCATACTATCTTCAATACTTGCTGCAAGAGGAAGAACCACCCCTACCCAGAAAAGTGCCATTATTACAAAGAAAAAAAAAAACCCTCATACTTAATATGCATAACCCACCTCCCAAATAACCCACTCAACTTTAAAAGTGTTGGCTCTTAAAATAAGTCCCCAGATTATATGCATAAATACATTATGTTTACATGTCAAATAGTAAAATTGAATACAATTTCAGAATGGTATTAGAATGACCCCAAATGTCACTCCTACCCATCAAACTCATAGTCACTATTTTTTCACTGCAAGACATATACAACATGCCAACATCAAGAAATACATTGCTTTTGTCACCTGTTACCCATTCACAGTTGGCAAATGGAGATGGATTTCTAGGTTTCTATCCATTCCATCCTACAAGGAGTTGGCTGGGTCTTCAGCATTGTATTTGGTATGCATGTTGGGGTGGAAGTTTTTTTAATGCAGTTTTTACTAACAAACTACCAGGTACTGTGAACATAAGCTCAGACTTCTGCAAAAATTACAGACGTATGATTTTGTTTATTTAAGCAGGCTTTCCTGTATCCATTCCTCCCACTTCTGGCAGACAGGTTGTTAAAAACTGTGATTAATGGCTATGTCAACTATCTGTGGTAATTTTGTTAAGCCTCCCTCAATGACAACCACTTTTGTTCTAACTCTAAAACATTTCCTTGATCCCATCTTGGACATAAACACTCCTAGAATCCAATGTAATGTAATGTTTGCAGAAAAAACAAAAAAAATTGTGCTAAGTTTCGATCCAGTTTATCATCATTTCATTGTTCATCCATCTTCTTTTGTGAACTGAGTCATAAACATCTTTTGGCAGAATTTCACAAGGCATTATTTTGCATTTGAAAGCAAGCATGGTTTGACTTTTTTTTCCCCACTAGGAGAGAAACAGAACACTGCTGTAAAATGAATCCTTTAGTAGAAATAATTTCTGTGTGTCTGTTCTTGTCATGGAAGTGCCAAAGCTCAGGAAAATTTTGACCATATACTAAATACTTTCTGCAAATTTTAAGTTCATTAACATATTTCTGACAAATAAGCAGAATCTCACCACCTTTTCTAACCAGCCATTACACAACTGCTGACCTAAAGTCACAGTCATAAAGACACAGGGAAAATGGCTTCACCTTAGGCCACCTATCAAGTCACCCATAGCTATTTCCTGGATATTCATCTGAACTAACATTGTTATCATTGCTTGACTAGATTATCTTTCTGATAATACCCACCGTTTCAAGTTAATCTCAATTTGAGGCTATTTAAGAATACCTTTCCTGCTTCCCATGGGATAACGTATGCAAATTATCATCTGCCATTCACAAATACAGCATTCGTCTATATTAAATTCTTATCCTGCAGCACAGTTTTCACAGTGTAAGGAATAGCCCATTTTTAGCTTAAATTCAGACGAAAACTTTCAATGACTGTATTTTATTGAAGCCATTTCCTGCTGTAATTTAGACAGATACAACTGACCTTCTAGCCTTCTCCTCCTACTTCAACTTTTTCTGGTCTGCTGAACCACCAGTTCCTTCACCTTTCAGGTGGTCTGTATGCCCCTGGCTCCAGAGTAAAAACAGAAAACCTCTGCTTGACAAACTTCCTCTCCTTCCTTTCATATTGCCTGTGCAAGTATCATCTGTGCTGGTGCTAAATGAGAGGAGTGTTTTCAGAGAGTTAATCTGTGGGTTACATGCATGAAAATACAGTATTAGTCCACATGCAATAGGATAGGTAGATATGCATGGCCCTTTTAATTGCCTTGCTATAGCTTTGGTAACACTAAGGTTTCAGCTTGTTCCACAATCCAAGAAATAAATTCCTTTAACTTGTGGAACATGGAAGTCCTGTCTCACTAGTGAAAAAGATTTAATCAAATAGTATGCTTGAGTAAAAAGTCACTTCCATTTGCTCATCTCATTTGATCTTATTCTAAGAGGGGTCTCTTTTGCTTTAACTTAAAGCCATTTGGAAACTGTGTTGTCATTATATCACATAAAAGTGAATCCTTTCAGATGCTAAGACCCTTTCTAGGAAGTACTTCTGCTACTCACATTGCACATTATGGCTCGAGTTGGTTTATGTTGTTAGTTGCTGTGGGTTAACTGAATATCTGCTGCTGGTTTGTGAAGCAATTAGAGGAAGACACAATCCCCATCTCAAAAGACTTTGAGGCTATTTAAACTCTTCCAAATTAACATATGCTTATCATTGCAAACTTAATTTTGAAATAGAATTATACATGGAGGGGAGTATTTTTCAAGAGGTCTACAGAGGATTTCACATAACACAAAGCAAATTAAATTTTCAAAGTTCAGATTTCATAAATTTAAAATAGAGCTGTTGAAATAATTTATGTTTATAACTTTGTTTGACTTATATGCCTTCTTCCCAAAACTTTCTTCTGTGCTCAGTAAGGTTCAGGTCAAATATTGGGCTCCCTACTATAATATGAAACTGTTTGGGTGAGATTGCACATTACAGTTAGCAGGTGCTAATTCTAAGAATGTTAGTCTGTGTTAAGGTTAATAAGTGCTAATGCTCAGTCAGGCATTCAGGTTTAATACCCTCTCTAATGTGCACTACTTAGACAGGCCCACCAATAGAGGGCTGGTGAGCAGGGGTGTGACTAGGGGCTGCACCATAGCTCCATGCCTGCTCTGCTTCCTGGCTCTCTAGCTACAGCATAGGCATAAGGGGGTAGAAAGGCCCCCCCCATGGTGCTTGGATTGTCCCCTCCACCCCCAGATACCTGCCCTGCCACCCTAGTCAGCCTGAAAGAAGCAGCAGCAGCTGCAGCTAAAGTGAGGGGAGGGAGGAGGGAAGAGGGGGTTCTCCCTCCCTGCCTGCTTCTGGGTTTCTTGCAGCCTGTGCCACCCCCATGCATCTTGATCTAGCCCCAACTGGGTTCAGCAGGTGCTTGGAAGCTCCTTGCCTCCCATCCATCCTTTCCCTTTTGCCTTCCCTACAGTTGCAAGGCCTGGTGGGGGCCAGATCTGGGCACTCTGGGACAGCATGGTCTGAAGGGACCCCAGGAGCAGGCAGGAAGGGGGAACTCCATTGACACCTCTGCCACTTGGGCACATCAGGGCAGGGAGCTGTGGGTAGAGGGGCTGATGGGTGGCAGAGGTGCAATCTGGGAGTGGAAGGGGTGATTTGGGAGTCAGGGGGCAACTTGAAGGGCATAGGGGGGCAGCACCCCAGCAGCTCCCCACCCTGTCCCTCCTCCCTCTTTCCTTCACCCATCAGCTGTACTCCAGAGGGTGCAATCCAAGCAGCGTGGAGAGGGGGCCTTCCTTCCCTCCAATGTATACTGTGGCTGGAGAACCAGAAAGCAGAGCAGCCATAGAGCTGACGTGAAGCCCTTAGGCACTCCTCTGCTCACCAGCCCTCTAGTATCAGGTCTGTCTGAACAGCGCACATTAGAGAGGGTTTTAAGCCCAAATGTGTGACTGAGCACTACCACTAATTAACTTTAACGCAGACCGACGTACCCTAGAATCATTAGAATTAGCACCTGCTAACTCTAGCACGTAATCTCACCCTCACTCTTGCAGCCCAGCAATGTTGGTTTGTTGTTACCTTGTTAAGTTTTACAACATTGCATCAAAGTTTTTTGGGATTTATAACAATAATCTTCCTTCTTGCCTCAACTAAGATCATGAGTGTACTGCAAGCTGCAATGTGGGATACATATACTCAAGAATGGCTTCAAACAAGCTATCCAAGGCACTAAAAGCAATCCAGCTACAACAGCATGGAATGCAGTAGAGAATAAATGTACCTGACTTCTCGACTGCAACAGCTGCATTGCT
The DNA here is from genome assembly GCF_001723895.1 of Crocodylus porosus. Taxonomy (NCBI): domain Eukaryota; kingdom Metazoa; phylum Chordata; order Crocodylia; family Crocodylidae; genus Crocodylus; species Crocodylus porosus. The sequence continues at coordinate 170,176,713 of NW_017728886.1, read as the reverse complement.
TTCACTAGAGAAGCTGGCTCATTTGAAATGAGTACAAGTATCTCTACACTCCCTGAACTGCATGTACATCCTGTGTTGTATATACAGTTTGCATATAAAGATGATACAAGTCTACCCAGATACAGCTCCTACATGTAAATTAGTTCAAATACACTTGCAGTTATATAGGCAAGCAAAAGCAGGATTTTATCTTCAAGCCCTAATCAAAGGAATAGAAAATTAAACCATAATACTGTATTTCCAGAAATGATAATTGGAAGTGTAACTGGCCTGACTGCTTCCAGGGAAGCCTTCTTCCCCTTGTGTCTTTTTTGTGGGTTTCTGGCTCAGCCATAAGCAGTGCTCAGGACCCAGAGCTGGAGTTCTCAGCTGCTATGAGATGTCATGTCATTTTTTGCTGCAGATGCCCAGGTCGAGGACTCATAAAAAATATTTGTTATCCTCTTTTTGGTACTGAAAACAGCTCTTCCCAGCAGCAGTGAACTCCATTACAGGTAGGATGGGGTATGAAGAACGAGATGCCTCCTGCTTCATTCTGACATCTCCCAACTTCCCTCATGCCCTGCTTGTATACTTACACTACTGATGGTAATGGTTACTGAATGCTGTAACCATACTTACACTACTGATGATAATGATAATGGTTACTGAATGCTAGGCATTCTTAATCTTGCTTGGTCTAGTGCCTACCGAAGTCTGCAACAGGAAAGATATACATTTTACAGGGCATTGGATAAGGCTTCCATTGATTTGACCCACAAGAATATTGTTCTCACATCACTATTTCAGTGAAAGTCCTTGTCTGAGACCCATGCACTAACCAATGGTGGCTGACAAAAAATGAGTATTTAGCAATAGTTGGAAGATTGCATGACTTAGTTTTAAAAGTATCAAAAATATTGGCCATTTTCCCAGATATTATTCAGATGCATAGTACATGAATATGTTTGGTCTTAGAATCTCCCACCTTTGTCTTGGTCAGAACAACTGTGATAAAGTCTTCACTGAGGTATGTTGATATTTCTGTTTTTACATGAAACAGTGAACTAGAGAACTGCATGGGTGCAGTATGAACAATTTAAGATATATAAAAATTTGAAAACATAAGTCTCATTAGTTTTGAACTGCACAAAGTTCAAGTCTGAATATTCTGGAGCAGCTCAGGTTGCTTTTATTTCATTTGAACCAAATATACTGCTCATTGTACTGAGTTAACCTCTGTCTCTCAGCTGTTTCTTAACTGGTCTGTAGCTGAGACATTATACAATACTAATGGGATGATTATTCATGTGGGTTAGATTTTAGATATCAGAAGATGATGGTCTGCAAACATTTTCAAACTACCACTTCTCTGAAACTGCCCTTTTTAATAAAATACAGTGCTTTATGTCTGAGTAAAAATGATAGCACATTTTAATATTCCTCTATCATTTCCTTTATCCCTGATAATCTGAAAATGAAGCAGCACTGAATACATATGCTACTATAAAAAAAAATTACTCATGATGGCATTTAACCATTTCATTATGAATAGAAGGTACACATCAGATAATCCAGGTAATGCTGCATCATACCAAGAACTTCTGGAGAGATGATAACTTCTGTAGTAAATATTAAAGGACAGAAGGGGCTATTCTGTCCCAAATCAAGCACCTAAATTGCCTATAATCTAAATGGAGAGACTTAGGTTCCTAAGACTGGGATTCACAACTCAGCATGGTTGAGAAGAGGAAGGGAATGACACCTACCCCAGCCAAGAGGAAATGCACAAGAGGGTGGTGTTTCTGAAATCCTGGCCACCTCTCAGCTTAGTTAGCAGTTTAATAACCTATGTAAACTTTTCCAACTATTTAAGTTGGCCTAATGTCATATCAGATTCAAAGAACCCAAAGAACCATGTCTGCTTATGTCCTTAGACCAACACTTCTACAACTTACACCCATGTAAACTTGGAATTCACAGAGTGAAAGTCCTCCATAGATTTTGGCACCATATGGGTAGTGACCTTTTGCTTGAAAGTAAAGTGGGATGTAAGAGTGGAGCATTTGAATCCCCGTCAGGGTGAGAACAGCCTATAACCCATGTTTCCTACTTCTTTGGCAAGTGCTCTAATCATTAGGATATTATGACAAACACAGGTACAGCTAGCACTGACTACTTAGGTACCTACCGTCAGAAGTTGGACTGCATGTTCTGGATCACAAATGAACACATACACCTAATGTTCATTTCAGTCTGGCACCATAAGTCTGAAAGAGTTAGAAGGTTTGGCACACCTCTGTGCTACTATTTTAGGTGACAGCACAAACCTATGGGTATTCTAGATTACTGTCTGAAGGTGCCCAAATCTCCCCACTGACTGTAGAGAAATCAGAGTTGCCTAAGTCTGGTCAAACTGGATCATCTCCTGTGGCAAGGTAACTAAGCTTTAGATGATGAAACAAATAATTACAGGTATCAAAATAACCCAATTGGATCTGCCACTTACATAGTTTACTCAGAACCATGAAATCCATTCTTGGGGTCAGTTATCAAAACGTTAGGCTCAGGGGCATACTAGAACCCCGCCTGTGAAATCAGCACAGTAATTCCCAACCAGGGCGCCATGAGTTCCTTTTAAGAGTGATGCAAGATCCTTTGAAGGGTGCTCCAAGTTCTCCTGCAATATTAGTGCTGTTAGATATATAAACACCACTGAGATTCACATGATAAACTCAGAGATTTCAGATAGGGATCCATAGTGTCAAAAACATTCTGACCTATTGTGGTTTTTCTGATTTCTTTGCAACAGAAGAATTACTCTATACAATTCCTGTAGTCAAAAGTAAGTGAAATCTAAGAACTGTCATTTTCCAAGAGGTCACTTGAGTCTAAAAGTGTTGAGAACCACCAGTCTAGTGTCTACTTCACAGAAGGTTAATCTAGCTAGCGGCGGTATCGCCTGTATCCTGAATCCAGCCTTGATTGACATGTCTGCTTTTTTGACATACCCTGATGCTGCATTTCTATGTTATGACCACTCAGAGAAGGACAGCATATTGAGAGCAGAAAATGATAAAGCAAGATACCTTGAAGCACCCAGAAAACATTATACCAAAGAAGAAAAAATTAAATTGAATGACAACAGGAACTCACATTACACCTTTGATATTTGCTTGTACACTCTTTGCTTATTAAAATATTTGGAAAATTCCTTGGGACAGAGATCTATGGATTTGTACAGCACCTAATAAACAAGAGTTTCTATCCCAGATTATTATCAACTTTGAATACTATCCTAATTTAACAACAAGAAAAACAAACATCAAAAAGCTCTAATGCACATTGGCAAACTCTGCAGAAACCTTGAAGCCATTCTGATTCGTAATCCTATTGCAATCTCTCCAGATGTATAGAGCACTGTTACCATAATTGTCTCTTTCTCCTTCTTTCCTTCTTTCTTCATTTTAATCTCTGAATAAATATTTTGGCAGTCATTCAGCTAGTCCAATAACTAAGATTATGTCTTGCCATGGCAATCACTATTATTAATTGATCAATCACTCTGCTATAAAAATAAGTGATGGTTGAGGATTTTCTGTGTCTCCAAGGAAATTAAATGCAAAACTGTCAATCAACTGTTACTACAAGCCACCTTAGGTAATCTTTAGGAATAAAAAATGTAATGAATGACAACAGTTTAGGTCAGCAAGCATTTGTTTCCTTTTCTCTTTAACTGTAGTCTGTATTTTAAATCTGAACTCCTGAAATCTTTCAGTTTAGGGACAAAGAGAATCTGAGCATGTCAGTGACAGTATATCAAACTAACACACATACAGGAATAGGTAGATTCAGTATATCATATTTCTTTCGTGTTCACATTGTACGTTAAAATAAATGTCATGCTGATTTATAGACCCAACAGATGTTAATGAAGGGGAGTGGATATTAAAAAAAAATAAATCAGGAAATGCTGTGGTCCCTGGCCTGAAGAACTGGTGAGAAATGAACTGCACATAACTAAATTTGGCAATATGTAGTGATGTTAAAAAATAGGTATATGCCAATATTAAAATGTCAGTTTGTTGTGAAAAATATTCTGTTTTGCTTTGGGTTTTAGACCCCTTTTTCCCCTCCTTTCCCAGGGGAGGGGAAATAAAAAAAGGAAGATGAAATTTTAAGTTTTGTTTAATCAAAAATAGAAGGACAAGAAAAATTGAAATATACTGTGTTTCATTTGAATTTCTTCACAGAAAATACAGGGTACTGTTCAAGTCACTATAATGAGGCTGCCAAAGTAAAGGTCAGTGTTAGAGCTGATCCTGTAAATGTAGGCCACTGTGCCCCCATATAGGGCTCTACTGAATGTAAGTCTCAGTTACCATTGTCACAGAGTGGTTGAAAAGGGGCCAGTTGTCTACTTCCAAGTGACTCAGTGCTTAAATGCATTGCTGCCACTGTACTCTTGGAACTGTTCATCTGAAGACCAATATGACCCCTCAATAACAAATCAATCACAAATGTTATCCTAACTTTCTAAATATAAGATATGCATTTTCTTCTTGTTACTTAGGCACCTCCAGGGACATTTGAAGGATTTTTTTAAAGAGGGGTGCTGGATCAGCGGTTGATGCTGCAGTGGCGACTGTGCCTCCACTTCCAGATCCAACCTCCCTCCTCCTACCAAAATGAGCAAACCATGCTGTGCAAGAGGTAGCCAGGAACTTAAGTATCCAGATCTGGTAAGAATTCCACCCATCGTTTAAGCACTCCCTCCCTTCCCATCCTTCCCTTCCCATTTGACGCCTCCTTTCTCCAGTGCTGCTGCAATCTCTAGCTTCCCTGGAGGCAATGTAAGCACCAGAGCTGCTCTCACCCTGCTCCAGCTGTGCTACACAGTGCTGGGCTCAGTCAGGGACAATAGTAATAATGTCAGTGTTGGACAGATTCCCCTTACTGCTTTTGCATTCAGGCTGGCAGGGAACACTTGATGGGGGTGGGGGCGGCGTGGAGGAGGGATTGGGCAGAGGGAGGAAAGTTCACCCACTGCCACTGTCTCAGTCTTAACCTGACTCCCCATGTACCCTGGCTAGAGCCAGGCAGAAGCAGCTCAGGAGCTCCCCTTGTCCCCAGGGCAGTGGGGAAATGGGAGGGGAGGGGATGTGCCATGCCATTAGGCACAGATTTGAAGAGTGGCAAGGAATTCTTACCTGATTTGGGGCGTTTAAAAAAGCCCCTAGCTGCTTCTTCCACAGTATAGTCTGCAATGGGGGTGCAACTAAGCCACTATACCCCCTCTGGATCAGTTCCTGGCTACCTCCACTCCATATTTTTCTCAGAAAGCTCTATTTTTCAAATAAGACAAATGGCCAGTCCTTTGCATTAATGTACTGGATTACTTAATGGCATGCAACACTTGGCTAGAAGTTGGGATACCAAGAATTGCAAAGTACAAGCATCTTTTCCCCAAGTTCTTATTGTCAGTAACCAGCAAAGGCTTTTATTTTTGAGTTTGCTGGTGACTCATACACTTAGCATTGGGCCTTTTCAAAACATACAGCAGCAAATTGGAGTTTTGCCATTGTCTTAAGCAGAGAGAGGTTTGGGTCCACATTTAATTAATGGACAATATCCATGCACGTAAAAAAGCGCACTAATCCTGTTGTATGAGTTCCTGTATCTGGAAGCAACAACTGACAACCCAGCCAAGCACTTATCCACAGTTCATTTCAGATTGATCCTATTAGTTCACACTCTTAGTATTTCATTCACCTAGTCAGTCAAGCTGATCAGCATACATTTACATTCTGAGAATAAATGAAGCTTTCCAAGAGTTTAGTATTCACCGCAAAAAAAAAAGTTTTTGCTATTTTTGAGTCCAAATGAAAATATAAACTAAATGTTTGCCATTAACAAATTCAATAAATCACTGCTCATAATTCATTTCGTTAATGTCTCTATTGAAAACTCAGAGTATTTTAGTTCAATAATTGATTATAATGGTAATTAGTTTATTGCCTGATATTGAATATACAACTCTCAAGTTGTTTTCTATTCATTCTCATATTTCAGCAAAGATGCTAAATATGAAGACAAGCTGTCTTCATTAGAGAAATATTGATAAACAATTTTTAAGCCTTCCCTTTGTTCAGTCTGTCATTTAATCATACTCAACCAGCAACATATTTTTAGATTCAAGCTGTCTCAGTTAGAGAAATGACTTTCATCTGAGGCTTTTGCTGTTGTATTCATCAAGGAATCAAAGATAAGAATATACAGAAGTTGTTAAAATAAGAAAGAGCAATAAAGAAGTCTCCTACAGAATCTGTATATTGTATCAAGGGGCCCACAGGCCTTGTTAGCTGCCTCCAGGTAGCCTTATTGAACTCCATACAGGACACAATATGACCATCAGTCTGTACCAGCCATTATATTTTTCCATTGTAAGCTAAAGCCCAATTACTAATCTAAATTTCACTGGTGTGACTTTCAAATAACTCCAGTGAAATCATAGATTTTATAGATATTAGGGACTGGAAGGGACCTTGTGAGATCATCAAGCCCAGCCCCCGCCACCATAGGAAAGAAGTCAGCTGGGATCAAGTGAACCAAGCAAGAAAAACTGGGGTCAGTAGATAATCTGTAGAGTTATTCTAGCTATAGAATTAAGACAGACAGACCAGAAGATGTCCTAGACTGTGTGGATTTCACTGTACCTATGTCTCCAAATAAAGGAATACAAGGCTGGCAGGTTTTTGGGGATTTTTTAAAATTTTTAAAATTTTTTTTATTTCACTATCAGAATTGCAATTACATGCTGAAAATATTTTATGTGACGAAACAGAAGACAAAGACTCTCTACAGAAAAGTCAATAGCCCTTGGTTATGAATATAATACTCAGTTGGGACGTGAGAATTCAATTTTACACTCCTGCCCTGCTTGAATCAGAGTGGAGGTAAGTGACTTCTTCTTCAGACAACAGAATTTGTTTTTGTCTTTTGTAACCAGTGTTTGATCAATTAGGTAAAGTGGAAACAGATCCAAGAAGAGACTGACCCTATAGCTTTTCATCCCTGCCCTCCTTAATTTAGCTATATAATAATAAACATGTTGTAGGGAAATTCCTTGCCAGTGCTAGGATAATAGAAATCATCTTCTCTGCAAAATCTCAGAGAAGTCAGCTTCCTTGTAGCATGCACACTGACTAGCTTAATCTCCACGTAGGTTATTGATATAGCCTGGTTAGAGGCTCAATTTATGACCATTACTGGCAATCTTAGGCCACCAAATCTTTTGGTGACAATATAATAGCTGACCATATCGTGACATTCCTTGAGAAACACATTTTGTTAGACATTGGCTTTCCAGCTATACCAAGAAGGCAACTGAAATCAAACCATTGTTAAAAGGAGGTGGCTCCCGGGTTAGACTACAAATATTTTCATTGTCCTACCAGTTAATACAGATAACTTCACAATATTTCCCACCGCCAGGAACACTGCCCTTGCTGAACTTTAAGTGCCTTGTTTCCCTTGATGCATTACCCATAGAATAGTTATTCATTGGTGAAAATAGAAGGAGAAAGTAAATGTGAACATGACTACTGCCTGGAAGTCAAAGTGTGAGATGGAAAACAGAAAGTCTTTAGTTGCTTTGCACCAGGATAGTTTTCCCCGAGAGGAATCCAAAGATAGTAGGAACCCAATGTGCTTCTCTGACTCTCTTACCAGCTGCAAGACTGGAGCAACAAGTGAAAAATTCACCCAAAGAAGAAGGCAGTCAGAAGTTTTGCCAGTAATTCTGTTGCAGCAGAAGCCTGCCTAGTTTCTTGCACCTGAGATCTATGGCTGTATAGCACTTATAAAAAGCTCCAGTGTCTCCACATAATCATAGAAAAGTAGGGCTGGAATGTTATCTAGTCCAACCCCATGTCTAGGCCGCAGCATACCTATCCAAACCATCTTATATAAATCCTTGTCTAAACTATTTGTAAAACTACACAATCAATCCTGCCATGCCCAAAGACACTAAAAGCACTCTAAAACACTAAAAGCACTCTTTTCCTGCCACAGGAAAAACAGAGGGATGAGGGCTATCCGTGTCCCAGCATTGTAAGGGTTGTTAAAATGCACACATGAGATACAAGAAAGAGAGCCATATATAGGGTGACCATACGGCAGAATAGGAAATTTAGGACACTTCCTGCCCCCACACCTCCCAAATCAACAGTACCACTGCAGGCAGAGGTAAGGATAAGGCAGCATGGTGCACCAGGCAGGTGGGCAGCAGGGAGGCCTACCTGGTATGCCATGCTAGTCCGTACCACTCTGCCTCCCTGCCGGATTGAGCCCTGCACCCTGGCATTTCTGGGAAGCTCATTTTAACTCTCAGCAGATGATCAGGATTGGCCTCTAAATTCCAGAACTGCCCCAGCAAAACTAAGTCTTATGGTCACCCTAGCCATGTAGGTAACCACCACTGGCAGAAGCAGAGTGGTGACTCGAAGTTCTTGCATAGTCACTTAACCAGGACAAAGTGAATTATAAATTTAATAGTAGTATAAAACATGATGACATTTTATGCACATTTTGCACTGGTTTAAATGACTGTGGTAGACAAAAAACAGAAATTAAACCCTAGATATTTAAATGTATATTGAAGTTTTGGTTATGTTGCTCACTTCAACCCACTAGCTATTTATTAAGCAAATATCTGCCTTTGGTTTTCGTTGTTTTTCCTACACATGCAACAAGATGCAACAAATTTACTTTTGCAGCCTTTTCAGCTTTCCAGACATTGTCAAAAATTTTCTTTCCATTTATTCTTCTCCTTAACAGAAATCTTAGATGTCACAATTAGTGCTGTGTAAAGCACCAACAGATTTAAAAAAAAAAAGGAAACTTTTTTATTGAGCTAGACTGTGACCAATGCCCAATACAAGCATGCAAGGGAAAAGGAAAAAGTGACGCTTTACCTTGAGATCTACTAAAACAACATTACAATTAGTTGTGGCACTGAGCACAGGGGCTGCATGCCAAAATCCCCCTTCTCATTCTTATCTTCCATTAACACTATTAGAGCAGAATAAAAAAAGGTATTCATGAAATTAGGAATCATGTCCACTCTGCCTATTATCCGTGATAGACTTATATAATATTTGTCTTGCCCTTTGTGTACAAGTCTTTTGCTTGGGCTAAACTGAGTTAAATTTTCTCATTTACCAGGCGGATTTAAGAAACACCTTCATCATCAGCATTTTCTGTTACTTAACTTTGGCAGCTTCCAACTCTATGTATTGGTTGTTATAGAGACCATCCCTACAGACTGTTAGCTTTGTCCATGAATGGCAAAGGGAACCTGGATCTCTAATTTGGATATTGGAAATTTCTACAGCAACTAGGCACCTCTAAGTTATTTGCAACAATGATGACAATTGTGATGCCTAAATCTCCTTTGCATAACTAATCCTTAGGCTCCCTCTACAACAGATGGAGGAACTTAAGGCATTTATTAAAAAAAACAAACACCTAGAGCACGAAACAATTTTACCTATGGTCAGATTAAGTATGGGAGATTTTGCCTTCTTCTGTAGTGGAGGACATGGCCCTGTACCCAGGACCTCTTGAGGGTATATTGACATTTTATAGAAGCCGGACAATGGATGCTTTACCTATGGCAGGTTAGGGTATTAGGTCCATGTTCCATCAAGGTTGAGGGCAGTCTTATGTAAGGTTTAGATTAAGGTTGTATGGAATGGTTTGGGTGGGGGTGATGCTGCCTCCGGTGGGGGATTGGATTAGATAACCTCTGGAGATCCCTTCCAGCACTAGTTCTCTATGACTTGTATGACTGTATCCCACAATCACACCTCGTGTCATGCACATGTGGCATGGCAGGAGGGGAGATAGTGTGGATCATGTACTAGATCCCATTGCGCCTTTACCTGCATGTGTAGAGGCACCCAGGGATGCTGATATGCTGAGCCATTCACAACAGTTAGAACCTAGGTAGTTACATTCATGTCTAGCAATAGGTCTTTAGGAATCCAGGGAACTTTACTAGGAAAAATTAGAGCAGGTTGCTTAATTTTTTCATGGATCTAACCTTCCATGTTAGATACGAGTTCAATTAAACATTCCATCCAACACTGAGGTCACACTGAAATCACATAAGCATTTTAAATAGTTTTTCATTAAATAATTAAACATTTCACACATAAATACTAATGTGTTGAAGGAAGTTTCTTTACAAACTCCACATGTGTTGGGTAAAGTTTTGGGTGTGGATGTTGCTGGCACAAGGTGCCCGAGGGAGGCAACAATTGGGTTTGTTGCCTGGTGTGCATCGCGCCAAATAAACACACTGGGGGGAGAAGCAGACAGAGTTTATTTGAGCTCAAGTAAAAGGCACAGGGAGACTGTATTGTCTCAAATCCTGTGCACTTATCCCTGCAACAGTGTATTTTTATACGTGGTCAATTCTCTGCAGTGATTTTCCA
>NW_017728886.1:170148217-170166224 GCF_001723895.1 Crocodylus porosus | reverse complement strand
TCAAAGGCCTTCCTGAAGTCCAAGTATACGACATCCACCCCTCCTCCTGCGTCGAGGCGTTTTGTGACCTAGTTTTATTTATCATTAAAATAGTAACATTGGGAAAAAACTGTGGAGAATATATTCAGAAAATTCTATCATTTCCAAATTTTCTTTTATCCTGGACCAAAACAAAAAGTTAAATGTTCAAAATGTCCCACAAAATAAAAACTCTGATGAAAAAGCAGGGAAAAATCGAAGTACTGAAACTACCTTATTGAAATTTTTTATTCTGATAAAATGAAAAGTATTACATGGACTGTATCATTTCAACTTTTATGAAAGCTGAAACAAGACTCTAAACCAACTTCAGCATTTCTGTCAAAGATTTAATTGCATTTATTTGCCTCCATGAAATGTTCTGACTTTGTTAAATCAGGATTTCCCTGCCAAGAACAGTTATTTCAGAAACTTCTGAAACATCTCTAGTTGATACAATGTCAATGAGCTGGAACAGCATTGTTCCACTGAAGGCAGGTGTAGCTGAAAGCCCCCTTTGTAAATTTCCCTTCTGGACAGGGATAGAACATAAGCTCCTGCTTGCCTGCAACCCCTCCCTGCCCCCCATTTTGTGCATTTATTTTCCTTCTCAGTATTGGCAGAGACATAGCATACTCATTGCAATGGTGTTGCAAGGCTCAGAGCAAGCCAGAAAGCTGAAGTGGCTTTCTGTAGGAGAAATCTGCAAACTACATCTACATATCAATTAAGCTCAGTGTCAATAAAGAAAACAAAAGAACTAAAATATCCACTGCAGGGACTGTAACTATATCCTGTGCTAACCTAACTCACTTACTGTTCCCAGTAGCCGTTGATCCTTACAACTTTACAATGCATTTTTATATGTTTCTTACAGTGCATCTTCATATTTCATCTGTCTCGTCTTTACCATGGCATTTTGTATTTTATATTTTATACTTCTTAAACCCTTAAGGAATGTACTCTCTGTAGAATGAAGTTAAACCCTGGACCATTTTTAAAATTGCATTGAAATTGTAATTGTGAAGTGATAAAATCTGTTGAGTGAATATGAGTGAATGTGAGTGAATGACGATCAAGAATAGACAATAGCCTAGCCAAAGGATCTCCATTTTAAGCTAATGACACTTAAGAACTGATTCCTGGAACCAAGCACTCCCCCTATAGACATGACAATGCATCCATTAAGTCAATAAGTCAAGGGTGGACTCCCAAAACTTCAGGTACCAGCAGGCAGAGACCCCTGTGACTAACAGTCAGGTACTACTCAAGACCCACATGGGACCGCGACCTCCAGATTGGGTAGCCAAGATGATGCTGGGGGACAATACAAGTCTGCCAGAAAGCGATAAAAGGCAGTGAAGCATGACCCTCAGGAGCATCCTCTTATCCAGCACCTAACCTACAAAGACAGCATGACAAACAGGAAACCCCATTCTGGAGAAGACATCACCTTGAAGGAAGCTGACCATCAAGAGCAGACTCCAGGGCCTCAGATAGGTAGATAAAGTGACACAAGTGCTCACAATGACTACAGCAGCAACTATACACTATACTACATGGGTTTGAATAAGTGAGTGCGTGTATGTGTGGGGGGTGTGTATGTGCTAAGGTGACCAGCACCACCCATAACTCAAAGTTTGCATTTATGATTGTATTGGTAACTTCACATCCCATTCAATAAACTAGAATTTATTATGATCCCACAAGTTGGTCCTTTGTAGCTAACACAGGGAAATTAGACTCTGTTACTACAAAGCAGGAAATCATACTCCAAGGTTTTAGTGGTAGGATGTATTATAAGGATTATTTTTATTTTGAACTAAAAGAAATGATATATTAGCCAGTTTTCAAACCAGTAGACTTTAATAATGTTACTTGGGAGCCAGGAGTGGAGAGGAGAGGAGGGAACTGGGCACACGTGCATCCCCACACACACGTGTGACCCCTTACCTGATGGGAGGCAGGGGCAGATGCAGCAGTGGAAGCAGCAGTGGGGACAGCAGTAGCTGATTCCCCTAAGGTAAGCGGGGCATAGGGAGCCAGCACAGCTGAGCCAGATCTGGAGGGGAAGCCCCCGGATCCCTTTTAGTTGATCCAGTAGGGAGCCACGCTCCCAAGCCACATGCAAACAGAGCATGCAAACATGGGCGCTCTGTAAGGGCACGCAGGTGTTTGCACCAGCGTTCTCACAGGCGGGCAAACAGGAGGGACCAGGAGGAAGTCTTTGGTAAGGGAAAGTTGAAAGCATCACACGAATAAATAAAAATGGTCTGGACATGGAGTACCGCTATGGCCCCTGCCCAGGGGGAGCTGCCTACCCGGAGGCAGGTCTACTGCCTTCCCAGAGTGTAGATTCAGAACATGATGGAGATGATCCCGGCCCTCATTCAGCCCACTGATTCAGCCCATGGTTCTAATTCATGTGGGCATTAATGATGTGGCCAGGAGCGGTCCAGACCAACTGATGAAGGACTACCAAGCACTGGAGGGCAAGATGAAGGAGATAGGGGCACAGGTGGTCTTTTCATTGATCCTTCCAGTGAGTGAGCATGGAAAACATAATGAGTCCTGCATCTGGGATGTCAACTTGTGGCTTCGGGAATGGTGTCTCACGGCAGGCTTTGGCTTTCTGGACCTCAACCCTCACTTCAGAATGAGAGATATACTTGGGTGGGATGGGCTTCACCTCTCCCCCAAAGGTAACGATGTTCTCTTCTAGGTTGGCTGATCTCCTCTGGTGGGCTTTAAGCTAGGCACAGTGGAGGAGGGGGAGGAAGAGGACCAAGGGAGCCACAGAACACCAAACCAAGAGACACCCACAAGAACAGCCCAGCCAAGTCAGGCAATGAGCACAAGAAATACCCAGATAAGAGGGTCTGGATACAGGAGCCTTGACATTCTGAGGATTTTGGGGGAGGTGCATACACCTTCAGAAGGTCTTAAATGCCTCTACACTAATGCTCACAGTATGGGGAACAAGCAGAAGGAATCTGCCCTCCTGCTAGCTAACACAAATGCAAATATAGTGAGGCTCCCTGAAACTTGGTGGGATCCAATGCACGACTGGGTGATAAACATAGTTTCATAATTTGTAGGGTCGGAAGGGCCCTGAGCAGATCATCAAGTCAGACCCCCTGCCATGGCAGGAAAAAGTATTAGGGTCAACCGACCCCAGCAAGGTGTTCATCTAGCTTTGCATTAAAGACCCCTAGGGTGCAAACCAGCACCACTTTGCTTGGAAGTTGGTTCCACATCTTAGCTGCCCTGACAGTGAAGTAGCGCCTCCTGTTGTCTAGTCTGAATCTACCCTCTGCCAGCTTGTAACTGTTATTTCTAGTCATTCCTAGTAGTGCTTGGGGGAACAGGGACTCCCCCAATGCCTACTGATCCCCTCTGAGTAGTTTGTAACAAGCCAGTAGTTTGGCAAATTTGAATAGGGTGCTTTTTACCCCCTTGTCCAAGTCACTGATGAAGATGCTGAACAGTGCGGGCCCAAGGACTGAGCCCTGCGGAACCCCACTGCGCACATCCCTCCAGGTCAAAAATGACCCATCCACTACTACTCTCCAGGTGCAACCCTCCAGCCAGTTGGTGACCCATTTGACTGTGTAGGTGTCAACACCACAGTCTGCTAGTTTTTTTAATGAGAATGGGATGAGAGACAGTGTCGAAGGCCTTCCTAAAGTCCAGAAAGACTACGTTCACTGCTACCCCTGCATCTAAGGATTTTGTGACCTAGTCATAGAAAGCCACCAGGTTGGTCTGACAGGACCTGCCTCTAATGAACCCATGTTAGTTGTCCCTAAGCATAAGCTCCCCCGCTAGCCTGTCATGGTCATATGCCAGGATAATTCTCTCAAAAAGCTTACCCAGGATCGAGGTAAGACTAACTGGCCTATAGTTCCCTGGGTCCTCTTTCCTCCCTTTTTTGAAAATGGGAACCATGTTGGCCCTCTTCCAGTCCTCTGGCACCACATCAAGGGCTATAGGCTGTATAGGTGGGATAGAACAGGGAGGAAAGGTGGGGGTGAGGTGCTCTATGTCAAAGAGCACTATACACATCCTCTGCAAATAGCACTGGGTCTGAAGTAGGGAGACTGAGGTGCTCTGGGTCAAAATACAAAGGGGTCAGGGGGAAAGGGACCTAACGGTGGTGTCTACTATAGGCCAGCTAATCAGGGAAAAGAGCTGGACCGGGAATTCTCAGGTTAGCTCACAGAGGCAGTTAAGTCAAGGGACATGGTCATCATGGGTGATCTAAACCAGCTGGACATTTGCTGGGAAGAGCAGTCAGCCAGGTCTGACCGCTCACGTAGGTTCTTAGCAAAGTTACAGGACCTCCACCTAACCCAGGAGGTGTACAGTCCCACCAGGGGAAATGCCTTGTTGGACCTGGTCCTGGCCAAAGGCGATGACCTGGTGAGGGGACTGTGGGTGCTCGACCACCTGGGTGATAACAACCATCACCTACTGGAATTTACCATCCAGCACAGGCTGTCAAAGGCCTGTAGCAAGGCAGCAGCCCTGGACTTCAGGAGGGTGGATTTCAATGAGGTAAGGAGACTAGTCAGGGAGGCACTCAGGTCCCAGAGGGGTGGGGAGTTGGGAGTCCAAGAATAGTGGTTGTTCCTTAAGGAAATGATCCTCCAAGCCCAAAGAGTGACAATCCCCATGCAGATCAAAGGGGGCACGAGTGCTCAAAAGCCCCCATGGCTCTCCAAAAGCATCCATGAACACCTTAAAGCCAAAAAGGAGGCGTACACCCAATGGAAGGGAGGGGCCATCACTTTGCTTCCATTTTTCTGAGCAGGGACAGGGACATCCCCCCACTGGGATTCCGGATGGACCCAAGGGAGGTGCAGCCAGGCCCAGGGTCAGTGAGGACTCAGTCAGGGAACTTCTGGAGGGACTAGACATGTTCAAATCAGCAGGTCCTGATGATCTCCATCCCAGAATGCTTAGGGAATTGGCAGAGGTTATTGCAGGACCCCTGGCACAGCTTTATGAGCACTCATGGTGCTCTGGTGAGGTGCCTGATGACTGGAAAAGGGCCAATGTGGTCCCCATTTTCAAAAAAAGGAAGGAAAGAGGACTCAGGAAAGTATAGGCCCGTTAGTCTTACCTTGGTCCTGAGGAAGCTCGTTGAGAAAATTATCCAGGAGCACGTCTGTAAGGGACCAGCAAAGAAGTTTATGCTTAGGAGCAATCAACATGGGTTCATTAGAGGCAGGTCCTGTCAGACCAACCTGGTGGCTTTCTATGACCAGGTCACAAAAGCCTTGGATGCAGGTGTCACGGTGGATGTAGTCTTCTTGGACTTTAGGAAGGCCTTTGACACTCTCTTACCCCATCCTCATTAAAAAATTAGGCATCTGTGGTGTCAATGCCTACACAGTCAGATGGGTCACAAATTGACTAGAGGGCTGCACCCAGAGAGTGGTGGTGGATGGGTCATTTTTGATCTGGAGAGATGTGGGCAGTGGGATTCCCCAGGGCTCGGTCCTCAGGCCTGCACTGTTCAATATCTTCATCAGCAATTTGTATGAGGGGGTGAAAAGCACCTCGTTCAAGTTCATAGATGACACTAAGATGTGGAGAGAAGTAAGCATGCTAGAAGAGAGAGACAAGCTACAACTAGATTTCAACAGGTTACAGGGGTGGGCAGATGAGAATAGGATGGGTTTCAATATGGACAAGTGCAAGGTGTTGCACCTAGGGAGGAAGAACCAGCCCCATACCTACAGGCTGGGGAACTCCCTTCTCATCAGCACAGAGGCAGAGAAGGATCTTGGAATTACTATTGATTCCAAGATGAACATGGGCTGCCAATGTTGGGACACAGTCAGGAAAGCTAACTGCACCTTGTCATGCATCCATAGATGCCTCATGAGCAGGTCCAAGGAGGTGATCCTCCCCCTCTATGCAACATTGGTCAGATTGCAGTTGGAGTACTGCATCCAGTTCTGGGCGCCGCACTTCAGGAGGTATGTGGACAACATGGAGAGGGTCCAGAGGAGGGCCATTCGCATGATTAGGGGACAGCAGGGCTGCTGGTTACCAGGGCAGCCAGAGAAATAATGAAGAGGCATAGGTGCAAGTTGCTAGGGCAACCGCTGTGAATCAGCTGACTGGAAGAGGCAGGGCCTGGCTCCCATTTAAACCTAGGCTGAGGCCAGGCAGGCAGTTCCCTGCTGGCTGCCAGAGGGGTGGGAGTTCTGCCTGAGTGAGGAAAAGGACGGGGCCTGAATGACTGAACAAGGCAATACCGGTGAGATGGAGAAACCCTGGAGTGGCAAATGTTGTTATAGCCAGATGGCTTTAGGTTTATGTTATAGCCTAGGGGCTTGAGTCTTCTGTTTGCGGTTTACGAACTGTTGGTTTGGGTAAGGCTATTAGAGGTTGGAGGAGGCCTCATAGGGGACCCACAGTAGTGTGAGGACCCCGGCGCCAGAGAGGGCACAGCATTTGGGGTGCACTGACCACAGCCCCAGAGAAGGGGGGTGAAGAGTTAGAGGCCAGCTGAGGCCGAGGCCTCTTGAGCCCTGCGGGGGTTCAAGACCCCGAGGAGGAGAGTTGGGGCCAGATGCAGCTACGGCCACTTGAGCGTGAGAAGCCCTAGAGCAGAGGGGGCAGCAAGAAGCCCTAGAGTAGAGCGGGCTGTGTGAGAAGCCCCAGGCAAAGGGGGCACCAATCAAAGAGCGCATCTGGGGAGGAATTATGAGAAAAAGCTGCAGGAAGCATGAGTGCCTGTGGGGTGTGGCTGTGAAACAAGGGCCGTGGAGAGCCCAAGCTCTAGAGGGCGCCGAGGGTGACGAGGGCTGCGGAAAGCCAGATCATCAAAGGGTGCAGAGAAAGAGACAAGGGCTGCGGCCAAGACCAAAAAACATCCAGTACATCTCCAAGGCTTGGGCCGTGGTGCAGGGGTGGTTGGAGCCACGCATTGCCTATAAGGCCGGGGCCACAGGAGCCTCATTAAAAGGATCAAACAAGTGACAGCAGGAGAAAACTGTGTCCAAGATGACGAAAGGCAGCCTCCCTTTAATATTTAAGGTCAAGATGTGGCAGGAGAGATTTGAGGGTGCTTGAAGTAAACTTGGCATGGTAGGGCATGCTAGGGGAGATCACAGCCCCCCCTCGGACTCCACTCCGTGACACCTACCAGCTATGAAACTAACAAACTACCTTACCTTTTCAACTTCAAAGAAAACTTTCACTACTGACTAATATGAAAGCTCCCTTTGTGAGGCTTCTGCTTTTTCATAATTAAAAAATAGTCAATCTTCTTCTACAGTTTTAAACAGAAGGACTGAAACACAAGGGGATATACAATGTGTATGGGAGTGAGGACACTAACTGCTGTCTAAAAGACAGGGCAAAAATCAAGCTAGCCCCCAAAAATCAACAGACATACTGTGGAAACAAGTTAAAAGAACACCAAATAATAATAAAAAATTAAATCATAGTGTAAATTTGCTAAAGCAAACAGAGTTTCATCAGGAAGTACCTTGACCCAGTTACCTCCTGGGATATCTCCTTCCCTGCCTCTGCCAACTGCTGTCATGTAAAGTGGAGCTATCAGCTTCTGAGTGGCCAGGGGCTGAATCTTCACAGAGTGGTTTGTGGCCAGGGGCCTCCTTGGGCCACACACCAGTTGGGTCATATACTCCCAGGACACAAACCATATAGTATGCACCCCCCCACCCTACCCCATGCTACACTACATGGACCTCCTTACTGTACTGCACTGTGGGCCCTCTAAACCTCTGGACCCTGGGCCATGCTGCCCCTGTTGTCAGTAGCAGGGGCAAAAAACAGAAGCTGGAAGAGGGAAGAGGAATCTGGAGATCCCAGTAGGAGCAGCAGGATAGTGATGGGGAAACGGCTTTGGCTGGGAGCATTAGAACCATGACTTAACCCCTAACAGGCTTCATATGGCCCACATATTGCCAATCATGTGACAGCTCTTATGTAAAGGACATATAGAAAAATCATTCTTCATTTCTTACCTAGGTTGAATAGTTAGAAATGAACATCACAAAACACAAATCATTTTATAAATAATGTATGGATAAGTATATAACAGATTGTGACCATGATGAGTCAAATATTGGAAATATCTATGACCTGAACTGACAAGCTAGCTGTGTTTCATTCTAAGAAATACTGTATACAGCAGCCGTGATAGCTTCTTTTATGCATTTTTTTTCTTTCCCATGTGTGTTTGTGTGTCTCCTTAATACAAAACCAGAACATTATTTAGTATGCTAATATGAACTGCTACACTTTCAGAGTCAAAATCTGGTATAATGGAAAAAGTGAGTGATGGAGTAGGCAAATTGAAATATGGGACAAAATGCATCTCCTGATATACCGATATTCAAGCAGCACTTGTATACAGCCCTAATTTTGTATTTAAGCTGCTGCAACTCCACTGACAAATAAATTTACAATGGCACAAAGGATCAGAATGTGGCCTAGAGTTTTCAGCAGAATTCAGCATAAAGTAAAAATAAATGTTGACATTTACAAAAATAAAGTGTGCTAGGTATTTACTGGGCCTTGTCATATTACATTGTGTATTACATTTAAAAGTAGAAGCACAACTAGTGAGATGTTCAACATAAGGCAAACTCATATAGCTCCACTGATTTCAGTGAAGCCATTTTGATTAACGTCAGGTAAGGATCTAGCCATCATCGTGACCAAGAAATAAATGATGAATTTGGACTTCGCTTCTTTTCGATTTATTGCCAGGGAAACTCAGGTACTATTTAAAGTCATATTACAAGGGATAGTTCTGTAAGGTTTGGCAGCTTTTTGATTCTTGGGACTTGATTTTCTTCTGCAAACTGCTAAGCCAAGAAAAGAATCTGTACTTTCTTAAAGCACCAGTTTTAAATCCATCCTATATTGTATATTCTATGTGTTTCATCAGTAGTTTTAGCGTGCTGAAGTCTTGAGTTATAGAAGTTTTACTTCCTTATGAAACAGAGTAAGTGTCACTTTACATACTAAAAGGATTACTACAGAGTCAACCCAAATATAATATTTCAGCTGGGGGGGGGGGAAGGGTTGCATGTGTTAAAAAGGATAATGTAACCAATTTCTTTTATTCAAACACAGCAAAAATATTTTTAACTAAAACAAACACAAACCATTGTAAACTAAAATTAACAAATAAAACACATGACATTAAGGTCAGATACTGTTCTGTCTAATGGAGATAGTAATAAGATAGTACTATAATATTTTTCTAGATGTTTAGTGGAGTTCAGGGGACTTTTATCCTTCCTTCATTACACTGTCATGATTTACCTCTGTAATTCCAGGATCCACCCTGCTCTTCAAACTTTTCATTACATGTCGCTTGGAGAAAGTGACCTCTGTTTCTGAAAATGGGACAAAAATTATTCTCTGGCATTCCACACCGTTCCCTGCCCTCTCTCCCTGCTCTTCAATGCTCTACACAGAGCCTTCCCCCCAAGGCTCAACCTCCCTGCCACCTTCAATCTTTGGCACATTCAGCTCAGAGACATCTTGGTATGCTGGAGAGCATGGGGAAGGGGAGTGGGAAGTAGAATGTCCTGTTTTCAAACTTAAAAAATATGCTCACACCATAAACTTGGCTTGCTGCCAGTTATTAGCAGGTCAAAAGAGTTATCATAGAATGGCAGTATATGTGGCCATAAAATAATGCATTTGCCTATCTATTATACTTTGTATCTGCACATTTCAAAGTGCTTTGGAAAAAAGTGCTCTAGAAAAAAAGAGATGTTAATGGCCTTGCTCCTGCAAAAACTTACACAAATGTGCATCTGAACAGCCCTGTTGATTTACATTACAATATTTGAGACAACTATATAGATGCTTGGAGATCTAAGATACTTGCTCAAAGGAACACAGTGAGTTCAAGGTGGCTTTCTCTACTGTGAAACCCCATGGCAATTTTGGGGAGTGAGTGAGTGTAAACAAATTGTTGAAATGGCACTGCTCCATGGTATTACATTGCTCTCAGTAATGTAACTGTGGCTATAAATAGTACAATTTATCCAGCTGCATAATATATTTCAGAAAATATTTTAAATTTACTTAAGGCTTAATTTAAAGAGTAAAAAAATCACACTGCTCAGGAAATGGCATTTTGGTTAAGACAAAAATGTTTCATTCAAAACTTCTTGGGTGAAATGAATTTTCACTTCCTGGATTCCTAGAGGACTGAACTTCTATGACCTAGGGAAGACCTATGGAGTTTGAAGGTACTGACTCCCATTGGAAGGGCAGCCAACTTGAGAGAGTCATCCCAGAAGTAGGATTCCTGGAAACAAAAGATTATTAAGTTCTGTGACTCAAGGAAAGTCTATTATATAGTCTAGTCAGGAGCCCAGCAGCAATATTATAGGGCAGATTTCACCAAGTGTCTGCATGGTCTAGAAAGCTATTTCATTTCAGTAAGACATTTTTGTTGCAGCATTTCTGAAATCAAAATTTCTTCTAAGTTCCAGTTGCTGACACTTTGAACATTTTGGGATTTGGTTTAGTTAAATCTAAAACCATATTTTAAAGAGTGACATTGCCCAACCACCAGACACACCGCTATTTAGTTCTAAATACGGTAAGACAGAATCCGACAAAATAAAACATCGGAACCTTTCCTAAATAACTAATCTGGAGATAATATATAAATACTCATTGCCTGAGACACAAGATAGACTAAAATGATTTATGCATTATTCTAATATGATTCAAATAACTTAATTCCTCCAACTGATGTTATCACAGCCTATGAGACTAGATTTCATAATTGTTTCACACTTGTAATTACTAGCTTCTTTATTCCACTTTATTTCAGTCCCTCCCCTTCTCATACACACATTTTCCCTTCCCCTTAGGGGGGAGTGCTTTCCCAGTCATTGATACAAAAGTAATTAAATCTTCCTTAAAAGTTAATTTTCTTGAATGAAAAGGGCATGAACAAGAGGATTGCACCTCATTTTTAACAATGCAGAAAGCTCATAAACAGAACATTAAATATAATGGAATAAAACTGGAAAGTCTCAGTTCTTAGTACTGAAAAAAACACCAGTATATGATGGAATGATGGAATACTTCTATTACTTTTATTTGTTTCAATAAATGGAGATTATACAGTGACCTTTACTTCAGATGCCTTGGTTTCTCCATTTTTAATCATTATGCAAGATTTGGTAGGAATTGTTGCTGACATTTTGTTCCTCAGGGGGCAATTAGCAGAGAAGTGAATTCACTAGAAAGTCAGAAAATCTTTTCGATTTACTATCTAAAAATGACAGGAAAGAGCCCAACTTTGTTGGATTGTCATAATACTCATCTATGGCTAAATCAGACTAATGCCAGGTAATCCCAGTGTATGGTGCAAATGCAAAAACCTGTCTCAATTAAACATTGAAGGAAAGAAACACTAATGATACAAAATAAAATCTGCTATGCTGCAATGAAAGATGTTACACTACACAATGTGCCAATACATTTCCATTTTGCATTGTGAAACTTCCAACAATGACATAGCTGCATGTGACCCTAAAAATATTACCACATTTTTATCTGGTATACTATTAATACCAATAATTATCTTATGTAGTATAGAAGAGAGCCAGTTATTCTGAGCAGCAGTATTCATAACTTTATATCTTGATTTTCTAGTAATGTACCAAGCCTGATTTTTGTTGTATGTAGCTAAAACCATGAACAAGCAGGCAGGCAGTTTCAGGGGAGTAACACTGCACTCAGATTTTCTGTACAATGGGAAGTGTGAGCAAGAATCCCTGATAAGGTTATATCTCCACATGCTCATACAGCATAAGCCCCTACTGGTTCAGCAGTAATTTTAGTTAAAATAATAGTACATTCTCTTCCATGCTCCAATATGCACTTAATAACTTACTATATGTTTGGTGTACTAGGCTCTCTAGAAAAGATTAAGATAAATGTAGATAATTAAATTAAAAAAGCATGTCTCTTGTGATAATGAGACTCCACAACCTCTCCATACACCATCCCTTATGATAATACAGTTAAATTATGTGGGTCTTAAATCATCTGATATTTTTTTATAAATAAAACAGTGTGGGCTAAGTTCTACACTCAGTTATACAAATGCAAGGGATCTTTATTTTTCCCTCTTGAATACTTTAGATAAAGAACAATATTCAGATTCTTAGAAGACGGTTATTAGGAACAGTAAGCATGGATTCACCAAGAGCAAGTCATGCCTGACCAACCTGATTGCCTTTTATGATGAGGTAAGTAAGGAGTAATGGTCTTAAGTTGCAGCAAGTAAAGTTACCTTAGATTAGATATTAGGAAGAATTTTGTCAGGAAGAGGATCTTCAGCCTTGAAGGTTTGTAAGACATGGCTAAAATAAGTCTTGGCTGGGCTGCTGTAGTTGGGGATGGTCCTGCTTTGAGCAAGGGGTTGGCCTAGATGATGTCCCGAGGTCCCTTCCATCCCTAATTTTCTCTGATTTCATAAGATGGAGAGTAAATGGACAACCATCTTCCAAGAAGAGTGTAACATAGGGTCAGCTTCATGGGTATGCTCTTTGTAGTTTATGTCCCCATCTCATATTCAAAGTAAATACAACTGAGCTGTGATTATAAAATGTTTACATCATTTGAATATCCAGACTGTAAGATTAATATGGCTCACACAATAGCAGCAAAAAGGTATGCTTGCAGTGTAGCTATGAGCTCACCACACCATCACCATCATCAAGAACTTACTCTTTTATACCATAAACTGATTTATGTATTCAGTGCCTCAAATGTTGTGGCATATTAGTCTTGTGCTAAACAATTTGGTCCCTAAACACTTTCAGGTTTCCTAAACTAAGCATTCTGCAACTTGAAGGATTCTGAACTTCTTCTCTTCTTGGGAACCAGAACCAGACGGTGTTCTCATGGCATATTTACCCAATCGGGTTTAACACAGAGTGCATAGGGTATTGGGAAGTACTACCCATTTATTTAGTACCTAAGGGGATGGAGTACTTGCATAGGATGTAGGAAGCATAGATTCCATTCCTTTGTCTGCCTTGTGGAATTTCAACCAACATTTCACACCTCTTAAAAGGCTATAAACACCAAAAGGCTATAAATTATTCTGAAATGGAAACCAGTTAAAACTGGTCCATTTTTTATGAAATAATTGAATATACATTGTTTCAGAGGGTTTTGTATAGCTTTCTAGGCCAAAGAATAGGACAATCACTTAGTATGAGTAAAAAACATAAATTTTATTTCCTATTGCTATAAATGCTTATACAGTTTCTATGAAACTGTATATTGAACACTAACATTTTAAAATATTCAAAATACATCAATTTTAATAAAATATAGTGCTGATTTTTGACAGGGGTGGGCGTTGTTTTGTGTAATGTTTTTTTATTTCAACCACCAACCTCAAAAAGCAATTGTACACGTTACAAGCCAAAACGGTTTTTAATGACAGAGGAGCTGTCCATGGTGCTGATGCAGATTATCAATTTATATATTAAATTCCTTTAAATGAATAGATTCAAATTTAATGTGGAAGAAAGCATACTATATTTTTATTTTTAAAATCATTGTTATCTTTAATAATATTTGTTCATATAAGTGAAACTAAGAATGGTTCACATTCCACAGATTATTTTAACAGTGCACAATTTAAAACTAACATGATACGTCTATGTGATTTATAAAAAAAAATAAATGTAAATAGCAAAATTAAAATCTGAACTAAGGTGTAGCAGACTTTAGGAATTTCTGATGCTTCACGAGGAAGGTACAAGCAGGACATTTCTATATTTGGATTGCCTACTAGGTGCTCTTCTATACATGAATAGTCAAGAATTTGGCACAAAACAATCAGAAGAATTTTTCAGGGACTTAACATATAGTTTCATAAATGTTTTGTAATATGTATACTATGTGTAAAATATTTTTACAAGTACATACACACATATGAACATATATAGAATACAGATAATTAAATGCCTGAAGGTGTGGCTATATTTTACTAATATAGAAAACAACTATAGGAAAAAAAACTGTTTTTTTTTTAATTATATGATAGCTGTTTTCTATATCAGTAAAACATAGATTCAACTTCAGGTATTGTACAGAGTGGTTGCAAATGAAATTCATGTTCTTATAACTTCATAATCAGATATATCCAGCCTCCCTCTAAACGGACAAATATGCTTCTTTTCTTTTTTTTTTATTTGCTGTTTCTTTTTAAATGTGTCTTGATCTTATGCATATCATCAGACCAGTATGCAGACCTATAATTTAATGTCACTATGTTTTATGTTAAAACATGGAAAAGGTCACTGTATCTCTGGTATGCATCAGGACATTAGCACTGAGTATGAGATAAATTCCAAACTAACAAACAGTGTAGAAGATCTAATCCATGGCCACTGTATTTAGTTGGGCAGGTTTTGCTCTAAATTATATTGGAGTAAATATAGGCCAAATTCTATCTACTTAAATGAAGTTACTCCAAACTTGTAACAGTATACATGAGCATAGAGTAGACCTCAACAATTGTTTTCTTCAATTCATACCAAACACAGGCTTTCACTTTGCCTTGAAAGTACCCTGTTCCTGGGACGCCACAGACAAAATGACCATGTCGACATGAGATTTTTACTGTGCAGTAGCTCGTTCCTACTGCACAGTAACATTGCAGGGCATGAACTGTAACACGATGCTACTACACAGTGGAGCTACTGCACAGTAAGCATCACCAGGCAACCATGCAGGGAAGCCACTGTGCAGTGGCACTACTGCACAGTCATTTAGTACTTGGTTATGCAGTAACAACTGAGCAGTCAGTGTTTTCTGTAGATGCACTCGATGAACAACTGTTTGCTGCTTTTAAAGATGTCAGTGATTTGGTCAAGCTTCTGACTGCTGATTACAGGAACATTTCCCAAAAGATTTGGCATCTGTCATTAATGCCTCCTAGTATGGCTGTTTTTACACAAACACACAAGACCTTTATTTTAGATACCCTTGTAAGAGTTGCTTAGCATTTCTTTCAGACAGCAGCTGTTAACTCTACTTTGCTTTTCTCAGAAAACATAAGCAAGCTTGTTTGACTGACATTTTTTCATATACCTAAGGCAGCTGGAGACCATTCAGTGAGTGCCTTAAAAACGACAGGTTTCAGGTTTCAAAATATGTACCTACATTTGTTGGCAGGAGCCTTAAAGGAAAACTAAGTACTATATTGGTGTGGCTGAATGCTAATTACAATTTCTTACAGCACTTTAAATAAAATTTACCATCTGGGTAACATTATAAATGTAAGAAACAAAAGTCTAGAGTCATAATTCTCCTCTTAGTTTTACTAACATTGGGGTATGTTCAATGTTGAACATAGAGTTATTCCTCATGTATACTATAGCTTAAGGAGAAGATCAGGCCTCAGGCATCCCTCTGAGTTAAGAAATGCTGATGGAGTATAGGAAGTTTGTTTTCTATTAAATCTCAGCATGTACAATGAAAATCACTTTAAAAATGTGAAGTCAGTTCATCATTCACCTTATGTAATTTCATTAAGTGCTATATAATTAGGAGTTCAGCAAATTTAAGTATAGGCCTTTTTACTGTCTAACAAGTGTTAGTAACGTTGAGAGCAATTAAGACTTCTTTTCCATAGTCATAGTTTCATGCCCCTTGAGTTTTTTCTTCTTCAGCTGCCCACCACAGTCAAAAAGTGAAGATTTAAGCCTGCTTGTTTTACTTGCACACTAAAATTATTTAATTTTCACTTTACTTCTGTTCTTTAGAACTTCCAATATATTTGCCTCTATGTGGAGGAGAAAATATCACACTACAAACTAGCCAGAAGAAACCACTTTAATATTAGCATTCTGTTGCAGTAATGTCATTTGTTTCATTTACAACCAATTTGCTTGAAAGGGTCCAGTTCAGAAGAGGGAATTTTAATGTAATGAAACAACACATTATGTGGCTAAAGAACAATTATATTCATTTTGATTTTCTCAGTAACATAATATTTTCTTGCAAAATCTATTGCTAAATCATATTAGAATAGAAAATGAGTCTTCAGCATTATTAAAGTTAAGTATTCAAATATAGAGCTGCCTCTTAAGCACAAGACCAATAACTATCTTATATGTATGTGTGTGTGTGTGTGTGTGTATGCGTATGTATGCATATTATATACAACACACACACATATGTATATCTTATATCTGTATGTATATATATTGACAGGTATATATATTAAAATTGAAAGGTATAAAATATCTTTATATATAGAATATATATAATGATCTGTTCTGCACAGATTTATCACTGAATAGCTTTAACATTGTGGCTAATTTATCATTTTAATAATATCAATCTTGGATGTTACCTACATAAAAAGTTGCTGCATTTCAGCTAGTAGTACAAGGCCTCTTTTGTGGTTGTGGTTTATATTACTACAAGGGCACTTCATGCTGCTAGAATTACATAGGTAAAGGAATAATTACATCTTATATTGGAATAACAGATGGGGGGGTGTATACACACACACACACACACATACACACACATATATACACACTATCTGTTATTCCAATACTATATATACACAGTAACAGTATTTTGCCAAAGGTTGTAATGGTGTAAGTTTCTGTAACCTGGAAAAATATCATCCACAATCAGATAGTTACACTGTTGGTGCATCTACACATGCAATTAATGCAAGACAAAAAACTCTGGAGCTGTTCAAGCTGGATTAATTATTTCCAGGCATAGAGTCTACACATGTACTCAGGACAACAACAATTTCAGTTGGGGTGGAGTAGCCCCCCAACTGGCTAGACTGGGCATAACTTACAATTCCAGTCACTAGCTACATGTACGTTTCAGCACAGTAAAGTACTCTGCCATAAGATAGTACTGTCCCTGGAACAGATTGTAGTATTAGCCTCTATCTTTTTAAAGCTGAACATTAAATCAGGTGAATATACAAGCATATTCTATTGTCTGTTTCACTCTGCACATTATTACATAAAGCAAGATATTTACAATTATTCATAAAGGAGAGTCCTAAATTCAGGGCAAATACATATAGAAACATACTAAATTCTATGAAGAATTCAGCAAGTAGATATCATATGTTGCAGGTACAAATGTATTATTAAATAAAATACCTGTATTCACTGGATGACAAAAATGTGCTCTCTTTTTCATTGTGAACTGATTTATGTGTTAATATACACAACGTACTTAAAAATATAATTATTGTTGCCCATACAAAAATGTGGTTGGGGTACTTTATTTATTTTACTGTGGCACTGTGTGACTGTTCTATGTCTCTGTTTCCAAAACTTTCCATATTTACCATCCCATAGGATGTTCCCCAACAGCAGTACTATATCCAGCATCAATGGGGTCTGCTATACCCTTGCATTTCACCACTGCAGCCCTGAGAAACAGCCAATGGAATGATCAACATCAGAGTGTTGTTCTGACACTAACACATCGACTCACTGCCAGCTCTGGTACTTTTATAACAAACTCATAGTTTCATAGTTTCTAGGGTCGGAAGGGACCTGAGTAGATCATCTAGTCTGACCCCCTGCCATGGAAGGAAAGAGTATTGGGGGCAAACGACCCCAGCAAGGTATTCATCTAACCTCCTCTTAAAAACCCCCAGGGTAGGAGCCTGCACCACTTCTCTTGGAATTTGCTTCCAGATCCTAGCCGCTGTGAAGTGGCACCTCCTGATATCTGACCTAAATCTACCCTCTGCCAGCTTGTGACCATTACTCCTAGTCACTCCTGATAGTGCTTGGGGGAACTATTCTCATCCGCCCACCCTTGTAACCTGTCTAGGTCAGATTGTAACCTATTGCTTCCTTCTAGTGTGCCCACATCTCCCCACATCTTAGTGTCATCAGCAAATTTGAACAGGGTGCTTTTTACCCCCTCGTCCAAGTCACTG
>NW_017728886.1:170108246-170147807 GCF_001723895.1 Crocodylus porosus | reverse complement strand
ACGCCTCCCTTTTAGCAAGGAGACATTCCCGGATGCTTTTGGTGAGCCATGGAGGCTTGTGTGCCCTCCTGCTCCCTTTGATCCTCATTGGGATTACTTTCCTTTGGGCTTGGAGGATCATCTCCTTAAGGAGCGACCACTCTCCTTGGATACCTGGCTCCCCTCCCCTCTGGGACCTCAGCGCTTCCCCAACTATCCTCCTTAGCTCGTTGAAATTTGCCCTCCTGAAATCTAGGGCTGCTGCCTTACTGCAGGCCTTTGCCACCTTGCGCTGGATGGTGAATTCCAGCAGGCAATGATTACTGTCACTCAGGTGGTTGAGCACCTGCAGCCCCCTCACCAGGTCATCTCCCATGGCCAGCACTAGGTCCAACATTCTCTCAAGATTGCTAATGTTCCTTCTAAGTCTGTTATGAGTCCAGTTACCATGGTCAGTTGTCTGCTGGGTACTTTCCAATGTCCATTTCTCTTTAACATCTTTATCAATGATGTGGACACTGGTGTCAGAAGTGCATTGGCTAAGTTTGTTGATGACACAACATTTTGGGGCATAGCATCCACACCTGAGGACAGGCTAGTGATCCAGGCTGACTTGGATAAACTTGGTAAGTGGGCAGATACAAACCAATTGTTTAATACTGATACATGTAAGGTATTACACCTCAGGGAAAAAAACCCTCAGCATACTTATAGGCTTGGCAGTGCTACACTTGGTAGCACCACTGCTGAAAGAAACTTGGGGGTCATGATTGATCACAAGATGAACATGAGACACCAATGCAATGTCACAGCTGGTAAAGCAAACCAAACTCTGGCTTGCATCCATAGATGCTTTTCAAGTAACCTCAGGATGTCATCCTCCTGCTGTACTCAGCCTTAGTGAGGCTACAGCTGGAGTACTGCATCCAATTCTGGGCTCCACAATTCAAGAAGGATGCTGATAAGCTTGAAAGAGTCCAGAGGAGAGCCACACACATGATCAGAGGGCTAGATAATAGGCCTTATGAAGAGAGCCATGGGACTCTTCAGGCTTGAATAGCGCAGGCTCAGGGGGGACCTAGTGGCTGCCTATAAGTATCAAAGGGATGTACATCAGGATCTGGGAGAACATGTGTTCACCAGAGCGCCTCAAGGGTAAACTAGGACCAATGGTCACAAACTCCTCCAAGACTGTTTTAGGCTGGACATAAGAAAAAATGTTTTTACTGTCTCCCAAGAGCTGGAATAGACTCCCTCCAGAAGTGGTGCAGGCACCTACTCTGGACTCATTCAAGAAACATTTATCTTTCTGGGATCCTTTGACCTTAGCTGACTTCCTGCCCCTGGGGCAGGAGGCTGGACTTGATGATCTTTGAGGTCACTTCCAGCCCTAACATCTATTACAGGATCCAAACAAATGGAACAATTTAGCAATATCCTTGTGGGGCATGTTAATATTTTTAAAATGAATGTCTTACCTCACAATGTACTTATTGTGTAACCAACCCATTGTAAACGCCCAATTTTATTTTGTTAAAATCAACCAAATGTTCACCAGGTTTCTGTGGGAAGAGAATAAAAGGACTTGACTCTCATCAAAAAGATAAAACTACCAATTGAAAAGCAGGGGCTTTCATTTTCCAAATCTTCAACAATACCTCCTTAGTAAGTCAGGCTTTGTACTGGATGACTGGTATAACTCATAAGTCTCCCGTATGGATGGAAATTGAACAGGGACTTATGTCTCCCTTTCTATTATCAACCATCAGAGGCTCTACTTACCACAATCCTTCTCACTCTCAAACCCCTACAATTTTTGCAGCCTGATACATGTGGAAAAAATTGGCAACTTACTTTGTTACATCTTAAGGTCCCTATTTGGGGCAATGTCTTTTTAAAGTAAAGCTCCCACAAACTGATATAGAGAAAGTGGATGTATAAGGATATTGTGCATGTAGAAAAGCTTCTAGCAGGAAATCATATTAAATCCTTTTCTGGGTTATGTGATAATTTTGACCTTCCTAAAACAATTGAATGCCAATATATATGTGGTTGCATCAAATACTAGAAAATTGGTTTGGGCCTGATGCTTTAGATGTAGCTTATTCCCTAGATATATTATTTTTACCTTGAAATCTGCTTCGCATAGAGTGATATCATATGATATCACTCTATGAATATATAATTTCACATAACAGACTCAATGCAAACTATTTAAGACTGTAATGAAATGCAATAGTATGGACATCTAGGTATCCAGATGACAGAATCCCAGTGAAATTCAATAATTCACAATAAACAAACATTTAACATTGATTTTAGATTCCATTTTATACAATAAAAATCATTTTTCATCTGCACTGCGCTCTCTCTAAACCTAAACAATTAAACCTACTGCCAATAGATCCATGCTGGCAATCTGGCCCATTGCTGGCAATGCTTGATCACATGTTTTGGTCATCTTTATTATCAATTCTTTTTGGAAAGAAATTATAACTAGATTTAACATGATTTTGAACACATCACTGATAACTTTGGCAAACATTCATGTTTTTGGGTGCATCCCTAAAGAGATCAAACTGAATCCTCACAAGTTGCACTTGTATGCTGGGCATTATTAGTAGCATGCAGGCTTATACCACTGCACTGAAAAATGACATGTTCAAAGGTTAATGAGGTGGTACAACTGACTTCTATGGAGAAAGTCAGGTTTAGCTGACTTAAATACTTTGAAAAGTTTAATGTAATTCAGAAAGAATTTTTAGATTATTTTAGTAATTAAAATATTCCTTGCACATTTTTTTCTTCTTCCATCCCTCCTTCTTCTATTGTCTTTTCCCCCTTTATTACTTATTATGACAGACATGTACATAGTTCATAGTAGGGCTGTCAAATGATTACAAAATTTTATTATTAGTTGTGCGATTAAAAAAATTAGTCTCAATCGCAATTTTAATCACAGAGCTATAAATTCAAAATTATGTGCAAAACTCCACAAATTATGCAAAATTATGCAGGTACTTTGTATGGTTGGGGGGTGGGTATGTTGTGTGTGTAGGAATTTATGAAGGTGTGGGGGGCTGCAGTTGTGTGTGGGGGGTTTGGAGCCCCGGGAGAAGGGTCCCCATATGTTCTGGCAGGATGCATGGTACTGTAGGCCAGGAGTAAGGGGAGCCTTTGGTTTGGGAGTGAAAGTCAGACACACAGAGACACACACAGACACAGGCACACAGATACAGGCACGCAGGCAATGCCCAGAAGGTAAGATTGTGGAGAGAAAGGGGCATGGAGTGGGGGAAGAGGCAGGGGGGCAGATCGAGGGCTACACAGTGAGGAAGTGAAGCAGGGATAGGGGCTGGGGTGAATGGGGCCCTGGGACTGGGGCAGATCATGGGACAGAGCTGCAGGTGCCTTGTCCAGGCATTGGGGGGGGGGGGAGAGACATGGCTCCCACCACTGCGCACACCCCAAGAGAGGTCTGCATCTGCAACATATGATACCCCCAGGGGAGGCACAGGGGGCATGTGCCCCCTGGATTTGTGCATGGGGAGGAGATGGGCTGGAGGCTCAGGGCTCTGCACCCTACTGCCATTGTCCTGGGAGCTGGGTGACACCATAATGTGCCTCCCACCACTGGGTGGGCAGGGGATGCACAGTGCAGCCAGCATGCAGCTCCCAAAGTAAAGGCAGCAGGGTACAGATCCCCAGTTTGCAGCCCACAGCCTGCCTCCACCCCATGCACAAATCTGAGTAACAAGTTCCCCCTGTGCCTCCCCCAGGGATGTGTGCAGTGGCAGGATCCAAGCCACCTATAGCTCTCTCCCATGACCTGGCCTAGCCTCAGGATCCCTTTCACCTCAGCCCTTGCCCTTGCCCCACTCCTTCCCTCAGCATGCGGGCCTCAATCTCCCCCCGCCCCCTCTCTCCCACATGCCTCTCCTCCACCATGCCCTTTCTCCATCACAAACTTACCTCCTGGGTGGTGCTCTACACACTGCCAGCTGCATTCCTGACCATGTGCAGGCTGCAGCTGCTCGTTTGTGTCTGTGTCTGTTCATGCCCCTCCCCCATCATTGCAGCAGCCCAGAGCCCACACCCGGCCTGCCCTGTGGTCCTCTGCATGGTCATCACTGCCCCATGGGGTAGCTTGGAGGAGGCAGTCATGGTAATGGAATGAAGTCCCGGCATGGGCTCCAAAACCATGTGCATGATTAACTTATTAAAAAATGTAATGTAAACAACGATTAACAGGTTAATTGTGTACATTAACCATGATTAATTGACAGGTCTAGTTCATAGTTAATATATAATTGTTATAAATATGGATTTAAAATAAATAAAAATGAATATAAAGTACTAT
Source organism: Crocodylus porosus (assembly GCF_001723895.1). Classification (NCBI taxonomy): domain Eukaryota; kingdom Metazoa; phylum Chordata; order Crocodylia; family Crocodylidae; genus Crocodylus; species Crocodylus porosus. The sequence continues at coordinate 170,143,468 of NW_017728886.1, read as the reverse complement.
TTAGAAGATGACTTTGTAGGAGGTTGTTCATTTTCACAACATAGTCTTTAATTCTTGGGGGCTAACTTGCCTCACAGGACACAGCGTACACCATAAATAATCAAAGAAACAGATATAACAACAGATATAACAACATCAGGCCCTGAGAGAGGACTCTAACTCTATGCTGCACGTCTGCCATGCAGCCTTCTTTCTCTCTCCTAGTTCTGTTTCCTGGGAGCTTTTAACTTAACCTAGGCCAGTCAGTTATCTGCTGGGCCAGTCTTCCTAGGTAAGCCTGCAATCACTTTTTATAGCCTACAGCAAGGCTATAGCTCCCCAAGACATGAAGCCTGGTGCACACTTAAAATACCAAATATTGATTTCTAAAATAAAATATGATATAAATATAAAAATCAAAAAACAATTCCAATTTTTTTTGCTTTAATAAAGCTATTTTGTTAACTGACCTAGCATATTTTTTAAATTCTATATCAGGAGAAATTTCAGAATTTTCATTTTCTGTTCCAATTCAGATTTAAAATATATTTCAAAATGTATTTTCCAAAAGACTAGAAATTCTGTATATTGATCACCTCTACAGTACATGTTTAGCTTTGTTATTTTTCCTGTGTAATAATCCCTTCCAGCTCCTGATCCCTCTTGTTATTTTCTGAACTCTATCCAAATTGCCACCTTGTTAGTATGCAGTAACTAGCAGTCCTCCCTTTCCATAACACTTTTCATTATTATTGGTTAATGCGTTACTAAAAACATGGCCAGAAACATAAAATGCACCATTATTGTACCGCACAAAATATGACCTGCTAATTAGAAAATAGTTTATAGATCTCTTAAAAAATTCTGAGCTACTAACAATCACATGAATAGCACTTTGAATAAGAGGCATGAATCCATGGCATTAATGAAATTTTACATCTAAATAAATACATTTCTTATGTTCTTCACTGCAGAGGTACTGTGCAGTTTTCACTCCTTGTTTGTCAGGTTTCATTATAACATCATATTAGTGCTCTTTCAAACTAAACAGTTGAAATATTTTGGATGCTGCAATTTATACCCTTTTCTTACAGATGCCTGAAGTGATCTGTTTCATTTCTACTTTTCTCCAGGTCTTTCCCTCTTCTGTCACAGACTGCCAATACTTTCTGTTCCAGTTACCTTTTCTTCCTTTTTTCCCCTACAGCTATTCTACATGAATCCTCCTTAGGAGGACTTCAAGTTGTATTTCTATTTGTACTTTGACTCCACTCAGTTCTCCCCACAACTCATTTGTTTCCCTGTTCTCCTTTCCTCTACTCACTAAGCTATGTCCACTGCCATGGCTCACCTGACTTTTTAGTTCTCTCTCACACACACCAAATAATCAACCCTTTTCTCCAAGTGTTCAGTCTACCTAACTGACTCCCCTGTTTTACCCACAATCTATTTCATTCTAAATCATATACCAATGTGCAGTCTCAGGTGAGATTTCATTCAGCTAACTTAATTCAGGAGTAAAGCTGTTAATAATGAGATGAACTTTTTGCATTGCATGCACCTCTCAGCTAAGCATATTTACTTTAGAAACAACACAGTGGGAAAGGCTACAGCAGACTAAAGTGAGATACCTATAGCATGTAATCGATCTTAGTAATTGTCCTACATAGTTGTGAATTATGCACCAAATTATTTTCCTTGAAAAGGAAAAGCACCGTAACTAATTTATCACCAATGTCTGAAATTTCCAAATGTCTGCGATATGCCTGGAAAACTCTCACCCTGAAGTAATTATTTCTTCTTTCTCTCTCAAGCTTCCTTCAAATGTTGTGCTCAAGCTGGCAAGAGAGAAAATTCAAAACAAACTGACTGGACAGAGCTGAACAGAGGCACATCAAAATTAAGTAACTCACCCTGGGAAGCCTACCCTGAGTCTGTGTTAGCAGGGATGCACAGAAATTTGTTATGGTTATTGAATGCAACAACTGGGACATAAGCCCTTGATGAAAGCACTTCTAGATATTCTAACTCTTATGTTCCCCCTCTACTCTTTACAGGTATCACACAATTAATTGGTTAATTGCACAATTACCTTGAAACCAGCTACACATGCAGTGTACCTATGATGCCATAAAAAGCTCCAGCCAGCTATAAAGTTAGACCTCAAAAATGTGTACTAACTTTCATTATAGCTGTTTTCCGTCCAGCTTTAAATTGCACATGTAGCAGCATCTCCCCTGTGGCTGGTAAATTCCCAGGGTACTTTCAGCCCCAGTAGCTGCTGATTCTGGGTCCCAGTGGCATGGATCCCAGCAGCTGGGGTACACGGCTGCCTTGGGGTACATGAAACCCCAGGACTGGGGGAATCTCAGCTGCCATGAGACCCTATGCACTCCTAGGGCTGGGTGACTGAGGGGACTCCCAGAAGTGGGAGCTTGCTTCCTGACAGTGCAGGGGAACCTAGTATCAGGCTCTCCCTGCATGAGCAATAAGGCACAATGGGATCTCATGTACAAATTCATGCATCCTGCCATATATGTATACCTTCACCTGATTATGTAGAGCAGCCCTTAGTGCTACATGGAAATCTGATGGATGGTGGATCCAAACAGGAATGAGCAACACAAACAAGAAAGAGAAGTCTGGCAAAAGTCAGACATGATTTAGAGGAAGGAAAAGGTGATTCAATTTAAGGATGTAAAATAAACACTAGATAATGGAAAGACATGCAATAAGCCTTAACCTGACAGTCTTCTTGGACAGGCTATTACTACTTTTGGTTACTGGCTGGACTCCAGAACTTCATGAACTAGGGTCTTATGGCTGAGGCTTATCATGGTTTACTGAAGCTCATCGAACATTACCCAGCTTTCAGTCTATCTCTACCTTAGAGATAGACTGAAAGCTAGACTTGGTCCAATTTTCCCACTAGGAAATAAAACAAAAAGCCAAAACCTCTCCAGTGTGCCCTTTCATAAGACCAAACATTTATCCTGTAACTAACCATCTGCTGTAGCACTATTTGTAACATTCTAAAGGTGTGAGTGAATTTCCAAGAGCTTCCACAAAATAATAATAATCAGTGGTATTAATGTTAAAAGTCACTAAAAATGCATCCTCCTTTTCCCTAACTATGGATCAGCTACTTCCAAGACTTGAAAATTACTAGTATTGAATGTTGGACTATTGTAACAACTTCTTCTAGGACAGGCTCAGGTTTAAGGCCTATTTCGTATGCTGATCCATCAGGACAGTAATACCTGCTTTGCACCAGTGAGAAGTGACAGCTTAGCTTTCTAATAGAATGCATCATTAGTTTCTAGCTCTGGTGGTTCATGAAATATTTGACCTTAAATTCATGACATGTTGATTTATATGAAAGTAATTCTAGGTCTTTTATAATGGGTTTAAAAATGTCACTTAGTCTCATACATGGTACTAACAACTTGACTTTATGAAAACTAATACTCATAAAAAGTTTACAATTCATAAATGTTTAGTGAATTAAAGAGAGCTAAGTGATAAACTTTCTTTGGATTGGAGCAGGGGGTGGGCAAAATATGGCTTGCAGGCTAGATCCAGCCCACCAGGCACTTTCATCCAGGTCTCAGCGCCCACCAACTAATTGTACCCCACCCAGCCTTTCTGTCTATGAGGGTGCGAGTGAGTTGCCCACATATATACACCCTTGACAACATATTCTATTGCACCTCACTCCCACCCTCGTGGGTGGAAGGGCCCAGCCTGGCCAGCATGCAGCTTCCAGGTGGGACTGCTGCTGCCACTGCTGGAGCTGCCAGGGGACCTGCTTGGCTTCCACAGCATCCTGCTCACTCTGGGCAACAGGTAGGGAAGTGGCAGGGGTATGGACAGTGGTGGAGTTATAGCAATAATAAAATACTAATCAAGTTATCATGCACCATATTTAAAGCAAAGTACTTAAAACAGAATTTACTCAGTTATCTTGGCAATACCATTTACACCATAATGACTGTGCAATGGTTAGCAATATACAAAAAATGGATAAATAGCTGTTGGCCTTCCGTGCTGAATACAAAGGTTTATTTAAGTAGAGTAAGAAATATAACACTGAGTACCAATGTCAACAGTGTCGCTTTTCTATGGTTCTTGATTAGTAGAGCAACACCTATTATTATTAACATTGGGCCATGTAGAGAGACTGCCACTATACCCCAGTGCTCTGCTCTCTCCCCTCCCCCGCTACTTTGGGGAGAAAGCAGTTGGATCCCCTATAGCCTGCTCAGAGGCAAACTATCAGAGCCCTGCAGGGACTGGCTTACAAACAGCTCTGTTCCCCATTCTCACTGGAAAGCAACAGGGACAGGACTGCAGTGGTGGCAGGGGATGACTGGGTGGCAAAGGCCAGGCAGTTAGTCCTTGTTGCACCGGGCTGCCTCTGAGTTGGAAACTTCAAAGGGCTGCTCATGCTGAAGCACCAGGAACCAGGACTGTTCCAGCACCAGCAGTCCTTTAAATTTCCCTCTACACACACCAGAGACCACACACTGGAGCTGTCTCCAGTCTGGATCTGCTGTTATTGTGGGCACCAGAGATAGACAAGGCAAGCCTGTCAGGAACTTAGGGGAACAAAAAAAAAAAGTCCTCTAGCATCCCCCTAGCTGGAAAGCTGCCTTTGTGACAACTCTGTTGTGCTCCAGTCAGGGGATGTGTGTGTGGAGCCACCTATAGCACTTGATTTTTTCTAGTGCTGCAAGCTTTACAGTGCTACAGAAATAACATCCATCAAAAGCCTTGGTGTTCAATCCAGCACTTAATAACCTCTTGGATAGGTATGTTCACTATATTTGGATAACTCAAGAAAATATTTAGAATTTCCTTTTTTGTCTGAAAACCATGGATGGGAATCTTTATATACACATACATACAATTTACAGCCTTACATAAAACAAGTTCTTAGAGGTACAAATTCTCATCACTACTTTAACCCAGCTACATTAAATCTGCATTATAATTATATTCAAGAGACAGACTAAAGAGCGTTTGTGGGGAGGCTACTTTTGCTTGGCTTTGTTTTGTTTTTGCAAGCTTCCCTTGTTTTCCTTAATAGCAGCTGTAAATCAACTCCTTTGAAGCTTCAGTTGTTCTAGAGAGGTGTCCTGGTCCCCAGACCAATTACTCGCTGGTTTTTCCTTCCTAAAGATAGTAGGAAAACTTGCTTGTTTGTACAGATTGTGTGTTCGTCATTAGTCAAGAATAGGTGGAGAACAGGAGATGTAAATCTGTTTGAGAGGTGTTAGTGTCTTTTGCATTATGCATCGTTTGAGGCAGCTTGCTTCCTTGAACACCTTCCTGGCTTAACACAGCAACTAATTAATTATGTTGTGCCATATCATATTAAACCTCATTAGGCCAATGCTGTATGATATCACGGCCAACTATCAACCTATAGAGCTTTTTTTATTCTTTTGTGCTCACATGTATACATACAAACAAACATTAAGTTGTGTTTGTGATGACATTTAGAGTTACACACACACATTTTCTGGATTTAACTAGTAGAAATTCTGTTTTTCTTAGAAGTTACATGTTCACATTGCAAACAGAATCAGCTGACATTAGTAATATTTTATTGGTCTCAGTAGATACATAATGGATTGAGTGAGCATGAAGGAAAAATTATGATACATCCATTCACTGGTCTCTACATAGAAAAATCACCTTTTGTTGGCAATAGTTGTCAGCAACAGATTCCCCTATCTTCATCTCAACTGGTGTTGAAATGATTCAAATGCTAGTTCAGATGAGAGAACGTTTTGTCTACATCATTATGAGTGAGACCCAATGGAACAAATTAATGGTTCTGAAAACCATTGTTTCATCCACGATAGTACATCAGCTGTTCTGAACGCCAGATGAAAATGGGAGATGGAACTAAAAAAGAGCTGCAGTTGACAGCTGTCAGCAACAACATGTTATTTTCCTGATGTATCTGGAGTCCAATAAATGATCTCTCCAGATCAGCGTTGAGGAACATTGATAGAACAGAGTCTGGGAATCACTCCCATACCTCACTCTGTAACTTGCTCTATGAATAGACAGAGCAAGGTATTTGTACCTGTCGCATACTTCCTTTCTCTCTCTCTCTCTCACTCTTTCTCAGAAAATCCAAAAGAAAAACAAAACAAAAAACACGGTACTTCATGAATGTACTGTACAATGAGATAAATGAACAAGTATTCATTTATAAATAGCCATACAGATCTAAATCCTGGACCCTCTTAATTCACTTTTAAAAGACCCTAGTCACAGACCCATAGGCTGCATCCAGATAAGCATGGATGTTTGGTTCCCTGGGGACAAGTAGTGGCAGCACACCTTGCACTGCAGCTACTTGTCCCTGGGGAATGCCAATGCCATGTGCACTTTGGTGCATGCCAAGTCACCCCAGGTAGGGTAGCATGGCTCTGGGTGGCCCAGCTTCGCTTTTGAGCAGTGTGCACTGCCCATGCACATGCTGCTCTGCTTCTTCTTTCTGTGGGTTTTTTTGACCCCTGGATTTCCAGGGGTCAAAAAAACCTGTGGGGCAAAAAAACCCCCCAGAGCAGCATACATATGAACAGTGCACCCTTGGAGTGCAGAGAACATCTAAATGTGCAGTACGTAGGCCGCAGACGTGTCTGCGGCACCACATACCAGCCACTCTAGTCTGGATGCAGCCATAGGGCATGTCCACACATGTAGGCATGTGAACTTTGAACAGCTCAAATAGCAGCAGCACCGATTTGTGCTGGAGATCTGTGCTTCAGCACATGTGTCTGAACACATGCCTGAACACTTAGGTATAGGGCAACTGACCCTGCCCAGTTCCTAGTATCAGCAAATACGCAACACAGGGAACTTTTTTTTACATTCTTAGCATGCCTCTTGTGGCATCTCAAATTGCTTTGAGGTGCTGCAATAGGCACATGCTCACTTGTCTGGACACAGCCATAGAGTATATACTAGCATAAGAGACCTTAATAACATTTTCTTTCTATATAAATTTCCCCAGAACTGCATTTGCAGATTAATGTGATGGGGTTGGTTTGAAGGAGCGATAAGACAAGGAGAAGGGAATAGAGAGAGAAAGTGGTACATTAAACTAGGGGTCAAACCACCTGGGTTTCACTTTTTCCTAGCCATGCCAAAGATTGGCTGCAGGTATGCCTGCACAACACAATACGATGTTTCACAGATAGCTCTACAGATGCAGATAGATGTAGATATATATACAATGAATGTAACTGCTCATGTACCAGAGTGTATGGACACAGCATACAGAGATATCTAAAGCTAGGGACCACATGCTCACTCTGGAACGGAAATCATTACCACCCCACTGAACACTAAGCTAGCTTAAGTATCTCTTCACAGGGCTGCCTTTCATCATATTAACAAGTTTGTATGATCTTGGATAAGTCATTTTTGCTATGTTGCTCAATTTCCCCATTTAAAATACAGAAATAACAAACACCCAATTTTTTTCTGAAAAAGAAAACTATGTTGGAGTCCATAGGTGAAAAGTGTGCTGTAGGTAGTACTTTCATTCTTATTTTTATTTCTAAGAGTGGTATATGAAGACTGAAGTAGTTAAGTAAAACCTGCTAGCAATCTGTAATATTTAAGTTATGATAACTTCTATATTTGTTGGTGTATAAAATGATATTTACAGATGGTTACAAAGAAAACAATTTTTTAAAATTTATCTTATCAATATAAAAGTTTGAATAATGGCTAGACAGCACATTTGTTTTATACAGCCCTCAGCATGGGGAAAAAACTTATGTTGCTATTTCTGTTAATGTATTTGTTTTAGGGAAGCTTGCATTTTTCTTTGCTTTTAGTCTGATTCATGCATTCTCTGAGGCCCTTAATTCTTAATGCAGCACATATTGATATAGTGAGTTAATATTATAACCCATATTGAAATATGCTTCTCTAATGTCATGGGGCTCAACGAACCAACTAAAGGCTTACAATCTTAAAATCAATCAATATCTTAAAGATGTCAAATAACTATGCTAAAAAGAATAATTTAGCTGAAAGGCATGCAGGGAAGTTTGAGAAGGAAGGTTCCACTTTTCTTAAACATTTAGGGACAGGGCCTTAGTCTCATCCACAGAGGTTTAGTCAGTCTAAACTCTGGTTTCCAGAAGCCTATAAAAAAGTTTTCCTCTGTAATAATTTTTAGTTAGATTGGGAATTCTCTTGCAGTTAGAGCTAAAATCCTTCCCTGCCTCCACAACTGTGAAGTGTATCAATAGCAGCAAAAACATAGGGCACCCAATGGTGCAGATGTAATACAGGCAAATGGTATCCATTGATAGCATACAGCAGTGTGCTAAGGGCTTCACTAAGATTAATCTATTAAGTTGACACATTGATGAAAGGATTTGCAGGAACAAACACATCACTAGACAACAATCAAACATTCATGACACTTGCTGGCTAACTTATTACACTGTAAGCACTTTGCTACTGCAAAGAAAAACAACAGTAAAAAGTCTTCTGCAGTGTGGCATTTCTCACAGGCATGTGACATGTTACCTAACACTGGCAGCTTTTTTTCTCTATTGAACATAATTCACAAAAGATCTAGGTACCTGACTCTTACCTACTCCTAATCCATGCTGTTTGCCTATAATGAAAATGATTACATCCTTGTGTTTTAGCAATAAAAGTCACTGAAAATTACAGGTTATCTTTGAAATGTTTGGTGGACTGGAAAGAGATGCATTAACCAGCTGAAATTTCTTTGTTAACAGGAATAAAAAGAGATGGAGAATGCCAATAAGATGAAACCCTCAACTTCTACAGGCTTTCACCTTACAGGTTTGGATTACTTTATTCTTGGAAAAGAGAACAACTAACAGTCTCAATTTTCTTCACCCTTGATGGTTTTTGTATTCTCACTGGAAGAGGGATAGCTAACATCAACACCATAGTTTTCTGAGTATATAATGATATGGGTAGATGTAGCAGTTTAAAACCTTTCTGGCTAGGGACAGACATTACACATAAACTGGTTTAAGTGATTAGAAACTGGTTTAAAACCATAACAGAAGATAAGTTCAGTGCATATAAACCCCTTTCAAAATGGTTGAAACTGGTTTAAGATAACTAGTTGAATGTAGTCAGATAACTAATTGAATCAGACTTAACTGATTTGGGTCAAACCGGTTTATGCAATGCCTGTCCCAGTCCCCTTCCTGGTTTAGGTTAAACCAGAGTTCCCCAGCATCTGAGATCCTTTGCAGTCCTGGGCTGGGCTGGGCTGGGCTGGACTGGGCTAGGTTGTGCTCTCTGCTCCAGAGAACAGACTGGCCCCATCCCTCTCCTCCCTAGCCAGAACTCAGGGCAGACTGCAGGCACAGCAGGGTCTGCCTGGCTTCCCTTGTTGCTCCCTGCTCAAGCAGGGATTCCCCCACCACTCCTCCTTCCCTTTCATCTCCTACAGCATGGACCCCAGCTCCATGGACCCTAGTCATATGGTATGCTAGCTAAAGCTGAGAGGTGTCTCTGTATATATATGACCAATTTCACTGGGACAGGCAAACAGGACAAAGGCAGACAGAATAGTGTCTACTTGGGGCTTTTTAGAGCAAATCAACAAGTCAGCTGGTAATGTCCTTCCGTTCCTTCCTTGGAAAAAAGATGGTTAAGAATAGCTTGAATTAAAGAGAGAGACTTTTGTTTTGGCATCCCTAGTTAAGCTTCGGTTTGTGATTTGATTTGGAGAAGATTCAGCCCGATTCAGAGGCTGAATTTCTGAATCTGAATCAAATTGCTAGAAGCTTAAAACTTTCTGAATCAATTTGGAGCCTCCGAATTGATATGGAAAAGATGTGGAAGTGATTCAGAGATTTGGAAGGTGGTCTTTATGGGGAAACAGAAACTTAGAAGAGGGAGAGGGAGCAGGGAGTGGAGGGGAGGGGGAGCAAGGGGGGACGGACTAACATCTCTAGCTGGCCAGTAACTGTGATTTCTCCCTGACTGCTGTTCCAGTTACAGTGTCTGGGGGAAGGGACATAGAAACAGCATACAAGCCTCTGTGTGCAGGTTTTTCTGTCTCCTTCCTTATCTGTTTCTGCCTGAGTAACAGCATCTCAAATGTACTGTGGCTATTGGCCTGGCTTCCTAGTCCATGGCCTGCTACTTTTTACTGTTAGAAAGGATTGGATAGGATGTAGCTTAGCTTAACTTAGTTTAGCTTAGCCTCTATCTACTTTACTAACTATCCAATTCATTTATTTTAACTTATATTTGTTCTCTCTTTTTTTTTTTTGCAATACTTTTAAAAAAGAAAGTTCAGTGTTTTCCCTGGCAGTGTGATCCATCACTGTGCAGAGAAGCACACATTACATGCACTCACACATCATAGAAGAAGTCAGATATTCATAGAAGAAGAAGAGATTCAGAATCAGATTATATATAGTTATTAGTTATTAATATTATTATAGTTTCCATACAGACTAAAGACAAACAGAAGTCAGACAGAGATTCAGACTGAGATTAACACATGCAACACAGAACTCAGAGTTCTAGAAGAAGGAGATATATTTTTTTAGGTACAAATTACACCAGAGAAGAACACAAAGTATGCTAGTAGCCACACATTCACATTAATAGCACATCACAGAAGAAGACACCATATATAGTTATTAATAATCAAAGTAGAGTCCAGTGCACGCAACATAGAGGAAATAAAACACACAACACAAAAGGAGTTACACTTCACATTCATAATTCACAGTAAATAAATACATCACAGCCCAAAAGAAGACAGATAGCACACATTTTTTACATAGTTCTTAAGAATTATTAATCAATCAAACCTAATCAATCAAAGAAAAGTCCAGTGTATGCAACACAGAAGAAAGAAAACACACAACACAAAAGAAGTCACACACACACCTTTTGCAGCACAGCACATTAATATGAAGCATGCTGGAAAGGCAGGGGTCAGATCTTCTGGTAGGGGAGGGAGAAGGGGTAGGGAGAAAGCTAGAGCTGTAAGTACCCCGCTCCCAAACATAGACACATCCTCTTCCCAAGCAGCCATGAGACTTCTGCTGCCCGTGTAAGCAAGGAGGTGGCAGCAATACCTGTACCTGCCATCCCTGCACCTGCACCTGCACCTGCACCAGCTCCCCTAACTCAAGAAATAGGCAGCAGCAGCAGAATCACTGTCTCCTCCATCCCAATGTCATCTCCCAGTGTGAGTCTCCCCCTTCCAGAGGAGGAGCTGGAGCTGGAGCTGGAACCAGGGGACCTGAGCACCCTGGCTCAAGCAATTCTGGGGACCGAGGGGGAATCAGAGTTTGTGCTCCACACCCTTCAAAGTTCTCCTAAACTCAGGTCTCCTTCTCTGGAGGAGGTTGAGGTTGTGAAGGTTCAGGCAAGTGGCTCAGCTGAGGCAGCTCCTCCTACTGTTGTGCCTCAGCCTGCTGAGGAGGAGGATAAGGCAGCATCCCCACCCTCAACCCAGAAGCTGGTGAGTAGAGTAGGGTGGCAGCATTTTGAGCTGGTGGATGATCCCAGGTTTGCTATCTGCAAGCACTGCCAAAGGCAGTTGTGCCTGGGCAAAGAGGTGAAACACTTCCCCACCATGGCAATGCTGCTGTATCTCAGGAGGCAGCACCCCCTTGCCCTTCTTCCTGCTTAGCCTGGCCCCAGTGTGAGCATACCCAAAGGGAAGTCCCCTGCTCACTCCAAAGCCCCCGTCCCCCCAAAGCAGAGCCAGGCCACCCTGGAACAGTGGGGAAAAGGTGGACAGAAATGGGGGGAGTTGCAAAGGCGAGCAGCATCACCCAGACCATTGGGGAGATACTTGCTCTGGATAGCTAGCCCTTCTCCGTAGTTGAGCAGCCAGGGTTCAGGTGGCTCATGGCGCTCATGACCCCATCTTACCAAGTGCCCACATGCACTACTTTTAGCAGGAGAGTGGTTCCCTCCCTGTATGAGGCATGCAGGGAGCACTTGAGGGAGGACCTGCACAAGGCAGGGCCACAGGTAGCCTTGCACTTCACCTATGACATCTGGATCATCTGGGGTGGGGATCATGCCTATCTCTCTCTCACAGGGCACTGGTGTGATCAGTCAGACTATTGGTGGTCCATTGGTGAGCTCTCCTCCAAGCCGAGGTGCTAGATGAGTCCCACACGGCAAGGAAGATCATGGTGGCCATGAACTTCATGGTACAGGGGTGGCTTTTTGGGCAGGCTGAGCTTATCCGCAGGTTCATGATCACTTGCAACAGGGCCAATATGTTTAAGGCTGTCCATGATGCCAACTTTTTTGGCATCCGCTGTGTGGCATACAAGTTCCACCTTATAGTCAAAGACTCCTTGGAGGGTGACAGGGTTGCCAGTGACAGCACCACCACCACTATTCCTATGAGCCATCTGATTTCAAAATGCAGGAAGGTGGCGGGCTACTTCCACCACAGCTTCAAGAGGGGCAAGATTCTGTGAGAGAAATAGGCAGAGCTAAGCATCCCACAGCACAAAATGTGGAAACACGGTGGAACTCCACATACCTGATGCTCAAAAGGCTGGTGGAACAACACAAGGCCATCCATGAGATGGCCTCGCTTGGGGAGATCGGGATCAGCAGTCCCCTTAACAGAGCTAAGTGGGGTACCATCTGCCAGATCTTGGTGGTCCTCAAGCCCTTCCTCAAGGCCACCAGGGCCCTCAGCACTGGCAATGCCCTCCTTAGCCAGGTGATCCCCATAGTGAGGGAACTTGATAACGAAATGGAGAAGTTCCAGGGGATACTTCCAGGGGAAGTTCCTGTCTGGGGCAGGCTGCTGTCACCAGACATGCATCAGGAGGGCATCAGGAGGGCATCAGGAGATGGATGGATCCCTTGCAGTCAAGTACAGTCCACATGGTGGGCATGTGCGACCTGAGGATGAATGGGAGCATGTGAACTGGTACCACCAAAACCCTCAATCACTGGACACAGGTGCTGGTCAACAAAGTCAGGGAGGCAGAAGGGCTGAGGCGAGGGGCTGCAGAAAAGGGGGATCCATTTTCCCATACCAGAACTCCCAGCACTGGCACCGGCACCAGTACCAGCCAGTCTTTTCCACATCAGCCACTGTCAATGGGGGCCAAGGGCATGGCTTCAATGCTGGGGTCCTAACACACCAGGTCCCAGCCTCAGGCAGGTAGCACTGAGGCTTTGGTGGCTACCTATCTCGCTGAGGATGTGGAGCCACTGGATTGCAACCTGTTAGCCGACCGGGCAAGCCGCAGCCAGATGTGGCAGGATCTGGCCATAGTTGCCCAGCAACACCTGACCTTTCCACCAACCAGTGTTCCAAGTGCAAGGATATTCAGCATTGCTGGGGATGCTGTGACACCCCACCACACCTGCTTGGATCCTGGTTTGGTGGAGCAGTTGGTATTCTTGAAGGTGAACCTCCTGCTGCTGGGGTTTCCCAAGCTCCACCTGCAGACAGACTGAGTGCCCCTCTCCTCATTCCATCTGCACCGATTTCTTTTTTTTTAAAAAACAGTTAATGTTTCTAGCTTTCAGCTAGAGGGGGCACTCACTAATTACCAGCCAGCAGGGGAAGAACTTGCCCCTGCTGAGTTTGCTCCCCTGTCAGGATAAACTTGGAGGTATAGGCTGGGGCTATGACCACTAAACTGCACCCTGCCAGGGTAGGGAGGCCTGGTGGGACTGCTCGCAGAGTAGTAGCCCCATAAATGCCAGGACCAATGATTCCCTGGTGAAAGGTGGGTAGGAGGTGCAATAACCTCCAGCTAATGCATGCACATACACTGTCCTGGCTGGGGAAAGCACAGACTTGTCACTTCTTTGACAGGTCTGAGGCTTGCTGGTTGCAGTGGAGTTGTGAGGCTCCAGGTAAGCTCAGCTTAGCTGCCTGGGATGCCAGGTTTTAGGTTAGGCTGAGGAATCACCTGCAGTTTGTGTGTCTTATGGTCCTGGATTGAAGTAATAGTAAAGAAGCCAGAGGCTGGCCTGGATGCAATGCAGTCAAGAAAGCCAGTTAGTGACAATGGAAATGGAAGCATTAGGGGGTGAGGGACAGGATGCGGGGTGGGGAGGGAAGGGGGATGTAGCAGCACAGGCAAAAGTGCAGAGGTGCCTGGGGAGTCAGATGTCCAGCAGGTTGCCATGTGTCAGAATTCCACTGCCTAAATTGAGTCCATGAGTTTATGTACCTAGGAGGCTTAAGTAGTGAAGTTCATAGGCCCAGCTGTGAAAAGGGGTTTGTAAATTGTTCCCTCTCAGGATCAGACCTGAGAGACTAGAGGCAGAGTGTTTTTTTGGTGAGGAATGTGCCCCCACAGGTAGTTGGGTATTTTTGTCTTTGATAGATTCTGGTGTGCAGTTTGTGGGGGTACTGGAGATAATTGGCAAGTTTTGTGTTTTGAGCTGAAGGAAGTTGGCTTCAGTTCTTGTGATGAGGTTAGGAGCTTGTTTCAATTTACAATTTACCCCAACCTTCTTGGGGGAGAGGGGAAATGTGGGGGATATTGAATCCCTAGATGCCCCTCCACTCCTGCTTACCTCTCTACAGTGATTCTCTATTCTCCACTCCCTTCTCCCTCTTGGAAAGATTTCAATTGTTATGTCTATGTACACATTAAGGCTAGGGACAGAAATTACACGTAAAACTGGATAAGTATCAAAAAACAGTTCAAATCTATAACACAACAAAAGTTCATTGCACATAAACCACTTTCAAAATGGCCTAAACCAGTTTAAGATAAGCTTGGATAGATGTAGTATCAGGCATAATGGATATAGGTTAAATTGGTTTGTTGAACTCCTATCCCAGATCCTCTCTAAATTCAAGTTAACTCACAATCCCAGGATGCTTTGCAGATCTCCCACAACCCCGCCCCCCCAGGGTGGGCAGTCCAAACTTGGCCCAAGCTGTCTGCTGCAACTAGGCAGGGAATCATGCTCTGGTGCCCCCCCTGGCTTCTGGCCTAGGCCACAGAAGGCATGTGACTGCAGTTCTGGAATCAAAAGTGAATGTCTGTCCACTAACTGGTTCAATATATGCAGCTGATAAACTGTTTAATTCAAACACTTTTGATTAGATTTTATTAGTATCTCAACAAATATTTCAAATATATATTGGTGCTGCTTGAAAGCTTCTGAAATGATCAAAAAGAAATGCATTTCATTCATTTTGAACGAAAAAGGGGGAAAATATTACCTCACTTTAAGGAGAGGGTAAACCGAAAGACGGCCACCATATTGAAACCACTCCTTAGTGAGGCCAGCATGCACAATAGAAGAATTGTGGGATTTATATTAGGGATCAAAAATGTGGTTCATTTGTGAATTAAGTTAAACATTTAGGCTAAGTACAGACAGTCAAAAAGCCTGAGGCTGAATTAATTCAATCTTCTCATTTTGTCAAAAAATGCTTTTCATAGATTTTTGTAAATGTATATAATTTTGTTTTATTTATAAAAACAATGGAAAAAATTTTTAAAAATTGAAGTTTGACCCTTACAGACTGGAAATTTTCACTGCGTTTCAAAACGACCATTTGAAAAAATATTTTATAGAAAAACATTAAGATGATCAAATATAATTTTAAAAAAGAAAAACTTATCTAAAACAGTTTTTTTCAGAATTACATTTTTCAGGAAAAAAGACAGAAATTGCATACTTAATATTTCTTGTGAGAGTCAGAGATACTGTCAAATAGATGTGTCCTGAGAGTTTGATATATATGCATGTTGTTAATAGATTAGCTGACATTTCTTTTTGAACTAAGAATTGCATGTAAAAATGAAAAGTTCAGTTGGCTCAATACTAGTAGACCATTGTGTAACTTTTGGGGGCACATGAGAACAATAAGGATTTGTGTTGTAAAATTCTGGATGCTAGAATTAGAGATAATATATTTAAGACCTTTCAGTGGAAAAAATACCAACTCGAACAACTTGTTATTTCCACTCACAACCATTTATGAAAGTTAACATACCCCTTTGTTGTTCTTTTTCAAGAAGCTTGAGCATGCTTCTCCTCTGCAATCTACACTAGATTCTGTAAGTGCATATCTTGAAGTCTGGATACAACTTCCAATGATATCAAAAGGGAGATACTTGCACGATGATGGCCACATAGACATTAAGGAACAGAAGCTTTAGAAATAATCACAGATTCTTTTGTGCATCTATATTAGATTAAATAAAATGGGCTCCAGAATATATTGATACTTTGTGAATTAAATAATTGTCTACTTATACTGTGGCTTATACCCTTATACTCTGGCTACTTACTGCAGAACTCAGTAGATGGATTATCTATATAACATCCATTATATTTTGCATAATTTTCAACCTTAGAATATTCATAATCTTTGGAAAATCTTAGATCTTCAGTCTTAGAATCATGTGTGAAAAGTCCCCAAATGAACTCCGTCGAAATTCCATAGACTTTAAAAAAAAACGTGTGTGGCAAAAAGCACTTTGGCTGGCAATGAAGAAGCATAACATCAGTCCCACACTGATAAATCTTCTAGAAGAACTCTACAACAATAAAAGTAGTAAAGTCCTTCTTGACAACAACGTGGTGGAGTGGTTTACAACATCAATAGGGGTACGCCAAGGCTGTCTTTTCTCACCATGCTTATTTAATTTATACATTAAACAAATTATGTCAGATGCCTTAGAGAACTTCACTGGAACAGTATCAGTTAGAGGATGAGAAAGTAACAATTGTTGTTTTGCTGATCTAATAGCTGGAACTGCAAAAGCAGTTAAGGAAATAACAGAAAGGCTGCATAAGCCTACAAAGAGATATGGAATAGAAATTAGTGCAGAGAGGAGCAAACTAATGATAACATCAGCCAATAGCAATGATGATGCATTAGTAAAACTTGACAATGATAATTTAGAAAAAGTAACACACTTTACATACCTTGGAGGAACCATCACAGAAGATGCTACATCATAAAAAGAAGTAAAAACAAGAATAGTCACTGCCATTGGACAACTAGCAAAACTGAAGAAAATCTGTACTAGCAGCAACAACACAATGAAGATGAAACTCCACCTACTATATGATGTGGTTACTTCAACAACTCTCTATGTCTGCAAGACCTGGACACTCACTACAGCACTTGAAAAGTGAATAGATTCCTTTGAAATGTGGTGCTTCAGAAGACTTCTATGTATACCTTACACTGCACATAGAACAAATGATTTTGTGAAAGGTGAAATTAGATAAGAAGTCAGCAAATATGAACCATTATTTGAAATCATAAGACAAAAGATCCAGTGGTTTGAACATGTAACAAGAAAGCTTGGCGCCCTTGCCAACACCATCTTGCAGGGTACTGTGAATGGATGAAGAATAGAAAGACCTAGGACAACCTGGACCACCAACATCAAAAACTGGATGGGAATAAAACTGACTGATTGCACAACGATTGCAAAAGACTGGAAAGAATGGAGGAAAGTTATTGCTACTTCAAACATTCCCCAGTGGTCCGTGCAGCCTCAGGACTGACTGACACTTGGCTGACATTTGTTTTTATTTCCTGCATATTTTGTTTTATTTGGAGCACAATTCTGAACTTTTGCATCTACTAAATGTCTTTGCAGAATGAAGAAATCTATCTACTCCCCAGTGCTGAGCCACTGCTGACTTCATTTTATGAGTTTCTACCTCTGAGAGGTGCAAGTAAATCCCAGGCTTTGTTACATCTGTCTGCCTTTCTAATATATTTGTCTGTGCTGTGAAGAAATATATGAAAATGTCATATAGGAAATGCAAATACTGAAGTCACATCGTCCTGAAGATGACTAGATCTCACTGTTTTTCATGGCATTAAATCATACCGCCTCATTTTTTAGACAAATTTGTGTCCTCTTCTGCTAGAATTTTAGCAGAGGTAGTCAACTGTCCTTTACAGCTTCTGCTGTGCTATGAATATACTATATGATCATCTCCCCTGGAAGCTACAGTGTCCCCAAGCAAGGTCAGTCATCTAGAACAGAAATCTTACGCAGTCCTTGAACAGTATGAAAGAGAAAGCTGTTTTTCAATTCTAAGTTCTGAGTGTCGGAAAAAGTTCTAGACCTCTAGTCTACAACTGAGATCCAAAAGAACTGTGGGATCAGATTCTCTGAAAGGTTATGAAGGAAATATGAAATTGAAAGTGGATAATTTTTTTCCTAGGATCCCAAACTATATATTACAAATATAGAATCTCATCATATAATAAACTTATAAATGTAAAACAAAACACACAGTTCATACATGAGACGTGTCTGTAACAGTTTAGGTATCAGTTATAACACTCAACAGTCAGAGGAACTACTTACATCTCACATGATCAAAGGCTTTTATCACAAGGAAATAAAGCTGTATTAATGCCCAACATATTTCATTTTAACTACAATGAAGGGTCCAACTTAAATGGAAAAATCAAGGGAAATTAACATTAAAAGCTCCCCTGACAATAGTGAAATGAGAGATCAGAGCCAAGAAACCTACGTTGAAAAGTATTTAAATTTACCAATCTAAGCCCTATCTAAACCAGAAGAAGCTATGGCTCAGCTTGTTGTATTATTACCCTTCAGAAACACTTAGAAAAGCAGTTAAATTTAGGTGGGACAGGGAAAACAGCGGCACATTGCAAACACACAACTCTAGAGAGGTCCTTGCCTAATTCAAAGATAAAGCAGACACGTTTGTGACATCATTTTATACCCTGACACTATCTAGTCTACTGTATCTTTCACTTTCCACGTTAAATGTAGGGTTTCCATCTATATTACAAGGAGCAAAATCCTTCTCTGATGCCATAACCACTATTATTTTTTATTTGATAGTCAAACTACCATCCTCAAGCTACAATGGTAGCATAGGGCCCATAAATTCTGATATCCTGACTATAACAAAGAGTTGTACATGAGCACTGCATATGTACATTGTACAGTGAATCTATTCAGATCAGGAGTACACAGAGGGCACATCTACATGTTCATTAATGCACTGTAATTACTGGTACTAAACTTAATATGCCATAATCAGCTCTACTGCATATTAGAAGAGGCGCACACTTTTTCGTGATGCTAATACGCAGTGGACTAATTCTACTACGCGTTAGTACAGGTTTTGACAACCATACTAATGCACTGTAGAATTAGTCTACTGTGCTCATAGCATCTCATATAGCTGTGACCCATCACCAAGGCTGCATACAGATGAGCATGGATGTTTGGTTCCCTGCAGACAACGAGTAGTGCTGCATCTTGTGCTACTGCCAGTTGGTCCTGGGGAATGCTCATGCTACATGCACTCCGGCATGTGGCAGGTAGGATAAAGGAGGCTGGGTTCAGCACTGGGCTGGCCCCAGCAGCCTTATTTGGGGTCCTGGGGGCCTCTCAGGTCTGAAGCAGCAGCGATCCTGATGGTTAGAGCCTAGCTGGCAGCTGTAGCCCCATGTGCTCCATTCTACATTTTTTTTGCACAGGTTGTTTTGACCCCTGGATATTTAGGGGTTAAAAAAACCAAACCCTGTGCTGCTCCCTTGCAGCATGGAGAACAACTGAATGTGCGGTATGTGGCACCGCAGACATGTCTGCAGTGCCATGTACTGCACGGCTACATTCATCTGGACACAGACCAAGAGGTAAAACAAAATACTACTGTCACACCTTCTGAGAAGAATCCCCAGAGAGTCAAAGGAGCTACTGTTGTGCATAAGGCAAATATGTTTAAGCCCATGTGTTGTTTGGCTAATCTACAACATTGATCTTGATAGATGTATAACGGTAATTCACATTTCTGAGTAGTAGTATCAGTAGAGTTGGAGTGTTATAACCATGATGGCCTAGGAAAAAATACAACAAACATTTTTGGTCATATCCTTTGTGGATTCATTCTATAGTGGGCAGAGATGTTAGATATTAGATATTGACTTAGATTGTACCAGCTTGTTTCTCAGACTAGAAGAGTGTGCCTGAAAGCTTGTCTAACAACTGTCCCGGACGTACAATTGGTCTAACAAAAGATATCACAATATAAACCCCTTCCATTTCCAAAGTATTTTTTTTGTTATGAAGCTCCTTATCCAGTTTAATCCATTAAAAATTACAACCAGACCTGCCTGCTTGAATTCAAAGCAATGCCAATTAAAATGAATAATCAATACACTGAATCCACACTCATCCGCAAAAAAAGAGCTCACAGTGGTAGTAAGTGACTGCTCATATTTAACATGTAATGTTCCTGCATGCTGCATGACAAACTGCACGGTATTTCAAACAAAGCTGAATCTCTGCAATAATATGGGAATGGGCAATTCACTGAAGCATCCTGATGTGCGGGTGCTGGAAACATTTTGCATAAATATTGTGAGATGCTAGCTTATATGTTTACAGAAAATACATAAACATAGGCTTATTATGGAGACAATTGGCTGGGTAAATGAATCATGATGAATCCAGTTAGCATGCTGAAAATGATTACAGAGGATATGGGACTGTAGAAAACACTTGTACAGTTTAATAATGAAAACTAAAAGTCATTATCTTCTCATGAGAAACCTAACCCAAAGATACCTATTGCTTACTAAACAACAATTTGTTTACATTAGTACAGGATACAAGAGGTTCTACACACCAGACACTGGGGTTTTGCCTTCTGATCAGAAAGTATTTTACATTTGTCCAGGAGCTTCCCTACTAGCAAAATGGCTTATTTGTGTCATCCTTGCTATTTCTGTATAAAAATTAAAAGTGAATATAATCTTATGCAAAATTCTGGGCCTTGGCACATCATTTCTTTCCTGATGTTTATTTTCTCCCCATTGAACAGGACCGCATTGTGCTGGGCCAGTAGCACTCAAGCTTTTGGTTTTGTGGACCAGCATGGGGCTGTTTGACAGGTTGGACTCAGTCCCACACACCAGAATCAGGCCCCATGAGGCCTAGACTGGTCCCTGCATCTATGATTGGACCCTGGAGCCTGGTGCTGCCCCTGCCTGGCTCTGCACACAGGAATTGTGTGCGTGATCTATGCACAGAGCCCAGATGGACATGTGGCAAGAGACTTATGAGGAGTCCTGGAGGCTGGATCACATGACACTGGATGCTGGATTTGGCCTGTGGGCTGGGGCTTGAGCATTCCTGTGCTTAGCCCTTAACAAAACACAGAACAAAAATATGGTTCCTTACACAACTTTGTATGTTAAATATAAAATAAGAAACGTCCCACCACAGGCATAACTGGGCAGTTCTACATCCTGGGTAGCAATGGCAGAGGACCTGGCAGGAACTGGAGCCAGGTTCCTGGCAGGTGGGCCAGTACTATGCTTACTGCCGTTTCTGTGCACTACCCTCACCAAGCTGGTAATAACTGGCCAGAATGATGGGTGTTTTCAGTAAACTAGTCACTGTTGTGAGTATCAGTATAATAGTAGCACCACAAGACTAAATGGTAGTACAGCCTGTGTTGCAAATACACTGTAAGAAGACTCTGAAGACTTTCCAATTTGTATTATATACCAAACAAGCAAAAATATCAGCTTTCCCCATGAAAACAAGTATTAGATCTCATAATAAAGGTGAAAAAAAGAATGAAAATTGTTAATCACCTTATATATAGCAGTTGCTACTGCTCTTGTTGTGGATAAGACAAGGGGTACAAGAAAGCAAGCATTCACATCTTTATTTTGCAAAGTGGAAGCTAAGCACAGAGAGGTTGATTTGTTGAGGAAGTCTATGGCAGAGTGAAGACCCAGGTTTTCTTGAGTCCCAGGACATGCTTCAAACATAAGACAAACAGTATGGTATATGACAGTCTACATTTAGACTTTCAGATATTTGGTGGGAATTTAATTAATTGCTGGAAATGTACATATGGCTTGCCTTACAGCATGGGGGCACGTTTACATGTGCTCCAACATGGTCTGATTAGAACACATGGGCTGTCGCGTTCTAATCAGAATATTCCAGTATGCTGCAGCGTCTTATGTATTCAGCGTCCCATGTTTCAAAATGGTGGTGGGGGTGCTTTAACTAAAACTTGCTGAATGTCAAGTTCAGTGAACTAAAGCTCATTGAATTAAAATTCCCGCAGTGTTTCATATTCATAATAGCAGTGGGTGCACTCTAACTAAAGCTCATTTGCCAAGCTTTAGTTAAAATGCCCCTGGCTCCATTTTGAAATGTGGGACACTGAATACACAAGATACTGCAGGCATTTTAATTAGAGCAAATCCCCAGAGCCACTCTAATTAAAGTACACTACCCTGAAGCATGTACATAGGCACCCTGGGTGTTCAACCCCTGGCCTGTGGGTTATATCTGGCCTATGGAGCCATGCAGTCCAGCCTGCAGGTCTCTCCATTGGTCCACAAATTTGGCAGTGGGAGAGCAGTGGAATTAATACTGTTACCTCTCCCCAGCCATCAAATTTCCTAGCTCCGAGCAGTTGGATTGAATCTGGCTGGGTTGGCCCCTCACAGAAGGGTCAGGTCTCATTCCTACGTGGTTGGATTGAAGAAGTCAGGCCATTCCCATGCGGCTGGGAAGAGCCTGGTGGGCTGTTCCTGCATGCTAGATATGAGCAAAGTAGGTCCATTTGTGGGCCCTATGGCCGCAGACCAAAAAGTCCAAGCACCACTACTTTAGAGCAAGAATCAGAAAAAACACTTCTACAAATTATGTTTGGTGTTGTTTTCCATGTGCCAAAAGTATCATCATGAAGAGCAAAAAAACCCCCAAACATTTCCTTGGCTAGATATTTTTGTTCAGTTTTGTTTACTTTCTTTCGTTTGCCAATTGTAACACTGTGGGCCATATACCTATTTTTCAAAACTTTCTGTCATTAACCTATAATAAATTATTAAAAATAAATAATTGTCTTTATCTGATCATGAGAGGTTAGGTTAGTTCTTGAAAAACAGGAGCTCTGGGGTAGTGTCCATCCCACTTCGTTATACAAAGTTTCCATGGCCAAATCCTCTATTGATTGGCCATACAGCATTGGAGTTCCATGGAAAAACAATTGTAAAATAAAAAGACAATTTATCCCATTTCCTCTTGTGCTGCTTTTCTGCAAAATATATATTTTTAAAAGGATGTGTATAATTTAATTACTTTCAGTAGGAAAGGCCCCTTTCATATTACACTTAGGGCACAATTACACTCATGGCACAATTGTAATCACACCTTAAGTTGTGACCCAGCTACACATTCAACCAATTCATGGCTTGATAGAACAAGGAATGTCACAAAGTTATTCCACAAAATATGTGGAATAACTGCATAGCTTGTTCTAATCACTCCACTAATTAAACTTGTGGCCCAGTGTTCCCCCGTTGCTGGGAACCCCATCAGCTGACAGGCTCCTAGCCACAGAGATGTACCACCTGCTGCCAGCCCCCCAGTTGACAAGGTTCTCAGTGGAGGCAACATTTCCTACGTTGCCCACACCATGAGCCTTGACAGCTGCAGGGCTTGCAGCAGGGGCTGCTGGGAAAATGCTGACACCACCACAAGCCTTATAAGGTGGCTGACACCACCATGAGTCACAGGAGAGGCAGTGAGAGAACACTGCTACCCCTGCTGTGAGCCCTACACCACCAGCAGCTTCATCGCACTGCCTGCACTGTAAGCCCTGCAGCTGATGAGGTTTGCAGAGAGGGCAGCATGGGTAATGCTGACCCCACTGCAAGCCCCATCAACTGCAGGGCTTGTTGGGCTAGAACTTACTGACCCTCAGAGGTGGAACCGGGACAGAGAGGTTATACAGATTGCACTATGACACACCTGTTTAATTCAAATATCAAACAAAGATTTACTGGCTACACACACAGCTAAACAGCAGTGTTACACACATTAAAGTGAATCTCACATCACTGCAACAATCTTGGGTGGAATTCATAAGAGTTCTTCTCAATCACCTGGCCACGCTGAGGTGAGGTTCCTGGGTTCCTGTGTCTACAATGATCACTGGATGTTTCTTGAGATGCGGTCCAGCAGACAGATAACTTGTTGTCCTTCACTGGTTTTTTTATGACTTGGTGTGATGTCATCATGCTAGGTGGTTGCTAGGCATCGTTGCTTTCCTATTTTATTTTTCTAAGCAGTTTTATCTTTCTAAGTAATATTTATAGTTAGTCCCCTACTTAGACACCACAAACCTGTTGCCCAAGGTTGGTTTCTTGTTGCTTACCGGGCCTTCTTGACCTGACATTTTCCCTGATTGTTGCTTGTTCTGCTAAGTTTGCTGAGTCAATCTGGGATTCATCCAGAGGATTCTGGGAATTCTGCCTACTCGTGTCAAGTAGCTACAGTGAGCCTGTATTTTCCTTTCTACAGGCTCATAGCCATGGAAGCGAGGGTGTGTGTAGGGGAGGGGGGGTGTAGAGGGGCGGCGGGGGCAGAATCATAAGGTACCTGGTGGTGAGATGTGATGGGATCTAATGCATGATTGCAGCTTATGCCATACATGTTTGGCATGGCAGGAGGCCTGATGGTGTAGATCGCGCATTAGATCTCATTTCACTTTTAGCTGCATGTTTAGAGGAGCCCAAAGAACAGATTTTTTTTTAAAGGCCACTGCCGCACATCACATGTAGCTGGTTAATTGTGCAATAACTTTAGACCAGCCACATGTGTAAAGTAATTACCATGCCACAGAAATGTCTATTCAGCTATGAAAAGCCAACTAGCTACAAAGTTAGTACTTGAAAATGTGCAACAACTCTATTTATCCAGCTTTAATTTGAACATGTGGCGTGGCCCAATAAGATACCCATGACCAGAACCAAGTCCCTCTGAAAGTAACAAAAGTTTATCTATTGGTTTTCCTATATGTTGATTTGGTCTCAAATGAAGAGGGGCTTTCATGTGCTAATGCGTGTTACTGAGCCATTATTTAGTACTTGCTTTAGAAAGTACTAAATTGTGTTGCAGTAACAGCCATTACTGCGCTGTCCTTGAGGTGCACAGTTATTTTTAGCTGCCAGTCTTCATTTAAGACCAAATCAACCTATAGGTAACAATTAAATAAAATTAAAAAGCAGTAAGAGGGGCATTTCCATTAAATAAGAAAGCATCTGTAATTATATAAGATAACAAGAACATGATATTACCCAGTCCTCTTTAGGAGCAGAGAAGATCACCAGCTGAGATCATTAAGAATTGCTCCTCCAAGTAAAATAGGATTTATTTTAAAGTTCCTTCCCAACCTGCCCTTTAGCTTTACAACAGGGGGCATGTCTACATGCAACATTATGTCAGCCATAGCGATGCAATATGGTGATGTAGTTTGTCACTATGGTGACATAACAGTGACGGGCACGAATCATGACACCAACACTACATTGCCATAGCAATGAGTTACCTTGCTATAGTGCATTGCTACAGTGATGTACCTGCTAAAAATAACCATGGGGACAGTGTAGTAACAGCTGTTACTGAGCCATCATTTAGTACTTCCTAAAGCAAGTACTAAATGATGGCACCGTAATAACTGCCATGGGGGCCACGTGTAGATTTGCCCAGGGACACATAATGAGGTTGCATCATTATGTCTCCCTGGGCACAGCTACACATGCCATCCAACATCAGTGTAGTAATGATCTATAGTGAGGTAGCTCATCTGTACAGGAATGCAGCATCGGTGTCACAGTTTATGCCCGCCAACACTATGTCACTACAGCGATGAGCTACATCACTGTAGCGAGTCACCACGGTGATGTAATGCCATGCATAGACAAGTCCCCTGTTGTGATTCTAAAGGGCAGGTTGGGAAGGAACTTTAAAATGAATCCTATTTTACATGGAGGAGCAATTCTTAATGATCTTAGCTGGTGAATTTCTCTCCTCCTAAAGAGGACTGAGTAATAACCATGTTGTTTTTATCTTATGTAACTACAGATGCTATTCTTATTTAACAGAAATGTCTCTCTTACTCTGTTTTTTAAATCTTATTAAATTATTTGGTCCAATACCATCCTATGCCAGGGAAGTTCATAGCTCATTTTAGATTAAAACATTTTTGACCATGCTGTGACCTGAAGAAGAAGAATAGTTTATAATAAACTATGATTTGAGTAATAAGAACTTGACTAAATGGAAGGGGAAGAGGAAAAATACTTCTTCCATACATTGTGTTCTAATGTCTCCTACTCAGTCATTTTTTTAATAAATAGGCCTTCAATAATCAACAGACATAAAAGATTGCTGCAGTCACACAGACTGAAGTTCCTGACTTTAGTTGGAAGGGAAGTTTGAGGAAAAAGTCATTATCTTCATAGGCAGAGAAGCATGGTCAAATCAAAGGCACAAGTATTCTTGTTATAGGGAATTTTATATGTAGAAGAACCTCTGCATATATACTGTACATGGATTATCTTTCTACACCATTGAGGATTCAGTGTGCAAGAGGATCCAATTTACATTTTAAGTACTATTATTAAACCCCTCCAAATGCAAAAGAAGTGAAAAAATAGCAATTGTGACCCTCCTGGCCAAGACTAAATGCAAGGAATACATGAAATCCAAAGAAGAGGTTAAGAGTTCCAATTTTAAATTGCTCTTTTATCTACATTCAGAGCAGGAAGAAAGCTTTGCTGTGATAAAACAGGATATTTTGACAGAGAATATGCTGGTAGTTGTACCATATCCAGCCTAGTAGAATAACACATAATGACCAATACAAGGATAAAAAATAATCTACCAGTTTATTGGGAAAAAAAGTGAAGTTGAAACAGGTTTAATGAAGACAGAAAGCTAGTGCAGAAGTGATTCATAATTAATTCTCTAGTTTTCAGAGTGATGTCACCACACTATTGTATTGCAGATAGCAATTTTTAAACATTGTCTCTGGAATATCTTTTAACATTCTCAAAGAGAAAAGAATGTGCTTGCTATATTCATTCCTGGAATAAGTTAATGTGGTTGTTGTAACACCCTGGAGCGTGCAGTGTTGCAATTCAAATGATAATAGGTCTCCCCAGAAAAGCTGCCACAGCTGTCAAGCCTCTTAAACCAAGAAGTAAAGCGACAACAAGCAATTCTGGGTAATGGTAGACTAGACTGAACTGAACCTAAAAATGTCTGATCTATGGTTCAGATCATAAATCTGGGATACGTTTTGGATCAGAATGCATTCCAGTCAAATAGATTTACCATCCTCTGGTATACATTCAAAACATTCTGCTTCTCTGTCTATTTATACTATGCTGTATATACTGCAATAGCTTTTGACACTGAAAGGAGTAATGGTGTCTAAAGTCAGGTTAAAAACTACAACAAATAGGTAAAAACAATCATCTAACAGATGAATTTCAAAGCACCAGGCAATACTTAACAGTTCCAGCTCTCCCGAATTGGAGATGATGAACTAAAAGGCCAGTATAGGTCTCTTATAGCTGGGGAACATTTTTCACAGTGAGTGTTTCCAACTCAAGAGCAAAGGGTATAGAAAGAGAATTTCCTAACAAAGTAAACTACTCTGGCCTCTAAAAATAAAATGCAGAATGCCCTTCTGCTCCAGACTAATAATTCAGTACAGAGCCATTGTTTAAATTTTTAGGGTTATTTGGGTTTTCTTTAACAACCTTTTCCTCCCCCATTTGTGTAAAAAGCAAGCCTATTTCTCCCTGGATAAAACTGCTAGAATGATCTATGATGCTGACTTTGGAAGTTTTACATATATGTAACTCTTCCATTACTTTTAATATTTGTATTGCCTCAGTCAGGATTGGGACCTAGTTGTTAGCTTCTCTACAACCAGTTAGATAAAGTCTTGACACAACATACTTTTTAATGAACTAACAGTAGAAAAAGGATGCTAGGGTATAACGGTACAATATCAGCTGCCTATCCTTTGTACCAGGACTTGTGTCTTAGTGTCTCTGAATAATAGGCTAGATATAAAAACATTTTAGACTCATACATCCACCAGGTTCAATACCGGAGTGCTAATTGTTATAAAAATGATTCCATTAAATACATGGTCTGACTTTGAAATGAAGTTGAAGGTTGCCATCAATTTGTATGCATGAAAGATGTGATTTCACATGTTTCCTTATTAGAAGACAGCTATCTAGCCATGGTTGGCATGTACCTAATTTTCTAATTATGCTTCCACATACAAGTGAACATCAATTGAGAACATGAATTGCATACAGAAGAAGGCATAATATTCTGAAAAGTCAGGGGCCAACTTCCTGTGTATTCTTCATGTTATTGGTAGTAAAGTTTTCCTTTATATAATCATTATGGAATCTTTTTAGCATTTTCTATTTTCGTAGTCATCTTAGACACAGATCACAGCTTTTTACCTACACCAGAGAGAAGCCAAGCAGAAATTAAGCAGACTCATTTCTTCTTTAATTCATGCTACCTAAATGAGCTACTCAACAAACAACCTGACATCTGTCATGATACCAGGCCAAATACCAGTTCAAGAAAAAGGTCAATACCCAACATTAGCATCTATTGGCTTAATTTATAAACATGCATAAGCATATGTGAGGAATCTGAGAGAAGAGACAATCACATACTGAGGTTTTCATTGATTCCTGATGAGACTAACTTTTTGGAACTGACAGCACCACATTGTTATATTACTCAGCTTGCAAGTGCCAACGTTCTCTAGAAGTGCATTTTTGGTACTGATGCATCTTTTCCATTATAAGCAGTATAACTGTAAAGCAACCAGATGCAGAACACCAACTACATCAGAAAGAAAGATGTTTTAATATCAAATAGTGAGAAGTTGAGATAATGAAATTAAAGACAGTGCTACTAGAAAATGAGAATTCCATTTCTGAAAAAAGATCCAAAGTTCTGACAGTTGTATTTATGCTGTATTGTAATAAACCTGAGACCTTTCAAAAGTTTTCCAGACAAAAAAATACAGTCTTACCCTAGAGTACACAGAAACTCTGTGGTAAGGACTCTCACCCAGAATATGGAAAACAAATATCGAGCTCCCACTCTGATGGACTCAGACCTGGGTTTCCTACATTAGAGACAATTTCATTTTTTAACTTTTCTTTGAGCAATATGAACTTAGATTGTGTTATACTGCATAGGACATACCAGGTCATAAGAATACTATTCCATCCTTACAGAGCAAATTTTCTTTCTACTTTAATAAACTTTTTATGTATTTAGTAATCAAAAACTCAGAAGCCCAGTCTAAAGCCAGCTGAAATCAATGGGAACCTTTTAATTTTAGGATCAGGCCTTGAATGTCCAAGGAAAAGTTGTATATCAGAATTTGGGCTGGAGAGGGAAACAAATCTCTCTCTCATTCATTATGTTTGCTTCTTAACTTACATTTTTGTTGTTATGTTCAACTTCAGAAAAGAAGTAGAATCTTTCATCTTGACAGCATATTCAGACAAAAATCAATTATCAGTTTATAGGTGCTGGTTATACATACCAGTAGAGTGATTTAGCTTGCTGACTTGTATAACTATAGAAAAAAAAGAATGAAACCAAACAAGAACTGAACCAATAAGGATTGAGAATAAAAAGCAACTCAGAAGATCACTTAGAGTGAAAAATCCAACACAAAGACTAATAGACATCTGTTAAAATGTGCTTTAATTATGTGTTGAACTAAACTTCTGATGCTAGTATTATATGGGAATATGTTACATATAAAGGGGGAAGACGTGTAGGTACCTTTAAGACTATTTACATATAAGTTGTTGCATTTCTCCGGGGATTGCAGCAGGGAACAGCAGAACTGTAGGGAAGTTTTATCATTCTGTAAGCTTAACTCCTTAATCTTTTGAGAACAACACAATGTGAGTAGCATGAAAGCTGATTTAGTTTTAAAGTCTGTTGGAAACTAGGAATATAGTGAATCTTCTTCTTTCTTCTTTGCCATCTTTATTTTTGCCCTTGTCATATGCAGTAGTTTCTTTTAATCACTTTTCTTTGTATCAATTTTCCCTTCACTCCAGGCAAGTACAAAGCCTGGAACATCAGAAATACTCCATCATTAAACATATTTTATATGATAGTATATATCCTAATCAATCCTACATTATTTAAAGATTCCAGAACTACTATTTTTGGTATTTCTTTATGAAAATATGGTAAGAAGTATATGGAACAGCAGCAGGTGCATTTTTGCCCCTGTAGCAGTGGAGGGTTTAATACGATCTTTCTGTTGTTTTGTAATATCCTTGGTACATATACAGTGCTCTCTGAAAATACCCCTGAAAGTGTAAACTATGCACTCTGTCAAAGGTCTAATCTTTTAATCACGTTAGTTTACTCCAGGTTTTCTTCTAGTGTATTTAAATAAAAGCATGTCTGATAACCCTTTCTTTGCTATAGTTACCAAAGGTTTATGATCAGTTTCAGCTATCACAGGCTTCCAATGAAGGAATATATGAAATTTCTTACAGCCATATACCAGAGCTAAACTTTCTTTTTTCAATTTGTGCATATAGAAAATCTGAAATAGAGAGTGATTTAATGTGTTTGGTCTGTTCTGCTAAGCCAGGTAGATATTTCCCTACAAAACTGCTCATCCCCCTTAATTTTTGCATTTCTTCCTTATCCAAAGGGTGCACCATGTTTTTTATGGCTTTAACCTTTGCAAAATCAATTCACATGCCTTTCTCAGAGCTTTTCACCCAGACATATAATTTATTTGACCCTGAATTTTATGTTTGTTTGTTCAATTTCAAACCTGCTCTGCAAGCTCTTCCTTAGCCTCAAGTCATGTTCTTCCATAATATTTCCTCCAAACTAAAACATCATCAATATAAACCATAGTTCCATCAAGATCTTCAAAAAATTGTTGCGCCTTTCTATGAAATACTTCAGATGCAGAATGCCATCCAAAAAGAAGCCTACAAAAGCAATACCTTCCAAAGGGCTTATTGAAGGTACGTAGTGCTATTCTTTTCTAGGGGAACTTGCCAAAAACCAGACAAAGTATCCAAATTGGAGAAATATTTAGCTTCTGCCATGTTGAACAAAACCTCTTCCCTGGTGGGAATGGGAAAATACTCCCTTTGGCTGTACCTGTTCATTTGCTTAGGATCCAGACACAATCTCAAGCAACCATCATTTTTTTTTCTATTATGAACTGTGAATGAACCCAAACAGTTGGTTGCTCTACTTTTTATATTATGTCCATATTAACTAATCTAGCTAATTCCTTTTTTAGTTTTTCCCTTAGTACAAAGGGAACATTTCTTGGAGCGTGCATGGTGAGAGTATTTGTTTCTCTTAATTCTATCTTGTACTCAGTAGACAGTTTCCCTGTGCACTGAAACACATCATAAAACTCTTCTTCTATGTTCTTGATGTCTAGTCCCTCAGTGAAATCCATTCTCTTTATCAAACCTAGAGTTTTACACATCACAACCAATAATGAGCACTAGCTTTCCTGGGACTGTTACAAACTGAATTTTTACTACATTACCCTTGTGTCTAACATGCAATGCACAAACACCCTTGCTTGCAATCATGCTCCCATTATACGCTCTAAGTCTCACTTTCTTATTCGCATAGTACACAGATATACATCATTTTTTGAATCATGTATTCTGGTATTACATTGACCTGTGCACCTGTATCTAATTTAAAAGTCACCATTAGTCCAGTGGTGTCCAGGGTGATTGTCCAGTCCTCAGAAGAATTACCACCTTCTTGCATTACCTCAGAAGAATTACCTTCTTGCATTGTGCCAATGAGGAATTCTTCCTTTTCCTCACCACATAGAGCATGCACCTGTTGTTTCTGTGTCGTGCATCCTGCTCCTTTCTGCAAACTCTTGAAAAGTGATAGAATCTTTCACATTTATTGCAGTGAGTACCAAATGCAGGACATTGCATGGACCTGTGGTAACCCCCACAGCATCTGCAGCTGGCCATTGTTTCTTCAAGCAATTCTCTTTGGCCTCCACTTGCCAGCTTCATAGTGAGGTCCTCCTGTGTGTATTGTTTGTGTGTTGCCTTAGGTTTTCGTAGTCTTGTACCCCTGTCTAGTTCAGCTTGTTCATTTTTTTCCTTCAGCTTTTGTTATCTCAGGCACTTGGTACGTTGCACTTGGCACATTCTAACTGGCTTTTCCAAATTAGTTCAGGATCCTCTAGCAGTCTTCTCTTATATCCAATAATATTTGACTCTTTTAGGTCTCCAAAGCTGCATGTCTGGCTCAGCAATCTGTGGTCTTTGACAAACTCTATTATCTCACATTCTATCTGCTGTCTCATGTGGA
Organism: Crocodylus porosus; assembly: GCF_001723895.1. Classification (NCBI taxonomy): domain Eukaryota; kingdom Metazoa; phylum Chordata; order Crocodylia; family Crocodylidae; genus Crocodylus; species Crocodylus porosus. The sequence goes on along the minus strand of NW_017728886.1, from coordinate 170,111,240 downwards.
AATTATACCATTCAAAAGTTTCATTTTGTTTGGGTATACAATATTTCTCAAACTTTTTTACTACTGTGCCATAGCTTTACTGTTCTGCTTCTGAGAGCTGTAGGCTATTATAAAGAGACAGAGCTTTTGGGCATGCTATATTTAAAAAAATACCTTGAGTGAATCTTCCTTCTCTGTAGCTCCACTGGCCATTATATATATGATGATGCTCTACTTAAATTTATTCCAGTTTTCTGCTGCATTGCAGTACAGCTTTAACTCCTCTGGAAGTCTGAGATGCTCCAATTTTTTTTGTCTTTCTTTGTAACCCCACTCCTGGTATCATGTGGTGTTCTCAAAGATGAAGGAGTTAAGCTTATAGAACGAGAAAACTTGTTTATTCAGAGGACGGTACCCTGCCTACAGTTCTGCTGTTCACTCCTGCAATCCCTGGGAAATGTAACAACTTATACATAAAACTCTTAAAGGTATTCACACACATGTATAGATAAAACATCTTGATGAAAACTCTGTATCCAGTGTACAAATAAAATGTCCTTATACACTTAGAATCAAAGAAGAAGCTGGGATAGAAATGTTTCAGGAGATAATTTAACTCAGAGTTTTTAGACTTTGGTGCAGCCGAGTCCACACATGTTGCTTGCATTTCATCCATGGCATTATGGGGACAGGGGGAGGGGGCAGCCTCCCCAGGATCTTTTGCCACAGCATAGCTACAGTAGCTGCATGTGACCCCACAGACACTAGTATGTAGACTGTGGTGGCCCCCACAGCCCAGAAGGTAGTGGTATTACCTGCCTCTTGGGCTATGCAGGTGGCACATCAATGCCTAGGTCATTCCTAACTGAGCAGCAGTGTGAAGTTGGTCACTGGGTCCCATAGAGTGTATATTAACTCTCAGTTGGGCAACCATGGTTTAGCTCAAGGAGGGCTAAATCTTTTTGGCAGAAATGCCAGAAATTAGACCCATATCCTCCCTGATTGCCACTCCAGTCCCTCTCAGCAGCCCAACCTGCTGCTGTACTTTTTGTTTCCTGTCTTGTGCTACTTCACCGTACTGCTGCTTTGCCCTCTCTTCCTATCCCTTTCTGCTGCTGTTCTGTTTGTTCTTGTCCCTGATCAGCCATGTTGCACACAGGAGGATGCTGATACCACTTGTGGCACTCATGATGCAGATTGTCCACCCCTGATTTAGTTTATCCCCTAGCCCTAATATTTAAACTAAATCTGTCTAGTTTAAGACCATTACTTCTTGTACTAACTCCAGTGGACAGGATGCACAATATTTGGGATCAGGCAGAAAATTCCTCAGATCCTACTCATACAACTGCCAGCAGGTATGAGATCCAAGATTTGCTCCTGCCTAGTCCCCATAATAAGATGGTGGGGCACAAGGCAACCTCAGGTTTTAAGACAAAGCTGCTCTCTGGCCAGTCCCCAAGATTATGGAGCAGCCCCAGGTCCTGAACCAGGACCTAGAAAGATCTTCTGTCTGATTTCGGAATTCAGTCAGGGACAGCTCTGTCCCTGACCTGGGGGGCTGTCCCATGGCCAATCCCAACCCTAACCATTCTTTTGATCCCAGTTGCACAATTGCCAGGGGTACCCTCCACTGTTTAGCAGGGGATTATAGCATTGTAGTGCAGGGAGTGAATGAGCTCTCTGTGCTCCAGCAAACTTCTTGTTATGCTCTGAAGCCCTGTGTGTCAGTTGCAGGGCAAAGCAGAAAATGTGCCAGGTGACTGCAGGGCTTCACAGAATGGCTGAGCATGCTACATGTTCTAATGGAAGAGCCATACAAACTAGTCACAAAAATGCTCCACATTAAATGTAGAATATCTTTGTGGCTGATCTGCCATTGTCTGGTACTGTAAATTGCTTGAACATGTACATGTTACAATGTATCACAAAATTAAATGTTAATCATGAAATAAATGTAACATCTACCAGGGACCTATGTTAGCTTCATTGTACCAATGACATACAAAATCAGATGCTAATTGTTTCTCAAAAGCATTCTTTATTAATATTCATTATTCTACCTGAACATATTCAGAATATAGCGGTAGCCTATAGACTTGGTAGTCTGTAAAATAACACTTATCAGTAATATAACATGACACAATAATATGACATGGCTCAGGTGGCTGAGTGAAATTAAATGTCCATTACCTTAATTTGTCTGTTTGTAATCTCTTGAAGTAAAACTTAATTTGGATTTCCAAAATAAATAAAAAATATATAAAATACAGCACTCCTGTATTATAACCAACCTGTGTCATCCTGTGAGGTCTAAAGGTTGGATACAACACTGAAGTCTTGGAACTATCCATAAGGAAGGATTCACTCATAGTTATAACTATGTTCAACCAACTTGAGATGGCAATATGAATCATTACCCTCCATTGTGATTTAAAATGCAATTATTACATGGGCTCAGCACCCCTCAGTTGGATCTGAATAAATCTATTCATTCTGGCATCCTGAAAAAAATCACTTACGGATCTATATCACATAGAATTAGAAATTGCAATCTCTTTACATCTTGTTAAAGAAAAAAAAATCACCCAGCGCCTACACATGGATAAGAATAATTGTTGATTTCTATCCGTCTTACTCTGTGTCTTGTGAGCCACCAGTAGACCAAGGCCAGAAGTATCTTCAGAATATGGCAGAATTCAAGAAAGCATGGAAATTTGTGTCAAATCCTTTCAGAGCATCTGAGAGAGAAGGGGAATCTTGTATGTATGGAGGTCACCTTCCTACCAATGTGCAAAAAGTAAGTTACTCTGTTCTCCATAACACTGTAAACCTATCAAGGATACATAGATTGCATAGATTTCATAGACATTAAGGCTGGAAGGGACCTCAGAAGATCATCGAGTCCAGCCCCCCGTGCAAAGGGCAGGAAGTCAACTGGGGTCATAGGTTCCCAGCAAGATAAGCATCCAATTTGCTCTTGAAGGTGTTCAATGTAGGTGCTTGAACCACCTC
>NW_017728886.1:170062738-170108235 GCF_001723895.1 Crocodylus porosus | reverse complement strand
AGCAACCACTCTTCTTGAACTCCCCTCCCCTGGGGTCATGGTCCCTGACGGCCTGACTGACAAGCCTCCTGAGCTTGTCAAAGTGGGCTTTTCTGAAGTCAAGGATTTCCATGTTGCTAACTGACTTGCCAGCTTTATGTGGATGGTGAAGGTGATCAGCTCGTGGTCGCTGTCACCCAGCTTCCCATTGATCACTAGGTCGCCGATTAGGTCATCCCCTGTAGCCCATACCAGGTTGAGCAGCGCTTTGCATCTTGTTGGCCCATAGACTTCTTGAGTCAGGTAGAGGTCATCCACGCACAAGAGGAAGCTTTGTGACAGCTTGGATTTTGCTGAGTGATCCTCCCACGAGATGTCTGGGTAATTGAAGGCACCCATGACAACCATGATCCTGGAGCATGCTGCCTCAGCCAGTTCCCGGGTGAACTCCTGGTCAAGCTCAGGACTTTGGGTGGGAGATCTGCAGTAGACTCAAACTGTTGTGTCCCCTGTGCTACATTCCCCATGGATTTTAACCCAGAGAGTCTCCAGTCGTCCACCCTGGTCACCAATATCAGGTTGCAGGGACATGTAGCTGTCCTTAACATAGAGAGCTACACCCTCACCCCTTTTATGTACATGATCCCTCCTGTACAGGGTACTGCCATCTATACCCAAGATCCAGTCAAGAGTGGAGTCCCACCAGGTCTCCATTATCCCAATGATGTCATAATTATTTGCATTGAGCAGGAGGATGAGCTCCTCCTGCTTATTCCTCAAGCTCCTGGCATTTGTGTACAGGCAGGCAAGTGTCCCCTTGGGGGCTCTTGCCTTGCCCATAGATTGTGCCAGGGCTGGGGCAAAGGTGGGCTCCCTTAAGTGCCTTGGCCCACTGGTTTTGCAAGGGTTGCTTAGTGGGCCAGCAGTGGTAGTAGTCCCGCCATTCCCCAGCGGGCTTAGTTTAAAGCCTGGTGGAGCAGGTCAGCCAGTCTGGCTGAGAAGAGCCTCATCCCCAGGGGAGAGAGGTGGAGGCCATCTCTTCCCAGCAGCTCGCTGCCTCTCTCACCAAAGAGTGGGCTGTGGTCATGGAAGCCAAAGCCTTCCTGATGACACCAGCGCCGCAGTCTTTGTTTGACTACGTGGATACTCCTCTCCCTCCTCAACCCATAACCCAAGACTGGGAGTATCGACGAGAACATGACCTGTGCCCCCAGACCCTTTAGCCCTGCTCCCAAATCCCTGTAGCGCATCATGACCTGGCTGGGAGCACTGCAAGTCATGTCATTGGTGCCCACATGAATAAGAAGCATAGGATAGTGGTCTGTGGGCTGGAGGAGCTTTGGGATTTTCTCTGCAATGTCCCGGATTTGGGTCCCCGGGAAGCAGCAGACTTCCCGGACTAAGGGGTCGGGGCGGTAGATTGCCCCCTCAGTCCCATTCAGGATGGAATCTCCCACAACAAACACCTTACATTTTGTCTTGGGGAGAGCAGGGACAGTTGAGCCTGTGTTGCCTGTGGGAGCTGGCAACTCAGCAGGCTCTGCTGGAGCAGCAAGATGTGTGTACCCATTGCTAAGCTCTGGTGGGACAGGGGCCTTGGTGTGGAAGGCCTTAGGGCCCTTGACCACCTTGGTCTATGCCCCTGACTGGACAGACTGGACAGAGTGGGAGGTCCCAGAGTCCTCCTTTGTCCTGGACGGAGATGGTGGTCCACCCTCCAGCTCCTGGGGGAGAAGGGCCTGGCAGTTGGAGTCAATCTCCTGCTCACAGTCCCTGATGGCACGCAGTCTCTGGACTGTGGCCTGGAGTTCCTCCAGCTGGTGTGCCAGAGACCCCCCCAAAAATCCGACCCCACACAGGGAGGTAGCCATGCTCCTGGACCCCAGAGCCTGAAAAAGGGACAGGCAGCCCCTGCAGCCAAGAGCCAGAGGCTCCGTCTGTGTGGAGCCCAAAACCACGGGCTCCATCTGGGTGGCGGTCTCTGAGGTGCCCGGGGGGAGGAGGGAACAATGCCCAAAGGGACCCTCGGGGTGCGGCGCATGCCCATTGAAGTCATGCCTCTGGTAGGCTGGTTACGGCTTGGACAGTCTACCTTGGGGGGTTAGCAGGCAGGGACTCATGCTTTCCCATGCACCCTCCTGTGCGAACTCCACTCTAACTCATGTGCCAGCAGACAAGTGTGCCTGTTTGCACAGCCTGTTCACATGGCTCCCTGGGGGGGCTGGACAAAGTAGGGGCCTGGGTGGGGCTTGATCCGGCCCAGCTTCATGCAGTCGCCTCCTTCCCACCACTGGCCCCGCTTGTCTCCGGCTGGGCTGGGGGCTGCTGGGGGGCTCCATGGCTGCTGGGGGGTGTCTGGGGAGCTTCGGGGGAGCGGTGGGCTTTCACCTGAGCATCTCTCGCCTCTCTGGAACCTAACTGGGGCTTTTTTTGCTGTTGATGGGCCCTTTTAAACTGCACGCATGCGCAGTGGGCCTGTCATCAGGGAAAGCTGCTCTCGGAGAAGAGGAGGCCCTGCCCAGGATTTGGGGGGCCCTGCCCTACTGGTGGGGGACTGGTGAGTACCCCCTCCCACCTTTATCTCTCCCTGGGGGCTGGGCCAAGTAGGGGCCTGGGTGGGGCTTGACCCGGCCCAGCTTCACACAGCTGCCTCCTCCCAATCAGAGGGGGATTAACCCCTTCCCACCACGGGCCCTGCTTGCCTCCGGCTGTGCTGGGGGCCAGCGGGGGGCTCTGCAGCTGCTAGGGGGTCTCTGGAGGGCTTCAGGGGAGCAGGGGCATGGTGGGCTTTCACCTGCATGTCTCGCCACTCCGGAGCCTAACTGGGGCTTTTTTTGCTGTTGATGGGCCCTTTTAAACTGTTTAGAAACATTGTTTCTAACTTGATATATCACAGACTATAAGAAGTTTCCCTGTTTCCACTAAAACTTCTATCTTAATGGGGTATCAGAGCATCTCTCTGATATGACTTTATCCTTAACAGTATTGTTTACTATTATATTTGGTTAAAGGAAACACCTTTTCTTCCAAACAACACATCTGTACTGAACTGGCTAATTTCAACTTCTCCAAATAGCTTTAAGTGAATGTTTCTGACTGATCTCTTGAGTGAAATGCTTAGGCAGATGTTGGTCTGAGAATCAATCTTATGACCAGATAGGAAATCCTTCTAGAATAAATTAGATACATTAATGAAGAAAGAACTTGCAATAGCACAAATTTCACTTCTACACACTTGCTTTAGAGAAGTAATTACTTTAGAAATGTTACAAAACCCTATAACTAGTAAAGCTATGTCTATCTTCACTTTTATTTAGATTTTAGCAAGTAAAGCAGGCTTGTAAATGCATCTCCTAGCTTTGGTTTAGCTTTCAGTGTCAGTCCTAATCTCAGATAATTGGTTATTTGGACCATTAGTCATTGGCTATTAAAAAACATTTTTTTCTAAGCTATGGCTTCTTATATTTATCCTACCTTTTATTTTCCAAGATATTAAAAACAAATACTATTTGTGTCTCCTCATAGAGTAGCACATAAAGAAGATATTGGATGTCTACTTAAATATAAATCTAGAAGGACCCAGACTTGTCCCTTTTAATTTTGCACTGACTTGGCTTTATATACGATTCAGGAAAATCCAAACAACTGCGGAATACAAGGCACTGAAACTTCAGTGTTTGCTGAATGATAAGTGAAAATGATTATATAAAAAGGAGACCAAAGTTTTCCTCTCCCCTTCTCTCTCTCCTTCCCACTCCCCCTTTCTGACCTTGCTCAAACCTTTCTGGGAAGAAGCAGGGGCTCCTAAATTTACAAAAATAAATACATAAGTAGATAACAAATTAAAAAAAATCTGAACGAGGACAGATGTAGGAAAGACAGAATTATGAATATCTAGCATACTTGAGTACTATGAAATTTTAATTTTCTATCCAGAAGTTTGTTGTTTCCTTATGTCACATAAGTTTGTTTACCACAGGCCATTTTCTCAGGCGCATAATTATTTTGACTTTAAATATTGTAGCAGTCATTTATTATGAGGCATAGAAGCTGTCTGGAAATGTGACAGCTGTGGCATTGTATTACATTTTTCCAAATCACTTAAGTCTGCTGTTATACAACAAGGTGCATTTTCTTTACTGCAAATATAAATTATCTTCAAACTATGGTACTTGTCTATAAATCTGAAGAACTGTTGAAAACAAGTATAATGTGTGTAAAGCAGGTGAATTTAATGGCCACTAACTTGCCTCCTGAAAACCTCCAGAATAAATTTGTGAATCAAGGACACGAGCAAGCCTTTACTTAGATTCAAACATGAGATCTACAAAACACAAAAGCATCTGGTCTTACATGTAATGGGAACTGTAGTTTAGCATGCTGTTAATATTGCAAAAATCACCTTTCAGGCAATCTTATATTTCCAAGAAGGAAAATTATAAAAACATCCACTAGACTAGTGCTACCTTAACAGTGATGAGCACTTACTTCCACCACAGTCATAGCAACATGAACAAAGATTCAAAGGTAGCAGAATCTGGCCCATGTAAAGTTAACCCCTATCTTGAAATCAGCTGCATGGCTGTCATGTACATCACGAGAACATTATCTAACAAACTTTCCTCACTTTCATCTATGTGAATATATGTCCTTCTTAAATTACACAGTAGGTGCATCTACACATGCCCTTGACTGCACAGTTGGTACTGCACAGTCATTTAGTACATACAGCAAGTACTTAATGACTGTACAGTATCCACTGGTACTGCACAGTCCTGGTGGTACACGGATCATTTTTTGTCCTACTGCACAGTAGCTTGTTGTTACTGTGCAGTACCTGCAGCATCATAGTTTGTGCCTGCTGATGCTATGTCACTGTAGCAATGAGCTATCATGACACAGTGTCTCCTGTAGAGGTGCCAAGTATGTATCAATTTACTTGGGAAGCAACTGTTAATAGTATGAGGGGTATAGGGAATTATTTTCCCTTCTTAAAAGTTCTACTGTACACATTTTAGCCTCTTATTAAGATCCCATGTTACCATGCAATAATTACCAAGAAGAGAGGTAGGATAATTCTACCTGTAGTTAACTATACTGTGTGTCCATGCTACACAAAAATATGAAATTAATTAATACTAAAGTTGGATTATTATGTAAAAAAAGAAATAATCAGACTACAGGGTCATCTTGACAAAGTCCAGATGTTGAATTTGTTTCCTTTTTTTGCCTGCTCGTCATTTTCCAGGAATGTTTTGCTGATTAAACAAATTAGGTTGACTTCAGCTTTGTAACAGGGTTTATTCTTGTTATTGTCTCTCTGTCGCCCTTTTTCCTTCCTGTTTTTTTCCATCCAGTGATACTTGTGGTGAGGAAAATAAACACATAAAATAATTCCTTATATTTATGCATATATGAGCTCTGTGTGTATTTTGAGTCATGGTTGCTTATTGAGAAAAAAGCAAGGTTTTACTCCTGTTAGCACTGCCCTGCCCAACCAGAGTTAAGGAGGAGCAAACTGAGTCAGCGTCATCAAGAACATTCACAAGCTAAATCCCAATGACACTATCTCTGTTATTGTTGATAATCTTAGATTCAGAAAGAAGATAACCACAATGTTTAAAACTGGCAGTTAGAAAAATAATTAAACAGATCAGTTTGATATGTGTTCAAACTACACGTTAAGATCTTAAGGAACGGCTTCCAGCAGAGCCTTCATCACCTAGTTGCAAAAAACCCTGTGAAGGCTGCTCTTTTTGGGTAACACATTGTGAACTGAACCTCCAGAGGTAAAAGCATGAGTGGCTATAGCAGCAGCTCAAATGGTCAACATATGTAGCTGAGGGCTATAATAATTAATTATTCACAGAGAATTAATTCATCAAAAGTTGGACCTGTAATACACACACCTCACTACTAGGTGCACCTGTGAAATACGGGCACATACAGACTTTTATATGAAGACTCTAAGCTAGTAAAACCATGCTAGGCTGTGGGAGTGGGTGGTCCATGTTAGGTGTGTTAACTCTATCCCAGTTTCCCCTCTCTCCATTTTTCTCCTACTGCGATGTATATTGCTTCAGGCTGAAATAATTTTCTGCATCACTCCAGACCTCCCTCTCAAAAGTTATCATCCAACAGAAGCTTTGTTTCACCAGTACATTTTCAACCCTGATTACAAACATTTAGATTTTATATGAGGTCAGTACATCGGTCATGAGTATGTTTCCCTAATTTGGTTCATTAGGGTGGAACTAATCAGAGATTTGTTAGATCCACTACAAAGCATTGAACAAGTTATGGAAAAATTAGGACTTTTAACACCTGCCTTTAAGTTTTCCAAGAAGAGAAGGATATTTTGGTGTTGCATTAATAAAAGTCATCTTAGCCATTTTCTGATGTTGTTCAATTTTACGTTAGAAAATGTTTTAATTTATTTTAGAAATACTTTGAAGATGCTTAAAGCATGAGCAATCAGAAAAAAATTTAAGCATTCTTATAGAATTCAGCTCATATACTTAAAGCCAGAAAGGATCAGTAGTTCATCTATAATGACCTCCTACATGATACAGGCTATAGAATTTCACCCAACAACCTCCACATTGGGGTCAAGCCCAATGTTTGCTTTGAGAGACTTATTTTATTATGTGCATTATGACTCTGGTGACTATTTTCCAAAGCATACACAGTATATATATATATGCATGCATTAATTAATTAAAAGCAATTTAAACATGCCACAGAATATCAGCCAAGAAGTCTTCCAACTTGACCCAATGGGCACATGTAAACTACAAAGGGCCTTTTCATTAGGAACACACAATTGCTAACCCCTGACTTGATAAATTACATTTCCCTTTGATCACCTTACAAATCCCATTTTATCAAAGCTCTTCCTGAAAGACGGGGGAAGGAGTGGAGTGGGGTACTGTTAGAACTTGTGTACCTGGGAAAAAGTGTTATAATGTATTACCAACATAATAAAAGTTAAACTCATACAGTTATAACTTACCTAGATACATATTTTTATTCTAGAACAAAAAAGGGCTTCTTCAATTTAATTTAAACACCATCAAAAGAAGCAAACTGAACTGGGGAGGGGAGGAAAGAAATATATGCTTCTTCCCGATTAAGAGTGTCCAAATGAGGATTTTTACCATTATAACTATATGTTATTAAAAAAGATATCTTAGTCTTTACCAGCTAGCTTTCAGTTATATGCAAATAAGCAACATTTGGGAAATTGAAGTAGATACCAAGATAGTCCCTCTCCATAGGTAAGGGGAAATTTGCAAGGCATTAACTCCTCCTTATTGCCTCAAGTGCATGTTTTTTTCTGTGGCAGATGAAAGCTAACCACAGTACCTGAGCTCTCAGTAAAAGAGGGCTAAAATTTCCAGAAGTTAAGCAAGGAGGGCTTTAATAGATTAAAATCAATTGCTTGAATGTGATAAAGAAATGAGTTGGAAAGCAATGCAGTTCCTGGAATACCGGGGATAATGCCTTGTAATACTTGTTTAATAGTTTTGCATAACGTCAGACAATTGAGAACTAGGTTTGGAGTTTTCATACAGCTCTCACCAATAAAGACTTCTGATTTAAGTCCTCCCCACACACACATGCACATACACACTGATAGATAGCCGGGGTATCAAAGATACAGTCCATGGGTTAGATCTGGCCGACTAAGCCATATCATCTGGCCCTTGATGCTGCCTAAGGGCCTCAGAATGGTCCACAAATAGCATACAGGACATGCCAGATGCCCCCCCATCACATGTGGTGCCCACTCCAGCTCACATCCCAGAGCAGTGGAACAGCAGCTATGTCTCTCTGGGGCTATACAACATAGGCCCTCAGCAGCGGCTCCAGATCATGCATTGCAGAGAAACACAGAGCCCTGGAGCAGCCAGAGCAGGACCTGACCACACACAGTGCCCACTCTGACTGCTCCAGGACATGCACTGGATCTACAATGCAGGACCAGTCTTAGCTCTGGTCTGGCTTGCAGACCAGCCCTGAGCCATTCTTCTGACATGCAGGACTGGATAAGTTTGACACCCCTGATATATAGGTGTTCCATATGTATAAATCCTGAATTTGGGAGATTAATGCTATCATAAAAATCCATGTCTTAAGATAGAGCGGGTTAAATAAAATATTGGAAAAAAAATTGTACTTTATCACAAGGCTTTATAAGACTTTATTCCATCCCCTCCTCTATTTCTTGTGTCCTGTTACTGAAACACCAGGAATGCTCATTACTGAGATTTCAAAAGATCCTAGATTAGCCGAACGCTCGAATTTTTAATAAGTTTTCTTAACAAATAACAAGCTAAAAAGACATATCCTGTGAATTTAGTTGACCCTGTGCCTTCAAGCAGAAACAAATAAATGATGCAGTTTAACATAATAATGGGGATGAGAGTAGCAATTGAGCATGCAAGACAGTTTGAATGGTACAATTACTTTTTTGACATATGGATCAGAAATTAATTGAATGCAAAATGTACTCAGGGTCACAGAATCACATTTCAGCTTTGCATTTGGCTGGCTAAAAACAGCTTTGTAAAATACATTTCTTAAAGAATTTGCTTTATTGGTGCCCTCTCCTACATGAGGGTTACTGACATGCAGGTATAGCTTTAATGCATTTCTCCTACACAATCAAGCCTTGGACTCTGGCAAACTGGTCCTTTCTAAGAAGTCTACCTGGAAAAAGAGAGAGCAGGAACACTGAGCATACCACACTGCTCAGTTCCTTTCCTGGGTACGGGTAAAGAATGCCAGTTAAACTCAGATGGTGCATCTACACATGTAATTAGTGTGCCTCAATAAACTCTGGTACAGTTCCCACTGGAGTCAGCTGCTCCTGGGCACAGTGTTTCCATGTGCATGCAGGACCACATCAGTTTGAGCTGGGGCAGAGAAGTACCAGGGTCTAAGTGGCGGTGTTGGGTGTTGTAGGGGCTAGCTGGGGCACGAGAATGCCCAAAGTGTGGAGCCATATGGCTGACCCTCCAAATCTGCTGCCAGAAACAGACTATTCCTTTCAGATCTTGAACTAGTAAATCTCTCTCCTTTTCAAAATGCTGCCCAATATTTCTTTTCTGTTTTTCAACCAATTCAAAGTTTGGATATGTTTTGAGAAATTTTATACAGGGGGGAAAGAGGGGAAGGGGCTGAGCATGTGTGTGTACACATGGGTGAAAATCATTCAGCATTTTTCAACCAGTTCATTTTCAGATAGAATCCAGTGCATCAGGAGTTTAAGGGCAAAAGATTGATTTTCTTGGTCATTTGTTTACTGGAGATTAGGAGAAGGTTTTACTTAATTAAGTTTACTTTTAAATTTCCAGCCCCAAAGAATTAAGATCACAACCTTTCCTGTTCCTGCATTGATATGTGGCTGTTACTGAAGTGTAGCATAATTCAAAAGTAAAACTTTAAGTCATAGGGATAAGAGCAAAGGACAACAAGGACAACACTCACCTGTACAGGAAATAGAATTTTCTCAGGAACTTATGTAAGATAGCAGAATGAACTTCCTCAGATAGAAATGACAATCACAAACCTCAGTGCCCCAAGTACAAGGCACTTCTCTTTGGTCTTGCATTTCCTAGCAGACATATATAATATTATGTGATTATTTAAGCAAAACAAAACAAAACAGCTCCCTACCACCACCAACCCTACCAAAGGAAACACTCCATTGCATAATCCGCAGATACTTTTCCAAGGAGTTTGCAAACTCTGGTTATCAGTACAGTAAAAGAACCCACAAAAACTGACTAGAACTCAAAGCGATACTTCCTAGTTCCTATTCTTAGTTTGCCGTTCTTTTGGGAAGGGGCAAACCATTAGTGCCTTGCTTTACCAACATAGGAAAGAAGCATTTTGTCAATTAATATTTGTCAGTGAGACTAAAGCAGATCTTTAGCCTTTTACTAAGTATCTAAAATATATCTGGTTTTCGCATCAAAGCCTATGAACCTTAAAAACAGTTTTATATTTGGTTTACTGGATTGTAATTTTTTTAATATTGAAGTTTCTGTTTGCTAATATCCTTCAGAGGTTAGGGATGATACAAAATATCAAGTAGTCCACAGTCATCCAACCAAAATTGAGAAAATTAAGAAAATGACCTGTATACAAATACAACTGGTATAAAGGTATAAAGTCTCAAAAGAAAATAAATATTCAAATTAAAATGATAATTTATTCAGGAATAAATGCAGTCATTAAAGACTAAGCAAAATATAACGTTGATTTTTAAAATAACCATTGAGAATGAAAGCATCTTTGGCATTAAGTATTAATGCATCAAAAAGTCTAAAATGGATATTTAAAGCTTCTCTGAGAAAAGCTATGCTGATCAAGCTTTAAGCCTGCAGGTTAGAAAATGGCAGCAACTTTCCTAAAGATCCTGTAGGCCCTATCACAAGTCATACTACTTTGTAAAATACTTTATTTATACTAGTTCATTTCCCTGGAGGCTGCTTCAAGTTTTCTAGGTCAAATCTTTGTAATTTCTAGACCTGCTGAAAAGTACAGATAAGGGCTACAGGGTTCAGACTATTAACATATCATATACATCTTATAGGCACAGATTAGGTGAATTGACTACATGCTACCTTTCTATATTTCTACATGAAGCTTCCTCTCTTTTATCACAAGCAAACAGAAGTGGTGAGAAAAAAAAATCCCATGCATTTGATACCTACAAAATAGCCAATCAGATCTTGTTAAGGCAACATAAAATATTACTTCTTTTAGTCCAAAGTGACAGCATTTTAATGGACTTGCAATTTGTTGCAGATATCCTATATCTTCTATAATAAGATGTTGAAAACGACAGTGTCCAGGTGCTCACTGTCCGTTGGAAAATCGAGTGAAACACAGTGTGCAGCAATACATTCCCCAAGTAAAACACAGAGAAAAAAGAGTGCAAATATAACCTCATTAAATAAGACAGTAAGTCTAAGAGGCATACACGGCTATTAAACAAACTAGATTGGTCCATAATAATAAGAAACATATTTCACATCTGTTGCACAGTACAGGGCTTTTAACAAGTAATAGGCATACCATGCTGGAAAATAGTTGCTATTTTCTATCAGTATATCATTGTCAATGGCTGTACTGTCTCAAAAGAAGCACTTATCTCATACACTTTATTGCTTGATAGCTTGCTGATTGCTTTTACAAAGCAATAAATTGATGGCCTGATTCAGCAGTGACATTAGGTTATGTTCATTTTCGGTGATTGATGCTTTGAATTAGAACTCTTACATTTTCTTCTGTTTGGAAATATGAAATTCCAGACAGGCAACCGTGAAGTCAGAAATAAACAACACAGCTAGTATCCGATGGTGACAGATTTATTCATTTAAATATCGAACAAGTTTTCCCTTTAATAAGGTTTTCATACTTTATTATTGAATGCTTTCTTTTTTGATTAAAAGGATCTAATCAAATAAGAGGGGGGAAAGAAAAATTTAGCTTCTTGTATTACCATAGTAGAAGGAATGTATAAAGAGGTAAACAATAAGAACATATTAATTATTAAACTTTTAATTAAATAAATTGAATAATTTAGCCACTTCTCTGAGGACTTAAAGTAAAAGGGAATTGCATTATTTTCACTTTTTTTGGCTAAGAATCCCATATGTCATCTCCAGTAACACTTTATTATGTGTCATTTCCAAGCAATACTTCTAGCAACAAGGTAAAAAGCTGCACAAAAGAATAGTAAAGTCTGACTACTTCATCATTTCTCCACTTTAAGAAAATGAAATATGAAGTTGTGTGTGTCCAAACAAAATTCTAAAGAGGTGCTGGCAACACATGAGTTAAGTCTGATCATGCACAGATAACACTAGCTCATGGAAAATTCCACAGCGTGCCCAGCATGTGCCCCCTGGGTGATCTGTTGGCTTGTCAATCGCCGGTGACCTACTTTTCAGCCCTGTGCATGCCCAGTTACAACACAGAGCGCTAACTCACACATGCTCAGTTCAAAAAAGCATGATGTAATCGTACTAGAAAATTCTAATAGTCAAGCAGCCTGATTGGCTAAGGGGCTGCTATATTAGGGAGTAAACCGCCCACCTGGTGGGTTGTGCGGACGTCGTTGAGAGAGTGAGAGACCGTGCGCTATCTGTAGCAGAGGCTGCCTTCAGCAGGGACTGCGAGGCAGAGAGCAATTTGGGATTCAATCTCCTGGTTCTCTTCGCAATCTCACACAGCGAATTCATACCTTCAATTTCGTTTTCTCTCGTATTACCGAACTTATTGGCTTTGACCTTGACCTTGATTTCGATTACCTCTACGGCTTCAACACTGATTCTGGGTTTCACTTACCTGGCATCTGACTGACTTTGGCATCCATTATTGACCACAATCCAGCTCATCCCTACTTACCTTGATCGTCTCTGCTGCATCACATTCCGGCTCTCGACCTCGGCTTTTCCTTCGACCACCCAGTGTCCATTGGACTGGCGTCACAACCACCTCGTTCTTCTCAATGAGTTACAGTTGTTGTTTGTTTGTATTGTTCGTATTGTTTGTTTAACCCTTTATGAGCTGTTGACCAGTCCTAAGACTAACCAACGGGCAGCCGCACCTAGCTTCGGCTAGACAGCAAGTGCTCGTTGGGGAACCTTGTGGACCAACAGACCCCTCTGTTAGTGTTTGTGTTCGTTCTGTTTATTACAACCTTACGCTGTAACTGAAGCAAGCATCACAACCTACGCCTTCAAAAGCGTAAGTTAAAATAAATCCCTCTTATTTGAAATCGTTCGCTTCTGTGCCTCAGAACTCCACGCCAAAAATCCCACCTGTTCCGTGTCCAATTGCCACCACCCGGCCATCTCACCGTGACAAATACCGTGAGCTTGGCTCACCAGCTATGGTCGGACAGTGTGCTGAACAGTTTTGAGGGTATGATTAAAAGTTTCACAAAAGCCAGGAATTTCACATTTATAGGTCAGTGGGCTATTTTGCTTTCTATGACTATATAGGGACACTGGCCAGTTTAGCTGTCCTGAAATAGCTCCTCTTGTGAACAATAATTCTGGAATTAGAGTATCTACATTGTGAGTTATTTAGGAATAGCTATACTGGCTTAAATGAACACCCTACCTTTCCATGCAGAATAGCTCTTTCAGCTCCTTCCTGAAGGAAGCTAAGAACATTAAGCAGTTGTGTCCAATGTGCTATAGTCATACTGCTATACCCATGCAAACTAAAGCAACTGAACAGGAATATTAAGCAGAGTTGTGCAATATCTTTCAACATTTAAATGGATTTTGAATATTTGCAGTACTGTTTATAGGACTATAGTGGGTTGGGGATTGCTTCGTTCAAACAGCCTTTACAAGCTCAGCACAGTTCTATATTTTCTGGGCATGCTCACCCTTGAGGCAACAGCATACAATATAAATCATAAGTCAGTACACAAACAAATACATAAATGGTTACTTCATGCTTATTCCCTCACTTAGTCTGCTGGTGCTTTTCCTAGAGCCTGAAAGGGATCTCTGGCTGCTTTTAGCCTCATGGCCTCTTCCTCAGAGTCTTCCCTCTCTCCCCCTGCTCCATCTTGCCCTACTGAGATCTTTTCCCAGGCCCTGGGAGCATTCCCTGGCTTGGTGCAGTCACTTATGTAGTAGCTCCCTCTCCCTGCTCTGTTCTCCCCCAACCCCCCACCCAAAGAACTTTTAACTTCCTCTTTCCAGCCAGTTACCTGTATCAGCTTGCCTAGTCCTCCAAGGCAGCCAGCAATCCCTTTTTGACTGCCTGTAGCTGGGCTGTAGTTTCTGGCACAAGCAGTTTGCTACAGCTTGGGATATGCAGCCTGCTTCATTGGACTAGAGCTCCTGAAAGCTTGTAGCCTGCTACAAGAATGGTGTAGAATCTTATTTTTCCCATCTCTAGTTTGAGGAAAACAAGAGTCACTTGCCTCATATTGGAGCTGTAATCTTTCAACTGTAGCTTTTTATACTGGCCTTTTAAAATATAAAGTCCCATATAAGTGGTAAATATTTACTACAGGAGAGAAAGCATGATGTGCATCTGTTCACAGAATTATATTTTTGTCAGAAGAGACAAAACAGCTTTTGTAATTTTTCAGAGAAATAAATCAGCTTCTACTCTAGGGTACATTATTTTTACTTTGCAAAGTGAAATCAGTTGTACACGCCAGTCTTTGCAATGGGCCTTTGTGCCATATATACTATGTACAAACAGCTGTACTCTGGTAAGGTACACAAAGTTTTGATTTTTTGAACCATAATCACTGCCTTTTATGTTAGAAGTCACAAAAAGGAGGAGGACAAATCTAATGAGGTCTAACATTTTGTGAAAATGTACTTGTACTAAATTCTTCCCCCTTAATTATAAATAGTAGTTTTCAAAAAAAGGTAATTAAAGATCAGAATACATTTGTACCAAATGGACATCCAGCCTTGTATAATATTTTTGGTTGTAGCACTGAAAAACAAATTAAGAAAATTAGAGGAGTTTATGGCAGCATATCTGACAAAACCAAATAAAACCAAATAATAAAGTTGTTCCCCATCGAGTTTGGAATCCACAATTTATCACTTAAATCTAACATTTGAAAAAAAATAGACCTCTTGTGTTATTAAAAATCTACTGCATGTTATAAGCCTACAACCTTTGAATACTTTATATATGGAATTTCATTAATGACAATAGTCTTTCTGAAATCAATAAGGCAACTCAGATGTGTTAAGCACTTGTGTATTTGCACAATCAGGATCTAAAAATACTACTACATGTTCATAAGCTATTTTTGTGTCAAATTTCTTAGTATATTAAATGCTAAGAGGTGGCACTGTCATGCAGAGAGGCTTTTCCTCTTCAAAACACCTAGTACCTATCAATTAATGTGTTGTATTTAATACTTCTTGGGTCCTCCTCTTTTGTCCTTATAAGTTACCATTATTCAAGACACTAAATGATTTCCTATACTTAATTTTGGGGGTTTGTACTCATCTTAATGTGACAAGATACTTCAAAAACAGCTCGAGTAATAGCACATATAATAATCCTTCACTCAGGATGGAAACAGACATCTCTTATCCTTGCCTTTGTACGCCCATATTTTTTTTTATGCAGACACAAGGTGCAATCAAATAGATGTCCATACCTTGTGTCACACCACAAATGTCCAAATTTGTGGCCATGACAGAAGGTAGTAACAGATATCTGCTGCAATGAGGTAGCATAAATTATTTTCTTTATGGTGGGAGAGCACAGGCATCCTGGGCATGGGCTGGTGGGCTTGAAGAACTAGATCCTGTGCAAGTTGGGAATTCCTATGCAGGATAAGGACTCTCAAACCCTGGGAGAGCGTGACAATTTTCCCCACTTACCCAGATGTGCTTTGAAGATCCCAGGGACACATCTCAGTAAGTGGGGAAACCAACCTTCCCTGCTTACTCAGATGCACCCAGAGATCCTGTGGGCATGTCTTGGTAAGTGAGGAAAGCAAGACAGGTACTGTCAGAGCTTGAGGAGCTCAGTCCTGTGTGGGAATCCCTTGGGCATGTAGTACTGAGCCTCTGAAGCCCTGGACAACAGGAGATACATACTCTCCACCTGTTGATGCTGAAGGACAATGAGCAGTGTGTGGATCAGTTGTGATGTGGATCAGTTGTGTCAAGACATCCCAGCTCAGCTGATCCTCTTCATTTGGTAATGTCTATTTCTCTCCTTGGTGAAAGTTACATTGGAGATTCCAGAATACCTGGCCTACTCTTGCTGCAAGATGACATGCATTAACAGGAAGAACAGACAAAAGTGAATAGTATGTGACCCCATTTGTCTTCTAATGAAAGATAAAGATTATGTATAAATGCCATGTAAGCCTAGGCTAAGCCTGGAGGGGGTAAATGGAGAATATTCTTCATTAATATCAAATAATTTGTCCCATTTAATTCTTTTTACATTGCCAAAATCATACATGATAGTTCGGGTCTAAGAAAGCAAGAAACTGCTAAAGAGAATCATGTAGAATGCCTGACAACTCTTTTACCTAACTCTGAGATGCATATCTCTGTGCTAGTGTAGTTCACACTTCCATTTGTGTCATTACATAACATGTAAGACCGGCTGTGGAAAATATACAGGCATACCTCGGAGATATTGCGGATTCGGTTCCAGACCACCGCAATAAAGCGAATATCGCAATAAAGCGAGTCACATGAATTTTTTGGTTTCCCAGTGCATATAAAAGTTATGTTTACACTATACTGTAGTCTATTAAGTCTGCAATAGCATTATGTCTAAAAAAAAAATGTACATACCTTAATTAAAAAATACTTTATTGCTAAAAAATGTAAAGTGAGCAAATGCTGTTGGAAAAATGGCGCCGATAGACTTGCTAGATTCAAGGTTGCCACAAACCTTCAATTTGTAAAAAATGCAGTATCTGCGAAGCACAATAAAGTGAAGCGCAATAAAACGAGGTATGCCTGTATTGCTACTCATATATTACATATAAAATATAAATTAAGTTTCTAACCCCTTCCACTTCCCTTGATAGCAGGCACAACAGTTTTAAAGGGAGCTGTTACACATGGGAATGATGAAAAAGGGAATGGTTCCTTGACAGTCCCTCCAGATTATAGCAAAGGTCCAGAGCACATAGTAAGTCTTTGCATTTGCCTGTTTCACCAGTGGACTACCCATTCTGCACTACTCTGTAGAAGCTGGACAAGGAAGCATTGTAAATGAGGGGAAACAGAGCAAAACCAAAAATAAATATCTAACTTTTTTTAACCTTCCCTATGCTAGCATAGATCACACCTCCATTGATATATCACACATCTTGTGTAAAACTGGATGTGGAAAACATGCTGCTACTTCTTGTAACATTACAAAAAGTAATCATACAGCTGCTCAAGCTATTTGTATTGCTACAACTCCTCAAGTGATGGAAGGAGTTCCCACACCTTACGCTTAGCCTGCCTGTTCCCACCCTGTCCCACCATCTGCCCGTTCTTCCAATCACCTAGGCATGGAGTGGGAAGTGAGCAGGAGATGTGGGGATTAGGGTTAAGACAAAAGAATCCCTCTTCCACTGCAAGAGCCCTCTTGAGAGCTGGGGCTCTGACAGTAACACCACAAGAGGTAGCAGGGGCAAAGGGAAGAGTTCCCTTTGCCCCTTCATCCCTCACGGGGCAAGGGGATGACTTTGGCAGCTACTGCTTTTCAGCAGCTGCCATCTGATCATTGAAAGCCTGCTCCCTACCTTCCCAGGGGGAAGGGCAGATGGTTAGTGATCAGGTTAGGGAGCTTGCCTTTGATTCAGTGATGTAGTTCTTTAGCCAGGGGGCTGGGATGCTCATATATCCCCAAGTACTGCATTTTTGTAGTGCTACAAAGTGCAAAGACACTTTGTAGCACTACAAATGAGCATCTGTCCATACACTAAGTGTACTAAAAGCACATCTAAATGAAACAAAATTAATAAGAAAAGAGCCAATTAGCTGTTATTTTTGGTCATCTGATGGCAAAGACAAAGACAAGAGCATACCTCTTCTAACCTTAACCTCTGAATATAGCTGTCATTTATGAAAAGAAGCTTACCCTCCAAAGCAGGACTTAAAGCACCTTCCTAAGAGCTGGTGATGAAGAGCAACACTAAACAAACTTGAAAATCTCCTCTGGAGCTGGCATGAAAAGAAGAGGAACTGAAACATGATGCATTGTTCAGAAGATCATTGTGCAGGGGGAGTTTCAGCTAAACTAATGACTCTGTCAAGGTGTCAGAAAGAGGAGATGGTGGGTACAGAGAGCAAGGTGAAGAAGTACAATACTGCTTTAAAGTTCTTTGATTTTCTGAGGTAGAGATAGACCCACATCCTCCCCTGCAGCTGAAGAAAGTGCAGCACAATTCAGGAAGGAGTGTAAGGGTGATTTAAATCATCTTTACAGTTTTCTGCTTGAAGGCAGGCTGTGTAGCAGTCTGGTACCCTAATAACATATAATAGGTTAAAGCTTCCTCTTAATTATGCCAGCTATGAGCTGCCCTAGGATGCTACAAAAACACAGAAGAAAGGGGCAAATGTCCATGCTCCAATGAGTCCATGCTCCCCACCCCCCCGCATAATGAAGAGAAATCACTGGGAATGACAGGCTTGCACATGGACATGGTAACCTAACATCAGACACCCTGCCTCAGTATAAGACTTTCAAGTGAAAGAGACTTGTCAATAATCATATTGTCCATAAACATTGATAATCTTCATATGACTGCAAGTACTGAAACCAAACTTTGATTGAAATCAAAGCATAGAAAAAGTGTTAAGAGGATTCATCTAAGCAATCCTTTTTCTTTCTCTCTCAGCTTATAAGTGTTCTCCTCATTTGTGTGTCTGTTTCATCCTAATTAGGCTAAAATATATATTATATTACAGAAATGTAGATGAGTGTGAAAACTGAAGATTAGATGAGTCTTCATTTTATAGATTTGCAAATGGTGCTCAATTTTCTCGAGTCAAAGATGTCTCTTCTAAAAGAATAACTCCTATTTACACAATGGTCTAAGTCAGTGGGGCCTAACCTTTTTCCTCTGTGGGTAAATGAGTGATGCCAGGTCTGTCCATGGGCTGGATCCAGTATGCAGTGCTGTCCTGGTTGGGGCCATATCCAGCCACACAGAAGTGGCCCAGCTGAGGCCAGCGCAGTTACATTGTGGCTTGATCCATCCAGGTGGGAATGGGGCCCGTTCCCTCTGTGTGTGGCTTGGAAATGTGGCAATGAGGGAGTGATGGCAGTGTTAATTGCCACCATTCTCCTACCACAAAATTTCCAAACCTGTGGGGAGACCAAGAGGCCATGTTACGTGGCTCCATGGGTAGGATTGGGTTGAGCACCCCATATCTAGGTAGAAAGAAAAAACAGGAATATTTATAGGAATAAGAGATTTATTAATTTTTTTACATGAATCCCTATATTTTTTAGAATAAGGATTAGTAATGTTAAGAAAAGTTCGATTTGGCTGGAAGAGGGAAAGCTGGTTTCCTTTTGTCATGCTTCAGTTAATTAATGAAGGTTAGCTGATTATTTCAGACCTCATCAATGACCTCAGTTATAGATCTAGAGCCCTGCATGTAAATAGGTTCATTTTATTATTTACACACATAAAAATTAATTATAGAAAAGATAGTATTGTAACTTTTCATTCTGTAGAATTGTGCAACCTGCCAAGAGTCTCTTCAGTCCAGAATTTTTTGTCATAGAGAAAGAAAGCATGAAATGGAAATGTGCTAACTTTAAAATCAGCCCCATAAGAACAAAATAAAGAAAAACTAAACTAAACAAATGCAACATTAAATAAACACAGCATTGAGTAGCATCTTTTATATGTATGTACATTTTAATCTATGAAATGCCTAGTTCTATGAAATCTATGAAAACATTTTAATCTACCAATATTCAAATTAAAACAGAATGCCCAAAATGCAGTTGGTACAGATATCTAGGTTTTGTTTGATTTTGATTGTTAATTTTATGCCCACTGTTCCCCCAAAACTGAGAACAGGACATCAGAAATTCAAATATAAATAATATTTAATATTTAGAAATAATAAAATGTAACACCCAAAACAACAGGTAGTCAATCTACTCATTGTCACAAATACAAGAGATTGTCAAATGAGAAGTACTGTGACTGGATTTTAAAAAAGGGTTGGATACATTTAATTACATCATAGCTTACAAGGTAAAATAATGCTTCCTATAATGAAAGACTATTCAATTAAAAATTGGTATTGTTTATACTAAAAAAACAGATAATTTAAAGTTACCCCAGAAAAGACTTTTGCAGTGCTTATGAATCTGCACAGATGGGAATAAAGATTGTTATATTATTCCTATGTGTAACTGAATGTACAGAAGGAGTCAATGAAAGAAAGCCTATGAGATCCACAACATACAATCAGCCCCAGTTAGCCAACTTTGAAGAGAGGAGCCAGAACAACAAGTAATTTAATGCATGTCTTGAGAATAAAGGCTAAATAAATAGCTCATATCATAATTTGAAGGGAGAAATTATTTTCTGGTGATTTAAAAGTGGCACCTATGTTTTCCAAGAAGATTAGGGGTATGTGCAGATGTTACATCTAGATCAACCTAACTAGGGTTAGGTTGATTAAAATGCTTATTTGAGCAGCCATTCAGGGAGGTTAAATCAGGCAAAAAAATAGTGGGTCTGATCTAAATTAGTTCACCCAAATTGGCCAAATCTCCAAAGCAAATCTTAAAGATCTTCAGAAGAGTCGGGAAGACAGATACATTTGAAAGCCAGTACAGCATTCATCTTCCTCACCCAGTACCACTCCACCCCACAAAAAAATCAGCCAATCAAAGCAAATAACTAAGAACCTCCAACTGCTAGATTGTAAAAAAAAAGGTGGGGAAATTGCATTGCTCTAGGTTCGCAGATCTTATGGTTGTAAGGGACCTCAGTAGGTCACTGAGTCCAACACCTTGCCCCTAATATTCTTCTTACCTGCATGATCATAACTAAACAAGATATCATAATCAATATGTACTCTGGTCATTTCTTGGAATACAAAACATTTCTGAAAAGTAAAAAGAGAGAGCAGTCATTTCCTCAGAATAATGAAAGCACATAATATTAATAGTGAGCTAAAAGTTACTGAATTCAAATGATGAGCAATGATTTCCAAGTCCTGTAATAAAGGTTGCTATGTGACTTTGAACATATTATTTGATGTCGTACATGGCGGAAAAGGTTCACCACGTAAGGTGAAACAGAACTGAAAGAAAACTTCAGAGAAAGTAAAGAATGTTTTGGAGACATTGTACCGCTTCCCACTGACACACATCTTGTGCAAGTCAGTAAAACTCATAGATTCTTTCTCATTAATCCAAGAGGCAAATCCAAACAAAATTCACCTTCTTTGCTTAAGAATAAGTATGTGTCCCCACTTCAGCCCAGCAAAATTGTACAGCATTGCACCACTGTCTAGGTCCATGATAGTGTAACAGGGATTTCTTTCTTGTTCTGCTATCATCAATTCTGGCACTCATCTGATTTGGTACAACAATTTCAGTTTTGCTGTGAGATACTGGATGTATCCATCCTTTTGTTACTCCTTTTCCCCATTTTATTGGCAGGAAGAAGGGAAAGAATTTTATAATGCTGCAGTGAGTTCTGGGTTGATATAAGAACAGGTGACTTTCCAATATGACACAGAAAAAATAACAGTGGAATAATCTTGGGTACCTACCTGCCAGACAACCTTGAGATGGGAACCAAAAAGTGGTTGAGACTAGGTTAGCTGGCATCCATAAGCCTACAGGAAAAAAATGAAATGCATAAAAGGAGGAGAAAAGACAGAAAAAACACCCATTCCAAAAAGAAAGAAATTAAATATGAAGGCTGGTAGGAAACAGTGCTGGGACATCTTATTTCTGTCCCCTGGAAAAGAGGTTCAAGATATCCCAGTCAAATTATTTGTACATAGACTGTGATCAAGTCCAAGGAGTGAGAGGTTTGTTTGTTTGTTTGTTTTTAACCAAACCAGTTTGTCACTGTTAACCAAAAGCAAGATAGATCTCTTGATTTTCATTTTTTATGCTTTGTGGTGTTTGTTTTCACAAAGCGGCCTTTATGATTCTTCTGTTTTTCTTTATAAATCCATTTTATTCTATGTATTAATTCTAGGTTACTTATATTGGCTCTGGATTTAGGACCCTGAGGCCTTGTTTGGATTGACTGGGGGTGGGGAACAGACCCACCCTCAGACTGACCATGACCTCTCCATTTGATAATAGGCAAATGTATTGATGCACATGATAACAGAAAAGAAGCAATACAAATAATCAAGCAATTCAATATATCTACCAAATCCTAGGGCTGTCATCAGAGTCAAAGTACAGCTGGCCAGGATACAGTCTTTACTCTGAGGCTCTTTCTTAGGTGTCAGATGTCAGCATGGCATGTCAGCAGTCTGGAGTGGGATGCGGAGCTCCCCTGCCCTGCTTCAGTGGGGTGGATGAGACGGGCTGGTTGCATGCCTTCTGTCTATGGTGGCCTTGGGGACCCTTCCCAGGGGACTGGGATGGGGACCCCTCTTGCAGAAAAGGATGGGGAGGTATGAGAGTCTGCAAATCTTGGCTAGAATGGACAAAACCCGTGTTTCAGAACTGAAAAGAACCTGGACATTTAGACATTAAAAAATGACAAGTAACAGGAAGGGAGGTGGGAAAAAGGAAAGAAAGAAAGACAGATTATTTTCAGTTCAGTTGCACACTAACTGAAGAAAAATCAGCTATATAGACAAAGCTACAATAAACACTGGGCCCTTTGAGGAAGATCCAACCCTTTGCCATGAGTCTGCCTAAATTCCTGCCTGCACCTTTGTCCAGCCTGAACCTGTGCATTGCCCCTGCCTATTCCTTGCCTACAGCTTGCCTAGCCTGAACCTGTACTTTTGCCTGGATTCTTGCCTAATATATGCCTGTCTCTGTGCCTAGTACTGTACCTCTCTATTCCCATCCTGGATTGCTCTGTTCCTGAGTACTCCTGTCTCTCACAGGGATCTCCTTATATGATTGACCACTTGACCCCGGTTTCGTTGCAACCTCCAGCCTGAAACTTTGGACTCGGATACCTGGCTTGACCTTGGCACTGTCCAGAATAACCTGTGTTGAAGCATGCCCCCTTGGACTACTGCCTACTCCCCAGTCCACCAAGATTAAAATCCAAACTTTGTTGCTTTGGGCCTCTTGAGCTTTCAGAGGAAATATCTTTATTTTTCTTTTTTTCAAACACCCTTAGGTTTTTTTTTAGAAAAAAGCAGAATCAGACTAAGTAACAAATACTACATCTGTTCCATATTTTTAAGGGGCGAAAAGGGATGGAAAATAAAAAGCTAAGCCCTTCTGTGCCAGAGGTTGCAAATAAAATCAACCAATGAACCAGAAAAGCTTGATCGTTGGGAGTTAATTTCAACTTTAGATTTTACTTTGGGTAGTCAATGGTGATGTATCTGGCTACCATTAAGCTGAGTTTTGTTGCCTTAAAGGAAGAAACTTGATTACAGTGGAGCAAGAGTCACCCAAAAGGTGTTTATTTTATTATAATGAACAAATACTCAATATCAAGTTAATGATAGAATAAAATCTTATTTATTTAGCAATAAATATTACATGCAAAGCAATAGCACCTTTGTAAGATCCAGAACTTACGTAAGGCATAGCCCGTGATGATGAATGTGTCCTTTGTTCCAACTCTA
Organism: Crocodylus porosus; assembly: GCF_001723895.1. Classification (NCBI taxonomy): domain Eukaryota; kingdom Metazoa; phylum Chordata; order Crocodylia; family Crocodylidae; genus Crocodylus; species Crocodylus porosus. The sequence goes on along the minus strand of NW_017728886.1, from coordinate 170,084,956 downwards.
TATCCTGTTTTTCAGTAAGTGTAATAGCTCTCACTCCATAGACCTGAATGTTTTGAACAGATTAGATTAGTTAAATGCCAGCTCTCACTTAGGAACTAAAGGCTGCAGTAGTTGCTATTAAACTATTGATTGGAAAGTTGGAGTAAAATATCAAGGTTTGCAAACACTGTAGTGTGTTTTTTCTCCATTTATCTCAACTTGGGAAATTCAAAGGCTTAGACTTTTCTAGGCATGAAGTTCTGCCTCCTGATGTCTCCTAATTGACATATTTCTAAACATGCTAAGAAGTCAATTTAGGGGGAAAAAAGGCTTAATGGGGGGAGGGGGTTCTAGCTAATTAAACTGAACAATTTAGGGTTATCTTGGTTGGAAGCCTTGCACAAAATTAATTCTTCCAGATTTGCACATACATGCATCTCAACTGGTGCCTGTACAGAAAGAGAAATACTAGATGAAGAATTGCCATGAAGAAACTTGTTACTTCATTTTTTGGGAAAAGAGTGCTAATAAGAACGTTTCACTTTTTCTTCAGTAGTGTTGCTATTTTTTGTTTTTAATATTTGTAAAAAATGTTATCTTAACTGCTCTGAAAAATGTCAGAATGATAGCAGTGGAGGTTGAAATGCTTCTATATTGATCTTATTTATAAGACAATCTAATTGTGCCTTTTGCTGTTTAGAGACATGTTACTGTGGTTTTCTATTCTATTAAGGTTCTTGTGCCACTCACCACAATGGTATTGAGCACCTTCCAGAATTAAATATTCATCCCCTTGTTTAATTTCCTATAAAATGTGGTTCCTCACCATTCCTCTGACCTCCTGGGAAATAAAAATGTGTGTGTAAGGATTTTTAGTGTTCCATTTTGTTTGATCTTGGTGACTTAGCCTGCTAGAGCCTATATTTGAAAGAGGCAAGGTTGATTCCAAATCAGGATATCAATATACAAACTATTTACAATGAGGTCAAAGGAGATGGGTTTTTACCATGCATCAACGGTGCAATGGCACATTTGCATACGGTTACAGCAATAAATAGAAGCTATCTTGCAGAAAATTGCCCACTTTCACTGAGAAGTTCTTCCTTTTCTTCAGTCTTTTCAGTAATGGATAAGGCAGCGCAAAATGGAGTCTTTAAAAACTAACTCGTTTAGAAGGCATAAGTATTCATAAGCTACAATGTACTTTTTCAGATGCATGCCTATGATACATTTTTGAATAAGTTAGTTTTTAAAGTGTCATCCTACCTTGTTTTCTCTCTGACTTCAAAATAACATGACTAACTACCTCTCTCTACTGATGGACAAGGGAACTAAGTTTTTAGTTTTCACTTTCTACAGAGTAAGAGCATGCACATGAGCTGATCCCATGAAGCAGCTGGTACATGGTAAAGCCCTGCTCTCAATAAAGTCCTGCAGTAAATAGTTTATAAATGTATGCATCAATAAGGATGTTGGCATAAAGTATCTAGCCTCAAAACAGATGTGAAAGACACTTTTCTGTATCATAAGCAAATGTGAAGCTCAGCCTGTGAACTAGATTTGTAAACACAAATAAAAATGTAAACTTAACTATTTCTAACACACGCATGTACCATGCTGCTTCTTCTTCTTCTTCTTATTAGTATTAGTATTTTATGAAGCTGGATCAGACAGACCAGGTCACACTGAGTTATTCTTATTTATTTTTCACAGCCACCTGACATTCATCTTTAAAACAGATTGAAAATGGTAAGAACAGTACCTAGCTCCTCTACATTGTCCTGCCAATATTCCTTAAATCTGACCTCCAGAGACATCTAGGGGTGAAAGGTGTATTTTGTCTCTTCAGTGTCCCTGCTGAGAATACCAACAAGGATTAGTCACTACCTGGTGAACTGCTAATTAATACCAGATAGTAGTTTTGGGGTGTACATACTTGGTCCCATTCCTTTCATATATGCCACGGAGTTGCCTATTAGAAGGTAATACCTTCTAATCATTGCTGACCTCCACCTGACTGGAAATGTGAATATAAAAGTTGATGTATCACGTAGTTAAAGGAATATTTAAAGAAAATAATAATTCCATACTGTCAAGTTTATCATTAACACAACTACAACATTTAGAGCACTTTTGGTACAAAATTAAAACACAGTGGAGCTTATTAATAGCCACTTTCATTTCTCAGCAAAAATGAATTACCAAAACATTATATGAGGGGCTTCTAAAGCTAAAAACTTAGTTTTACAAAAAGATAATGTTACAGGTTCTCATTAGTAATCAAATGTAGCTAAAGTGTAATTGTTAAAGCACTTGTTTATATTAGGTCTGTTTTTAAGGGTTTTTTTGCTTATAAATAATTAATAAAGCCTAGAAATTCATAAAGGGTTCCCCAGAACCTCCTGTAAGCACATGCAAAGATTAAAATCTCTGTTTATATTGAAATATGGATTATATTGAAATTTCTGTCTTGTGCATGCACAAATATAGACAGTACAGTAGCAAACTAAACAATAAACTGTATTCTCTCAAGAGACCACAACAAAATCATTTGTGCCTATCTACATCTCCCAGTCACTACATGAACAACCAGAAGCCTAAGGACTAATCAGAGGATCAATCTCTTAATGTTCATGTTGACCAAGACTGTGATACATTAGTATTCAACATGAGTTTATATGACTTGATTTTTTGCTGGAAGAAAAACTCTGAATGATTTTATGCATTCACTGTTTCTGTTTATAATTTTTGGCGGGTGGAATAAATACACCAGAGTAATACACCTAGATGTTGTTTCCATAAGTCACTGAGAAATAAAAATTATTTAAAATATTTGTGATCTATACTGTATCCAGTGGCTCCATTGTGCTCCTACTGTTACCCTTGTGGCAAGCAGTAGGGGATATTGAGGCCTGTGGGTCCATGGTGGGGAGTCTAGTAGGTTGTTTCATTTATACACTGAAATGAAAATGTTCACAAACAGCATTCAAGCAAAACCATCTTTCAGGCATCATAGATCAAACATCAGTGACCAGTTCCTGTGGAATGATTCTGCCTCAATAATTGATTCTTGCTCAAAATATTACAGCAGAAGGAAAACTCCTTTGCTGCCTACCTCCTCCCAACCCACACCAACCATCCATCTCATTAAGTGGAATAGTTCATTGAACTACAAGGGAGGAAGAGCCCATACAGTGAGAGAGGAGAGGGGGAAGCATGCTGGAAAACGTAGGGGAAGTTCTTCCCCTTAAAAAGCATCTTTACCACCCAGTGACAAGGCATATTTTTTGTCACACTACTCCCAAGCACAATCTAAGGTAGTATAAATATGTCACTACCATCTGTGAGTGGCCCACCTCCCCTCCCTGCCATTGTAGCATAGTAACTGAATTTTTGCACTGGATTTCATTGGTGTATCTTGAACCTACAGAACGCACATACAGAACTCTGCAAACCAAGCTCTCTCACCCTCAAGACACACATAGCCACTACCTTTTTTGGCTCTGTCACTAGAGGGATGGGAAGATTCAAAGACTAAGCTGAATCTTATGGGTAGGCTGACAAAAATCTAGCTACTATTATAGATTATTTGGCAAGAGCCTGTTACAGGGCTTCTTCCCCTGGCTGTGAACCCACTTGAAAAAATACCTGCTAGATGAATGTAAACATTTTGGTAGGTCATTTAAAACTTATCCGTGTGTATTTTTTAATCATCTGCATGCCTGAATTAATCATTTTAGCAATACACCACCATGACCACATTGTCTTTCAAGATCAGAACTTGCTCATGCTTTAAGAAAAAAGAATTAGTAACTATGCAATAATACAGTTTCTTTCTATAGTCATTTTATAGAGCTAAGATTTGTATTGACATTCTCTTTTATACTTACATAGCCTATAGATATAGAGCAGTGGGGAATTCTAAATATATTTGAAAACACACTTCCAATCTCAGAGAGATCACTTTGCCCCCTGGCAGACATTATTTCCATCAAACAATGAGTAACGCTGTTCAATGGAAACTGTCATTTCACATTCATATGCCAAGTCCTTCAGAGAAAAAAAGAAAACCATTTTGGGCACTGACAAACATGGGAGAGGGGGAAAAATCGCTTTACCAAAAGAAGCAGCACAGTACTTGGACCCGGCTTCACAATGTCTGTATAGATCGGGTGCTTCAGTGTTGCTTTTTGGTACTTTTATCTAAAGTGGATTCAATCAGCTACTTGGCTAAGTGGCAAAAAAGCCCCACTAAAGCACCTAATCTATATTGACATTGGGCAACTATATAGATGGGTCTACATGATGCAATACCTTTTCTGGGCATGTGCTGGGCTTGGCATGGGGACACACAGAGTTTAAAGTAAAGGGCCATTTTGGGGGTGGGTTTTGCCTGCAAGCAGCCTCTGAGACAGCCTTTGTAACAAAATTCTAAGCCTACCACCTCTAAGCCTACTACAGGTGTACAATGAAACCATCCTCATCCTGGGTCACAGCTCACTGCAAGCCCTCAGCTTTTTGCTTCCATTTCCCAGGTGCAGCAAGATCTCAGGCATTAACTTCAGCCATAGCCCTCTCACTGCCAAGCTCTTCCCCCCTGTGGCTTGCAGCACCAGAATGACTACCTTGCCTGGCTTGAGGCTTGGGTTAATATGCCTCACAAGCCTCATCTGCTTCTGGTCAGGCGTCTTGCTAGTCTTGGCACAGCTGTCTCTCTTTCTTTCTGATGGGCTGATTACTGTTACTACCTTGGTTTCCGTAGCAGTGCCCACAGGTGACTGGTGGGGGGGCACATGCCCCCCTGAGATTGGCCCCGGAAAGTGAGACTTTTTTTGCCGCACAGTCTGGTGGTGTGCTAGAGGGGGGGCACTAAGCCGCAGCACAGAAGTATAGGAGTGGATATGGGACTTTTGGTCCGCCCTTGGGCCCGTCCCTGGGCTGACCCACAAATTATGCCCCCCTCCAGACTCAGGAGGCACCAGTCACCCCCAGCAGTGCCTTTATTGCATAGGCAGGGTTTTGCCCTATGGTACTATTTCTGGGCAGTGAACCCCACAATAGGCACTCACTGCTTACAAGTCCCTGGCAGTCCATTCCCCTGCAGCTGGCCTATAACATGTGGTCTCCACTCCCCTACCTGAAAATATCTCTGCTGTTACTTCTGTTTTCAACAGGAGACTGCAGATCCTTGTTACACATGGGTTTGTCCATATTTGACAGTTGATTCCTTAGGCTATTTTGCTCTTACACAGAACTTTACTGACTTAATTCCAATAGCACTTCTATGAATCAAGCTGTATTTCACCTGCTTTCCAGTTTTGTTTTGTTTTTAAAAATCACCTTGAATCATACAGATTTAGTGACTATCAAATGGCTGTAAAAGGAGCAACGTGTTGGAGCCAATATAAGAACTCAAGGGTTTCTGGCTCCCATCTCTCTGCTCAGTCTAAGCATCTGTCTTACTGACCTAGATTTTCTTAAATAAAAACCAGGCATGGGTGGTAAAATGAAACATTCCTTATGGTAATAATTTCTAATTAAAATATCCTGTGTCCAAAAAAAAACCTCACAGGCTTCACCAATGCCATTTCAATAGATAACTGAGCTACCATGTCACAAGTCATGTCAAAACTTCTTTCTTTACAATCTGATCAGTATCATTCTTTGACAGCATCATGAAAGCTATCCATATCCAGTGAGAACTTCATAAAAGAAACGAGGCATAAAGATATTAAGAAATTCCAAAATAGGAGTATAATTGAAGTTGCAAAGAAGACTGAAATTAATCAATGTTACTCCCTGTAGAGATAGCCTTCTTTATGTTTAAATAACCCTATTAGCCTGAGTGTTTTTGGCAGAAACATATCCAGTTTCATTGGCAGCATTTTTAACAATATATGCAGTACAATGCGTGTGGGGGTGTGTGAGAGAAGAGATCCCAACATTTATAGTACAGTTGCATCTTCACATTCCTATTAGGAATTAACTTTCTTTTCCTACATGCAGTCTTGATGGACTGTGCTGTGCTTGCTCTGAGGAGCATGTAACCCAGGGGCAGGCAATTATTTTGGGCGGAAGGCCACTTGATGAATTTTGGTGAGTTGTTGAGGGATGTATGGGTAGCCCTGCCCCTTCAATTGCCCTACCCCCAGGTTACCATCTTGGAACTGGAAGCCCCGCCCCCTGAACTTTGCCACCGAAAGCCCTGACCCCTGACCTTTGCCACTGGAAGTCCCTCCTCTTGCACAACTTACCAGGTAGCAAGGGGCTGTGACCACTTTAACATCCTGCCCTAGCAGTAGGGTTTCAGGAGTATCAGACCTCCCCCAGAACTTTCCCCCTACCTGTGCCAGCTGGTCCCAACTAAAGGAAGCTCCACCACTGCTTCTGCTGGCCAGTGCCAGCCCAGTTGGGCTCGCCTCATCCCTAGCAGCACCTGGGAAGCTGGCTTCAGCCGCAAGCTGCTCTGGATGGGACAGACCCGGCCGGATCTGCACCAGCCAGGAAAAGTGGCATGCAACTGAAGTTGGCTCCTCACATGCTACTAGGGACAGGAGGAGCCAGGCTGGGTCTGCACCAGCCAGCAGAAGCAACGGTGGAGCTGTGTGCCACTTGGGATGGGACAGGATGGGATGGAATGGGACAGGATGCATGGCCTGAGCGACACAGCATGAGGAAAGCCTGCCCAGCAGCCACTTTCCTGAGCTTCAGGGAAGGGCCCTTTCCAGTCCTGTGCAGCAAAGCAGAACCCGGCCCAGACACTGTTTCCCCTCACCAGTGTCACGGGTTCTGACCCAGCCCCCCCGCACCTCTCAAGCTGCAAACATGGTCTGAGCTAGAGACTGGGTGAAGCCAGCTGGGGCAGGCTGAGGTCAGGGTTGGTTGCCTCACAACCAGAACCCAAGGAAACAGCCTGAAGTACTACAGCTGGTGGCTGGTGCTGCCAGAGGCTTTCGGAGAGGCAGCTGCCATTACGTGGGTTTTGAAGGGGCTCCGCAGGCCAGAGGGAAGTACTTGGCAGGCCAGATCCGGCCTGTGGGCCATCTTTTGCCCACCCCTGATGTAACCTCTACTTCTAACCACCTATTACTATTTTCACATTTACATATTGAAATTATCTACCTACTAAGTATTTTGACTTCTTAGTACACAACGGGATAGTGATGTATTGATAACAGGTTTCCTGTTGCATTCAGGATTAAAATCCTCTGATAAGCATATTGTCCTGCATAAAACAGTCATATTTTTCCTACAAAATCACCCCAAATTCCCTACAAATTGCTGTGTCTGTTCTCAAAACTGGGATCCATGCAGTGCTCCCTCTAAGCTGTGTGGCATGTGCAGCCATGCAGTCGTGTCTGGCAGCGTGACATGTGCATGCCTGAGCAGCTGTGCATGATGCACAACTTAGAGGGAATGCTGGATATATTTATTAAGTAGGCAAGGTGCCCTGCTTTAATTTCTGTTCACAGGGAAGGAGCTGTTGTATTATTGTTCAAGCATCTGAGGCAGTCAATTGACTTAATGGCTCTTTGTTAACTCCAGAGGTGTGAAAGTTCATTTCTCCTTTACAATGGTTTTGCTGTTCCACTAATCAACCTAACCTTTCTTAGGGCAATTTTGCTCTCTTCTATCTGGTCCTGGTCTCTCTTCTCCCATTTCACAGCCTGGGAGACTTCTACCTCTTTTCAAAATCATAGATTCATCCATGCAGACCAGTCTTCAGCAGCAGCTATGGTTTAAACTTTAGTTAAACAGGGAAGGGAGGGTGAAAGCTGAAGATTAGACTCTATCCCAGATCTACACAGCTATTACTCTGAATAAATAATTGTTTGGTTCCTTCATTCTGACTTTCAGAAACAATATGCATATTTTAGATTCTGAAATACGATGTAAGTGAGAAATACAGTCATTTACTAATAGTGCTATAGGGTTGGACAGATAAAAAGTAAATAGAAAAGGCAGTGAACACTTGAGCACAAGTTCCCCTGCCGTTAGTTACATCTGTCCTCTTGTTCAGTGAGGACTGATTTTTTTCACACTCCAGAAAAGCTTGGTAATGTAGACCCTGCAAATGACATATATTTATCATATGGAAAGAAAGCATGGCATTGTAGATAAGCTACCAAGAATCAGGAAACTTAAGTTTCATTCCAGAGTCTACCTCTTACCTGCTATTTGGCACTGAGTGAGTTGTTTTGTTTTTCTGTGTCTGTTTCCATTGTCATCTATTTGGCTTGTAATCTCTTCAGGGTTGATCACTTTCATACAATGCATTTTTACAATGCCAAGAACAGTTAAGACCTTATGTCAGTCAGCATTAGCAGGTATAGGAAGGAAAGTAGTAAACTTCATAGGATTCAGTCTTGGGAATATATATGGGTTTTGTTCAAAAACATCTTTAATAAATCAAACACTCAAACAGGGGAATGCCAGAATTCAGGTCATCTTATTTTGGTCCCCTTATGCATAAGTATTATGCTAAAGCTTTTAATTATATGACAACATAGTATATTTTTCCTTGGACGCCCTACTTCACTCAGGGTACAAGGTAATGTGTATACAAGCTTGTTTATTTATTAGAAAGCTGAAAGTGACTCAGATATACTAACAAACCACAAATACTTGGGTTTCTTATTATATACAGCAGTAGATTCAAATTCTTACAAACCAGAATTCTTACAAAACCAAAATATTCCTATGAAAACCTTCAATGAAGTGTCAGCCTAGCATTGTAGGCAGTGTATGTTGAAAGTAGAACATATTCAGAAATTAAGGGCTTTAGCTAACACTACTGGTGTGACTTCTGTATAGTTGTATCCAAATACCTTACAATCTTTGACAGATTTACTACAATTTTACCACAACCTTCCTATGAAATAAGTAGTACTCTTAGCTCCATTTTACAGGTAGGAAACTGAGGCTCAGAGAAGCTAGGTAACCATCTCAAGAGCAGATATTGAAAGCATGTGGCACACCAGAGAATTGACCCTGGGTCCTCCTGCATTCCAGATGATGCCCCTCTAAATCACCAAAAGTGATGCAGAATGACTCCACTCTAATGGTCACAAACATTTAAGCTTCCAGAACCACCAAGTTCTTTCATTGACCCTGAAAAAGATTTCCTAGATTCCTAGCTTAGGTTTGTTCCTATACTCAAGAAGTGACTGAGATCTCCTGCAACCTAGATCTGTTCTGAGATTCCTAACATTCACAATAGCCCCCAACATATTAGGAACTGGCAAATCATGCTTAAAGCCTCCTTGACATTGTATGCATTTTCAGTTCAGTGCAAAGAACAGTATTCTTTCTCAGACAGTAGGAATGGTGACAACCACCTTTAGCATAGTAGCCCAGCAGTTAAAGCATGTGATCAGGAAATGGAAGATCCAAGTTATCGTCTCTCCTCAGCCTGAGGGGACCAAAACTCATATCACCCACTTCACAGAAAACTGTCAATCCAGAATCCTCTTGTACAAAAGTGCCCTTATATCTTGGTTACAAATTCAGGTCCCCTCTTTTTTATTGTTTTTCTGGTCCACTTTTAGCTGTCTAGAAGTCCAATTCAACAGAAAGCACCACCCAGGCTAGCCTTGGGGAGACCTGTGCACCATCCTGGGAAGTGTGAGCTGCATGTTCCTATCCTCTAATGCTGAGTAGGGTCTAGATCCCAGATCTCCTACTTCCTAGGCAAGTTTTCTGAGTACTAGACAATTATGCAAAAAGGTTCAAGAGTGATCAACTGTTAAAGAGCTGATATAGGGTGCTGCGTTTTACACGGATCTCCATGCTATCACTGTGATTCAGGCATCCTGGTGAAAGTAGGCACTTTCATTATAGGCACTCTGGATACTGAAATGATGGAGGTATCTAATCTGCACCATGCCTGTGCCTAAGCTCCAAGGAGGGAGAGTTCAGACACACCCTTATGAAGATTATTTCATGCATTGGCTGACTGTAGGTAGCCTTGTGTAAAATGCTTTAGTATTAGCTAACTATCTCAACTGATTTATAAAGTTCCAAGGCACCTAATCTAATTTATCTATTTTTATTGTAAGCAGCCATAAGCCTCTTTGGGGGATGGCAGCATATAAATCTAATGAATAAATAAACAAACAAAATCTGTCTATTTGAATAACGTTCCTGGGGCAAAGTGCCTAAGCACTGCAATACCTTAAGAGCAGACACCTATAAGAATTATTTGGATCTGGCCTACAGCCATTGAATTTTCTCTTATTCTTAGCAGAGAGAATTTAATAATGTAAAAAATACGTAGACAGTATTACAGTGTGATTTGGGGATTTTTCACTCCTGCATTTTTCCTCTTCTCTCAGGATATAGCCTGCTAACTATCTACCAACAAGTATATTTCCTGCCTATTGGATAGATAGATCTTTATTTCAGTTTGTTGACTGACTTGTTCAATGTCAGCTGAATGTCCTTTATCACAAATAATTGTCATCCACTTCACCTTTTAAAGACAGCAAGGAATTTTGGATGCTGATATACTAGAAAGTTCAAGTACTTGCCATTATTATTTTTTTAATAAATACTGAGTTAGAGGTTTCCTCTGACAGCAATAATTTCAATGGCATTATTATTAAATGTACTTCAGAGTAAACCCCATTGACAGGCACTACAAGTTTTCAACAACAGTTTAGCTAAAGCTTGCCACACAGGGATTGTCATTTCTCAGCAAATTAAAAAGTTGTCTCTATCACCTGCAAATGCTCTATCCAAGACTAGACATTTCCAGTTTTATGGAAATATATTGACTTTGTCATCATGTATTCATTCTTAGACTGAGAGAGCTGCAATCTGATCTATTAGAGGGCAGAAAAAAATCCTCTGAATTGGCTGGCATCTGTTATTTTTCAAGCACCTGTGCTTGGATGAAAAATTTTGAGCAGCTCTCACTGGAGAAGGACATAGAATATATCTATAAGCCTTGTACTTTAACAACAGCCTTTCTCTCCTGTACCAAGGATGTGAAGGCTCCCAAATTCAATTGTAACCCCACTGTTCACAGTTTTGTTGTTAATAGAGGACTTAGTGGGCTTTAGCAAAGTTAGGCTCCTTTTCAGTCTTCAGAGTGAATAGAGTTTTTCAGGGAAAAAGGCATGCTGCTTATATTGACACCCAACATAATACAGACTACAGAAAATCTTATAATGCAGTTTATGACTGTCATGGTTTAAGCTTCAAAACACATTTTCCCTCCCTTACCATAAGGCAAGTACTTATATGCTTATTTTAGATTTTTGTAATATGACTTTTCAATATTATGCAGAATGTCACTAGCAGACAGCAATTAATGACTACAGGCTGCCAATTGTGGCCACAAACAGATATTCATTTCTAGCAATGGGAATTTTCCACCACTAGACATGTTTCCAGCTGAGGGAGCAGTACAGGCATGTAACCCTCCCCATCCCCTTGTTCCTCATACCTTTCCCAGTTTGGGGAAGGCATGGAGAACAGTGGCTATTCCAGTTCTCCTGTTCCTAAGGGGACTGGAGCAGAGGGCAAAGCCCTCCATCTGCTCCTCAGACCAGGTACCCCAGTATGTGAAGCCAGGCAAGGAAAAAGTAGTGGCTGCTCCTGTGCTCAACTCTTGGTGCCTGTGAGGTGAGTGAACTAAGAAAAGAACCTGCCTGCTCCTCATACTAGAATCCCCACAGTGTTGGGAGTCCCTGGTATGAGTGGGCAGCTGTTCTTCCCCTCTCCTCACCTCCTGGTCTACAGAAGGGGAGGGAACAGCTGCCTACCATGCCTTCTCCAGAACTGGGAGGAGGACAGAGAAGATGCTCCACTCTGCCTTACTTCGACTGGGATGACCCTGGTCTCAAAAGGTGCAGGGATTATGTCCTTGCCTGCCACTCAACTCCTCTTGATCCCTGGGAAGAGTCAAGGGGAGGAAAGTATACAGGTATTTATTGTTCCAGACCTCTCCTGGAATTGTCTTCTACTGGATTGGAGATGGGTTATTTTTAGAGGTGCACTGATACATCAGTCTGATATCAGATCAGCACCAATATAAAGAAAATTGCCTATATCATAAATCGGCCTGAAGTAGCCAACAATGTGGCTGATACATGCTCGTACGTGTGCACAGCTGCAGCGCACCATGCAGGCAGTGAGGAGCAGGAGTCTGGCAGCTGGGAGACCTGCATCCAGCTGTTAAGTCTGGTATGGTGAAAGGGGAGGGGAGTGGGAAGGGGGGTAGGGGGCAGATCAACCCCCCCTACCGTGAGGGAGAGATTGGGACTGGGGTAGGTGCTACCCAGCTGGGTGGGCTGGGGTGGGGCAGGCGCAGGCACAGTATGGAACTGTGGCTCATCCGGGGGATGCAGGGAAAGGGGGGCGCGCCGCTGTGCACCGCTCATATGGCAGCTCGTCGCATTGATGCTCCCACCACTTGGTCCCAGCCCGCAGCTGCAGCCCACCCTGCCCTGGCCTGCACAGATCTGTGGGCACATGCACCCCCCTGCCCATGCCCTCCCAGATAGATGGAGGGAGCCACCAAATGAGCTGCCAGATGAGCAGTGCACAGCAGCGGAAGCCATACACACTGGACGAGCTGCGGCTCCATCCCGCACCTGCCCCACCCTGCCCTCGCTGAGCAGTGACTACCTCAGCCCCAGCTCCACTCCCCCCCTCACTGCAGTGAGCATTGATCTGCACCCCCTTCCCATCCCCCTTCCCTTCCACCACAGCAGACTTATCAGCTGGACTCAGCTGTGTCAGAAATCAGATTGGCAGTGGCTGATATGTCTCCTTAATAATTGGCTATTGGTATCAGCCTCCAAAATGTCTATCGGTGCACCCCTAGTTATTTTTCTCCTTGAGCTGCCATTTTTGTTGTGAGAGAAACTGAACACCTGTACAGTTCTCATGGGTTCTACAAGAGAGTCACAGTTCTCCTGGTTGAAATGTAATGTCTTGTGCATAGCCTCTGTACTTTAAATATTGGACAACACTGCAAGGATTTCTGAAGTAAAATACTCCACTTTAGGAATAAGCTATGTTTCACCAAGAATATTTTTAGAAGAGTTAAAATATAAGGTACTGCTATGCAGTAACTCTTGGCAAATATGGACTTCTTACAGATAGAAATTGGAAGAACAAATTAATGAATGCTATTGAAGAAACTGCTTTGTATTATAATGTTTACAGCACTTGAGAGAAGGTTATATATTTTCCTTAGAACTCATGAGGATGTCCTTAAGTATCTTTTTCTATAATGAGATAGCAAAGAGATGATCTTGTTTTTCTTTTTTCAGTTAGAATTTTTGCTGAACAGCCTCTCTTGTTAATGAGGGAGGAGATCAGTTCATATTATTCACTTGTCAAGTACATGTTTTATTTACCACATGAGGGTGGAGGGGTAGTCCTAATTAGTGTGGCTGATTGATACATATTCTGTGGTAAAGTTCTGCTCCCATGGAGAAATTGTTGCATAACTATCAAAGAGGCCAACCTGAGCTTTCTAAGAAAAATGGAATGAATGTGTTCTCCTTGAATACCAAGTAGATTTGGAAGGATACGTCTGTCCATCAGGCTCACAAATGTTTCAAAAGTCACATGTACAAATCCAGAAAGCTAAAAGAAATCACACACAAATATACCAGTTGAAACAAATCACATAAACATATCTAGAACGTTGACACTTCACAGAGATCCTAATGTAAGGCTGAATTGGCAAATGTTGATACTTCGCAGGTCTGTTTTGCAAAACATCATATGGAATGCTCTAGAGGATGTGTTATTTTCATATTTTGTTAAATAAAAATTCTATCAATAGTCCTTCGAAGATGTCAGAAAATTTCCAATTTCACTGCTTTACAGAGGTGAGGAAGCCCAACCATAGAATTTAGTTTCAAGTGGCTACAGAGTACATTGGCCTTTAAGTTTAGGAAAAAATATTTTAATTTCCATCTGGCATCAGTGAGGTGGTGATTGGCAGACTGGAACTGAGGGAAAAGATTCTTTTTCAAAGGGCTTCAGAAAACATGCTAGAATACTGTACTCCTGAGTTCAAGCCCTAACCAGTTCAAGCTAGTGTTATAATATAAATAATCCATGCTGAAAATAAAGGCACACTGTCCTTGACTAACAAAGACCTAAGTAATATGTTATGAATAATAAGTGTAGCACTTTGAGGTCCCAGAGGCAGCCATGATGCCCCTGCACCCATGCCGTACTCTGCCCATAGCATGCCATCCCTTTTATTTCACCCCTCACTCCTTGCTCTTTCTTATGGTTCTAAAAAAATGAGGCTGCCCTCCAGGCCTTCACATAGCCCCCAGTTTGACTGAACCTCCCACCCTACTGGTCCTCACTATTCCCCAGGCCCCTGAGCCTTGCTCTAGAACCATGCTGCTTCAAGGTACCTCAAGTCTTAGAGACTAATAGCATGACTCCAGTCCTTCCTTACACCATGTCCCAAGCCTTGGAAGTGTTACTGGCATCACTCTATTGGGGCTTCAGCCTCCTCGACCTCCACCAATTTACTCTAGCTAGTCCTTCTAGCTCAAGCCCACTGTATTGGACCTGACTTTGAGGGTCTTGTTTGGCGCTAGCTCTGGTTCAGCCCTTTCAGGCATGAAGCCCCTGGCTCCTGTCTGGTCATACCCCTCTTGTGCACTGGGCCCCTTGCCCCTGTTTGGCTCTGTGGTCACTTTATGCCCGATTGAGACTCAATAGTCACTCTAGCCTTGAGCCTGCCCTTACAGTCCCAACCCAAACCACCAGTTTAACTACAACATAAACGTAAGCCATTGGACTATGACATAAAGGGGAAGCATCCTTCTTCCCCTGTAAGAGGGCAAACTGTCTCTCACCTCTAGTGCCAGCATACCTTCTGGCTCTGGGCTATCTTTGAAAGCTCCCTAGGTCTCACTGAGGTTCCACAGTTCCACAGGCAAGAAAACCATCCATTTAGAAGCCCTGCTGCCAGGATCTCCTCACCCTGTGGCTGCCAGGGACAGACTAGCAGCTAGCCCAAGCCTCAGGCTTATATCTTCCCAGGGTCCTGTCCCCTAGTAGTCAGCAAACTTCATGGGCTGTCTGCAGGTGCCTACTAATTGTCTCCTTGCCCAGTTACACACTGACCTGCAGCTGCTGCACCCTGCATGGCCTTTTTAATAAAAAAGTTTATTAAAGAGGCCATCCTTAATGGACTGGTCGAGGCCAACATCCTAAGGGATAGCCAGCATGGGTTTGTTGTGGGTAGGTCTTGCTTGACCAATCTCATTTCCTTCTACGACCAGGTGACCTATCACCTGGACAAGGGAGAAGAGATTTATGTCATATATCTTGACTTCAAAAAAGCCTTCGATCTGGTATCCCATGATCACCTCTTGGCGAAACTAGCCAACTGTGCCTCCCCCGACCCCTCACCCCACTGGGCTATTTCTCCTTCAGACCCTCTGTTAGACAAGCCATAACAGATTCCAGTACATGGTTTCTGGAACATGTGCATGAATCCTCCTTTATGTTCCATTTTAACATGCCATTTTTAGAACTTTTAAAGATATTTTTAACATTTTTAGATTTTAGGTGCAAAATCTCCAAATGGCCCCAGTGTTATAAGCCTATTGTTTGACTACCCTTAATGCCAGAGGTCATTTTTTTATGCTGTAATGCATGTAAAAGTACCCTAACTTATGAAAATACAACTGTTTTACAACTACTCTATTTATATATTGCAGCATACAAAAATGGTAAATAAGAATTAAGTAGAGAAGCAGAGAGCCAGGTTTTCAGTCCCCATGATCTCAAATAAATAACTGTTTTTAAGTACTCATTGTAAGACATAAAACTACAATTAGATTTTCGGGAATAATTTCAAATGCTTCGCAAAGGCAAAGAAACATACATACTCCAGGAATTGCAAGATGATGATTTAATTCTAGTACTACTGTTACAAATGTTTTTCATAGCAATACCATAATGTAAAGCTACTTAAAGGGGGAGCATTGCACAGCTACTTTCTATAATACAGATATTTTTCAATGTTAAAATCATGTGACGTAAATGATGATTCCTTAGAAATACATACACTTCTCATGATGCTGTTTGGAACACACATTGCATTAAAAATACATTTGTTACTTAATCGTAGCTATCATCCTCAATGGATGATGGCTATGCTTGTTTAAACGTAACTGTCTTTCTAAACGACCTTAGTACAAAGAGAACAAACACATCCTTGAACACATGCATACGTTACATACTTCTGGAATTAAGATATCTTAAGGCTTTATTCATTTGATAACTGTTCTACTCTCCAGCCAGAGCCCTGGATGATGTCCTAATGAATGTAGCTCTTTGGAAGAAATATAGTAGCAGTCTGAAAGACCGTAAAATAAAGGACTTTTCTCCTTTTTCGAATAACAGACCCTGTGCCACAGTCTCTGCCAGGCAATTTAGCACAGAACCTGTTATATTAATATTTCTTTTCTATTCATCTAAATCACACACACTTTCAAATAATGCCTGGGAGCATTGTGCAAGTTATTCCTAAACAATAATTACTGAAACTGACACAAAATACTTGATTTGTAGGTAGGATTCTTTCTCAAATGGATCTTGTTAATGGAAATGACTCCTGATTCATGAGTGCAATTTAATGCAAAGCAATTTTACAGAGTGTTAAGTTACTGTCAAAACATAAAAAAAGGAATGACGCCATATTGTGCCTTTTATTAATCAAAAATATCTAGAAAGCTACTTGATTTATTATTTGAAACACAATTTGATAGAAATAAAAACATAATATAAAACATGAAGAATATGCATTTCAGTATTGGCAAGTAAATACTGATGGCATATATTTCATAGGAAATTAAAGTCTGTAGATAACAACTAAGGGTAATCTACATATTTTATAGAAGCTCCTGAGTGCTGAAAAGGATATACTTCAGTGACATTTCTGTTCACAAAAAGAAAAAAAAAAGAAAGAGACCCACTTCTACTCTTGATTTTATTGTAAGTAATTGTAACATTTGAAAACAAAGCCAAAGCAAGACAAAATAAAACAAAGCGAAGCCAAATAAAACAAAAGAAGAAAATACTGCAATCATCAGTCATGCTGGTCAGGTAAGTCCATGTACTGTGAATTTTCATTCTCGTTTGTCTTTTATGTTATAGGTGCTTTTCTTCTGCCTTACATAGCAGATATTTTAGAAATACCCAGGATGATACCCCTTCTGGAGATGAGAGAGTACTATAATTTTCCAAAGCAGGTCCAAGCACCATGCTGTTTATCATACAATACAGAAAGAGAACATTAAATCATATGCACACAGGTAAAACCTGTGGAAGAACATACACATGATTAAAATTAAGCAAATATCTGGGTCTTTAAAGGATTAGTGTTAAAATGACTAGGAGGGTCTATTATATCACTTCTAAGAATTTCTCTCACACACTGAAACAAATCATGAAAAGCAATGCCTCAGTGAAATTTTAAAATGAACATATTAGTGGGCTACCTCATATTTGCCTTCTTTGGATGCGTTTTTTTTTTTTTTTTTTTGAATAATTGTTTTCCTTTTTTTCTTGCCTGATTCCCCTTTTTTCTCTTCTTCTCCAGTGACTAATAAGAAAAAGTGAAGGAAAAAACTACAAGGAGATAGGAGGAAAAGTAAAATAAACTCCCACCTTTCTCAACCCCCTCCCCACCAAAAAACTTTTGACAATGAAAATGAAAACCAAAAGATTCCCCAATATATATATATATATATATATATTAAATTGCTCTTTCATAATTTCTGAAATGGAATTAAAACAAATGAACAAAAAAGCATTTTTTTATTAGGTTGCTAAAAAAACATGGACCTCATTATGATCACTGTGTTTGAATTTAGCATTAATTTTCTTTAATGTTCAATCTGTATTTACCAATTTAGATTATAATCCTCACATAATCCCCACTATGTGCGTACCACTGGCAGATATTCATTTCGGATCCAGGCAGATCTAGACAGGTTGGAAAAATGGGCAGAACGAAATAGGATGCAGTTCAACAGACAAGTGCAATGTGCTGCACCTGGACAAAAACAACCACCAACACACTTACAGGCTGGGAGATGACCTTCTCAGCAGCACAGCAGTGGAAAGGGAACTTGGAGTCATAGTTGACTCCAAGATGAATGTGGGTCATCAATGTGATGAAGTGATCAACAGGGCTAACCACACTTTATAATGCATTAGCAGGTGCATGCCAACCAGGTCCAGAGAGGTGATGCTTCCCCTCTATGCAGCACTGGGGTACTGCTTCCATTTTTAGTCACTGCACTTGAAGAGGGATGTGGAGAATCCTGAGAGGGTTCAGAGGAGGGCCACGCATGTGGTCAGAGGGAGCTGAAGATGGAAGTCTGTCCCTTTGGCTCCATGAGCGTGTCTTTGTGAGCTGTGTTGAGTAGCTCTTTGATGTGTTGATCAGGTAGAATTCCTTCCCTGGAGGTGTCAGATGGCAGGCAGAGAGGCAAAAAAACCTTCCTTCTTGTTCTGCAATGAAGTTTAAAATCCAAAATCAGATACATGCATGGCTGCAGAGTGCTTGAAAACTGGCCAATCGCACAACAAATTAACCCTCATCAAATGAGGGATCAGATGAAGGAGCACCTTAGGAAACTTCTGTTCCCTATAATTAATTTGTGGAGTGATCGGGGATGGGCTGCATCAGCCCATCCCCATGCCTGGTTCTGTCTGCAGGAAGCAAGAGGGGGAGAGGGGATGGGACTTAGCTGTGGGCTGGGGTTTGTCTGGCTTCAGCTGGAGGGCAGGCAGGTAGATTGGAGTCTCCCCCCACCTCATGACTCCTGCTCAACATCTGCTCCAGCTCAAGCTGGGCAAATCTTAGAAAACACCTCACTCTTCATCCCCTCTTCCCACTGACTTCCTACAGACATCACCAGAGCTCAGGGTAGGGGGCATGGGGCTAGGGGAGTGAGGGCTAGGGGAAAGCAGGCAGGTTCTTGGTCTCCTGTAACTAGGCTTGTTCCCCCACCCTGACCCAAAAGGTAAATGTCTGTTGGGTTGGGGGGTGCTCTAAGTCATGGCACTTTATGTAAAACACCGTAAGTTAAAATGGGGGCCTGTCAGTGCCCATGGGGACCCCAGAACTGGGGGGGAGGGGGCTTTTTCCAATATTGGAGTTGCGTCATGCTGGGATGTTTATAAATGGTGTGGCTAGCTAGGCTGCACAAGTGGTTTTCGGGTATCTCCAGTGTATGGTGTGATCTTCAGACGGAATTTGAGAACCAAGAAATGCTTGAAGTGTCTGTTCCACCAAAATTAAATACTCACAGCACAAGAATATCTAGATTTTGAATAGCAATTTCATAAGGAAATATAAAAAGATACAAATGACTAAACGGTACAGATAAGGCATATCAAGCTAATTATTACAATTTATAAAATGCACATTTATCTAAAGTCATAACAGATTTATCAGTATTTGAAAGCAATTTAATCTTAAAATTTCTAAGTATTAAAGTCTTTAAAATCCTCTAACAAGTGGCCACCCCATTAGTAGAAGGACCTTTTTACCTAGTTTTAAAAAACTAAAGCTATTAAATAGCACTAACCAAGTACACTTGCAAGTGGGCAATTCAACAAGAACTGTAGTTTAAGACTGAAGAGCAAAAATCCCGAAGTGGACTCCGTTTCTACCCTCTGTTATTTCCCTAAAATACCAAAAACTTCACTAAATAAGGCAAAAAAAAATACATATAGGGTCAAAATCAGATTCTATCTATATATCTATATATATTAGGCCTGTACAAATAGGGAAGTAGTCGATTTGGATTCTGACAGTTCAGAGAAAACTGATTTCATTCAGTGATTTGAATCACTATGCCCATTCTATTTGGCCAAATCAGAATCAGAGATTTGGCACTGATTTGGCTCTGATTTGGAGATCTGGATTGGCCAGGGAGAGGCAGGCACTACCCTCCTGCTAGCTGACACCAACCCAGACATAGTGGGGCTCACTGAAATGTGGTGGGACTCAACGCATGACTGGGCGGTGAATATCAAGGGCTATAGGCTGTACAGGAGGGACAGGATAGGAAGGAAAGGTAGGGACGTGGCATTCTATATTAAGGAGGAATACTCATCCTCGACAATTAACAAAGAATCAGAGGAGGGGCACTCTGAAGTGCTTAGGGTTAGAATACAAGGCAGTCGAGGGGAAAGAGACTTAATGGTGGGGGCCTACTACAGACCTCCCAACCAAGGGGAAGAGCTGAACCAGGAATTCTTAAGTCAGCTCATGGAGGTAGCAAAGTCAAAGGATGTGGTAGTCATGGGGGACTTGAACTGCTTAAGGAGATGATCCTCCAAGCCCAAAGGGCCCAACATGGATCAAAGGGAGCAGGAGGGCACAGAAACCCCTATGGCTCACCAAAAGCATCCAGGAGTGTCTCCTAGCAAAAAGGGAGGCGTACACCCAATGGAAAGGAGGGGCCATCACCAGGGATGACTATACTGCAGTTGCTCAGGGATATAGGGAGGCAGTCAGGAAGGCCAAGGCAGAGATGGAACTGAGACTAGCTACCTGGATTAAGAACAACAAAAAGTCCTTTTTTAAATACATAGGGGGTAAAAAGAAGGTTCTGGGTAATGTGGGGTCCCTGCAGGACACGTTAGGAAATTTGGTTGTCACACCAGACAACAAAGCCAACATATTTAACGATTTCTTTGCCTCCATTTTCCTAAGCAGGGACTGGAACAGTAACCCCCACTCTGGCCCACCTCAGGCCCCAGGGGAGGCACACCTGGGCCAAGGGTTAGTGAGGGAACTTCTGAGGGGACTGGATGTATTCAAGTCAGCCAGTCCAGACGATCTCCACCCTAGAGTACTGAGGGAATTGGCTGAGGTCATTGCAGGAGCCCTGGCACGGCCTTATGAGTACTCGTGTTGCTCTGGTGTGGTGACAGAGGACTGGAAGAGGGCTAACATGCTTCCCATTTTCAAAAAAGGGAGGAAGGAGGACCCAGGAAACTATAGGCCAGTTAGTCTTACCTCAATCCTGGGCAAGCTTTTTAAGAAAATTATTCTGGCCCATATCCACGAGGGGCCAGCAGGGGAGATCATGCTTAGGGCAACCAACATGGGTTCATTAGCGGCAGGTCCTGTCAGACCAACCTGGTGGCCTTCTATGATCAGATCACCAAATCCTTAGATGCAAGGGTAGCAGTGGACATAGTCTTCCTGGACTTTTGGAAGACCTTCGACACTGTCTCTCACCCTGTTCTCATTAAGAAACTGGGGGACTGTGGTGTCAACACCAACACAATCAATTGGGTCGCCAGCTGGCTGGAGGGCCACACCCAGAGAGTGGTGGTGGATGGGTCGTTTTTGACCTGGAGGGATGTGGGCAGTGGGGTTCCACAGGGCTCGGTCCTTGGGTCCGCACTGTTCAACATCTTCATCAGTGACTCAGACAAGGGGGTAAAAAGCACCCTGTTCAAATTTGATGATGACATTAAGATGTGGGGGGATGTGGACATTCTATAAGAGAGGAATAGGCTGCAATTGGACCTAGGCAGGTTACAAGGGTGGGCGGATGAGAATAGGATGGGATTCAAAACCGACAAGTGAAAAGTGATGCACCTGAGAAGGAACAACTGGCACCATACCTACAGGTTAGGGAACTCCCCTCTTGTCAGCACAGAGGCGGAAAAGGATCTTGGAGTCATCATTGACTTCAAGATGAACATGGGCCGGCAGTGTGGGGAAGCAGTCAGGAAGGCCAACCGTACCTTGTCATGCATCCACAAATGCATCTCAAGCAGGTCCAAGGAGGATCCTCCCCCTCTATGCAGCAGTGGTCAGGCTGCAGTTGGAGTACTGCGTCCAATTCTGGGTGCCGCACTTCAAGAGGGATGTAGACAACATGGAGAGGGTCCAGAGGAGGGCCACTCGCATGATCAGGGGGCATCAGGGCAGGCCTTATGAGAAGAGGCTATGGGAGCTGAAGCTGTTCAGTCTCCACAAGAGAAGGCTGAGGGGGGATCTAGTCTTCTGTTACAAAGTAGTCAGAGGGGACCAGCAGGCACTGGGGAAGTCCCTGTTCCCCCGAGCACTGCCAGGAGTTACCAGGAATAACGGTCACAAGCTGGCAGAGGGTAAATTTAGGCTAGATATTAGGAGGCGCTACTTCACGGTCAGGGCGGCTAGGATCTGGAACCAACTTCCAAGAGGAGTGGTGCTGGCTCCTACCC
>NW_017728886.1:170058436-170062158 GCF_001723895.1 Crocodylus porosus | reverse complement strand
GGAGAATGACATCCCGGAATTTGCTTGAGAAGTATCTATGGATGCAAGCCAGAGTTTTGCTCACTTTACTAGCTGCAGCATCCCATTGCAGGCTCATGTTCATCTTGTGGTCAATGATGACCCCCAAGTCTCTTTCTTCCATACTACTAGCCAGCGTAGCACTGCTAAGCCTACAAGGGTGCTGCAGGTTTTGCCTCTCAATGTGGAGAAACTTGCATTTTTCAATATTAAACACCAGCAGGTTCTTGTCTGCTCATTTGCTGAGTCTGTGCAGGTCAGCCTGGATCACCTGCCTGTCTTCAGGTGTGGATGCTTTGCCCCAATGTTTGTTGTCATTGGTGAATTTGGCCAGTCCACTTGTGACTCCAACGTCCACATCATTAATGAAGATGTTGAACAATATGGGTCCAAGGACAGAACCTTGGGGGACCCCACTGGTCACAGGGCACCACAACGATAAACTTCTGTCTATTACCACCCTCTGGGTCCGACCACAGACCCAATTTCCCAGACAGCAGATCATGGTGGACCCAAGGCCACAATTGTCCAGTTTCACCAAGAGGTGATCATGGGATACCAGATTGAAGGCTTTTTTGAGGTCAAGATGTATGACTTAACAAACACACAACTACACAAAAAATAACAAAACAAGGACAGACAATAATAATTTGCATTGGCAACTTATCGGTAGTCCCCTCTGATGCTTGATGTATGACAAGTTTCTCTTCTGCAAAGCTCAGGTGTCCTCAGTCTGTGCTGTCTGAGGGGTACTGGGAAGGACTGGTATTCAGTCCTTGGGCTCCTTGAGATCCACGGGCCCATCAAATCCAGGCCAGCAGCTAATCTTAAATCAGGAGCTTCATTTACAGAGCTGCATCTTGCTTTTAAAGCCAATTTATAACTTTTGAGCTACGCTGATAACTTACCGGCATCCAGATTCTCCCACTGCAAACTTTCCTTAGGACTGACCAATAGCAGTACAAGCCTTGCATTCTTCTGATAAGGTTAATTTTAACTATGCCACAGGGCCTACTTCTACTACAAGGCTTTGTAAAATTTACTAGGTCCTACTACATCTTTGACTTTAATTAGGCTCTTAACAACAACATATAACTTAACATCTGAACAAATGACAGAAAAACACAGTCTAATCTTCTCAGCATTCAGCAAGCACCTTAGGCACAATTTTTAGCTGTCACATGCTTACCTCCCCAGGTGGGGGAGCTGCAGGAGAAGCCCCCATGGCTTCCCTGCCTGGGCCCATCCCGCACCTGGCCCCAGCCTGGTCACAGCACTTTAAAAAAAAAACAAAAAAAAGCCCCATACTCACTGGTTGCAGGAGTGGTGACTGGGGTCTCTAGGCACTTGTGGCAGAGCCTCCCCACGCAGCATGGGGCAGTAAGGGGCATCCTGGATTGCCTCTCCTCCCCCACTACCCAGTACCCACGCAGCAGCTGCCCCATTGCACGTGTGCAGCATGGTTTGGCAGGGTGCTGCACATTGCCTGGGAACTGGGGCTGTTGGGCCTGAGTACTGCCAGGGTCTGGCTGACAGCTGGAGCCACCCTAGTTCCCAGACAGTGTGTGGAGCCCTGCTAAGCCATGCTGCACCTACGCCATGGGGCAGGTGCTGCACAGGTGCCAAGTGGGGAGGGATCCCCACTGCCCCCCACTGCCCCATGCTTCATGGGAAGTCTCTGCCATGAGCCTTCAGATGTCCTGATCACTGATGTCAGAGACAGTGAATGCAGGGCTTGTTATTGATTGATTTTTTTAAGTGCTGGGCAGGTGATGGGGTCCGTGGCTCCTCCAGCTATGCCTGTCTCTGCCTCAGCCAGGGGAGCCATGGGGGCTATTTCCTGCTGTCACTTGCCCAGTTGGTGTGGCGGTGGGGCACGATGCAGGCACAGCTTGCTCCCAGTGGCAGCAGGGCATAGGACCCACTCCCAGCGCTGCTGCACCCATATCAGTGCTGGGAGTGAGGGCTCTGCCTTTCTGCCACTTGCCAGCTGGTATGTGGGGAGGGTGGGATGCGGGTGTGGCAGTGCTGGAAGCAGGGTCCGTGCCCTGCTTCCATTTGTCCCCTTCTGCCTAGAGTAAGCAGCACCTGCATCCCCCACCCCCGCTTCCCTAGCTGGGCAAGCAGCAGCAGGACAGAGCCCATGCTCCCAGTGCTACCATGCCCACATCCCACGCCCCATCACTCCCCTCTCCAAGTAATGTGCCTCCCTGCCCTGTCTGGGCAGCTTGTTCCATCCCCAGCTCCAATCCCTCCCTCCCTCACGCCTCTTCCCCCCACAATCCCAACAGATTTACCAGCTGGACCAGCTCCTGGTCCCTGTCTCCTCCCGGCCGGGTCCCCTCCCCAAGCCGTTTCTTTTCCAGCTGGACACGCGGGACTCCTTGGTTTCGGAGCCCGCTCGGCCCCAGATGGATGGACGGGTCGTGTCCCCCGCACACCGCTGCCTGTCCCGGGTTGGGGTGTCCCTGCGGGGCTCGTCTGGCGCAAGCCGGGGGCTGGGAGCCCAGTGCCTCCCACGACGAGCAATCAAGGGGCAGGGGGGAGAGCCCGGCCGCCGGGGACCCGCGGGAGAGCTGCGCGCGGGCACAGATAACGCATAACCCCCGTGTTTACACCGGGCCGGCGCAGTGCGGGGCAGCGGGGCGGGGGCGCTGCGGGGCTGCCCAGGACCCTCCGCATCCACCGGGATTGCTGCTGCCACCGCGGCCCCAGGCTGCCTCCTGCAGCAGGAGCGGCCGGCTCGGGAGAGTCCATTTTGTGCCTAAAAAGTGCCTGCGTGTGCTTGTGTGTGCATGCGTGTGCGCGTGCAAGCAGCGGGGGGACAGATCCTCTTTCATAGATGCCTATGACTGCAATGCGATCTTAGTCGCTGTGATCCTGCTGCTGTGTGTAACGCGCGTTAGGGGGGACGCATCGTGCAATGTTATGATGCGGTAATACACGTACATCGCGTATAGGAGACAATGCAGCATCCCCCCCTCCCCGTGCTTACACACGCGGGCACATATATAATGCACATATATATAATGCCTCATCCTCCACTGCCTACGCAGACCTACATCTAAATCTCCCGCACACCTATATTACAGACACACATTTACATGTACATATGTGTGTACACAGATGTATATCTCGCACACCTATATAATACATAATCCCCGATATCTGCACACAGACACAAACAACACACCTAATCCCCCAAGATTTACACATGCACACATATATAATATATAATCCCCAAGATTTACACGCGCACACATATATAATATACGATCCCCAAGATCTACACACGCGCACACATATAATATATGATCCCCAATATTTATACACCCACGTATAGCACCTAATCCCCCAGTGTTTGCACGCACGCACAATACACAATCCCTAATCCCCCAGTGTTTACATAGACACACGATGCACACATATATAATCCCCTCAACATTTACACGCACCCGGACACACACAGTCCCTAATCCCCAGTGTCTGTAAACGCGGGGTATTATATATGCGTGTGTGCATAGACACACACAACTCATACGTACATAAACACATCATCCCCCACTATTTACACTCAGACACAGTCAGTCCCTAACCCCTCAGTGCTTACACACGCACGCACTACCTAATCCTCCAGTGTTTACACACGTATAATACATGCTCCCCCCGTACTGACACCGGGCCCGGCTCAGTGCGGGGCCCCC
>NW_017728886.1:170046246-170058336 GCF_001723895.1 Crocodylus porosus | reverse complement strand
CCACACCCCTTCCCTCCCTCCTCCTCCAACCACAACAGACTTGTCAGCTGCCTGTTTAGTCCATGGCCAAATCTCTGAATCAGCTGAATCTTTTCTGACTCAATTGATTTGGAGAGTTTACTTGGTCTCCTGATTCGATTTAGATTCAGAGATTCAGGCCCAATCTCCTCCAAATCAACTACCAAAGCTTTGCACAGCCCTGATGTGTGTGTGCGTACACGTGCGTGTGTATATATGTATATGCCTATTCTTATTTCCTAAATAAACTTAATCTTGTATAAAATTAACCTTGTGATACAAAAGCACGAACTGTACTTGAGGCAGGCTTGGAACCCTTACCCTAGTTTTGATTCAATCCATCCTTCTTGAGTTTTCTAAGACAGTATACAACTTGTGACTTCCCTGAGCATTTTCTTTGGCTGTTCTTCTTTTAGCCAAACTACAGCCAAGCAAATACAAACAACTCTATACTATCATATCATTAAACATCTTAAGGCCTACAGTGGAGACCTTGGGGTCAGGGACAGGCTCCTTGATCTTTGAGTCCCCAGGCACTGGGGATGTCCACATACTCACATGGGGCACTTTTACATGTGCTCTGGAACTGGGGGAGGGGGGGCAAGGAGGGAGCAGAGCTTTAATTAGAGCAGCTCCAAGATCCACTCTTGTTAAAGTGCCACAGCATCTCACATATTAGCATCCCTGAGCTTCAAACTGGTGGTGGGGGAACATGAACTAAAGCTCATTCAACAAGCTTTAGTTCAAGCACTCCCATCACCATTCTGAAGTGTGGGAATACTGATACACAAGATGTGGGAGGCTGCTGAATTACCATTCAGAAGACTTGATTAATTGAGTTTGCTCCAATGCACTGCAGTACAGCCACCTATTGTTTTTAAAGGCCTGGGGCACAGTAAGCCTGAGATCAGGGAGATATCCCCTGAAGTTAGACTCACAGCACACTCCCTCATTTGTTTCTGGGGATCAGCTGAAGGGCCAGGATCCTAGACCTGATTTTGCCCAAATGGGTAAAGTGTATTTGTGTCCCAGACCCTGGTCCTGCCCCATGCCAGATCCTGACTCTCAACTGAACATCAGGATCTGTCATAGGCCAACCCCAATGTGCCACTTGTTCAACTGAAGGTGTGATACAAACAAGCCCTGGATGTTTCACATTATATGTACAATATTCTTTGTGGCTCATTCAATATTTTATCACACCATAAATTGACTTGAACATGTGTCCAGGTTACTGTTTAAAGTGCCATTAATAGGTTAATGGAATCTTAAATGTAATGTGCCAGGGCTAGTTTTTCAAAGGCTAGGTATATGGTTAAACATCCAAGGCATTAGTCTTGACAAATTACAAACCTCTCCTCCAAAGCATGAGTTCACTAGAGTTCCTTAAAGAAAGGGCTGTCAGACTTCTGCTACAACTGGAACTATATGTTCTATTGCATCAGGTTAAATTCAAGCACTGAAAGCAGGAAGCCTGCCATTCCTATGATTTCAAGGTTCAGGCAGTATGGAGAAAGAAACTAGCTGGTTTATGTATAAAAGGGATGAGCTGGAATGAGTTTGGGACTTGCATGGGAGGGGAAACTGGAGCTAGAAAACAGTATAGGAAAGACACTGGAACTAGCTGGGTAAGGAGACCAAGAGAGTGACTCATGTTTATAACTTCTGATACAGACTTTAATTATATAACCATCCTTTACACAGGACCCCTGAGGCACTGAATGAAACAGTCACAGTATAAAGGAAAACTGTTGTTTATAGAGCATCCTGCCTGATTCGTTGCAGTGTTGCCCTGTGGGGTCAGGCCAACTCTCAGGATCTCAATATTGCACTGTTAGACAGGAGGGCGTGATGCAATTGCACATATACAAACACACAAATCAAGTAGGTGCATATACACACACAATACCAACTCAGGAACAGACACATCCAAACTAGCCTAGGCACATGCATGCCTATCACCAATTCAAGCACATACACTATACACCCCAAAAGTTAGACACAAATCAATTGTCTGTACCTGCACACTCAGTACACACAATGACATATATATACACACACACACACTCACCAGTTCACACATATACAATCCACCTACACATAGGTAAGTTTCTAACTTAGATGGTATGTATGTGTGTGCTTGGAGTACCTGGGATATTTGGGGGAAGGTTAAGGTGAGAGAGAATTAAAGTGTAGGGAGTGAAAGTTGCCAGAACTGGGATTAGAACCAGTGGACTAGAGAGAAGCTGGCTGAGGCTTGGGGTTACTCAAGGTACACTGAGGCTGGAAACTGAGGCAGATGGCTGAGATATTGGGGGGGCACAGATAAGTGGTGGCAAGGAGGAGACAGCCAGGAAAGAGAGAGAGGGGCAGAAACCTGGAAGCTTGGGGCTGGAAACAGGCTGACAGATTAGAGATTGGTGCAGATAAGTGTTAGCAAGGAGGAAACAGTAAGGAAACAAACAAAAACCCAACTCTGGGTTTCAAAATAATAGGTTTATTAAACAGATAACACACTATGCAGCCCCATGAAGTTACTGGTTCTCTCACACACACAGACACAAGCACTCACAATGGCAGCAGGAGAAAGAGGCTCAGTGGAAGGGCTGGAGTCCAGGTAGGGAAGAGAAGCACAGTCCAAGTCCTTGGTTGAAGAGGGGGTAGGGGTGATAGCTACCTATCCAGGCTGGAAAGGGGTCTTTGTCCAGCAGGTGTTGTCCAGAGTGGGGTTACTGGCAGGGCTTCTGGGTGGATAGGTGGTGTGGCATGGTGCTGGTCCAGATGGAGAGGGCATCCCCAGGAGTAAGTCTTCACTACCCCTTTTTATGGGGCAGACTACCTCTGATCTCCTATGGGGACGGCCTGTCCAGGCAATGCCAGTCCTGTTCCAGAGGGCTTCAGGTGTTCTTAATGAGAATGTGCAGCTTGGCACAATGGTGGGTTGCCTCATGTTTTGTTTCTTAAATGCTGAGGGTGGTTCAAAGGGCTGAGTCATTGGTCCAGGTCTTGGTGTTGATAGTTCGGTCATTCAAAGGGACCTACTTTTAGACCTACCGCCATTGTCTTTTAAGCACCTTCATTCGTCCCCATCCATTCAGGAACCAAGTTACATAGGAGGGGTAGTATGAGTCATAGGTTATACAACTGGGCATGGGGATAGGATGGAGGCTTGACATTACAGGATGGAAACTTGACATGACTTATGCTAACTTACAGATATAGGCCTAAACCAGTAATCACATAATATAAAAGCAATAATCCAAAAAAAAAAAATCAATACAGACATCATAATTATCACTTATAATACAGTGGATAGCTATATCAAAATAGCAGGGCACTTATTTGCAGAGGGGAAAGAAATAAAACTTACTACCTAAAATAAAATGTTAAAGCGTATCCTACATCTTAGTTTACTTATAATTATCTATAAGGAACAGAGAACAGGAAACAAAAAAACCTAATAAGCTGTGGGGGTTGCTACAGCATAAACTAGGTGCCAGGTGAAAGGATGAAGACATTCTCAGGTTTTGGACAGTTGAATGCTGTTCTTCCAAGTGCCTGTACAAGGCTGAACTTAAACTAAATTTTTCACATTTGGTAGCTCAGTGTGTGTCCCTTCCAAGTGCCTATCTGAAGACCCTTGGATCAGATTTGAAAAGGCACCAAGCACTCACACAACAGCTGGTGAAGGATTTTATGACAAAACAAATTTTCATCATAAAAATGTGGATTCATCAAAAATAGAGTTTTGTGGCAACATGAAGCTTTTGACAATTTTTTAACAAACTGCAGTCCAGGTTTTTATAGAAACTAGCCTGCATTCCTGCCAAATCACCTTGTGGACTAATTGAAGGCCAGGCTTCCAAGAAACTCCCAAGAGTTGAAGTTGGGGCAGGAGACTGCTCTGTCTACTTTTAGGGGAAAAAAATGAATGGTGCAGTTTTTCCAGCATGAATAATTATTTAAATTCTCATTCCAAGGGAAACATTTAAAATTCTAGTTTTCATTCTAAATTGGAACAAAATCTTTTTGAAAATATTTGATTTAATCATGGAACAGAAATCTCAGTTTTCAATCAGCTTTTTTCACAGTTCCAAGGAACATATAGATTCATATAGTCATAGATTGTAAGGGACTGGAAGCAACCTCACAAGATCATTAGGCCCAACCCCTCTGCACTAGGCAGGGAAGATAACTGGGGTTAAGTGACTCCAATGAGGAGACTGCCCAGTCTCCTTTTGAAGATTTCTAGGGTAGGTGATTGCACCATCTCTGGAGGGAGCTTGTTCCACAGTCTGGATACCCTAACTGTGAAGAAGTTTTTAGTTTTGTTAAGCCTGAAATGGTCTTCCAGGGGTTTGTGGCCATTACCCCTGGTTTTCCCAAAAGGTGCCCTGGTGAACAGTTGTTCACTGAGCCCTTGATGTATTCCCCTGATATTGTGGTAAGGTGCTACCAAGTCCCCTCTCAGCCTTCTCTTTCTTTGACTGAAGATACCCAACTCCCTCAGCCTTTAGCTTGCCTTGCAAGTTTCTGATCATAAGGGTGGATCTTCTCTGGACTCTTTTAAGCTTTTCCATGCCCTTGTTAAAGTGCAGTGCCCAGAACTGGATGCAGTACCCTATCTATGGTCTCACCAATGCTGAGTAAGTGGAAGAATCACTTCCTTGGTTTTGCTTGAGATGCATCAGTTGATGCATGCCAGAGTATTGTTTGCCCTACTGGCTACAGCATAGCACTGATGGCTCATGTTCATACTATGGTCTGTTATTACCCCTAGGTCCCTTCCAGTAGTGGTGCTAGTCAGTTTGGTGCCACCAAGTGTGTAAGTATGCTGGGGATTCTTCATCCCCACATGGAATACTATTATACTTCTCAATGTTGAACTTCTTCTGGTACTGACCCACCCAACTTGCCAGCCTGTCTAGGTCTGCCTGTATCTGCAATCTATTTTCAAGTGTAAGCACACTCTCCCATAACCTGGTGTCATCCGTGAACCTGGCCAGTTAGTTCTTCAGCCCCACATCCAAATCATTGATAAAGATGTTGAAAAGCACTTGACCAAAAGTGGACCCCTGAGGGACACCACCGGCCACTTCTGCCAGGATGATACAGATCCATTCATTAGAACTCTCTAGGTCCTACCCTGCTGCCAGTTTTCTACCTACCTAACTATCGAGCACTTAAGCCCACGATCCTCCAATTTTCCTGTGAGAACATCATGGGATACCAGATCAAAGGCTTTTTGGAAGCCTAGGTATAAGATGTTGACCTTCTGTCTCTTATCCAGGTGGTAAGTTACCTGGTCATGAAAGGAAATAAGACTGGTAAGAGAAGATATGCTCACAACAAAGCCATGCTGGCTATCATTCAAAATCCTACCTTCTGCAAGCATATAAGCCATAGACTCTTTGATGATTTTTTCCAGTATTTTCCCTGGGATAGAAGTTAAGGTAATTGGCCTATAGCTGCCTGGGTCCTCTCTCCTCCCCTTCTTGAAAATGAGCACAGCATTACCCCTCTTCCAGTTGTCAGGGACCTCCCCCAAGCTCCATGAGTTTTGGAAGAGTTTTACCAGAGGTCCCACGATGACTTCTACCAGCTCCTTCAGCACTCTCAGATAAAATTCATCCAGTCTTGCTAACTTATATGTATTTAACTTTTCAAACTGATCATACACCAGCTCAAAGTCAACAGTAGAAAGGCAGTCATTCTCACCATGTCCATTTTGAACTTTACCTAGTATGATTTTGCCCTTAGTCCGGTGAAATACTGAAGCAAAGTAATCATTCAGAAGTTCAGTTTTCTCATGAATGCCGGTAACCAGCTGGCCTGCGTTGTTAAGCAATGGCCCTGCACGTCCATGTGTTTTCCTCCTGTTCCCTACATACCTAAAGACAGACTTCTTATTGTCCTTGATTTCTGTTGCTAGTTTAAATTCAGTCACCACCTCAGCCTTTCTAATCTACTCCCTACAAGTGCAGGCTGTATAGCCCTTCTTGGGGACTGTCTCAAGTTTCCATTGTTTGTATTCCTCTTTCTTCTTTTTCAAGAGGACCATGATGTCCCTATTAAGCCAAGAAGGCTTACCAGACCTTATGCTACCTTTCCTCTGCATGGGAATGGACTTCTTTTGTGCTTCAAGGATTGTGTCCTTGAGGAACAACCACTCTTCATGCACTCCTTTTACCTCCAGTCCCTAGCCCTGCAGTGCTTCTCTTACTATTGCCCTGAGCCTGTTGAAATTAATTTTTTAGAAGTCCAAAACTTCAACCCTGCTACCTGATTTACCTGCCTTGTGAAAGACAGTGAACATGATGGTTTTGTGGTCACTGTCACCCAGGATACCCTCTAATAGATCATCTCCTTTGGCCAAGACCAAATCTAGGAGAGCATTAATCTGGTTGACCAGTGCACTTCCTGAGTCAGGTAGAGCTCTTAGATACAGGTCAGGAAGCAACACAACCATTCCAACTTAGCCAAGTGTTCCTCCCAAGAAATGTCTGGGTAATTGAAGTTGCCCATGATGACCATGTCCCATGTACATATAGCCTCTGCCAGTTCTCAAGAGAACTCCAGATTGAGCTCCTCTCCTTGATTTGGTGGTCTGTAGTATACATCTAACATTAGGTCTCTCTCACCATGCTCTCTCCACTGTAGTATGACTCAGATGGTTTTGAGATGTTCTTCTTTGGAGCTGATGGCAACCTCCAGGAGGTGTACTGCTCCCTCACAGAGAGCTACACCACCACCTTTCTTCCCTACTCAGTCCCTTCTGTGCAGGGTATAGTCCTCTATGGCTATGTTCCAACCATATGAGGAGTCCAACCAGGTCTCCATAATCCTGACTAGACCATAATGCCCACTGGACAGTAAGAGGGCTAGCTCTTCCTACTTGTTGCCAATATTCTTGGCATTAGTGTACAGGCACCTGAGTCCTCCAATTGAGATCCTTGATTTCTTGTCATGTTGAGGGAGAACCATTCGCTCAGCTCTTGAAAGAGTGACTCTCCTAGTGTCCCCAGCTTTGGAGCTTTCTTGTGTGCTGGTCCCTGGGCATGCTCCAGTAAGTGTTTCCCCATCCCCCTGCAATCTTAATTTAAAGCCCTATCTAAAAGATCAGCAAGCCTAGCTGAGAACATTGCCATCTATACTTGGACACCCCATATTAATGGATATGTTAATATTTTTGTTCTTCAGTTCCCCACTTTGAAAACATTGCTAATAATACACCATCAACATCACCAACCAGTGGAAATGCACTCCTAGATTTAGTTTTGGCATAGGGAGACAACCTAGTGAGTGATCTGATGATAGAGGATAACCTAGGCGACAGTGGCTACAACACTATCACTTTCACTGTCTGTTGTAGGGCTGGAAAATCTGTCAGTAAAGTACAAACTCTTGACTTTAAAAAAGCTGACTTCAATAAACTAAGGACTTTAGTGAGTAATGCCCTACAGGATCATGAACCACAAGGAAAGAGCGTGGATGAAGAGTTGCCATTCCTCAAGGACATGATCCTCTGTTGGTGGGGCACAAAATGTGTCTATACCCATATGCAAAGAGGTGGCACAGGGAGGCTTACCAATGATGAAAGCTAGGATTAGGCCCCAAGGAGAACTAGATAAGATTGGCCCACACCAGTAGGGGCAGATTAGAAAGGCAAAGGTGGTGACCAAATTCAGGTTAGCAACCGAAATCAAGGATAATAAGAAGTCCTGCTATAACTATGTAGGCAACAAGAGGAGAAGCAGTGGAAACATGGTGCCACTACCCAGTGCATCTGGACATCTGATCACTGACACCAAGGAGAAAACTTAACTCCTGAATGAGTGCTTTGCATCTGTATTCCACCAGTCTAAGAGTAATAGCCTGCTGAATGCAAATATGACACAGAATAGTCACAGTAGGGATGATCACCTACCAACAGTCAATGTAGAGCTGGTAAAAGAACAGCTAGAGAGGCCGGATAGCTAAAAGTCAGAAGGACCAGATGAATTCCATTCAAGAGTGCTGAACAAATTAGCCAAAATCATTGTAGGACCCCAGGGAACCTCTTTGAGAATTCATAGTGCTTAGGAGAGGTCCCAGAAGACTGAAAAAAAGGCAACACTGTGCCCATCTTCAAGGGGAAGAGAAAGGCTGCAGGAAACTCCAGGCCAATCAGCCTGATCCGAATCCCAGGAAAAATCCTTGAAAATTTTCTCAAGGAGTCCAAATGTGTAAGCTAGTAGAAGGCAAAATTCTGAATGACAGCCAGCACAGTTTTGTCATGGGTAGGTCATGTCTGATTTACCTCATTTCCTTCTATGACCAGGTTACTTACCTCTTGGATAAAGGAGATGAAGTCAATGTCATTTATTTGGACATTAGAAAGGCCTTTCACTTGGTGCCCCATGAGGCTCTGAAGGTAAAAGTAGGGAACTAAGGGCTCAATAATTCGATGGTCAGATGGTTGGGAAAATGACTGTGGGGTCAGACCCAGAGAGTACTAATAGATCTGTGTTGACCTAATGGAAGGTAGCCAGGGTGTCCCCCAAGGTTCGGTACTTGGACCAGTGCTTTTCAACATCTTCATCAATGATCTGGATGTAGAGGTGAAAAGCACACTGGGAAAATCTGCCAACAACACTAAGCTCTAGGGAAGTGCAGCCATAAATCAGGGTAGGCTAATGATCCAGGTGGACCTAGACAGTTATATGGGCAGACCAGAACCAGATGCTCTTCAACACTGAGAAATATGAAGTGCTCCATCTGGGGAGGAAAAATCTGCAACAAAGTTACAGGGTTGGTGGGGCTACACTAGCTAGCACCACATCCAAAAGGGACCTGGGAGTCATAACTGACCATAAAATGAATATGAGTCACTGGTGTGATGCTACAGTTAGAAGACCAAACAATACACTGGCATGCATCTCAAGCAAAATTAAGGAAATTATTTTCCTACTCTACTCGGCATTGGTGAGGCCGCAGCTGGAGTACTACGTCCAGGTCTGGGTGCCACACTTCAAGAAGGATGTGGAGAAGCTTGAGAGAGTCCAGAGAAGAGCCACTCATATGATTAGAGGCCTGAAGATCAAGCCATATTAGTAAAGTCTGATGGATATGGGACTGTTCAGCCTACAAAAGAGAAGACTTTGGGGGGATTTGGTGGCAGCTTACAAATGTATCAGGGGAGAGCACCGGGGGCTAGATGAACAACTATTCACCAAAGCGCCCCAGGGGAAAACCAGGTACAATGGTCATAAACTCCTAGAAGAAGGTTTCAGACTGGATACAAGGAAAAACTTCTTCATGGTTCATGTGACCAGACTCTGGAATACACTCCCAGCAGGGGTGATGAAGGCACCTACCCTGGACATATTCAAAAGGAGATTGGATGCACACCTTGCTGGGCTTATCTGACCCCAGCAGTCTTTTCTGCCTAGAGCAGGGGGGCTGGACCCAACGATCTCCCAAAGCCCCTTTCAGCCCTAAACTTTTGTGAATCTGTGTATATGTGCATGTGAATATTTAATTACAATTTTGTATCAGCAAGCTCCTAAAGCAATGTGTACCACAGAGAGGCACAGGATGAAACTGATAATTCTATTTCCAGGGCAAGGTTTGAATGATATGCAGCAAATATGGCATTAGGCCACAGATTGAAACATAGGCCCTTGATGCATGTTATATCTATTGTACAGGTAACTAGTTAATTGCACAATAAATTTAGATATGCTACATATGCAAAGTAATTATCAAACAATAAAAATGGCCAACTAACCAATGGGCCATGAAGTTGTTGCTTGAAAAGTGTATAACTTTTTTATAGCTGGTTTCTATCAAGCTTTAATTTGAACATGTGTCATGTCACACAGTGATAAAAGTATGGAATGATTGATTTTAATGAGAACTTTAAATGCTGTGCACTAAAAGAAGGAGAAGTCCTATGGGAAAAAAAAGTGATCAAAATGCAGACACACAAAAGATCTGAATTAAGGTCATATGGGCAACTTTACCTCCGGGATTTCCTAAGTTTGTGAAGTCAATCAGTCAAACATTAAGCTTCTTTTAACCTTCTTTTGTGTGTGGGGAAAGCATTCTAAATCAAGGCTCATTTCTATTTCTTTTAAATTACACAGGGCCCCAGCAAGAGATGCACCTAAAAGTGAAGTCCTTTTTCTGTACACTGGTCACCTGCCTCCTACTTTGGGAAAGTTTAGATCCAGTTTCAGGTCATTTATACACATGCTCCCGGAGGTGTGCGGAGGGTAGCACTTTAATTACAGTGGCTCTGAGAGCCCGGGCATCATGTATATCAGTGTTCCCACACTAAAAAATGATGGTGGGGGTGCTTTAACTAAAGCTCATTGAATTAACTTTAGTTAAAAGCCCCCACTGCCATTTTTCAGCATGGGGACACTGACACATGTGACAGTGGAGTCTGCTGAAGCACAGTAATTACCACACTCCAGAAGACTCAATTAATCAAGTCTGCTCTGATGCACTGTAATTACAATGCATCAGACCAGCTTCGATGTACGTGAATAGTCACCCTCAGTTTCAAACTTCATAGTTGAGCTCCATTTACTTTTACTTCAACTGGAAAGAAAGAGAAATAGCTTCTTTCTTTTCCTTCTATTAAATCCTAAGGAAGACTGATATAACATGATGACTAGCTAATATGTCTCACATTAAGAAGATTTTTCACTGTACTTTGTACTCTGTAAACAGATATATACCACACATAGCAGAATTCAAAGAAATGCACATTTCGTAAAGACAATGCAAATGCTAAATAAGGAACAAAGTGCAAGAAAACAATCTGTTTCAGAATGGATAGATTGTTTTGTTGTACAAACTTTTTTTCAAAATAGCATGTTTGAAGCTTTTCCAACTATTTGTTAACACCACAATTGTGCAAAAAAGGCACTGGTCTAGATTCTTAAACAAATGAGCAGGGTATCTAGAGTAGCATGGAATAGATGACATTTAGTCTGCCAACCTCATTTGAAAAGCTTTTTCATCTTCACTTATAAATTGCTTTTTCAATAATTAGTGACATTCTACAAAAATTAATTAATAGTAGTATTGGACTTTTTTTTTCTTATAAAAAGGAAAATTTCATTTCCGATCCTCATCTCAAAACTACTTACTCTCTAAACAATCACTCTACAACACATGCATGGCATCAGAGAACCAACCCTCTTTGAAGAGAGTGTATTACAGCTGGTAAATACTTTTAACAAATCACGTATGCAGCACTTTAGTTTTAAAGCACTTTACAAATGTTGGCTAGTAAATAAGCACAGCTCCTTACATGTGCATAAAGTATTTCCCTCATTTTCCAGGTCCAGCTTAAGGCAAAACTCTGACCATTCCCTAAAAAGAAGTGAAAGGATTGTATATAGCCATAGGTGGATCTAGGATTTTGAAAAGGGAGTGCAGATGGTGTGGTACATCATCGCAAATAGCACAAAACATTTTTCTTCAGTTAGACAGAAACTAGAATATAGTCCTATATTATTCTGTTTAAGATAAAAAACAAAATAAAACAAATCCAACTCTATTGGAATGTGCACTAATTTTCTAGTTCATATGTAAAGTTTTAAAAACACAGAAACCCAGGCAAACAGTCAAAAGAGATTGCTGCATTAGTCCTGTAGTCACTATAATTAAAACTACTACTCTTATTCCGATTTGTAAAAGAAATCTAGCCTTCTTGTGAACCCAATATTTCACTGTCAGTCATTTCTACACCTGAGTTAATACTACCACACCTGAACTGAGGATTTTAGCTAGACCTAAAAACAGTCTGCAGGACTCTGAAATAGAAGACAGACATTACCAGGAATGGCTAACAGGCAGAAAAATCACAGAAAAAGGTAGTTTGAATATTGGAACTTCAAGAATCTTAAAAAGCAGAGAGGGTCATTAACCCCTACGGAGGGAAGAGACATAAGAAGAAATCAGTTAGACTGCAATGAGCCATGAAGTCAATTGACTCTTTAGTGCTGCCTGAAAAGAAATGCTGTTGCCCCTTCTAAGCAGTTGGTTTCAAGTTTGGGAGAAGCACATATTAAAGGG
>NW_017728886.1:170019608-170046146 GCF_001723895.1 Crocodylus porosus | reverse complement strand
AACTGCACCCTCCCCCTCCCCGATCCATCCCTGTATATGACTGATGACAGTTGGATGTGAAGTTAGCAGCATCTCTTCCAGTGGCTGAATTAATTTAACGTGTCTTGTACGCTGCTAAAGAGTACAACTTGGTATCTATAGTAACTTTATGATCTACAGGCAGATGAATTAAAAGAAAGTCTCCTCTAATGGCAAATCAAACCAATGGGATAGTGTAAGGATTGTTTTAGGTAAAGCACAGTCTTACTTTTCAATTACTTGTTTACATGGGTCTAATATGCTTCGCTATTTATACCCAGGAAAAAGTGCATCTGGCTTTGAGGATGGCTTGGGGGTTGGGGCACATGACGTATAAGGAGAAGCTGAGGACACTGGGCTTATTTAGTCTGCAGAAGAGAAGACTTAGAGAGGATTTAATAACAGTCTTCAACTACCTGAAGGGAGGTTCGAAAGAGGATGGAGATAGACTGTTCTCAGGGGTAGCAGATGACAGAACAGGGAGCAATGGTCTCAAGTTGCAGCAAGGGAAGTTTAGATTAGATATTAGAAAGAATTTTCTCACTAAGAGAGTAGTAAAACACTGGAAGAGGTTACCCAGAGAGGTGGTGGAATCTCCATCCTTGGAGGTTTTTAAGACCCGGCTAGACACAGCTTTGGCTGGATTGATCTAGTTGGAGATGCTCCTAATCTGAGTAGGGCATTGGACTAGATGATCTCCTGAGGTCCCTTCCAACCCTGACTTTCTGTGATTCTATACTTGCATACACTATTACTAAATGACTGAACAGTAACTGGAGTTACTGGGCCCCCAAATGTTTTTTGGTGACACTGTGCAGTAACTGTTACTACTGTGCAGTAGCGTCACATCATGTTTTGTGCTCTGCAATGCTACTGCACAGTAGAAACGAGCGATGCACAGTTAGCGTCTCACATAGATGCAGCCTATGGGTTGGATTAATTAATAAATAAAGTTAAAAAAAAGAAAGAGAAAGAGATGTAGCTTAATTTATTCATACATTAAGGCCCCTACCCTGTAAGAGAATCTGATACATTTCTGGATAAAAATACAACTTTCTGTAATATACAGAGTAACTCAGGATAGGCATCCTCTTTTCTGGCTGTGGGCTAGAATGATCCACCCCAGATCGGGGGCAGGAAGGTGAGCGCTAAGACTCTACCATCACCACTGCTTGTCTCTACAGCTGCACAGGCAAAGCACCCACATTTAAGGCTTGTCAATTCTCTATCTCCTTCTCCTGGTCACTGAACCTTGTACCAGTAAT
The DNA here is from genome assembly GCF_001723895.1 of Crocodylus porosus. Classification (NCBI taxonomy): domain Eukaryota; kingdom Metazoa; phylum Chordata; order Crocodylia; family Crocodylidae; genus Crocodylus; species Crocodylus porosus. Next base: position 170,044,863 of record NW_017728886.1, on the reverse strand, counting down.
AGTTGTTTCATCAGATATAATAAAAAAATCAATGAGAAAGACATCATAGTGGTCTGTTTCACTTATATCTACGTGCAACAGTAAAAAAAAAAAGAAAAAAAAAGTGAGCCACCTCTTCAGGAGAGTACAACACCCAACATATTAATTTATTAATTTCTTCTGAAAATCTAGCCATAAGTGTCACAATGAAAAATGCTGGGATTTGGGGACTTGTAAAAATCTGGCCCAATTATACTACCCATGTAATGTGGTTATCCAAGTGAGCATCCAAAGTACTAACTTTGGATCCCCAGTGTTTGCTTGATTTATCTTTTCTGGAAGATTAAGCTAACACATACACATACACGCATACTGAAATATGGTGATTACTTTTCACCAGACTTCCAATCAACTCTAATTTTACTTACTTAAAACAAACAATTCCAACATAAATAACAGAACAGACTAGGTTATTTTCACATTTACCTGAATCCAAAATGACCCTTCCCAATAATTACATTCTATAAATGGAAAATTATAAATATTATCATTTCCCAATCATAGCATACAATTACTAGAAGGTCATCTTAAATGTGTCCCCAAACATGGGGAGGAGGAGGCAGGCAGCCTCACCCCCTCACCTTGTTCCCTCAGCACTTTCTTCCTGATGCCTGCAGCCCTTATGCCTGCCACACTAAACCAATTCCCAACCCATGTTGCTGCCCAGTCACCATCCTGCACTGCTGCCTGCCCCAAACCCAAGCTTCTGTCTGATCAGCAGCATATGTGGCTGCCCCACCCCCTACTGCTGCCTGATCCTGAACCCTAGTGATGGGTTCCTGCCCCATGCATAGAACAATGCAGTGGCAGTGGCAGCCCTGACAGCTCTGGCTCAGGCCTTTGGCCCAGGTACTCGTACTCAAATCGAAGACAGGCCTTGTTTTTCTCCATGCTGAATGTGAGGTGCAGGCATATCTCATCTTGGATTTGAGTAAATACAGTATGTTAATACCATTTTTACTTTCATCAGATTTAACTATGAATTTAAGATGAGCCCCCCCAGTAATTAGATTCTATATATGGAAAATTATAAATATATTCTACTATTCTATGTACAGAATTTAAGTACTGGAAAGTTAAAGTGCCTCACCCACCACCCCCAAAAAAGGAAAGCAGCAGCAGATGGCAGGCATACTCAACTTTCAGAATACTTAACTATTAGTTGTCTCCCAAAAGTAACCTAAATGAGAAAAGAAAAGCTCATTCACTGAACAGCAGCCAGTAATGGAAATGTAATTTTTGGTTGCAGTGCAGGAAGACACTCACTCTTACCATTTTTAGGCTCCTATTGTTATCAAGTGCAATATTATCAGACTACCTTTCACACAAAATTGGGTTCTTTTCCTCAGTTGCTTCCCTCCCCCCCACCCTTGACTACAACAACCAAGGTTTGTTTCCATTCGATTATATATATCATCCATTATAAATATTTCAGAAAATTAATTGCACCTCCCCACACCCCACTCTCCACCCAGCACCATTCCACCTCCAGCCACTTCCCCCAACCCACTCTGTTCCTGGAAGACAAGCGTGACAAGAACGGCATTAATTCTTTAATAGCCTGTATGCACTCTGCCTCCCCCTCCTCCCTTTTACTACATGTATCATAGGCAACCATTGATCCTCTGTATGCATAAGAGATCTGGTCAGGTGCCCAATTAATCCACTTGTGGCTGACAAGCCCAATTCAAGCGTGACACAGCTTGTTACAAGTTTCACAGATCTATGTATTGTCTGAGTTGGTGTCCAAGTTTATAGCATGCTGCTTTCTTCTTTCTCGCTTTGCTTCCATCCTCTGGATCAAAGCAGCTTCATGTTGTGCTGCACCCAGCACCAGATGTTCCTCTCAGATCAGATGGGATTCTATGCACTCCTCCCAGCTTTCTACACTGCTTCATTTTTTTCTTAAACACACATTGTGATATCACTGTAAAGGACAACCCTGCTTTCTAAAACCACCTTGAATCTTGCTGTACAAAATATTCTTGGGGATATGGTCTCCCATTCTGCTGACATGGCCAAGCCATCACAACCTCCTTTTTTTGATAGTGGTTTCTAAGCATGACAGTCCTGCATGCTCAGCACCTCTGGGTTTTGTCTTCCCACTTCATTTTCCAGACCTTATGCAGGCATCTCATGTGGCAGCTATTCAATCTCTTGCTGTGCCTAGCATGTGCAGTCTATGTTTCTGAACCATAAAGCAGGGAAGACAGTATGAAAGTCTGGCAGATTCACATCTTCACCTTAGTTGATAATTTGCTGTTATTCCATGTGTTTATGTAATGGTCTGAAATTCTTAGCTGCTTTTCCAATTCTGTTAGTTAGTTCAGTTTGAAAGTCAAGATTCCCACTGATTGTAGAAGACAAGTAAGAAAAGCTGCCAACAATCACACGTGTATACCAAAAGTAAAGGAAAATAAATTGTGTGTTTTTATTGTTCTCTGCTGAAGGCTGTACTGTCTTCATATAAGAAAAAATAGTTTACAGTGGATGCTACTACCTGAGAAGTTTTGCACAGCACTGGGAGAATGATTAGTAAGCAAATACTGCCAATGTCACATAGGAAATAACAAATATTAGCCCACACAGGTATAATTGAGCACACATTTCACTGAATTGAAGCAGCATAATATTTGGAGCTTTGTGAGGTTGCACCCAAGACATACAGAATTTGTAATCTCACAAAGCTCCAAATATTACTGCTTCAGTTCAGTGAAATATGTACTTAGTTGCCCCTTATTCCCTTTCCCCCCCACAGGCGCTTCCTAATGCACACATTTTTAAACAGCTTTCTGTATCCTGTAAATAAGCATACTGCTACTCCCTCATCTCCCTCCCACAGTACTGGCACAAAATAACCCTTGCAATATTATTTAGTTTCATTATTATACCACGTGTCTATGTACAGGATATTTTCAGCAGAACTGTGTGAAATGTTCTTCAGAAAAGTTTGACCAGGTTTTGGTTCTATTTCAAATCTGATGTCAGAGCAGGCTTGCAGATGCTTTTAAAAGGGGATCCAGTGTAACAAGTTATGTAAGGACTGAAAGTGGAGGAAGCTTACATATATGCTCTAAGGAGTCAGTGTCGGAGCAAATTGCAAGGGAACGTGTGAGGATGCATGCATTAATTCAAACAGGACAGGGAACAGATATATGTAGAAGAGATTCTTGTGAGCAGAAAGAAACATGAAAGTTTAAGGGTAAGGTCTCTGAGGAAAGTTAAAGCAAGGAGTATACCAAGACAGTAAATGTAGGCCCAAGGGAGAGGGCAAGAGACTGAAGATTTTGGGGAAGGAAAAAGATGGAGGGAAAGCAAAAGAGAATGAGTGTATAATACAGAAAAAACATATTGAGAAGAGATACTGGAAAAAAGAGAAGAAAAGATCAAATACAAATTAAAGGAAAAGAAAAAATGCTGCAAGGAAACATGGGATAAGTCTGTGGCAGACATAATTAGTTATGCTGCCTCTCAACATTTTATTGACTTGTATTTGCCTATAATAATTTGGATCCCAATTTGCAATCTAATCCACCTTCCTGTGGATGTCACTGAAGTTTAGCCCAGGGATAGAGGAGACTTCCCAAATGCATCAGAGACAATTTTTCTGAGCAACTATTTTTATTCTTTTTAACATAATTGTTCATCAATTCCTTACAACAATTATATGCCCCTTAACTTAGTACTATAAGGCATCTTTACATATGCTCCAGGGGTAGAGGGCACTTTAATTAAGGTGCCCTTAGCATCTTGTGTATGCAGTGTCCCGTACTTCAAAATGGTGACGGGATTGCTGAAGCTCATTCAACAAGCTTTAGTTAAAGCACCCCTGCCACCATTTTAAAGCAGGGGTACACTGAATACATGAGATGCCAAGGCTACTGGAGCATGCTAAATTAGCACACTCAAGCAGACTCAGTTAATGGAGTCTGCTCCAACATGCTATACAGTACATGGGAACAGGTATCCCACACTTCTACAAGTACCCATAGTGTCAGTACTAAAAACATTACCAAGAATCACAATGGGGTCACTCCCAAAATCGATGGTCCATCATATACCAATATTTATTGAAGAAATAGGAATGCTTATTTTAATTCAGAACGGTAGTTTATTAAACCATGTAAAGGTCCTTTATTTTCCAGTGCTTGTGTCTGCATGTGCAAATGGGCTTTGCATTGCAAAATATTTGGAAGGACAGTTCTTTTGCATGGAAATACCTGTTCTTGCAGGAAAACAATGTCATACATTCAAAAGAAAGACTTTTGACTTCTAAGAGACATTTATTCCAGGGAGGGTGACAAATGGGGGCCAGTAGAGATCATGTACAGGTTGGTCCAAAGATCTGGGCCTCAAGGACAAGGCCTGGGCTCATGGCCTGCAAGGCCTGCCCACACACTCTAGACAAAAATAACAAAAAACACAAAGAACAAAAACAAGTATGTACATATAGTCAGATATACAGTTCTGCCCGTGGGGACACCCGGGGGGGCCTCAGGACGTCAGAGGTCAGCCCGCATGGACAAAGCCCAAGGTCTCAACTCTCTGGATGTGCCTCTTCATCATGAGCAGTTGGTGGCATCACAGGGCAAGGAGCAGGCGTCCCACCTTGACTCAGCACAGTGCCCCCTTGACAGTCCAATATTCCTCAAAGGTGGACACCATTTGCCAGAGGACTGCATGCTCAAACTCAAGTGAGAGGCGGGCCCTCATCAGCAGATGGAAGAGCTGCAGGGTGTTGTCCATCCTGGTCCCGGTGAGTTGGTTTGCCAGCTCTTCAGGGTGGCCATCTTGGCCTGGACCACCAGGAAGTTGGCCAGGCTGACTGCGGCCTGCTTGGCCACCTGGTACGGGAAGGAGTAGATGTAGGTGTCCTCTGAGGAGTCCCAGCCCAGTGCCCGAAGCAGCACCCCGAGGGTGGCAAAGAGCGGCCACAGCTGGGGACAGTTGAGGAAGGCATGGAAAACATCCTCCTCCAGCACCCCTGGGCAGAAGGGGCAGGCTGCCAAGGCCACCGGGTCTGGGTGGCACACAAAGGTGCCAGTGGCCAGGATGCTGTGCACCAATCTCCACTGGAGGTTGCCGGTCTTCTTGGTGGTGGGTGCCTTGTACAGTGTGAGCCACACTGGGCTCCTGGGCCACACCAGGGGCCACTGCCACACAGTGCTGGGGTGGCCAGCAGCGCCTGGGCATGCCGGATGCACACCGCCCATTCATAGAGTCCCTTCCAGGGCAGTATGCCAAAGGGGAAGCCTGTATTGTTGCTGGGGGGGCACAGGGAGCCTAAGCAATGTGTTGGGCCAGTCAGCCAGCTCACTGGCCACCACTGGGATGACCTGCAGTGGTGGGAAGGTATCAGCCATGGTGTCCATGGTGGGGAGGACCTGGTGAGGCTGGAAGTATCTTCCTAGGGCAGTTGCTGCTTTCATTGGGAGGGCAGCCCTAATGGCCCGCAGAAGCCAGCCCGTGGTGCAGACAGAGCACAGTGCCAGCTGGGCAGCCAGGGCTTTGGCTAACAGCCAGCCCAACTGAGCAGGATCCAGGAGGTGCCCCAGATGGGTGATGTGCACCTTGATAAGGGCAGCCATGAGGCTGAAAGAGGCTAGACTTGGCATGTCATGCTGCAAGGCCAGGTTGTGGACCTGGGGCTCCTGAAGCAGTTGCAGGAAATGCAGGCACCTGGCTTGGGGAGAGAGATAGAAGACAGCCCGCCAGGCCCACACCATGCTGTGGCAGAACAGGGGAAGGACTGCTTCATTCAGGAAGGTGAGGTCCAGCACAAACAGCTCCTGGTCAAAGTCAAGGCCCCCCACTTGGTACAGGAACCGGCACACCAGCTGCCACCATGAGAGGTGTTCCTCGGCATACAGGAAGTCACTGGAGAGCTTGCAGGCAGTAGGCAGCCACCCACCCTGCTGGCCAGGTCGATCAGGCCCTGGACCCCCTCAGTGGTGGGCAGGTAAAGGGCAGCTCACGGGAGCCAGTGATGTCAATCCCAGAGGAAGTCTACTAGGAGCCACTGCAGTCTCTTGAGTAGCTCCAATGGAGGGTCTAGCATAGTGCAGCGGTACCACAGGGTCACCACTGCCAGGTTATGGACCTGGCCACGGTAGAAGAGGACAGGCAAGCACCAGTGCTGCAGGCGGGCCTCCACTCCCTCCGACTTTGTGGGCCACAAAGGTCGGCAGCCTCAGGAACACTCCCAGGGCTTTGAGGCCTTTCTGGTGCCAGGCAAGGCTCCCCAGCAAGTCCAGAGGTGGTTTGCTGGCCCATGTCCTGAGCAGGAGTGTGTCACTCTTGCCCCAGTTGATGCAGGCCAATGCAGCGAGCTCATAGGTGTGTTAGCAGTCCACCAAGGCCCGCACATCCTCCTGGCTGCCCAGGAAGACTGTCACATCATCTGCGTACACCCTTAGCTGGATCAGGGGGCTGGTGGTCAGGCCCAGTGCCGGTGGCAAGGCTAAGCTGGTCAGGTGACATCACAGAGCATGCAGCAGAGGTTCGATGGCCAGGACATACAACATGCCTGAGAGGGGGCAGCCCTGGCATATGCTGCGATGCACCAGGAATGGGGAGCACAGCACGCTGTTCACCTTGAGCAGACTGGAGGTGTCATGGTACAGGACCCCAGAGCACCACAATGAAATGAGGCCCGAAGCCAAAAGTCTCAAAGGTGCCGAGTAGGTACTGATGGTCAACGCAACTGAAGGCCTTCTCCTGGACAAGGGAGACCAAGCTGACATCCAGGCTAAAAAGCTCTGCAGCTGTGAGCAGGTCATGCAGCAAAAACAGGTTGTCCTGGATGGTGCTGCCTGGGACACAGTAGCTCTGCTCAGGCCTGATGACAGAGGCCATGATGGTGGGGAGATGGTTCGCCAGCACCTTCACCAGGTTCTTATAGTCGGTGCACAGAAGGGAGACAGGTCACCAGTTCTTAAGGCAGCCAAGGTCCCCCTTCTTGGGCAGCAAGGTGAGCACTGCCTGGAGGTCAGCAGGGTCCCATCGGCAAGGCTCTCATGGAAGACACAGAGGAGGCTGGGCCCAAGGAGGAGTCAGAAGGCTTTGTAAAATTCCATGGGCAGTCCATCAAGGTGCAGGGCCCTGCCAGAGGCAAGCCCCCCCCCGACAGCAGCCTCGAGCTCTGCCAGGGAGAGTTCGCACTCCAGGGCCTCGACCTGTGAAGCGCCAAGGCATGGCAGGTCCTTATGCAGCTGCTGAGCAGCCTCCGGACAAATGGGGTCAGCTGAAAACAAGTCCCGATAGAAGGCAGCAGCATGCTCCTGCACTTCGCCTGGGTCCGTGAACAAGAAAGAAAGAAAGAAAAAGACGACATTTCCTCAAATCAGCAAGACGACTTCTTTTTTTAAATAAAATGTCTTGAACATGTAACAGTTTCACAGCATGCCTAGCTGCAAGCTAAATGGGCTCACCATGCTTAAGAACCTTTGCGAAAAGGGCTGCAAAATGCTTGCACAGGGTGCCCTGGCTTTTCCAGGCAAGAAAGTATGTTGTGCACCATGCATGCTTTTTACTGGACCATTTGCACTGTGACCAGAGCCCCTGTTGCAAACTGAGGGCTCTGATTGGATGTGTTTGTGTCACAAAGCAGGCCAAAAAAAGTGGAAAAAAGAGAAGAGTTTCCAAGTCCAGTCTGGAGAGAGAAGGCAGAGATGCAACTCCCCACCCCACCACCACCACCAATAGATTGGGAACTGAAACTTGCTCAGGGAATAGAAACCAGGACAAGGAAGAGCCTGTGTTGCCTCCCAAGAAGCTGATTTCCCCACCAGGTGCAGAGCTGTGCAGCTTCAGGACACAGGTGCCCCGGGAAGTGGGGAAGGGAATGGTCAGCAGAAGCAGGTAGGCTGGCTGGGAGATGGGAGAAGCTGCTGGGTCAGAGACCTGTGGGAGGGAGCCTTGTCTGAGCAAGGACAGTTTGGGGCTGCAGGAACCAAGACCTGCGGGTGGGGAGGGGACCCCCTGTCTATGGGTGTAAGCACTAGGAAGGGAGACAGCCCCAAGGAAGGAGCAGGCTGAGAAGGCACAAAACCACACGGAAAGGTGAGGGGACACCTAACCCCATAAAGCTTTCAGTGTGTATTTCAGGAGAAATAAAAGGAAGCCATTGCCTATATCAAAGGACCAGAGGCTTGCCTCACGGCTGCCAGTCTGAAGAAGGGAGTTTAGAGTTCTGGAGCAATAAGAGCCTCATCTCTGTCATCTAGTGGCCGATCATAGCAATAACTGTGTTGCCATTTAATTTTATTGCAATGGGAGTGAATTTTAACTCTAAGGGGAACTGTTTTCAAAAGGTTATAACTAGGTGAATGTAACTGATGAAGCTGTGTAACACAGGGGGACCCTCTCCCCCTTGTGTGTTGGAATTGTTTACTTAATGTTGCATTTGTAGATTATATTTCAGTTGTTGGTTTTATTGCTATCTATCTATCTATCCCTTTTTGTTTAGTCATTGCTTTTCTGTATATAGTTGTGTATATTTGTTTATTGGGCTAAGAGTAAATTCTTGCGGGGTGTGAGGGTGAGAGGCACACGTCTCCATGGGGACATCTCGGTCAGCAGACATGCCTGAGGGGTTTCCCAGGTCTACCGGCACCCGAGGATCCAGAATCCAGCACATCATCCGGCCTAGCATGCCAGCGTGGGTTACGAACAGAATTATAGTAGGGCTAATTACAACATAAAACCAGGGGCTGCGAAAGCTACATGTTTCCTGGCTCTGGGGAAGTGTGTCTTGGGCCAGAAAATCTGGGAGTCTCCTTCAGCAGCTCAGTAAAATAACATCCTTGTAAATATCACTGCTCATATAAGCAGGAAGATGGAAATGAGTGTCTGTTTCTCAGAGAAGCTATAAGATCCAGGGAGATTCTAGTTCATGGTAGATTTGAGAAAAAAAAAAAAAAAGCATGGATCAAAAATGCACATATTGTAAAAAGCAAAACATAAACCTTGCTTTTCAACCAGATCTAGTTACAAGGATCTGAAGGAAATAGAGAAACTCTCTTGCAAAAGGAGTCTCCACTGGCTCTATGCACACCATAATCTAGAACTGAGGTAAACCAAGGAACCCTGGAAGCTCCCACACCATTACTTTCAAGATGCCAAGAGCTGTGCTGGAGTGTGATTTCAGGGCATATGGAGAGGAATTAGAGGTTATTTTCAGAATCAGCCAGGGTATTTAGCTAGTATAGGTGTAAGCTAAAAAGCCCCTGGCTTGTTTACAAAATAAAAATTTAGAGCAGACCCTCTATGAAAGAAACTGGCCAGGAAGCTGGAACGTTTAGACTGGAAGCTAAAAGGTTCTTGTGCATCAAAATGACATTCTGAAATAGTCATCCAATCGAAGTTTTTTCAAGATTGACCTTAATCAGTTTATAGACACATTATATAAGATAGTTTCCTGTAGTAGCAAGGGACCGTACGCAATGACCTGGGAAGCCCTTCTAGTCCTTTATACCAATCTTTAGACAACAGACTTCTGACAAGCCAGAGTGAATGTAGAACATGCCTGACTCACAGCAGCCATGCATCCTGGCCAGAATGCCTGCAAGCCTCTCCCACCTACTTGCTCATGCATGCATGCCCTAAAGTTGGAAGTATGCCAGTGAGGCCATCATCTGGTGCTCCCCAGCACCTGGTCTCAAGCATACCAGAGCAGCCAAGAGCAACTGCAGACTGGACTGTCTTCATAGGCATATTTCTGTATTTGGAATATGCATCTGGGAGCACATAGACAGGGTAGGTCCAGGGATGCTCTGACCAGGATATGCCGTTGTAAGGGTACAGGCATGCCCCAAGTCAAGCAATCTCCAGGCAATCACCAATGTAGTTGCTTCAGCTAAAAGCTGTTGCATGTTGAAAAAGCAATACTTTACTCTCATGGAGATTACCTGAGTTTCAAGGAGAGCTATGTTTAACTGCAAGTTGTAGATTTCCTTAGCTATACTGGGGGGCTTACTCCACTGTAACTGCATTGGATCAACTACTGGAATAAAGGTAAACTCCTAACACAAAGAAACCTCTAAAAATCCTATTATTTATCGCTCAAATATTCCTATTGTACACTGCTGTTCTTTTGGGCTTGGTTTTTTGCTTAACTGTTTATATGAATTTCTTACAATTACTAACTCGATGAAAACAAAGTTCCTGCCTTGAATTAATATTCTATTATCCTAAGGAAGTCTCAAAAGAACTTCAAGGCTCTTTTATGATGATTTTAGGGGAAAAGGGTATTTTCATTACATTCTATACACTTTCTTTGGTCTGGTTAGAAGAAAAGTAATATTGAAAATAGAACTAAGTTGCTCCCAGAAGTCCCCAGAAATGTTTCCATTGTGCTTTGTACAAATTAAATTTGGTAATCCAGACTGCTGTGGAAATTTTTAAGTGGTATTTAAAGTTTAGCAGAGCCTGGAATAATATTTTTAATCACTTTTAGTGCAAGAGTGAGTTTTATGGCACTTGTATTAGGAATGTTTTCTATATCACTAAGATGGGGGCTCAGAGGCTACACCTAATTATATATATAATGCAACACTGGCAAAAATGATTAGTTCAGAGAGGTCAATAGGATCAGTGGTAAAGGAATGTAGCTCCCTCCAAAATAGGAAATGGATCAAAAAGAATATGTGCCTGAAAAGGGTAGGACAATGCTCTTGGGGAACTGGAAAGAATTCTTCCTCCTTCCACTGGGTAGCCATGGAGGGGTCCCCAATATGCCAACCTCTTCATGGAGCTACTTGGAAGAAGAATTATTGGAAAACTACACCAAATCTACATTATATTGCATTACATAGATGACATCACTATGTGGACTGAAAACACCTGGCCTTACTTTTGAGTCCTACCACAGATTCAACAGCTATCACCCTTCCATCAAATTCCAATCAACTTTCTAGATATCGCAATCTACATCTAGGATGGCACCCTAGGAAACCCCCAAGGAATAGAACAGCAGAGGCTTCCTTTGCCTGAAGAAGGGTGATTGTGCCGGAAAGCTTGCTAAGAACTTTTTTCCAACTACTCAGTTATTCTAATAAAAGGTATCACATCTACTCAAAGAACCTTGACAGCTTATACATAACTCTGTTTCCTTTGGTGAATGTGTGGTTAGCTCCATTTCCTTTCCTAAATCTGGTGCTGCTGCTTCTTTCCTCCCCTTTACAAACCGCAAGTGTTATTTGTTCCTTCTTAATACCTGTCCTTTAAGTGCATCTATTTTATGGGATCTGGGAGCTACTTGTTGGGAAATTAGTGTTTTTTGTTTCCACAGCCATCCATCTGAAATAAGCACCACATATTTGTTGTGTAGTTATGGTAACTCTCTTGCAGTTTTCTGCTGCATTTCTAGACATCTTTAATTCCGCTGGAATTCTGAGATCTGCTTTCTTTTTTCTTTCTTCACACCCTACTCCTCATACCATGTGCTTTTTCTCAAAACAACAAGGATTTAAACTTATAGAATGATAAAGCTTTTTTGTTCAGATAGCCTTCTTAGCCTACTGTTCTGCTGTTCCCTCCGGTTCCCTCCTGCAATCCCCGAGCCAATGTAACAACTTTTCCATAACACCCTTGAAGGTATCCACATAACTTCTACAGTACAGAAACCTAATATAGTACAAGAAAAAAGTCCTATTTTCACCTACCATCCTATACATGAACCAATAAGAAGGGTCAAACAATACCCTGTACTTTAAAAAGGAAAAGACCTTGACAGAAAGATTCCCCCATGCCTCTACTTCTGGCATTTAGAAAGCCCCTCAACCTCCCTCAGGAAACTCTCTCTGCTGATTAAGAGGCACCTAATGGAAGATAACTATGCTTTAAGAAAAAATGCAAAACCTTGCAACTCATCTCCACTGCCACAACAATCAACACCCTCACAATGAAACTATCAGTATCCTAGAATGTAATTTATGTGATCTAGCGTACCAAAAGTCTTCATGAAAACTTTGTCAATTAAGCTAGATAAAAAGTACACACCAGCATAAATGCTGATAGAGAAAAGACCAAGAATGGAAACACTAGAACACAGGTAGGAAAACTGATTAATCATCAATTGATTGAATTCACTATCAGGTGAAGGGTGGGAATAGTAACCAGCTGGGCAGATGTGCTAGACTTCAAAAAAGCTGACTTCAGTGTGCTCAGGAAATTAGTTAGTGGGACATTAAAGCTCAAGAGCATTGACAAAATGGGGGGCCAGGATGGGTGGTAAGGAAGTGATCCTTCAGGCGCAGAAGGAGGTAATCCCAGTGCATAGAAAAGGGGGCACAGGGGCCAATAAGCCCTCTTGGATAAACAGGGAAATCCAGGAAAGCTTAAAGGCAAAAAACGGGGGCATACAGGCTGTAGAAGCAGGGAATAGGAGATGTTGTTTACCAGAACACCCCTTGCAATAACCAGAAACAATGGCTACAAGCTGATAGAGGGTAGATTTAGGTTGAACACCAGAGAAAACTTCATGGTTAGGGTTACCAGAATCTGGAACGGGCTTCCAAGGGAGGTGGTGCTCTCCCCTACCTTGGGGAACTCCAAGAAGAGACTGGACAAGCACCTGGCTGGGTTCACATGACCCCAGCACTTTTTCCTGCCACATCAGGGGGTCGGACTGAATGATCCATTGAAGTCCTTTGCAACCTTAGCATCTATGAATCTGTGAAAATACCTTCCACAAAAATAACAAAAAACAACAACTCCCTTTTCATCTGACCTCCCAGTCCTTGTACTCAAGAGAAATTTAGGGTGGCATCACATGTTAAAAACACATTCAAGCAGTTTAGCATGTGTTAAGTGCCCTCCTAGCATTGCTAAGTTGTTCTCTTTCAGAAGAGAGTTGTCTCCTAACACATACAAATAGGTCACTACATTCCAATGAGTTGCAACTGCTGCAAGTGAATGTGTAACACCACACTTAGAAAATACCTTATAAAACAAGCCTGGGAACAAAAATTCATTACTTTACTGGAAACTAAGAAACATAGACACTGATACAGACATTGACTTCATAGCCCATTATAATCTATCAGATCCCAAATAATCTCTTTGCTCTCTGTCGGCAGGTCTGCGCAGAGTACCCCCCAAGCCTCTTGATTCTTGCCTGCCAAGACTTGGATCTTAATAGAAATAGGGAGGAAGGGGGTGTTCTTTGAGGGAGTACCCACAGGAAGTACCATGCTGGATTGGGTATAATGCAGGTGCTTTTATTCAGCTCTTTTGTTTCTATTATTTACAGGAACCCCCTTTGGAGGAGGAAGCAGGCCGACAGACTGATCTCAGGGCTCCCTCCTCCCCAAGTCTCCTGGCTGGTCCTGGTCTACTAATACATTCGGTAAGTACCACACAAAGGACTGGTATCCACTGCTAATTATCTCATTAATGGCTCATTACAGTTGCCACCTGCCTCTTTCTCCGGCAGCTGGCATGCAGGCTCCGTGGTTCTCCCATGGTCAGGACTTGCCCTCTCGACCCTTGGTGTCTCTCTCTCCTCGGAGGGGAAGAGGGTTCTGGATTCGCCCGGACTCTTTAGGGGTCTGGGCAGGGGTCGTCCCTCCCGCTGCCCTTTCGAATCAACATAGCCTCCCCGATCCTTAATGCTGGCTGCATCTCCAGCCCGCGGCGTGGCTCCGCTTCTCCCCACACTCACCGAAAAGCAGCCCAATTACCCAGTCAGTCATCCATCTTGCATCTGACCTGTCTTCTGGAGTCCCAGCCTCATGGCTCTCTCTGGTATCACAGGTCAGAATCCTTTTCGCTTCTTCTCTTGTCTTGGGGTCTCGATTAACCCCGAGCTTGTCCTCTTGTGCCCAAAGGCAATTTCTCCTTCACCTTCTCTCCCTCTTATCCTTCAGGCCTCATTGGTTCTTCATGGGTGGGGCCCACCCCCGAGTTGTAATTGTCTTCAGTTGTCCACGTCCCTTTAGTAACAGGGTCTCAGTCAGGGCCCTGTTACACACATGCACATGGTAGCCAGCAGCACGGTGGAGAGCAGCTCCTGCAGCTTCCTCCAGGTAAGTGTATGGGGGTGGGGAGGGCACGGGCAATGCAGCAGAGGGGATAGTTGCGGGGGGCCACAGGGAATATAGCAGAAGAGGGCATATGCCCCCATCCCCCGATTTCTGCACCCACAGTACGAATGCAGGGCATGGGGTTACAGCCAGGTTGGACCAGCTCTGAGCAGGAGCCACCTCCATAGCCCAGTGGGTGGGACTCAGCATGGGAGGGAGTGCCACACAGCCATGATCACCAAGGTGTGGCACACCTTGCCCACCCAGCAGCAGCAGGGGGCACAGCTTCACACTGCTGCCCCTCACTGTGGAACTCAAAAGAGATTCACCTCCATGAAGTGCCCATAATTCTAAAGGATTAGACATTAAGAGATATTCCATATGCTTTCAGCTTGATAGTCCAATCATCAGCTGTAATGCTGTCAACTGCTCCGATGAAGTCCACTGAGAAAGTGGTACTGTTGCCTTGCTCACCTACCACACGCATACTGCATTCTTGCAAGCTCTTGTAAAGAAGCATGGTTACATTTCTAGCATATTCTTTTATGTGCTGGACATAATTTTCTGCAATTTAGGGAGGCAGGAACAGAAAAAGGATGATTTCTGACTTCAATCTCCACATACCTTTCTTCCTCGGGCCTTTTAAAAATAATTTTGATTTTTTAAAAATGTCAACAGCAACAGAGCATTATGCACCCTTCAAAAGCTTCGTTCTTAACTGGGTACCTTGTTGGCTTAGCAAATAATAAATGTTTTGCCCAACTGCTTTGTCCTGGGTCTTTCAGAAATCTGTACGTTTTTGCCCTAGATACCTATCACAGATCCAGTCCATTCCAAAAGTCATTTGCTTTTAAAATGGCATATTTTTTTCTTCAGCTTGCTGTACTTCGCTACTCAGGGTTTTTCTTTTCTCAGTTTACCTCTACATTATGTGTTGTTCAGTGGTCAGAGAAATAGAAAGTGACAAAAACCTGATTCGCTCAGTGTCCAAGTTCTAACCAATCAGTATTGTATGGTATCGGGAATTTTGCTTACACAGCTAACATATCCAGGGGGTCTTGTAAATGCCACTTAAGGTTTAGTTCCCCACAAGAATCATCTAGTGCAGGACTAGCCAACTTCTAAGTTGCTGTAGACCACACTGTCTGTTGCTGTCTTTCCTATGGGCTGCACTGTTGTGCTCCCATGGGGGTCTCAGGAAACAGAAGCTAAAGGAAAGAGAGAGAGCCTGGAAACTCCACAACATAGAGAAGTAGATAATAATGGCAGCAGCTGCAGGAGGAGTAGGCAATGAAGGGAGGCATCAACAGTAGGGAGAAGCAGGGGAATTGTCACCTGGAGTCATAGGGGAGCCAAGGACACAAGGAAGGTGGGAGCCCATAGGCCTCAAGTCAAACACTTATGGGCTGTATATGGTCTGTGGAACACCAGTTGGACACTCTTGATGTACTGTAATCTTGTGTGAGACACAGGCCTAAGGACTGGTTAATTAATTCTTCTCTAAATTGGATGATATATTTTAGAAAAAAATATTCCATCTTAATTTTAAAAATTGCCAGTTAGAGAGAACACATTTCATCAGAACCCATATTAAATTGTCCCAATGGCTAGATATCTGTAGTTTTTGAAAGCTTACCTCTTTTTTTATCTTGAATTTTCTTCACCTTTCAGCCAACCAGTTTTGTTTCTATCTTTGTCTGAAATATTACAGAGTATTGTTAATGTTTTCTTCTCCTTTGTTCTACAAGAGACTTATAGACTGAGATCAAAATGCTTAACCCTTTAAGTATAATAAAGCCATTGTTCTTAAAACCTTTCACTATAAGGTATGTTTTCCAATCCTTTAAAACTTTCTTATGGAACTTGTCTGAACCAAGCCACTCAGCACATTATACCAGTGCTAAATACACGGGTGGAATAACCTTCTCACTCCTGCTCAAGATTTTTATGCTTATATAGGCATAAGAATCAAAGCAACTTTTTTGGACACATCCTCACACTGACAGCTCATATTCATCTCATGACACAGCAGAACTCACAAGTGTATTATACTCACTTCTTCAGACGATAGAGACTCCCATGCTACAAGGTGAAGAAGAAAAAATGTAGGTCAGACTCTTAAATTTATATTTGGCCATATTAACATGGCCATATTAACATGCAAATTATTTGATGGAACTCTGCTTTTCAAACAGTTCAGATTGGTGACCTCCCTTCTTCACTAGTCATGTCTTTTGGAAACTATCTGTAATAATTTTAATTTTCTCTTCCCTCAGGGTCATTGATAAAACTATAAAACAGCATGAGGCTGAAGGCCAATCTCCATAGGACCCTACTGGCAATGCATCTCTTTGATGATTTAAAAATACATTATGACAGCTGTTTGTCAGCTAGTTTGTAGTTCATTTAGTGTATGACATGCCAATGCGTATCATTCTGATTTCTTACTCAAATATAGTCCCCTACTAATTTAAACACCTTGCAGAAGTCTAATTATAGGACAGCAACATTATTATCTGCATCAGGTAAACCTACAATCTCCTGAAAAAACTTTGGTTCTGTGCTAAAACAGGAAAGAACCTGTTTTTTAATCCTTTCCAACCAGTTTCTACAGCGATAACATTTATTTAGCTATTAAACTCTTTCGATATTTGGTTTGCAGCCCCTAGCACACAAGAGCCCTAGTCATGCAGTAGGGCACCAAGATGCTACAGTAACACAAATAAATATTCAGTACAAAAATATAGAAAGTGATTCATTGGAAGACTGCCCCACTAACCCCAATTTACACAGGGAGCTTTTAAAAACAGCAGGCATTAGTATGGACTCTTATTGATGTGAGAAGCTCAATTTATATTAGAAAGAAATGCTCCTGGATTTTTTCAGTCTTTTGTAAAATACAGAAGTTTAGACTGGACAACCCTTACTCCCAAACAGGTCCTGACTCACAAAAGTAATCTCAAGGGGAAAAAAAATAACCACAACCTGAACCACTTTACACATGTTGATAAGGACCACTGCCATTAAGTCAAGCTTGCTGTATCTGTCCTTAAGAATCATGCCCTCTCATGCTTTATGCTTCCTATACTTAAGATTTTTGCTTTTAAGAGGAGCAATCACTGATGATATCTTCTATGGAATATTTATAGATTACTTTGCCATGCATCATTTATTGGCATAACAACAGTTTAATTCCTTCAAATCTTTTAATTTACCCCCTAATTCCATGCTCCCCAAAATACTATTGCTGAACAATAATTAAGCTGA
Organism: Crocodylus porosus; assembly: GCF_001723895.1. Classification (NCBI taxonomy): domain Eukaryota; kingdom Metazoa; phylum Chordata; order Crocodylia; family Crocodylidae; genus Crocodylus; species Crocodylus porosus. The sequence continues at coordinate 170,027,533 of NW_017728886.1, read as the reverse complement.
AAAATATAGTTCCCTGCAAATCTACTTTTATTGAAATAAGATGTTTATAACAACCCTTATTTTTAATAGCTAGCATTTTTTTGTGGACACTGTGCCTAATCCCTGCTGTAAAACTAATCCTAGTGTTGCATATGCAATAGTATAATAATATTTGTTTCTGTTAGCCCACAGTGCTTTCCTGTGTGCAATAACTTCAGCATTAACTATTTTAATGGCATGGGGAAAGAAAGTACAGAACCCTAAAAATAATGCTTTCAAGTTATCAATGCCACAAGGCGTAGGATACAACAGGTATATAATGAGTTGTTATCTGCAGTAGTTTTATTTTAGGTAAACCCACATTACTGTTTTTCATAGTAAGCACACCCTTCCTAGAAAAAGCTGTTTTTAAATATTCAACTGGAAAGAACAACGAGATAAATCAGATCATCATCAGTTTTTGGAGGATCTCATTCCCAGCTCCCCCATGCCACACATAGGTGGTCTTTGATAAACAGTTCCCTTGTGTGAATTTTAAAGCAGTCCTTCTCACCCAATGCCATCACTATTTGAGAACCTACATAGAATGCTATGGAAACAACTACATGCCACAACCTGGAAGACGACATTTATAGGAAAAGATGTGTTTACAATAATTGAGTTTTGTTGCAAAAGAGTGTTGAGATCCTATCCCAGTAACAAAATTCAGCAGGAAATGGAACTGCAACAGCTTTTATTTTTCTTCCATGTGATGTTAAGCAGACAGAAAACACTACGACCTACTGATGTTACCTTATTAAGAGGTATAAATGGTCTTCATTCAAGGCATAAACTGACCAAATCATGAAGAAAATTTCCCTATGGAAATATTATTCCCCAATTGTGCATGAGTGCACACACGTATCTTTAGTACTGACTAGTAGTGGGGCAGAATACTGGATCAAATTCACTCTGATCTAATCCAATATTACAATTCCTAGGACCCAATTTTCTACACTTTTCAGAACATCTAGCACCTAAACATCATTTTAAAATGCTGCAGAGGTTTAATATATTCATTTCCTGTATGTCTCTCTAAATAAAACAAACAATCCTATCCACAGAGAGAACAGCAAAAAGATAAATGTAAGAAAGTGCTCACATAAAAGGTTGCTTACTGCAAGTGCATTAATAAAAGCCCTCAAAATAGTATTTCTATAAGGCAAAGTTATTTGAATAAAAATACTAATCTAACCTTTCTCACAAAAAAGCATTGCTATTTCAAAGCCATTTGGCATGCATTCTATTATGTAAATTAAATGTGATGATAATTGTCAATAATATACAATACCAGATTACACAGCCATATTGCCTTCTATTATACTGAAATACAATGCATTTTGCAATATTGTGTACTGCCCCAAGATACATGCCAACCATTTATTAAATTACAGATTGCAATCTTCAGGGAAAGACTAGAGCTTTATTAAGGACAAAGTTTAGTGAAACCATATAATTTACATATCCAACTCATTATCATTACACCACATAATCCACATTTCTTAGCAGGATGGCTTGATGGTTCCACAATTAAAAGCCTGTTAGTTGCATCATTCCCCTACCGGTTTTAATCATACTTCTCATTGTATTGTGCAAGGTACTTTAACTCTATGAGGATGGGTGAACACATAGCCTGGAATAATGTACAATGCAATCAAGTTTTCTGTCCCAGACAGAAAGGCAAAGGAGGCAATATTGCATTGCATTGACTGAGACCTCATACTATATATTCAGTAATGCACATTTTTAATATCCAGTGCATTTGTCCCCATCTATAATAGGGTAGAAGTTAGCATTAAATCCCCTCCTCCTACAACATATTAACTATATTTTCCAAAATGCCGATCATTTCTCAGATCTGGTACAAACAAAACATCAGCCAGAGGGAACTGTTTGGTTGTCCTTTTAACAAGCTTGATTTATATATACAGGCCATTTTACATTACCTGAGATAAATCTCATGTGTCCACACACAATCCTCACTTCAGGGTGCCATTTCTTATCCCATAACTATATCAAAAATACAAAAGAATCCCATATACACCATATTTCTGCCTATGAATTGTTTCAATTAAGCCAATTATTTGAGACCTATTGAGATCAGATAATAAGATATGTCCTTTAATGGTGAAGGTATAAGGAAGAAACCATACCCTAAAACCAAACTGAGATTGAAGCATAAGTAAGATAACAGGTTAAGCATGATTCTTTTCTTTTCCTACTATGATCCTTTATTTTCACACTTAGAAAATCCAGCTGGCAATTTCTAGCCAAGCTCTACCAAATCCACCCCTTGATCATAAGGCCTTGATTATATCCCAGCTAGATATCTGCAACCAATGTCTCTTGCCTGCCAGATACTTCGCTCACCATCTTCTACCTGTCCAAAATGTTGCTGCCTTGTCTACACAGGCAAAGAATGTGAAATCTTTCCTTTTTCTTTCAGTAAAACTAGTCTGATGGAGGTCCCATTAATAAAGAGGGATGGGGGTTTCTTCAAAAGTTAAAAAAGGACAGTTTCTACACGTTGATTGAACTGTTGTATGAAGTGATTTTCACAATGGTGGTTGCTCATAGAAAAAAATACGCATGTGAAAACCTTCAACAATGCTGTCATAACAGCTACTGTTCATTCTGTATTTAACTGTTAGACAGGAACAGGAATTTACAGATAAGAATGTAATAAAAAGTAAAAAGGAGGTGACTTAATTTCACACGGCCCAAGAAGAATTCTCTATACTTTAGAATCAAGTACACAGGTTTAGTTAAGTGTCTGTTGTACACCCTGAGCATGTTAACTGTATTATAGAAACTGGTCAAACTTTGAACATAAAATTAAAATGTTCCTAACAGCTTAGTGTTACACCCATACAGCCATACTTCTTGAGTTTATTTGAATGCCAAAAAAGAATTGAATGTACTTTAGATATACAGCTGACCTGTTTTTCTGACTTGAATTTAATGTCAAAAGGTTTGCATTTTTTCATTCCTAGTTTTAGTTGAAACCAGATATATACAAGCTCAAAATAAAAGCATGATGCCTTTTAAAAGTTAACCAAGGAAACTTTGCAGTGGATTCTCCAGATCAAGAGTTGATATTTTAGTAAAAAAACATCCACTTTCATTCAAGGAAATTGTATAGCCTGTAGAATAAATGATGTACAGTAAAAGCTCTGTTATTCGGCATCCCCCAGGAATGGGGGATGCCGGTTAATCAAATATGCCGGTTAATCAAATGTGTACTGTCTGGTGCACTCCCCGGCATCAGTGTGTCGGGGGCCAGGGGCAGGCTGCTTTGCCCCACATGGCCACACAGGCTGCTTTGCCTTGGGCCATGAGCTGAAGAAGTGACAAAGAAAAACTCTTCTTGTCCCTGCAACATGTGGCCTGTGAAATGTGTAGCCCAGTGGGGGCTGGGAGATGGCAGCCTTCCACAGCTGCCTGGCCATGCCACAGTTGGACAGCCTGGCGATGCCCTAATAGCTGTGAAGATGATCCTCATAATTTCTGCCAATAAAGGGCTAACTTTGAATCTGCATGCAGCTAAAAGAATGATAACGTGAAAAATAGTTTGGGTCAAGTAGTGCACTTAAGTGTATTCTATCAAATGAACACACTGTAGGCCATACATACCTCATAGTCAGTGTGCAGCATGAGCCATGGGTAACATAGGCTGCCATAACCTGACCTGAGTATAATCTATGTAGCAATGATGTGAGTTGACATGCACTGTAAGGTACATTAACATAATTCAGGGAAAAGATTGGTGTAGCACCAAAGCATAACCAAATGTGGAAAACCCTGTATTAAGTATGTAATCATGGTTAAGCCATGCAACTTTGGATGTCACTGAAGCTCCTAGAAAGAGAAACCAAACCAGTGAGAAACTCTAGAAACCTGGCCAGTGGACCTAGTTTCCCTTGAATCCAAGGTATATTGTTAATACCAGTAAGTCTTTGCTGTTGTGTATCCCAGTAAAGTTTTTGAGTTGTAAGTGAAATAGGTCTCACTGGTCATCATCCGTCTCACTGTCAACCCCAGTTAAAACTTGGAGTAAAAACATAACCAAAAACATGAATATAGGACACAAGATTACTATGTTAGTTCTGAGCCCCATATAACTTCCTGTATAAGATATTCTACAAACTGGTGTTGCCATACTTAAAAGGGGGCACCTAGGGCAGTGGTTTGGATCTGACTCTTAGGGTTTTTACTTTTGCTGGCACATGCTCACACTCCAATGTGTGCTTGCGCTAGCATACACACACACACATTTTCTACAAATAACTTTACTGAATTTAATTCTTTTCCATTTTTCTGGAAAACTGGAATTTATGGACAGTTATATTAGTGTCTTTTAAGCTTGCCTTATTATTCTGCTGCCTGTGAATTATTTACAATACAACTTAGTTCTGCTTTATACTGACATCATATTTGATTTGGGCCTTAGCTATGGACCTTTTGGAAACCCAATAATAAAAAAGGCAAATTAAGACAACTAACAGAAAAAGAAAGCTCAAATACATTAATACAACAGATGAAAGCATGAAATACATGAAAGCAAAAAACCAAATGATACAATCTGCTTTTTTCATAAAACAGTTTTCCTGTGGGCAATATGCCCTTAGTCTTATCTTGAATCCTGTCTTGCCTTTTTGCTCATTCACCCATCAGGGTCTATTTTTATTATCTGTTGCTATCTAACTTAGATTGCAAGCTCCTTAGGGCAAGGACCTTGTCTTCTTGCGTGTCTGTAATGTGCCATGCACACCTCTAGCACTAAATAAATAATAAGGTCTACAAACTCAACTTAGCATCCATATCAATTTGTAGTGAAGGCTCCCTATGTTTTTAGAGTGTGAAGCTCATTTCTTTCTCTTAATGGCTGATGATGGACAAGAATAAATATAAATCCTTATTTCTCAGTGTTTCTGTGGGAGCAAACTGGCTCATTACAGTTCCTGCTGACAGTGACCTCAGGCCAGTCTAGTCAAATCCAACTCTTGGCAGTTAACTTTTTCTTGCAGTCAAATTTGTTGCACAGATTTCTTTAGATAACCATCTTGAGTCTTTACAATCATCTGTTACTAACACAGCTTTAGCTTTGAATAACCAGAAGTTCTCCTTCCAGCAATCTCTGTAGGTCCATAAAGCAGCTAAAAAGGACTGCTCAGAATGAGAAAATAAAACCTGTCAGTTTAAGTCATACTGTTTTCTAACATGCAATTCCATTCCCAAGAGTGAAATAACAACTCTCCTGACTTCGTCAATGTTTCACTTCTTAAGTGGCAACTTTCCCAATTTATTAGAGCAACTTGGTATTTTAAATGAGCTAAAAAGCTTGATAAAAGAAACCATGTTATTCTGTTTATGTCGCTGGGAAAAATACATATTATATAAGTGACATTTCTGTTGTTGATATCAAAGTATTCCCTTATCATTTCTCTAAATACAGAGTTTGAAACATGCAGAGCTACCATGATATCTGCAAGCAAAATAAATGAATACCATGACTTATCACTAGAACACCCAGTACCTTCTGACATTTGGGTGTGTGACAGGTTTGCAGGGGACAAAAAAAATCTTAAAAAAAATAAAAGAAACCACTATCTTCCAATTCTCCAGCTAAAATTAACTGTGTCACGTTGGAGTGAATTTGATGTGGCAGCTCTTTCAAACTTTTTCTAAAAGAGGTTATAGTGTCTCAAGTGTCACTCTGATGCATGTACACCGCTTTTGCCTACAAGGTCTAGGCTTACATCTCCTATCACCATAGTCCAGAAATGGTGGGGCTGGGGGGGTGAAGAGACCTCATGGAAAGTTATACTGGAATCTGCTGAGAGTTGCTCTCTGTGTTAAGTTAAATGCTGTATTCCTTACTCAAGCAATACTCTCAGTAAAGACAATGGAAGCTTTCTTAGAAGTATATTAAGTCCAAACTGATTACCCTTTACTTCCATCCAAGACCTGCATAAACTGATTGTATATATGAGAAACTATAAATAAATGTTTGATGGCCTGTTGTAGAACAGCTGATATGCTACTCAGTGCTGTTCAACCACTGGCCCATGAAGTCTGGTGTCACAGGAACAGTGACTGCATTAATTACCACTCCCCTACTGCCAAATTTCTGGACCCCTGGAAACCCTGTGGGGTGGTCAACATGGCCCCATGCACTAGTTGGCATTAGCACACAGTCAGATCAGTGCACAGGGTCACTCCATGGATGGATCTAGGTGTGCAGGGCCACTCCATAGGCAGATCCAGTCATGTAGGGCCAGGCTAGCACTCATATCACATTTGTGAACTGATGCTGCATTGGATCTAGCCCAGGGACCAGCCTGGCACCACTCATCTGGCCCATGGGTCCAGACAGGGTGATCATCACTGCTCTACTTTATACAATCTCTGTGGCAAGTGCAAGGATTAGGCAACACTAACAGTATCCCCCTCCCCAACACATTGGCATGGAAAAGAGACATTAATAAACAGATACTAACACCCCAAAGAAGCAAAGTCTTTTTGTGCACTAGAACTGCAGCTTCATTCTGTGTTCAGGGCTTTTTTATAGTTCCATATCTCAGGTGAGCTGTCATTGCCATTTTCCCTTAATGATTTCCAAAACTGTCATCATAATAAAGTATACAGTCATTCTTTTGATATGTCAGGGTAGACTAGTTGTCAATATTTAAGAAATACTACAAAGAATCATAAAAGCTACCAGATAATATTCTTCAAATAGACTATGGTGCGTCAGATTTTTTTTTCAATAAATTTATGGATTTTTGAAGGGCAAGTTTCTAGGAAAAGCTTAAATTGTGCAATTGCTGAAATGAAAACATGAATACGTTACACATCATGGTAGGTTTTAATGAATGTGTTAGTGTCTGTCATTTCTGAAGAATGGGGCAGCAGGAGTCTGGTCTTAAATCCACAAGTCTCTTGAGGCAAAGAGTACTCAGTAAATTACTAGACTTCAGCAATTTATTATTTTTGGAACTTACTCCATGGAGTGACAAGATTAAATTATTCAGGTAATATTCCAAAGTTGGATTTTTTCATTAATGCATTTCATGATATAAAAACACTCAGTGACCTATTTATCATACTACTTACCACTTAATACAGTGCAGCTATTGTCACTAACCCTTTTTTCTTAGCTCTAAGAATACTAATTAATGTAAAACTATAACGTATTAACAGCAATAAACACACATAAGTTAGTAGACATATGTAAAAAGTAGTCAAGTGTGCAGTTGCTAATGATATTTTATTGTGTTTCTCAATCATTACAAGATGACATTTATTGATATAGGAATTACCATATTGGAACAGATGAATGTCCCATCGAGTTTAGCATCCTGTTCCTGAAGGCAGCTAATCCTCGATGCACAAAGGGAAGGGACAACACACCTCAAACTGCTATTTTGGCAGACAGGAGGGCCGAGAGGGTGTTTCTTTTCAGTCACCTAGCAATCCCATGAGTTTTTTTGATTAAAATACATACAGCTTATTATAAGTACTTTTGACAGAACTATGATACCATAAATTTAAGAGGAGTGGGGAGAAAAGCCCAGTCAAAGAAAAAGGGTCTCAGCACAGATGAGAGAATCTCCTGCCAGTGTTACAGTCCACATACATTTCTCACAAGATGTATGTATTAGGGCTCACTGAAAATATACATTTCCCAAATGATAAACTTTGGATCAAATGAAATATTTTCATTTTCTGAAAATTTTCAATACATTTAAGCTTTCCATTTTTTTAAGCCAAAACTTTTCTGCAACTGAGAACCATTTGGAGAAAATATCCATTTAATCAACAACGCCTTTTAAAAAAAAAAAAAGGTATAATTAAAAATGGTCCACCAATCTCCGCTCATCAGGGAACAGGTTTCAGACCAGGAC
>NW_017728886.1:169992261-170018672 GCF_001723895.1 Crocodylus porosus | reverse complement strand
GCTTCCAGGGGAAGTGGTGCAGGCTCCTAGCCTGGTGATTTTTAAAAGGAAGTTAGATAAGCACCTTGCCGGGGTCATCTGACACCGGTGCTCTTTCCTGCCAAGGCAGGGGGTCGGACTAGATGATCTTCCTAGGTCCCTTCTAACTCTAGCTACTATGAAACTATGAAACTATGAAGTGGGCTACAGTTCACACTAAAATGATAATTTTTAAGTAAACCACCTACACACCCTCAAGAAAAAAAATACTGGATGAATCTTAGCAAAGCCTGCACAATGTATCTGCTCTTTTTAGCTGTTGTGCCTGTCTTTATACGTAAAATCCACCTCTTCCTGCAGAGGAGAGTAGCAATTGCTACAGGGAAGAAGGGGAAGGAAAATGTAGGTACTTTCTCCTACTGGAACAATAAAAGCAAAATATTAAGATTTTGGGTTAAAAAAAGGGAACAGGAAAAAAAAACGTAAAATGGCATGAAGTACTGTGACCAAAACACTGTTATCTATTTGTAACAGCTCTTTTTAAAGAAGAATTGATGCTACTGAAGATTAAGAATCCAGTCCTACAAACCATTCTATGAGGCTCAAGTTCTATATGCATTCAGAGATCTTTGAATTGAGTAGAATCCTGATTTCATAGGGATATACCCACGTAGGAAAACTTGTAGGATCAGAACATAAGCCTATATGAAGATGGTGTATAGTGTACCCTCAGCAAGTTTGCAGATGACACTAGGCTATGGGGAGTAGTAGATACACTGGAGGGTAGGGCTAGGGTTCAGAGTTACTTAGACAAATTGGAAGAATATTCTTACAAAAGAGTAGTAAAATACTGGAACAGGTGACCCAGAGAAGTGGTGGAATCTACCTCCTTGGAGGTTTTTAAGACCCAGCTAGACACATCTGTGACTGGGATGATCTAGCTGGGGCCAGTCCTGCCTTGAGCAGGCGGTTGGACTAAATGACATTCTGAGGTCCCTTCCAACCTTAATTTTCTGTGATTATTTGATACTATGATATGAAGTCTACATTGTCCAAGTGAACTTGGGTCTGAATTTTACTTATGCAAAGCATTTTCACTCTATCTTTTTAAAAACAAATACATCACTCAAGTATGTTGACACTTAGCCAGAAGTTATACTTTTGTCTGAAATGAAGCATGAGAAATTTTAGCTGAAAAGCAATTTTTTTCTCTTCAATTAATTTTTTTTAATAAGCTTACGAGCAAATAAAAACAGAAGAATAACTGTTTCTAACTACTTCTATGTAGCTTCCTCGGCAGTTTGAAGAGGAAGTTTTCTCTTGAACTGCCCCACATTGGAAGGAAGTAATCATTTCAAGATTCATTAAAAGAACTTGCCAGATCCTGAAGTCTGCTAATTACATAAATACAGGTGATTTATATGGAGTACCTTCAGTGAGACTCCACACAGATATTACTGGACATATTCACTTAACTATATGCAGAGTCAGGTTATCAGCATGGGGTCATCATATTTTAGTCCTATTCAATTTCTCATTTTTAAAGCAAAGTACTTAATCTGTCATGTTTAATCTTATAGAAAGTCCATAATGCACTCTCCAAGTCTACATACATCTGTCTCATTATAAGTAAAGGCAAAGAATAAGCATATAATATTTATGCATTTTTAAATGAATAGTCTTTTTTTAAATGGTAAAAAATGTAAGAGGACTGCTGAGGAATTTAAAAAAATCAAACAAGCCTATCTGTCCTTATGAAAATAATACAGATTTTCATAATTTACATTAGATGCAGATATGTCTCCATATTATAATTACCAGATATAGAAAATCATTCTATTTTTAATAAATATTTAATACACAAGAACTACTTATGCTTTTTAAAAATACATGAAATAAAAAGATTATCTATTAATAGATGATCTATAAAAGGCCAAACCTTAAGTATTGATTTGGCAGCATCTAGACAGAGCTATATTAAAAAAACCAAAACTATATTTAGCTACTGTTTGATAATGTGTTGCTGCAACCTCATACATAGGGGGATCCAGTAAAACTTTAGCTTGAACCTACACTCTTTAAACTTGCAGTAGGTATGAACAGTAAGAGGTGCTAGTAAAGGTCTGTGGAGATCCAGACAAAAGCCAAAGAAGGAATTTATGCTAAGCTTCACATCTTGATATTTTCTCCTTAAATATGCTAAATATGATGACAAAGTAAAGCATTTAGCTTGGAAGTGGAGTGATGAATCAGAGCCCCAATCTTGCAAATGTTTGTGAAGAGCTTTATGCTTACAAAGAGTTCTAGAGATAGCAATAAGGATATTTGCAGAAGTAAACTCACGTGCTTGAGTATTTGTGATACAGAGCATATGTGATTTTCCTCTTTCCCCAGAACATTTTGGTGCAACATACATTCATTTAAAAGGAAATGAAAAGCCAGTTTCACAAATATTTTTAGAAGCGATTTCCAACAGGACATTTACACAGAATCCAGAGAAATCACTCCTTCAGTTGGGTGATATAGAATATTAACAAGGAAATCTTTCAATAGCTGAGTGCTAGTATCCAAGTATTAAAAACAGTTCTGCACTGAACAAATCTAAACAAAACAAGATTTTGGTTAATACATAACTGCATAATAACCATGGAACTCTGAATACCGTGATAATACATCTAGGGCTTACCCAAACACCAAATCAAACCTGCCCCAGTTTTGAGATTATCCACAAAATCAGAATAGATAGCTAAAAATAAATTCACATTTGAGAGCTTAAGAGACCATGGCCATCCAGACAGGCAAAATTTTCTGCTAATGCAAAGTGTATGCTACAGAAATTGAGAAAGCTAGTCCAAGTACCAGAAAATCCAGCAAGCACAGATTACGCATAAAAATGAAAAAAGAAAGATCAAGATAGTGGAAGCATGAATCATTAAAAAGAAAATTCTTTGGGAACAAGTAGTTACATATTGTATAATAAAATTGAAGTTCTAATCATATAAAATATTTTTAAATATAACAACGACCATCAATTTTTCATTATTTCTTAAATACATAAGACTCCTTTTGCTTCCATTTTAAACAGAATTGTTTTAACACACTGATTTATGGTTTTATATTTTTAAAGAAATCAATGTCATGACAGATACAAAGTCAAACTGTTGAGCTGATAAGATATAACATTGTCCTTTTGCAGTGAATATCTAACATGTGGCATTAGGGTGGCCATCATAGAGGACAGCCTGGTTGTCCTCTATTGATACAAAACCAGACAACTTTATGTCCTCTATTTTTCTCTTGAAAAATAGAAAAGAGAAAGAGAAAAATAGAGGACATAAAGGCACCAGGTTTTGTATCAATAGAGAACAGAGTAGTAGAAACCAGAATGTCTTCCATGGTGGCAACCCAATATGGCATATAAAATGGACCATAAATGTTTTCTTGTATTATTTACATGGAGACAATTCTCTTTCCTCATATGCTCATACACCAGTGCACTGGGAAACAGGGGAAAGAATAAAAGAGTAAAAATAAAATGCTAAGAGATATTGAGCAAAGAGTATTTACTGATTAAGAAAGGGAGGAAAAAGACATTTCCATAGATTTAACCTAGTGACTTAACCCCCTAGACTGGGTAGAAACATTCAAAAAGCCCAAGGCAGAATCAAGCTAAGTTCTGCAGTTTTCTGTAACTGGCCTAGTTTAGATTGCTAGTGACTGCTTTGGCATACTACACCAAAATGTTGTGACACAACATGCCAGTCTAAACTTTGTCATAATGTTTAGATTTGTGTGTAGGAAGTGTATACTCATTGACATTCAGAGTTTATCTGCATTTAGCTGAATGGCCTAGCCTTCCATACTATTACTTTGTTTACCCTTATTTTTACATGCATGTGTGATGCTCTTTCTGCCTGCATGCTGAATAATAAAATATTTCCTGGTGTAAGTTAATTTGCTGGAGAGCAATGTAACACTCATTACAACTTGTTCTACCACCGCGATGAGATATATCTGAGGAATCTGCATAAAGGGAATTAAGCCATCCCAAAATAAAACTCCCTTCCCAAAGTTGATTTATTTAAAATTGTTACAGTACAAACATCCCACCCCCTTTTGATCAGTGCAATAAATATTCCCTCTTCACTAGCAGTAAACATGGGGGAAATACAACTTATAAAATTTTACTGAATGTTTGGTGCTTGTTAATTTTCTTCAGGTAATCCTTATCTACGGACTAATGAGGCTTTAAAATGGATATTGAAGTTGAATAATTGACTACAGAAGATTCAAAGAGCTCTGAAACAGGATGGGACTATTTGCCTGGCTAAGAAGGACAGAATTAGATTACATACACTGAAATAATATTAAAATACATTTGCATTAGTGTTAGATAATAATCAGAAAAAAGTGTAAAGATACACTTAAGAAACATTAAAGGCTACTCCTGCAAGTGGATCAATGCATATTAATGTTGGCTCAAATACAGGGCTCTAATGAGAGAGACTATGACAGTACAGGAATAAATGCTCATTTCCACGTGGAGATATTTTGAATGAGCTATTCTGGAAAAACTCTAGGTGTTGACACCTTGATTCCAGAACAAAAATGCCCTTTTCTGTTTAATTAACCCACTAATTCATTAATCCATTCTGAAAATTACTGCATTTTAAGTTTACAGACCACCTTAATTTGAATTCATTTTCAAATGTAGACAAGCCCTGAAAACCTATTTGTCATTTTTTGTAGTGACACAAAAGCAAACAAAAATGGTTGAAGAACATCGTTAAAAGTGCAAGGAACCTCTGAGCTAGCAGTTTGACACATTTCACCTTATAATAGCTGACAGAAACTGTTAGCCTAGTTTCAATAGTTGAAAGTTATTAGAGGATGAACTGTGCATTTTCACTAATCCTACTGCCCCAGTAAAATGATATTTACTTCTTATACTACCTTTCTCCTATTACAAAATATGGGATTATATATTTATACCTTGAGAAAAAAAATTACTACCAGGGACAAAAGGATAGGACACTGGACCGAGAGTCAGGTCACTGGGATTCACTTTCCCCTATGCTAGTTATCTGTTTCATTACAAGGTGGTTAACTTACACATGCCCCAGGAGCAGTTAAGTATGGATAAATGGTATCTTTCCTTGTAAAATTATGAGAACTAGAGACACAATGGAATATTGTTAACAGTGTATAATACAAATAGATTCAGAAATGATAAAAAATACAGTTCCCTACATTTGGATTTTAAAGGAAAGTTTTTAAATGATACCCCTTAATTCATTAAGCCTAGTATATTCAAAGAATGTGGGAATAGTCTAAAAAAGGCTGACTTACATCCATTTTGAGTGCAATTAATCCTTTATATATTAAAAAATGAAAACAGAAAAAAATGAAAAAAGAATGCAATGCTTTCTTGTAATTGGCATAATCGAAAGAAGAAAAGTCATGTGACAAATGAATTATCAGAATTGGAAGTCTTAGGTGAGGGGAAGACGTAGAGACACACCTGTGCCTGCCTGGGTCTTGGGACATGTTCCTCATGTACAGCTGTGAAATGACGGAATTTCAGTGCAGAAGAGACTTAGTTAGCATAGCAGTCATGACACCCAGTTGATGTTTAGTAGCCTCTTTTCATTTTAAAGCTTCTGGATCATATCCTTCTCTTTATTTTGCTTGTTCTTTTCTCCACCCTTGCATTAGAATTAAATTCTGGCCTCACTTCTCTCCTCTACTGCTCTGAAATTTGCCCAGAGGCAAAAGCAACCAGATGCTCTGTCACATTTTGGGAAAATCAAATGAAATATATTTTTTTCTCCTTGGGAGAAATAAAACTTTCCATGTTTTTTTTTTCTGGGAGAAACTTTCAATTTGTTATCTTTTATCTAATTTGAAATGAAAAACTTTTTTTTCAGAATAGAGAAGCTGCTGGCAGAACAATCCCCTCCTTCCTTCCTAATTTTATCAGTCCCTCTTCCCTTCTCTTTTTTCTGTAACATTTCTGTATGGCAACTTCAGCACCATTTTACCAATATTTGTGCATCTGGGTGTGAATATGTAAGTGCTGGTGGTGGGGGAAAGCAGGGAGGAGTGACAACACTCACCTAATAATATGCAGAAAAACACAGCTCCTTGTAGGAGCCACGACCCCTGAAATACTGTCCTCCATTTGGATTTTCTGCTACACAGAAACATCTTTAAATTGTTATTGGGTACCAAAAGACTCGAAAAACACCTGCTTGGAATATGCATCATTTGCAGGTGTTAGGCAACACATCTTCCAACATATCAACATGGGTCACTTGCTGAGAAAGATCATAAAGTTTCATAACTGAAGAGACTGGAAAGCTATTAAAAGGCAGGGTCATTTTTTACTAGGTGAAAATCAGGTATGATAGTACATGACAGAACAAGGTAATAAAACACTGGAACAAGTTACTCAGAGAACTTGTGGAATCTTTATCCTTGGAGACCCAGCTAGACAAAGCTTTGGCAGGGATGATCTACTTAGAGATGGCCGTGCTTTGAGCAGGGCAATGAACTGACTAGATGACCTCCTGAGGTCCCTTCCAGCCCCAATTTTCTATTATTTCTGATTTCTTTGAGACTGAGGTTACCTGCCTCTGAATATAGATGGGATCTGTCACATCCCAGCAAAGGGTTACCTATAGGAAAAGCATTATTTTCATGATATTTGTTGTTTTAGTACTGATTCTCTTTTGGTTTATCCATTAAGTAAAAAGTAATGGTATTTTAAGTACTCTTGTGCCAGGTATGTGTCTGTCCATCTACCATAATAAAACTGCCCAATGCCCAAATGATTGGCATACTGCCAGGGGATTTAAGATACAGGGCAGTCTGAGGGTCAGAACTAGAGCCATGTATCAGTGACTGGATAGATGCATTACAGGCCCCAAAGCTCAAAAGAGCATATTACATAAAGTTTTACGCACTGCAATTAAGGCTAGAGGTCCCACGCCAAGGAATAATTCTGTTTGGATTCTGGATGTTTAAAATACACCAAGCTTAGTGTCTTGGAACCTCACACGGCTGACCAGAACTAAGGGCCAGGTACAGACATTACACTAGTATAAGTGATCAGAAACAATTCATACCCATAACTGAACAGAAGTTTGGCACACATCGAGTGGTTTAAAAATGATGGAACCCAGTCTAAGATATGTCCCTGCCACCAAAGGGTAAATGTGTGTTCTGTTCACTACCAATCTTAACTATGTCACTTATAGTAAAATACATAATTTAGATCAATTCTGCCTTGGGCTTTTTGAATATCTGTGCCTAGCCAAGATGACTGACCAGATCTGTAATAAAGGAGACTTCCACAGTGGTCTGTTAGCAGGAGCTGATGAAAGTGCTTAGGCAAGCATGGACTTGAACAGATAGAAGTTCAGAGAAGAGTTGTTCCATTGCATGAAATTATGGAAATGCACTTAATTTTTGTTCCAGCACAACCAATACTTCATTATTCTCCGATAGTGGCTTAATGATGTTAGAGTGAAAATACTCCCAAACAATCAGGGATTATCACTGCTAATTTTGCACCCAATTCTTACAAATAAACTATGTAGCTATGGCGTGGCTTTTTCACAGTCAGGTGAGTGGGAAACTGGCTCAGGGGATGCACCCAGAAAGTGGTGGTGGATGGGTCAGTTTCTACCTGGAGAGGTGTGGGCAGTGGTGTCCCCCAAGGCTCTGTCCTTAGCCTAGTGCAGTTCAATATCTTCATGAGTGATTTGGATGAGGGTGTAGAAAGCACTCTGTTCAAATTCGCAGATGACACCAAACAATGGGGTATAATAAACACACTAGAGGGTAGGGAGCGAATTCAGGCAGATTTGGATAGACTGGCGAAGTGGGCAAAGCAGAATAGGATGCAATTTAACGAAGATAAGTGCAA
Source organism: Crocodylus porosus (assembly GCF_001723895.1). NCBI lineage: Eukaryota > Metazoa > Chordata > Crocodylia > Crocodylidae > Crocodylus > Crocodylus porosus. The sequence continues at coordinate 170,010,763 of NW_017728886.1, read as the reverse complement.
GGTGCTGCACCTGAGGATAAAGAAACTCCAATACACTTATAGACTGGGAAGTACCATTCTAAGTAACACAAGTGGAAAAGGATCTTGGAGTCACAGCTGACGCAAAAATGAACATGAATCACCAATGTGACAAGCTAATAAGTAAGGGCAAGTGCACTCTTTAGTAGGTGCATCACAAGCAGGTCTAGGGAGGTGATACTTCCCCTCTATGCGGCATTGGTGAGGCTGCAGCTGGAATACTGCATCCAGTTTTGGGCACCCCACTTCAAGAGGGATGTGGAAAGGGTTCAGAGAAGGGCTGCTCATATGGCTGAAGGCCTGCAGGGAAGATGCTATGAAGACAGATTGAGGGACCTGAATCTCTTCAGCCTCTGCAAGAGAAGGCTGAGAGGTGATCTTGTGGATGACTCATCGGGGAGGTCAGCAGGGAATAGGGGATACTCTGTTTACCAGGGTACCCCTCAGGGTTGCTACAAACAATGGCCAGAAGCCAAAGGAGAGCAGATTTAGATTGGATATCGGGAAGAAATTCTTTACAGTGAGGGTTGCCATAGAATTTTTTACTTCGGTAAAATTGCTATTTTAAAAAAAATATATTAACATAATATTTTGAAGCCTGTACTGCCACAGCCACACTCATGTAGGTATGACTATGCAAGCTGAATTTATGGTAGTGGCCACAATGTAAAGATATCAGAAATGGAGGCTTCTATCTCCTCTTACAAGAGCATTTACAGCATGCCTGAGTGCATCACGTTCCAAGATTTCCTTAGTTTTGCCAATATTATGCTATTAATTAGCTGCATTACCCCCTGTAATTCTAGATCATAATCCATTTGCTAGCAATATACCCACACGCATCATCAAATATCTCTTTAAAAAAAAAAGGCTGATTAATGCATACTATGGTAAAGTACATTTGGTTCTAGTTTGCTTCCTATAATCTACTTTGAAAGCTGCCTAGAAATGACCCAGGACTGTAATATAAAAAGTTCCAAAGAAACAGAGAGGTACTGTGATACACAAAAGGTTGCCTATGTCTACACTACCATAAAATTGTTCCAGTAAGAATTCTTATTTCTTAAAAAATATCTAGATCCCTCTAGAGGTTTACAATAAAGAAAGCAGCACCCAGTCACCACTTTCAATGGACATTTATAAAAATCTGTGCTATTAATTTAAAAAAAAAAATTCTTGCTGTGGAGATAATGGGGTAGGGAGGAAGAAGTGTGGGACTTGGTCTAACCTAGTGGGTATGAAATTAATTTCTGTCATGGGAAAAGACGAGTAAGAGGCCTTTTGATTGTGTAGGATGTTTCGACTGAGGTTCATGAATAATCATGGGTTGTAAATGAACAAGTTTTCTTGGAAGAGGCAATGGAAGAACAACCAAACAGTAACCTTTTCTGACCACCAGGGAAGGACAACAGGCCCTGGGAATAACCACGAATCTAGAAGAATAGACTAAAGCATCAGATCACCATGTGAAGAACCAGTGCTCCTGTGCAGTAAGAGAAACAAAATCTCTCTAGGATGGAGAAGCAAGCAATGCTGCCAGTAGGGACATTTGTGTAAACTTTACTTTTCCTTTCTAATCTAACAGACCATAAAATACACCATTCTAGCTGACTGATAAGTCTTGGCTTATTTTAGAAAGGCTGTCTGGGAATACAGAAAATCTTCAGATACTTGCTGAGCTTCTGAAGAGTTCAAGTCTTTAGTAATTCAAGTTCTTTGGCACTCACCAGAAAACCCTGGTGTGAAATAGTGGTGCTGAAGCCCAGAGATCCAAACTCTAGGTAGGGAAGGTCATGGCATTAACCCTTTTAAAAAGTGATGGCTTCATTTTTCATACAGGGTTTTTGGAAGCCTTCCAAATGTCAGTGCCTTAACATATGCCTTAGGGAACAGTAACACTCACAATTCAATAACTTTCAAAATAAGAGTAGGAGATATTTTGATCCCTGTGTACATTTGAAACATTATAGGGGTAGTTTAAGAACAAATATTTCAAAGCAAGATACTCAGTTTACTAGGTTATGTGAAAAAAATGTGGCCAGTGTTCATCTCTTCAACACCAAAACACATAAAGGATAAGAGAGGATGAAGACAAATTTAGAAAAGTAAATGTATAAATCTATTCTAGGTTTTACCTGAAACAGTTGTGCCACCCTTCTAAATGTACTTTATTTGGAGTGGTTGGGGGAGCGGCAAATGACCTGGGTTATCTCTTGTCCACTGGTGCTTTGAATGTTTTAAAGGCCAGCTGCATGGTTGATATCATGCTATCATCCAAATAGAAAATAGCATCCAGATTTTAGGTTTTCCAGTGGTGGTTTATGGCCTTAATCCTCTATATAAAAAAATCATCTGTTTGGAGAATAACTGTCACTTAACGAGCAAGAAGTTATTTGTGGGGATGACAGTTCATTATTGAAAAATTCCATTTCCCGAGTTTCCAGGCAGATACCACCTGTGCAATTGTAGTGATATTCGACAGGCAGAGAAGCTACTGAAGGCTGAGTAAGGGGGCCATCATTTTTGTCATGGTCATGCCAGCATTTCTGTGCTATTTTAAAAGGAGTCCTTTTTCCTCATGGACTTCATGCGTTTTCTTTTTTTTTCACATTTTGATAGATATGTATTGATTCCATCTTGAAAGCACTTTTCCTTTTACTTACTGAAGACTAGAACTTTAGACTATTCATAAAAAGGTTTTAATGAGCCCCTTCCTGAATAAAGGGCAATCTTTCCACAGATGTTTCTGTTCCCTCAGTTTCTCTGAAAAGTGGAAGCATTTTCTGATTGTAAGTCTGAAATCTCCCACTAATGAGGTATGTTAATTAGTGGCCCATTTAAATACGCAAGTGGAAGAAAAAAGAGAGGGTGGGGGAGGGGGAGGTTTATGCGCAGAGTTATTTCTTTCCCATATTGTGCTCTTCGTTTTGTATTGCAGATACCACTAGCTTTTATTTCTTAGCAGTTCTTAGCATAATCACTGCCGGTTGCCACAGTGATCATTGTATCTAAGTACTAAAAATGATAGGTGCAAAAGAAGCAGCTAGATGCAAAGATTTCAAATACAGTTGTTTAAATTAATTATATGCTGGTCTTTGGTCATCTCCGGTATAATAATGAATTTTCTTCTGTTGTAAGAATCATCCCAACATATAGGTAGAGTCCAAAAATTACGAATTTACTTCACTTAGGAGAACAACTTTCTGGTTGCTCTAAGACAGTGATTCTCAACTGGGGCCCTGCAGCATGCTGGGGTGCCATGAGATTCTTAGTAGTAAGCTGCCCAGTAGGATGGCAGGCAAGCTTCCACCCATCTGCTTCTGTGGCCTGAGTGACCAGGCTCCACCTTCGTTCTCTGGTTTTTGCTTCCTGCCTTTGCTCTTAAGGGTGGGAATAGGCAGGAAGGCTGACATGCAACAGGGCAAAATCTGGGCTGCCTATGCCAAAAGAGTGAATCTGGGCTGCTTGTATGGCAGAGATGAGCCAAGATGCCTGGGCTATGTGAAGAGTGGGGGAGGCTGCCCAGGCTGCATATGCAGGGAAAGCTGAGCTGAGCTACCTGATGCATGCACACAGAGGCTAGCGACAGAAGTTACGTATAAACTGGTTTAAGTGATCAGAAATGGGTTTAAACCTGTAATAGAACATAAGTTCATTGCACATAAACCAGTTTCAAAATGACCAAAATGGGTTTAAGATAAACCTGGTTGAATGTAGTATCAGACTTAACTGATTGAGTCAAACCAGTTTATGGAACTTCTGGTTTAAATTAAATCAGAGTCCCCCAGCATCCCAGTATGTTTTTCAGCCTTGGGCTGGGCTGGATTGTATGCTCCAGAGAACAGAGCTGGTCCCTCCCTTCTCTTCCCTAGCCAGAGCTCTGGCGAGAAGAGAAGGAGGTGGAGACTGCAGTCAGGAGACGCGGCATCTGTCTGGCTTTGTCTTGCCCCACCCCTTCCTTGCTGCTCAAGCAGGAATCCCCTGCTTTCCCACAGCATGGACCCCAGTAGCACAGACCCCAGCCGACATCCAGTCATGGTCCCGCCACCCCATGCTAGCTAATGCTGAGCATAGGCTTATTAACATGCAGGCCAGCTGCTGCTGGAGGGTGAGCATGGGGGGGGAGAAGAGACAGCTCAGCATGGATGACACCATTAGCTGGGCCAGGCTAGGTGTGCACAATGCAGTGGGCTGTGGCTGCTGGGTACCAGATGGAATGTGAGGTCTAACTGCACTGGAACCCTAAGAGCGGCTGGAGCCACTGGAAGGAGGGAACAGAGCTGGGCGCCACCAGGTCCTGGCCTGGCCAGCCCCAGCCACAATCCTGCACATTTGGTACTGTTGCAGCCAAACTGAGCAGCGAGTACTCTGAGTACTCACAGAGCTTGGTTTATGCTGCACATGCCTGACGGGTAGCAGCTTTGCACCCCCAGCACCGCCCAGATGCAGGCTGAAGTTGTGCATGGTCCTGCGTGACCAGTCCCAGACTCTGTCTCCAGTGTGAAGCTGAGTGTGGGGTTAGCAGCAGCTCCTGCTTTAGACTTGCAGGGCAGTGCACCCCGCTTTGGCTTCTGCCCTTACTGCAGGGCAGGGCATGGGTTGGGGGAGGGGCCTGGCCATGGGGAGGGGTGGAGCGGGCCTGGGCCCCAATGAGCAATAATCTGCCTCTCATGCTGAGAGGTGTCCATGTGTTTGTGTCTCCAATTTCACTGGAACAAAGGCAGAAAGAACAGTGTCCACTTAGGGCTTTTTTTGAGCAAATCAACAGATCCACTGGTAATGACCAAGGATCCTGATAAAAAAATTGCAAATTCTCTGGTTAATTCTCCATAAAAAAAAAAAATAATAACGCTCCCCCCACAGCCCCCTGACCCTGCTCATGCCCCTCACTCCCCCCACAACAGCCCCTCAGCCCTACTGGTAACCCTCACTCACCCTACAGCTCCCCCGGCCCTCTAGCCATAGTGCCTCTCATTCCACCCCACAACCCTCCAGCCCTACTGGTGCCCCTCATTCCCTCCACAGCCCTCCCGGCCTTGCTTGTGCCCCCCACCCACAGCCCCTGCCCTGCACAGGCTGGCTGCAGGGGGCCCCCAGCTGCCAGAGCTATAGGGCCAGGGACCCAGGTCTGTAGCCCCCTGCCCCTGGCAGAAGGCAGTGGCTGCTGCAGGAGAAAGAGCACAGAGCTCTTTCCCACCTTTGCCCCCTGCCACCTGCCTTCTGAGGGCTCAGGAGGAGGTGGGGCCAGCTCCCAGCCACAGCACACACTCCCGGGAGGCAAGGGGGACCTGTTGCCCCCAGATCTGTGCAGGGGGTGGAGGTGCACCACAGGCTCCCCATCCTGTTGCCGTCCCCCAGGGCCTCCACAGTGCAGCTTGTGCAACCCCGCAAAGCAGAGCACAGTGAGGCCACACAGAAAAGATGCTTGCCTCTGTGAGTTCTGTGCTGACCTGGCAACACTTCCCTTGCTCGCAGGAGTAGCAGTGAGGGGCACAACCCCACACCACCACCTGCGCTACCACACCTGCTGGGAAAGTGTTTGCAGAGCAGCGTGAACCTCACAGGGACAAGCAGCTTTCCTGCATGGCCCTGCTATGCCCTGCCATGCCAGGTTACACATGCTGTGCGGTGGAGGCCCCAGGGGAGGGCAGCAGGGTAGGAAGCATGAGCCCACGACATGCAGCCACACTGCCCCCACCCCACACACAGATCTGGGGGGTGTGGACCCCACCACCTACTCCCAAACAAGCCACCTACAGCCTTGTCATGCTCTCCACTGGATTCTGAGGCCTCACATTGTGGCCCTAGGCCCCAAGCCCCACACACTACCCAGCAGGGCAGCAGCCCCAGCCCTGCCAACTACGTCCCTATGGTGGCCTCAATCCCCCCCTCCCTTACCTGCAGGAGCTGCTCTCCAGGCTGTCTGGGGCCATGTGCATGTTTATGCACATGGTGCCCCCTATCTAACCACCCTCCTCCTGCTACCTCTCAGCCCCCTTCAGGCTGGAACTGTGCCACTATGCAGAGGGCTCACTACAAAACTACAAAATCCATGGGTTTCACTACTAAAATGAGAAATCCATGTTTTCCCCAATAAAGGGGGAAATCCATGGTTTACTCCATTTTTCCATGGAAAATGGAAAACCTGGATCCTTGGTAATGACCCTCTGGTCTTCTAAAAATGCTTTGCAAAAAAACTGTTTAACAAGAGCTTGAATTAATGAGAGAGAGGCTTTGTTTTCTTGATGGGCTGACAAGCTTTGTGTTCTGATAAGCTCCCTACATTCTTGCTTTCAGTGTTCAACAGGGGACAGAGAAAGGTGTGAGAAATGACCTGGTTTGTAATGAATGCAGCGCCTGTCAGTTTGCTGCAGACATTTTGAAGAAGCAGGGAGTGGGAGATTGAAATGCTCAGTACAATCAACAGATGCATGAAATCCTCACAAGCATTCTTCTCTCTTCCTGCTCTCCTCCTGCCCTTTGCCTCAGAGTACTAGGCCGGGGACAGGGTCTGGCAATACTCTGCACCCCTTGAGCAGTGAGTGGGGAGGCAAAATCCTGGTGAGGGCTGCTTCCCCTTCCCCTTTGAGGCACACCCTGACTGGGGACTGTGCAGGCCAGGGTAGGGGTTCAAACCCCTCCCTAGTCATAGCGTCCTGCTGGGGCCTGGCCACACCTGCCCTCAGCTCAGCACTGTAGAAGGGAAGGGAGGGTTCGCACTAGTGTCCCCGGGCTTCTAGCCTTAGTCACTGAAGGCATGTGCCTGCATTCCCTGAATCAAAAGTGAATGTCTATCCACCTGTAAATCAGTTCAATCTCTGCAGGTTAAACTAACCTGCAAAGATTGAATAAAATCAGGCTCAGGCTTTTTGAATGTCTGTCCGTAGCCAGCAGGGGGAGCCCTGGGGGCCTGCAGTCTGTATGGCATTGGCTCCTCGCTATCCAGAAGTTGGACAACTCTGCTTTGAAGGGTGCTGTGAGGTGTCAAAAGGTAAGCAGAGGCTCAGACCCATCTCTGCCTGGCCATTCCCTTTCCACTATTGCCAAGTTCCTCTGCAATAGTAAACACTGTAATTAATGATTTTTTGATATGGGGTGCTGCTCAAATCACAAAAGTTATGTATTCATGCCTTGAATCTAAAAAAGGTTGAGAACTACTGCCCTAAGATTGTAGTTCTGGGTAAATAAGTCACCCTTTGCTTCTTCAAGGAAAAACATTTCCACTTTTAGTCTTATTCACTTATTATACTTTAGATGAAATGTATGTCTTTGATCTAATAGTACTTATGCACTTCTTAATAGAGTCAGCTGTTCTTTATTATAATCCAATGAGTTTTTTTTCTATTTTAAAACAGTACATATGCACACAGCATATGTTAAAATCCATCCAACATTATGCCCAGTTGATTTTGAGCAATATTCAGGTCTCTATGATTAGAGTGGGGTTTATATACAACCAAAGTCTACCAAGTATTCCACCATGATTTGGGACAATTTGCAAACAAAAGTGTTCCTGTTAGCACCACTTATCTACTTCAGAATTTCATTTTTGGATACTCAGTTTCTAGTCATATAAGTTCCTTACCACAGAGTTTAAATGCCCATGCTTTCCATCTGCTTTTCCATATTTGATTCCCGTTCCAAAACAAAGTAAAATATTTAAATACATATTTGATTCTTTATCTACTCATCTTAAAAACAAATATTATTAGTTACTTACTGAGAAAATTTCACTGCTAGATCATTAAAAAAAAAAAAAGAAAAACCCTGCAAAAAAGCATGATTGCCATAAACACAATCCATTATAATATTCCATGAGGCAGAATGTTTAAGCACTTCATTTTAATTACCACAGAAATGGCAGGTGCTCTCTGGAGAGTTTAAGTGCACATCTTCTAGAGAGCTGTTACTGAAATACGTTAGTGTAGCTTTGACCACACAAAGCTTATTCCCTGAAGTATGTTAGTGTATCTTTGACCACATAAAGCTATCCCCTGAAGTATAAAACAAAAACAGTAGTAGCAATAACATTCACTGTATCGCTGTCAAGTTGAGGTTTGTTATAGATATTAGGTTTTCCAGTTCCATCAAATCAAAAGAAAATACAGTTTTCCAATAATAAAGCAATCAGCTGACAAAATACATGGCTAAATTCTCCTCTCAGTTGCAACTCTGAAATCCCATTCAATTCAACATTGAGACTATAGGGTATAAACTAGGGCTCATTCCTCTGACTGAGGAGAATGTCATTTATTATCTTTCACATCAGCAGAACAGTATTGGGTCCTCAAATCTTACAAAATTTGGGTAGTTAATCATAATTCAAAAAAACAAAGTTAATTTAAAGGTTCATTCTCCTCTACTTGATTAGGAGGGACTGGATTCAGTGCTTCAGTTTTAGCTCATCCTCTGACACTGACTCCTTTACCTTGGGCAAGTCATCTAAATTACCACTTTGTCACAGGTTTCCCAATAATAAAATGGAAACACACTCTCTAAAGTTATGAATACTAATCACAGATTTAACTTTGCATGCTAAAAGCAGAGGTTATGCTTGGCCATAAATCCTGGCACCAGTGCAGCTCAAGAAATTCATTAATAGTTTATCTTAAATTTTCAGTACAATTTTGCCAGTAATATTAAATGGAGTAATAACATGGTCCTCATACTTCAAAAAGTACAAGAACTAGAAAAATATTTATTTAGAACAAAAAAGAAAGTGTGACTCTCCCGTGCATACACAAACATGGCATGTCTACATGTGATAGTAATGCAACACAATTAACTCCAGGACAGTTTAGCACCAGGGTTTATTGCCCCTAGGTGCAGCATTTACATGTGTATCTGGGACTGCAGCATGTTGAGCCATGGTGGCATGGCTCCCACTGGCAGGGGGCCCAGGGGGTCAGCCTGCTCTGCTCCCTTCTCCCCCAGCCTCAATGTGCTGTGAAGGGGATGGCTGAGGCATGAGGGCGCTACAGTGTGGGACTAGTCAGCAGGTAGCTCCTACATTATAGCACCCTCATGGCTCAGCCAGCCCTATCACCATCTACATGCGTGTTTCACTGTATATAAGCACTTCGCTGTAGGATAGTATTTGTGGCAGGTGGAGTTAATTAGTTTACTGCGGCCTTAGAGCACTGCACATTTAGATGGTGATGCTTTACTGCAGAGCTAACTAGGCAGCTAATAAAGCAATAAAGCATCTCATGTAAATCGACCCATACACAAGAAAACAACCCCCCACCCCCACCCTGAACGTAAACATTAGTTATATGTTCTCTCTGTGTATCCCATTTTGGTAAAATAAAATATTTAGTTGCACCAAAATTTTACTGAGAAACTTATAAAGAATAGACAACATTAAAATTATGGCTCAAGTTCAAACTAATAGAACCAATACAATGCCAATTACTAATTCATATTGTTATTTGAAAATATAAGTTATTTATTGCAGTTCTTACTGATAACAAATTTTCTACTTCATTTTTTTTCCTAACCATTCAAGCTTTGGTCTACCATATTACAGACAGACTTATCATTGGGAAAATGCGCTTGTACTAAGACAAATATTAAGTGTAAAATTCTCTTCATATCTACTACTGGGAGTTCAATCCATGTAGAGGAAACAGAGTATCAAAGTTCAAATCCACACTGTGGATCTGAGAAGTGAATCTTGCCCTAAGGATATACCAAAAGTAAAACACTCTCTAGCAAAGGTATGAAGCAACACTGGTTAGTGCCCTTATTCTGAAAGCAGAAGAAACACAGGTTAAAGTGAAAACAAGAAGAAGTAGTAGAGAAATGATTGGTCTGCCAATGTCTTTTTCTGCTGCTGCTTCTGATTATTCATTACAAAAGCTAAACTTATTACTGTCGAATAAATGGCACTTTTCAGCTTCAGGACTCTCAATTAGTCCTAAAAATACCTCAGTAAAATCAATAGTTTTTCCACATTTCCCACTAAGGCTTGGAAACAAGAGGAGGTAAGCAGGGTATGTTCAATGGTATTTTACAGGCACACTACAGATGCAATGTAGACCCACACTAAGGTGGAGAGGGGGAATGGAGAGGGTGCAACTTGTATGCCTAGGAAACAGAGGATACAATAGGGAAGCTTATTTAAAACCAACTCTTTCCTATACCTTTTTCTGGTTTCTTGAAGTAGGGTCATTTATTTTGTGATATGGCAGTGAAGTAGAAGTGGAAGCTCATTTTTAGGTGTGCACACAAGACATGCTCACTACAGAATAAATTGGACTTTATTCCACTGTAAAAAACAACATGAACATATGGCACACACAGTACACAGGCACAAATGATGCTACTCTAAGGCAAATTACTCCTCTGAAAACAAGGTAACCATGATCTGCTCATGCATCCATTCCCCATGTCATTTCCATCTTAGGATAGTCATTTCCTCCATCTAAACTGGCTCCCCCACCACCTAGTAGTCAGGCATGCTAAAAACACCTATCATGATAGGTTTAACATAGGCTGTCTCTATGCCTGTTGCTTATCAAACTGGAAAAAATAACTGCATTAAAAAAACTGGGGTAAATTACTCTGTAGTAATTTACTCAGACTACAGCAGTACACAGAAGTGAGAAATGGTTGAAAGGGGAAAAGAATAAAGAAATAAAACCAAACTCAGCAAGTACAAGATACATAGGGAGACAGCTTTCTCTCTGAATGGGAAATTGTGGAACAGGAAGTCATCCACAGACTAGACTGTGTTAAATACAGACTGAATAGGGACTAGAGATTCTTACCCCATTACATAGATTACTTTTTGTGACCCCTTTGTTCCTATGGGTTTACTGCTTGCTTATTTGCCTCTTTCAGCATTTCCCCCCTCCTTTTCTATGTTTGTACTCAAAATATTCTCTCCATTTTATGTATTGCTCTGTGTGTGTCCACTGTCCTTTCACAGCATCTGATGAAGTGAGCCCCAGCTCACGGAAGTTTGTGCCTTTTGTATCTAAATTAGCTAGTCTGCAAGGTCCAAAGCTATTCTGCCTATTCTTCCAACTTAAGGAAATAAATGGTTCCCTTCCAAATTCATCTGGAATCTGTATCACGAAATAGATGCCCTACATCAAGGGCATGTGTCGATGAAACGGGGGCCCTAAATTGAAGCGATGGGTGAAATAAACCCCCCCTGTTGTGTGCACACTCTGCACTTACCTGCCTCTCCGGTGGTGGGGAGGGGAGGGCAAGCTGCCAGAGTGTTTCCCTCTATGGCAGTGGTGGGCTCCCCCGCCCCAGGTGGCACCTGCCCACAGGCACCCAGCTCACGTGGTCCCAGAGGGCACCACAGTCATGCAGGGAAAGACCGAGCCTCTGCGCAGGTCCGGCAGGCAGGCTCTGTGGGGGAGGGGAGGAAATCAGGATTGCTGCTTTTCTTGGTCACAGCCTGCCTTCTTGGGCTGCTGCAGGGATTCCTGCAATGCTGTGGAGCTACACAGAGCCCGGTGCTTTGCTCCACGGCTGTAGGTGCAGCAAACCCAAACTCCTTGAAGGAGTTTGAGTTTGCTGTGCCCCAAGTCATTTAAGGTGAACTTCCGCCAAATTTCCTACAGCTGAAATTAATGCACAATACACAGCCAACGCATGCAAAGACCGACACCATTAAAGCGGTGCAAAAGCAGTTAGCCTGCTTTAAAGTGTTGTGCATTTTGTCTGGTGCACATGGCCCCAGATCCTACTTCAAGCCAAAGAACACTTGAAAAGAATTAATGAATTTAAAATAGTTTCCTGTTACCGGCACCTTCTCCTGGCTCCCCTGTGTGTATGTTCCAGCCACTTAAATTCTTTTCTTCCTCAGACCAGCAAGGGAATAAGGAAAATAAAGGGGGCACCAAGTAAGTGTATTTTGTACCACCTCACATATCACTTTTAAATCTGTCCCTCTCTTACCTTTTTTTAATCCAAGCTCACATAATTCATGACATCTGGTACTTTCACGTCCTGAGAAACATGAAATCTCCAGAGAATCGCATGCACCCATGAACACGAATATTTTTCTTCATGAATTATGCATAGAATACCTTCCCTGACTCTTGTATAAAAGATTTATGAAAGATTGACTGACAAGATAAACTTTCACAAAAAGATCTGTTAGTTTATTAGAGGCAGGATTGAGGTCTCATTGTTTCCACAGGCTCCCCTTTGTTGCATTTTCCTTTTGTTGTAATGCTACTTTCTTCTTTTCAACCTTTTCCTACTAAGCCAAGAGGATAAAGCCAGTCACTTTGAACTAACATTAGTATAGTATAGTCCTATAGCCAACAGACATGTCACCAAATTCCGTAAGGAGCCAGAGCATGATGCCTGTCATGCATTGTATGTAGTCAACTTGGGCTTGGGAAGAATGACATCTCCTAGATCTATTCTAAAATATCACATTAATATTTTATAACTTCTCTCTGGGGACAAAAAACTAAAGTGAGGCTATTTTATTGAATATTCCCAATGATTTGTAAAAAACAAAGTGAATATGTTGTTGCTCTTCACAACAAGGTCTAGATAAAGCTAGTCGTGCCCCCCCACCATTTTTTTTTTTAAACACACACATCTTTTCAGCATATTTTCACAAGGTTTCATATTTTATACAAAGGTTTCAGTTACAGTTAAATAAATAGGATGGGGAACCACATATACAATACAAAAAACAGAGAGGGATTCAGGAGGGAACAATGATATGGTCATATACCTCTGCTCAGAGCTCACAGTGAGTTCTCTGACACCCTCCTTTTCATCATCCTGGTTACACTCCTATCCACAGCTGATAAAGACCAACAAATTTGTGCTAGAGTTCAAAGTTAACAGGAGTAGTAGCTTAACTCTGGAGGAGGGGAGGGCAAAAATAGCTGCTTACATTGACACTGTGGCAGCCAGCACTACCCCGAAAGACACTGCTACCCAGTATACAGCACTGCCTTGCTATACCTTAGTAGTCTCATCTACAGTGAATTTTAGATCAGGTCTGCAGCATGAAGAAACTATAGATATTTCTGGAGTCCTCCAATGGGCTAAAGACGAAAATATAACAGCAGATTCTTCCAGCAGCATACTTTAAAATTGTGTCATAAAGAAAAAATGAAAGATGATATTAGTTTGGATAAAAGAAATTATATTTTCAACTACAGATTAAATGAACAGAAGATATAAAGAGATTTGTTTGAAAATGAACCAAATTTCTTCAAGACAATTATGTTAGAAATTCAGAAATTTAACATTCATTTTATAGAAAGTGAAAAGGAAAACTAAAATGTAATCACTTATTTACATTTACAAAAATGCAAATAAAGCTGCTGGCATTAGCAATGCTGTCAGTACAGTATGAGGAAGAAGTAATCTCTGTATTTGATATGATAAAATTGATCAAAAGAAGAATGAAGCAGCAAAAGATTTACAAAACTAAAACTATTGTGTGTATTTATATTCTCTACAGCCTTGTACAACTTTTCTTCAAACATATGTTTAGTGATAAACATCTAGCAGCCATCAAACATAGGATGCATATATTGCACGAAGGAAGAATAAAGCAATATGGACATAACTGAATTTCTAAAGCAATGCCTACTTAGATGCTACTTTTGCGGGTTTGATTTTGTGTACATGCACATACATCTATATTAGTTTTAGTACTTCAGGGAACTACATTTCTTAATGGGATTTAAAATGTCTGCATATGTAAAGTTAAAGGACTTGACGTAAGTTCTTCTTATGGGGAAGATACACTGGTGCAAGTGCCCGAATAAACTATGTAAAACAGAAAGGACAATGAAGTAAACATGTAACATTTAAATAATTATCTCTAAAAGGATGTCTTAATTTAAAAATGAAAAAGCAAACAAACAAGAAAAGTAACAATGTAGCCAATTGGATGTACCACTGGGTATCTCAGTGCTATCAGGATCACTTGTGAACTCAAACAGCTCAGGCCCAAATAATCTCTCATTCTACTTATGTATCTTTGTTTAAAAAAGACCAAAACACTCTTACTTTTTTACGTTGATGGTCACCTCTGGGTCACTCCAAGAATTATTTAGGATGCTTATACACTGCTGAATTTCTCTCCCCGCAGATATCCCAAACATTAAATCCCCCCATGAGACCCTGTCAGCGGTGCCTGTGGGTGATCGCCACTTGCCACACTGCCGCCACTCCACAATGATCTCTGGCCACCACCAACACTGCCAGCGGTGCCTGTGGGTGGTTGCTGACCCTTAGTTGGAATTCACACAGCCCCCTATCCCCACCCCTGCTGCCTCCAGGAACCAAATCCAGTGATTCAGCAGCTTTTGTTGTTTAAAAAAGACCTCATCCATCGTTACTTCCTGGCTTGGTGGCCTGTAGCATGCCTACAATGACATCCCCCAACTGCTGTCCCTTCTGACCTTTACCCTGAGGCTTTCAAGTGACCCATCTTCCGCTTCTTGCTGCACTTTCAAGCATGTGCACATTGCCTTTATCTGTAGGGCAACATCTGTAGGGCAATTCCTTTTTTATTTTATTTTTTGCCTGTCCTTCCTGTCATACCCATCTATGGCAGCATTCCAGAACTATTCCAATTATATTACAATTCTGTTTTTGTACTTGTTTTGTTCTTCTATCTTAAGACGAAATTTTTTTTTTCACTTCGAGTAAGATTAGATGAGATTAACTATTTGCATTTTTTTAAATGGTTTTAAGACTATTCCTATGGTTTTAAAATCTTTTCTTTCTAATGCTTTGTTTAAATAATGTTTTTATGTAGTATTTGGAACAAGGTGGTTGGTCACTATTTCATTGCAACAGGAAAGAAGTGTAGATGTCTGAAGTCTCAGTTAGACCTTCAAGGTAACAAATGATTTATACATCAATATAGTTTCATAGTAGCTAGGGGTCAGGAGGGACCTGAACAGATCATCTATCCTGACCCCCTGCCACAGGCAGGAATGAATGCTGAGTTCACAAGACCCCAGGCAGGAGATCATCTAACCTCTTCTTGAATTTGCCCAAGGTAGGGGCAAGGACCACTTTCCTGGGAAGTTCATTCCAGATTTTGGCCACCCTAACTGTAAAATATTGCCTTCTGATCTCTAACCTAAACCTATCCTCCAACAGCTTATTACCATTGTTCCTTGTCACCCCAGGTGGTGCTGGGGAGAATAGGGCTCTTCCTATGTCCTGATGATCTCCCCTGATGAGTCTGTAGGCAGCCACCAGGTCCCTCCCTCAGCCTCCTCTTGCTGAGGCTGAAGAGTTTCTGGTCCCTCAGTCTCTCCTTATAAGGTCGGTCCTGATGCCCTCTCACCAAGCAGGTGGCCCTCCTCTGAACCCTCTCCAGGCTGGCCACATCCCTTTTGAAGTGTGGAGCCCAGTACTGAATGCAGTACTCCAACTGCGGCCTGACCAATGTCACATAGAGGGAGAGTATCGCCTCTCTGGGCCGGCTTGAGATGCATCTGTGGATGCATGACAAGGTACAGCTGACCTTGCTGGCTGCAGTCTGGCATTGGTGGCTCATGTTCATCTTAAAGTCAATAATGACTCCAAGATCCCATTCCCCCTCTGTGCTTTCAAGAGGGGAACTCCCCAGCCTGTATGTATACTGTGGATTCCTTCTCCCAAGATGCAGCACCCTGCATTTGCCTATGTTGAACCCCATCCTACTCTTATCTGCCCGCCTTTGTAGTCTGTCTAAATGTAGTTGCAGCCTCTCTCTCCCTTCAAGTGTGTCCACCTTGCACCACATCTTGGTGTCATCAGCAAACTTGGACAGCATGCTTTTCACTCCCTCATCCAAATCACTGATGAAGATGTTAAAGAATATGGGCCCAAGGACCAAGCCCTGGAGTACCTCACTGCTTACATCTCGCCAGGTTGAGTATGACCTGTCCACCACTACTCTCTGGGTGCACCCCATCAGCCAATTTTTTACCCATCCAACTGTGTAGGCATCAATGCCACAGTTGCCTAATTTATTGATGAGAATGGGGTAAGAGACAGTGTCAAAGGCCTTCTTAAAATCTAGAAAGACTATGTCCATGGTAACTCCATGAACCAAGGATTTAGTTACTTGGTCATAAAAGGCAATCAGGTTGGTCAGGCAGGACCTGCCTTTGATGAACCCATGCTGGTTGCCCCTGAGCATGATCTCCCCTGCAGGCCCCCCACAGATGTGCTTCTTGATGATTCTCTCCAAGATCTTCCTGAGCACCGAGGTGAGGCTTACAGGCCTATAGTTACTTGGGTCCTCCTTCCTCCCTTTCTTAAAAATTGGGACCACATTAGCTAGTTTCCAATCCTTTGGCACCTGGCCAGATGACCACAGATGCTCATACAGCTGGGCCAAGGGCTCCGCAATGACCCCTGCCAGCTCCCTCAACACTCTTGGATAGAGGGTATCTGGACCTGCAGATTTAAAAATGTCCAGCCCTTCCAGAAGATCCTAACTACATCTGCGCTGACCCAAGGCCTGAAAGAGCTATTGCCGAGATTGTCCCTACCTCTGGTGAGGCTAGATGTCCCAGTTCCTGTTCAAGAAAACAGAAGCAAAGAAACTGTTAAAAATACCAGCTTTCTCCTCTGGAGTAGTCACAAGATTACCATTTGAGTCTTGCAGGGGCCCTACATTGCCTGGTGCCCACTTCTTGCTCCCAATGTACTTGAAAAAGGACTTTTTTTGCCCTTAATCCTGGACACTAGCCTGAGTTCCATCTCTGCCTTGGCCTTCCTAATAGCTCTCCTACACTCCCGGGCAGAGGAGGAGTACACCTCCTTGGTGATAACTCCTCCCTTTCACTGGTTGCATGCCACCCTTTTCGTCCTCAGGCATTCCTGAATGCCTTTCCTGAGCCAAGGGGGTTTCTGAACACTCTAACCCCCTTGCTTCTCTTAGGGACTGTTACCCTTTGGGCTTGGAGGATCATCCCCTTAAGGTATAACCATCCCACATGGACTCCTACCTCCTATACCTTCTGGGCCCTCTGTGCCTCTCCCACTAATCTCTGAAGCTCATTGAAGTTGGCCCTTCTGAAGTCAAGGGCTTTATCCTTGCTGTAAGTCCTTGACACCCTGCGCTGGATAGTGAATTCCAGCAGATGATGATCACAATTGCCCAGGTGGTTAAGGACCTGAAGTCCCCTTACCAGGTCATCCCCAGTGGCCAGGACCAGGTCCAGCAAGGCATTATCCGTAGTGGGGCTGTGCACCTCCCGGATAAAGTGAAGGTCCTGTAATACAGCCACGAACCTACACAAGCGGTCAGACCTGGCTGTTTGCTCCTCCCAGCAAATGTCTGGGTAGTTTAGGTCACCCATGACAATGACATCCCTTGATCTAACTGTCTCCATAAGCTGACTGGAGAATTCCTGGTCCAGCTCTTCCCCCTGGTTGGGTGGTCTGTAGTAGGCACCCACTGTAAGATCCCTTTTGCCACTTCCCCCTTGTAATTAGACCCATAGTGTCTCCACCTGATCCTCCTCTAACCCAAAGCTAATCACTGATGTTGTGAGGTGCTCTTTGACATAGAGCATGACCCCCCCCACACACCTTTCCTTTCTGTCCTGTCACTTCTATATAGGGTGTATCCCCGAATGCCCACCTCCCAGTTGTGGATGGGGTCCCACCAGGTTTCTGTGAGCCCTACTAAGTCTGTATTCTTGCTTGCAATCAAAGGGCACAGTTCCTCTTGCTTGTTCCCCATACTAGGAGCATTAGTGTAGAGACACTTGAGGCCTCCTGAGGGTGCACGCGCCTCCCCCCAACTCACAAGACAGTTGTGGCCCCCTACTCCCAGGATGTTGTTGTTTACTTGGGCAGCCCTTTCTCTTGTCACCCTGTGTGCTGGTGAAGTATCCTCTCTACTCGGAGCAGCCCCTTCCCCCGGCAAAGCTAGTTTAAAGCCTGTCGCATATGCAAGTGTAGCCTGACTTCAACCCTTATCTAAAATTGAAAAGACAGTGAGATTCCTTCCTGAGACAGGTAATGAGTCACAAATTGGCTGGAGAGCTGCACCCAGAGAGTGGTGGTGGATGGTTCTTTTTTGACCTGGAGGGTTGCGGGCAGTGCGGTTCCCCAGGGCTCAGTCCTCGGGCCCACACTGTTCAACATCTTCATCAGTGACTTGGACAAGGGGGTGAAAAGTACCTTGTTCAAATTCATGGATGACACTAAGATGTGGGGAGAAGTGGGCATGCTAGAGGAGATGGACAGGCTGCAACTAGATCTGGACAGGTTACAGGGGTGGGCAGATGAGAATAGGATGGGTTTCAACACTGAGAAGTCCAAAGTATTGCATCTGGGGAGGAAGAACCAGCAGCATACCTGCAGGCTGGGAAACTCCCTTCTTGTCAGCACACAGACAGAAAAGGATCTTGGAGTCATTATTGATTCCAAGATGAACATGGGCCACCAATCTGAGGATATGGTCAAGAAATTTAACCACACCTTGTCATGCATCCACAGATGCATCACGAATAGGTCCAAGGAG
>NW_017728886.1:169971748-169992106 GCF_001723895.1 Crocodylus porosus | reverse complement strand
GGACCTGAACCTGTTCAGCCTCCACAAGAGAAGGCTGAGAGGGGATCTGGTGGCCATCTATAAACTGGCCAAGGGGGACCAGCAGGCAATGGGAGAGTCCCTGTTCCCTTGAACACTACCATGAGTAACAAGAAATAACAGCCATAAGTTGACTGAGAGTAGATTCAGGCTAGACATCAGGAGGCACTACTTCACAGTCAGGGCAGCTAGGATCTGGAATCAACTTCCAAGGGAAGTGGTGCTCACTCCTACCCTGGAGGTCTTCAAAAGGCAGCTAGCCAGGGTCATTTGACACCAGCGTTCTTTCCTGCCCATGGCAGGGGGTTGGACTTGATGATTTGTTCAGGTCCCATCTGAACCTACCAACTATGAAACTATGAATGGCAAAGAAACTGAAGCCTGAGATAAGTGCTCTAGACACAGAAGAAAGGTGAAAGAGTCATGATGATTCCTGTAACTAAAAATAATCAACAATTCAGACTCTCATAAAAAGTACTCCTATCACCCCAGAACTATGAACAATGGGCATTTGAGAAACTGGGAACCATGTCTATTCTTACTTTAAAAAGTAAAAGTCCGTTCTTCAGTATCAGTAGGACACTGTGGGCTCACCTACATGTGATGCTATGTTGCTGTAGCAATGTGCTCTCTTGGTATAATGCATTGGTACAATGACATAGGGGCTAAAAATAACTGTGCCACCAGCACAGTGCAGTACAGACTATTACTCCGCCATTTTTTATTACTTCCTTTCCAAAGTACTAAATGATGGTAGAGTAATAAGGGTACTGTAGGGACACATGTAGATGTGCTACTTGTTCAAGCAACCCTTAGTAGTCTAAGGCAATGACTCTCAAGGCACCACGTTGAGAGTTATCAATATATTTCCTTTGGGTTTAAAAGGGATGATACTATTCAATACAGGTTAGAACTCATATTATCTTCCTAGTACCTCAAACAAGAGAAACAGCCTGCATTGCAAGTGGAAACTACAAGGAAGAGCCTGGAAAACAGATTCTGAATCCCTTTTCAAATTGAAATGTGAGACAAGATCTGGAAGGATTGTAATGGCAATCCTTACGGCACTGAAATCACAGGTGAATGGAATGGGATGAGTATTGAGTCCCATGAAATATTAAATGCAGATTATTGACACCTCCCACCCTTCAAAAATACAAAAAGCATACTGTTCTGGATCTGTCTTTGAACAGAAAAGAGAGCAGTGATGCTACCAAAAAGTGAATCTGGACACAACTTCAGCACAACTTCAGTAAAAGGCTCATTTACAAAAGGACTAAAGGACAATTTTCCCCCTTTGGAAACAAGACCAGTACAAGAAGACAACCCATTTGTTACATCTGATATCCTAAGAGCTTAAAATGACAATGGACAAATTATGACAAATTGAAGGACCAGTAGCTACATTTTACTTATTTCTTTACTCTCTGGATTTGGTTTCTTACATACTGCTGGCAATATAAAGCACTACTCTCACTTGTATCTATAAATACCTGGTTTCAGATGCATGGATCATTGCCCACTAGAAAAACACTGTATCAAACAACATGATGCAGGCAAAAACCCAGCCCAAGTTTGATATTGCAGAACTGGGTGGGGGGGGAGAAGGGAGGGAAGAGAACAAAAAAATATACAATATATATTAGTATATCAAATTCAAATAAGAATAAGTCTTAAAGGAGAGAGCCCATTAGCATACATCACTATTTTATGTTGGGGAAAATGGTAGTTTGACTTCATTTGTTTTGCTTCCTTTCCACTCCAGAAATGCCATGCCCTTTCCTAAAAACTACCAGTACTAACCAACCTGGCTAAGGTACTAAAGAACACCTTCACTCTGAATATTTCATATTTCCTTCACAGTACAACTAAAACAATGTAATCTGTCTCATGGAACCACTCCCACCAGCTTAACAAGTAAAATACTGCAAAATTCTAATCAACCCTAAAAAAGAGACAAATTCAAATCCTAGCTGTCACTTTAAGGACTCTTAAAAGGTTCTTCACTCTATGTCAAAACAAACCAAATTTAATGAAGTAATAATAGCCACTCTATTAAATAAGAGGTTTTCAGCATGTCATCTTTTTCAGATAACTGATCAATAAAAGTAAAACTGCTATTGCTGCTTCACCAGGACCAGCAAAGATCCTTTCTGGACAAGACAACCAAATATATAAATTCAAATAAGAATGAAGCGGAAATCCCAAATCTGTATTCCCAGATTAATCTGGGAAAGCTGCTGAGAAATAAGCAATTGCCCAGAAGCAAAGTAAATGATATACCTAAGCAGCAGATACACGAAAGACTGAGAGTTGCAACAGGATGCATTGTCAGGACTGTTTTAAGCTATACATGCTGTCTAGTTGCCATGTTCAAGCATGGTCAGGGTGGTCCTGAGTGGGTGAGGCTTATTTCCTTGGCAGTGGTCCCAAGTTCAGAAAGGGAAAGTACAGGCGTATCCAGAAATAGTAAACAGGCCTTGAGGAAAATGATAGTACTTAAAGAGATCTGAAAGGATTATAGGAAGATTAAGCAACAGAAAAAAAAAAACCTGAACAGAATCTAGTTAAGGTTTATCCTTTTACTATCTTTAAAGTAGTTCAGTATGATAAATATCTCTAAGTCTCCAAATAAAAATATAGCTAACCATGAATGAGATGTGTAACTTGACCCAATGCCAAAAGTGTATAGGACTGTCTGCAACAGTTCTGCAAGCCATTCTCAACGAGCCCTCAAGTTTTATGGCAGCAGTTGGTTTAACAGTAAGTTATAAAGAAAGACTTGGATTCATAAGTTTTCTTTCTGGAGAATAAGTTAATTCTTTGGTGTTAATCAGTGATTCAAGTATTTACTTTTTGTTACATTTTTAGTTTTAGTTTTTGTATATTGCTTTCAGTGCAGGTATGAAAATCTTAAAAGTTATAGCTGAAGTTTCCAGGTACTATACTTCATATAAAAAAACTTTCATTCCCCTAGTTCATTTCCTATTTAGAAAATAAGATGATTATAATACATCTCCTATGAACGGCAATGTAAAAACAGTGGCTTAAGTGGCAGGAATTTCCAGAGCGTGATATTGATTTGGAAGCACAAAACCTAGCATGGAATTCAGTCATCAATTACCACTATACTATCTGTCTATGTATTCTGCCATAAAGTGTGTAATTGTAATGAACTAAGTGGTTTATGAAGCCAAAGAATTATTGACTTCTGTAATTCAAAGAAGTGTAATATTTGCTCTGGAAGGCTCAATTGTTACTTTAATGGATAAAATTAAGTCTTAAAAAACAGTCAATATAATGCCCATCAACAACAGTAGAACAGCAATTCCAAAATATTTTGGTCCAGATACCCCACCCCCCTTTTTGAGTCAATTATCAACATTTCTCATGGACTAGCATGCATACCTCATTTGTTAACTGAAAGCCAGTGAGAAGGTGGTGCAATATGCAGACCGCTTATGGCACTACAGATTGCCAAGGGTCTGTAGACAACAGCTTGGCAACCACCCCAGAAGGAGATGCACTGTTTTTTGAAACCCATCACTTCCTACTAGTCAAAAATGCTACCTTTTTTTTTTTTAAATAGTGATTTCACGGTGTTATGTATGTAATTAGTTCTTAGCTACTGAACAATCTTTAAAGCTGACACACAAAAAATCCTAGAAGTTTCCTCACCTCTAGAATTGGGGAGAGGTTTCACTTCCTGCTGGAATACTTTCAAGAATGCCAAAAATATAAATAGGAACATTTTATACAGTCAAGGAAACAACTTAAAAATAATATCAAACATAGTCATAAAATCATAAAGGGCTAGTCAGAGGGCTTAATTTGTGTAGCATACAACTGTTTTTAGAGTGTTCTTTTTCATTCACAGCTCTTCACTGTGGATAGTTTAGATGCTTTGGGCATGTGTAAAAAATATAAAACACTGTTGTAAGAGTTCATTAGGAAATAAGAATGTTTGACCATTATTTCTAGTTATAAATTCATATAGGGCTCTTGTACACATCACAATTTTTGCCCTTTCTTAAGTTCCAGCGGTGTTACTGTTTGCACATAGCAGTTTTCCTGATGCTTTAAAAGTCTTTCTGGTGTGCTAAAGTAAAACTTATATGGATATAGTTTAGTTTGGGTTGCCACAAATTAAAATGCTGTGTCCACAGATTCATTACATGCAAACAGGAATGTACACAAAGTCTTGCAATGAGCCCCTTTATCCACCAGACAGCGCTGCACGTTTTTGTAGTTCACTCCTTTGTCCAGCAGATATCACTTCAAATTTCAGTTACTAATGGATGAGGTTAGCTGCCATGTTTGGATAACTGGGTATAAAGTGTTTCTTTGGATGCCAGGTGTTGAATGCCAGATGTTGTGGTCACACCCACGCCCCCAACACTCCTGCCCCTGACTGAAGAAGCCCATTCATAGCTGCTGCTTTTTTTTTTCTTGTGCTGACTGCTGCACCATTTGCAGTTACAGAAGATCATCCTGCAGTCAAACCCATGGCAGCTGGCAGCCCTTAATGGGAATGGCACAGTTACGACATAATCTGCCCCAGGTTCAATCCAGGAATGAACCACTTGTGTTATCTACAGGAAGGCACCATAGACTCTTTCATTTGACTTTCAGTCAGAAGACAGAGCAAATGACACATGACTTGTCATAGCAAAGAGTGCTGCCTTTTTTTCATTTTTTTGTTCTGGCTATTTGTGATTGCACAAGGTCACCTCCCCCCAGTCAGACTGATGGAAGCAGGTGAGATGCCTTTACAGCAACTGGCACCCACCCTCTCCTAGCACCGAGTGCAGTCTGCCTATAGCTACTATGGTCCCTTGCACTGCTGCACCAGTCATGATTTCACAGTCTCACCCCATTCTGCTTGTCCTAACTCACAACCTAGGCACTCCTGGCCCTGGTAGTAAGCCATCACTCCCAACCCATAACCTGCCCCCCCTCCCCTCCAGTGTGCCATACCATTCTGTTGCTGCTTGTGGATTTATTCTTTTTTTTTTTTTCAGTACTGCAGGTTAAACAACCTACCCTGGTATTTAAAACAGGAAACCCAGGAACAAAAGCCTGGGACCCAGGCCTTATGATGGCCCTGATGCCCACCCACATTGAAAGAAAAGAAGGCAGATGATTTTATTTTACATAATTAACCTTTACGGATTTATTCACCTGAACTTACATAAATAACAAACCATCTATTACAAAAATTTTAAGGTAACCATTTGTAGGAAGTGGTACTCTTCAGCTTTGTAAACCTCAGGCAGTGTGCAATAAATTTCCTTACAAGACCTTGCTTACAAGAACACAGTAATCATAGGCAAACCACATCCATAAGGAACTGCATTAATTATTACCTTTTATTTGTAAAACTAAAAAATTATTAAAAAATGGAGGCATTATCTTCCACGTCATATTGTTCTGCACTAGAAGGAAGAAGACGGGTTTGGCCAGTCCCATGTTTTCAAAACCACCTGCTTGGCTTCCCCACTACAGGCTTCAAAATACATTTAGAAACTTCCCCATGGAAGATTTCAATGCCTACTTGGCCTGGAAGCAGCATATCCTGGGGGAGGGGTCTGGGACCATGCATCCACTTTGCATGGCGTTCCTGGAAGGCAACTGTAATTTTAAGAAGCAGTTCAAGTTACCACTAACATGGTAACATGTGCCAGCAAGGCACACCCCCCCAGTAGCAAACGTGCCACTTGTGCCATCTTTTGCACCCACCTCCTGCTGCATGGTTAGGTGCTATTAAGAGCCGCAGGGGTGCACATAATTAACAATTAATGATCTGTTAAGCTCAACTTACATAACAACACAACTAACCGTTACACATTATTCAAGGTAACCATTAGCAAGGTAACCTCAGGCGATATGCAACAAGTTTCATTAGAAGACCCTTTTCACAAGACAGCAGTAACCATAGGTATTGTTTATGCTTAACTCAGTAAACAGGTAATGAACAATAATTAGCAATACTCATATAATATTACTGCACATAAACAATTCTATGTTTGTACTTTTCTACATTTGTGAGCTGGACTGCCCTTCTCTCTCCCTTTCTTGTGAATGCCTCATTGGCTAGCCAACACTCGGCCACAAACCTGACATACCTGTCTGGCTACCTCCCACAGGTACTTCCCACAGGTTTTGATGGCAATGACAATACCATCTGTCCAGACATCATTTTCGGGCTTTGTATGTGGTCTGTATTTTTTCAGCAGCAGCATATCAAGCAGAGCTGAGAACAGGAAGGAAGGAATGTGGGGGATTAGTCTGTGCTTTGAGAATCAGATGACAGCATAAAAAACCATCTGCAAAAAAACCCAGGAAGAGCTTGCCTACCTGCCTACCTAAATTGTTGAAGTTCATACCCCTCACCTATCCTCTATGTCTTCTGTCAGTTGACTGCAATCACTCATCCCCCCTGCCGCCGCACATCACAGCCCAGCCTAATCTCAGGTGACATTTCATATCTCAGATGTCAGGTCTCCATGGTTTAACATACTGATTCTGGAGGATGTCTCTAGTTGCTCCTTTTCTGAGGTCTCATCAGGACAGTTCTAGTGAAGAGGCAGCAGGACTAACAGTCGCACCCACGGTTGGCAATCTCTCAGGAGAGGATGACATCCTGCATACCTCTCGTCTATTTGCTTGGTATTTAAGTACCCCCATAAATGGTTGGAGGTACTGATAATGAGGCACCTTATGCACATGTGTGCCACCCTGCTGAGCTTTTGCTACTGCACATCAGAAAGCAGCTCTCATACTCTTGGACTTTGCCCTGCACTCAACCACCATCTTGTGCCGCCACTGGGCAAGTCTCCTGGAGATATGTAGGTAGATGTGCAAGTTATTAGTTGGGCTGTTGATGATGCTGAACTGGCTTAATACCTCAAAGACCTCTAGCACCCACATCAGGCCCTTAGTTGCTTCATAGGACCAGGCTGACCTAGTTTTACACACCCTGCCTGTCTGTTTTCTTCTCTCCCTGGTCTACTGCCTTCCTTCCTCAGCCTCAGACATCTTGGATCAATAAGATGTACCTCAGCCCTGATGCCCTCAATTTGTAGGTTTCTTATTCAGTTGGTCAGGAACATTTCACCCCCCACAACCCTTGTTTCAGTGCAAAAGGTTTGTGCAGCAGACATGCTGGTGCCATCCTGCAAACTTTGTTTCTTTTATCTATACTTTTTTTCCAAAAAGGGCATCTAAACTATGTGTTGGTAAAACATATGCCCTATACTTTGGCTTGGCCATACAAATGTACTTTGACCAGACAAATGTATTTGACCTGGTCATACAGAGCCTTCATTCTGTGAAAACGTGAGGTGGTAGGAGAAAAGCATTGAGCAGAGGTCACTGGCACCAAGGTATTGGTCAATGGGTCACAATGTCTGGTGCACTGAGGTTGGTAACAGTTCTTATCATCAAACTGACTCCCCAGAGCCCAGTGATGAGGAAAGGCAGAGGACTGCAATAGTTGCTGACTTTTATGTGTGAAATGTTGCCAAATTTCACAACGGGTTTTTGTCTCTTGGCACTATAGAGCCAACATCTGTAGGCGGAGGACAGTACAACTACTGGTATAGAACACCTCAAGGTAATACATGAATGCTGTATATAAAAATTATGTTTAACTCAGAAAATATATACAAGTGTCCAGGTTGACTGCTCTATCCAAACAGGATGCTTTCAGGGCTAGGCCTTTCCTTGTCAATATTACCAAGCCACTTCACATTTCAAAAAGGGTAATTATCACCTACTCAGGATGAGCTCCCACTCTTTGTTCTGTACTGCAATGCAGGTAGGGCACAGGCTCAGCTATAATATTCCCGGCTACCTCTTGGACTGAGGCAAGCTGAGTGGAGCTACTGTGCACTTTTCAGCAGCCACTACAGTTTGTGCTGCATCCACCAAAGCTGCCACATCATGCTCTCTCAATGATCTTTTTTTCTGATCAAATGTCAATCAAGCCCTTCATTTCTTCCTGGGTCCACTTGGGGCCATTGTCGATCAATGTATCAGACTCCTGGTCTGTTGGGTTGCATACTGGAATTGCTTTTCTGAGACATCAGAGACTTCTTTCACAATCAATGACTGATTCATTTCTGGGAGATAGGGGCAGGGCGCAAAACCTAAAATAGCAGGTCAAGGGAGGAGAGTAGGGCACAGGACTCTGCAATGCTCAGCTAGCAGTACAAATGTAGCATGGGTTTAATGAAGCCCCATTCCAAAATTGGGTGGGGGTCAAGTACAGACATTTCTTGTGAGAGGACTTGATAGTCTGATACCTGCTTTAGATCTTGAGGTGTTAATAGTAGCTCTTGAGACATAGTGCTGTCCATCGCACACCCCTGCTTCAAACCTGGGTTAGTTCAGGATAGGGCTCTTTTCTGGGGAAATGTTTCTTTCAATGCAGGGTTATTGCAAGTCAGGACTGGGGAAAGGTTAATTTTCAAATCAGGTTTTGAAATATACATAGTTTTGGAACTAACTATAAGATATCTATCTATCTCATCTCTCTCTCTCTCATAAAATATCAACTAATAAAATACATACATATATAGGTAGTATAGTTTTGGAATCATTTTATTATTTGACTAGTGAATTGCCCATCAAGACTGATGTGGGGGGAGGGCAGGGACGGAATGCCCCCCCATCTACCACCCCATGCCGCTGCCACCTCCCAGGAGTGCGGCTAGGGGGGAAGCATACCCTACTATCCCCTCCATCAGCATCAGAGCCACTGGTCTCACCCCCCTGGCCCTGCTCCTCAGAGGCAGCAAAGCCATGATGGTGAGGACCATCTCTGACATCGTGGTGGCTCTCCACACTCTGGTTGTTTCATTAACCAATCAGAATGCTCTAAGAGCATTATAGGCAGACAGACAGATGGACTAAGCTCTTTATATATAGATGTAGCATGAATATTATAATTTCTATGTACAGTCAGAAGAATATTTTCATTAAGAAAATAAAGGAGTCAATTTTACAGAATTATTTCTGGATGTGCTGTGATGCAGCTTCACACCATGCTGTGTGCCCTGCCAGCAGGTCGAGCTGCAAGGTAGTGCAGTGATGAGGCCTATAGCTGGCTATTGCAATCCCAGAATTGGACAGATCACGCCCATGCAGATGTAGCCTGGCCAGATATCCAAGACATCACAGGGCAGTTGCTATAGATGTCACCCTGGAAACCAGCCCAAGAGGCAACCGCAGGGGACGCTGGGTGCCATAGTCTTTAAACAGAAAAAAAAAAAAAAAAAAAATGGAGGCCAGACAAGGGTTGTGCTCCCCGTTCCCCATGCAGACCATATTTTGGTACCCCGTGGTGCTGGTGATACATACACCATGACCCCCACTGGCACAGATTTATTATATCCTCTCCTCACCCCAGCCATGCCCTCCTGCAGGATGGAGGTGGATGAGGAGCAGCAGAGCAGCAGCAGCAGCAAATAGTAAGTTAGCAGCTGAGGGGGTGGGGGTGGCATCTGTTCTTAGTACTTTCCTACTTGGAGATAACTGTCATATTTGTTATAATTGCATTCCAGAAACACAAGCAACAGTGAGGGCGGATGCTGCATGCCAGATCCAGCCCCCAGGATACAAAGTATTCTGAGTTATATATAGGTAATGCCAGAAATATGCCACTGACTTTTTTTGTATCCTGTAGGGGGAAGGGAAAGAAGGTGCTTTTTGAGATCATGGGACAAAAGCAAACTTCGGCTTCTTTGTTTCCCTGTTGAAGACACAGATCAGAAGTAGAAGACAGTAAACGAAGACTAAAAAAAGTTAACAGAGAAGAAAGAACAATGAAGAAATAAATTAGACTAATTAATTGATAAGAAACTGGATTAG
The DNA here is from genome assembly GCF_001723895.1 of Crocodylus porosus. Taxonomy (NCBI): domain Eukaryota; kingdom Metazoa; phylum Chordata; order Crocodylia; family Crocodylidae; genus Crocodylus; species Crocodylus porosus. Next base: position 169,982,215 of record NW_017728886.1, on the reverse strand, counting down.
AAATAAATAGAGCTAAATAGATAGATGTAGATATGTAAGAAAAATAAAAATAGAGTAGAAATAGAAGGGTATAAATAAGTATATATAGATAGCATAAATAGTATAAACATCTATAAATAGTACAGATAGTGTAAACAGTATTAGTAATATCAATATTATAAATAAATGCAAGTAGTATAAATACTGTACATGATATAAATAGTATAAAAATGTAAATATTTTATATTTTTATACAGGTCCTTAAATGGTTCTCATATTTTATAATATTTTCTAATGCTTTATAATATTCATAATGATGTTATCACAGTTTCTACAATCTTTTAATAATGTTTTGACAATGCTTTTATGCTGTCTTGCAATGTTTTTTGTTTTTAGAATGTTTAAATTTTTACTTATATTTCTTAGTTATTACTTTTATATTTATTTTAATTTTACTCCTTTATAGATGATTCTTCTGTTTATTTACCTACTTAATTTATTTACTACATTTTGTTTTAATCATGGCCTTATCAAAAAATTAATGTTAAAGATTTCAAATAAAGATTTGCCGAGTTTTCTTTCAGAGGTAGAATGGCCTGTGGGAGTTCATATGCTTTAGGAGTGTAGGACTTGGGAGCACCATGTTGGGGGCTGGAGGGAGATACAAGAGGCAAGGCACCTATTTGGACAAGTGGAGGAAGCTGTGCAGCTTGGGCATAGGGAATTAATGTGGAGAGATGGAAAGGGGCTGTGTGGTGTGGCTATGGGTGATGCGTGGTCTGAGGCTGAGGAGAGAAAACAGCATAGGTGGCTGTCTTCTTCTCTCCCTGTTCTGCTGCATAGGCATATTGACATCGGTGAGAATCCATGCGGTTTGAGAGTGGGTTTGTGGCTGGGTGGGGTGGGCTTGTGATCATGGGTTAGTGTGGGGATCCCTGGCTTCAGTGTGGGGGTGGGGTTCAAGAGCGAGGAGGAAGGGGATTAGTGGTTTAAATGTACCCCCTGCTGTAACTCAGTACCAGAAACATCAGTGGGGTGGATTGGTATGCAGCTCCCCCAATGGAATTTATGGGGAATTGCACACTGGGCTTACTTCGTTGTTTGCATGTAATATCATTTACAATGATGAAACGTTCTAAAATAAAACTTTATAAAATTGTATAAACCTGTCTAATTTAATGAGGATTAAATCCCATTATGTGGACAAGTACCCACAATGACCAAAAAGTGAAAATTCTGCAATGTTTTAATGTGTATTTAAAAAGCAAATTTTGATAAGGATCATAAAATACAGGTTTATTTTTAAACAAACTCAGTTGCCATGAAAATTAAGCCTCTGGAAGAGAGACTTCAAAAGGAAGAGGGAACTTTTCCAGCATATCTAGGAATCCATTGGCAGATGACCAGTACATACATTTTGTCAGTATTCTGTTTGAAAACCATCTATAAACACACTTCACAGTGTTGGCTTATTTTTCAAAGCTGTTCAAGGTTATTTTTGTTTGTTTGTTTTCTTCCTCTAAATTTTCACCCTTTGTGAAGCAACTTTTGACCAAAGCAATAATTGTTTGCTATTCCTTATTTAAATACTATGGTTGATCACCTCAGTCCCAGGACACATGTTTCTGGTTTCTCAACTGATTAGTGCCAAATTCACAGCTTTACAGTTACCCCCACACACAACCAGTTTGAATACTTGTACTAGTGGATATCTAAACAAGTAGGATCACAGAAAAGTAGCATTTGAAAGGACTTTGCAAGTATTTGAAAGGACTTTGCAAGGACTTCGCAAAGTCCAGCCTCTGGATCATGTCTGCAGGAACATATCATTCACATGAATAGCTAGATGCATTCTTTTGCTCACATATATTATTGCAAAAAGGGCAAACTGCAAAAACCTAGGACTATTTCCACTTGTATTTGGACAGATTCTAATAAATATTGTTTTGATATATTAGCTCATTAGGAACATTCTGGATACAAAACCATAAATCTTTAAAACAAGAATGCTTCCTGTGCACGCACATTTTGTTACAGAAAGAATTATAAATAAAAAAAGAAATTAAACTATTTGTGTTAAAGATTTTGTATACCACTCCTCACCACTAGTGGTGCAATTAGAAAGGAAGTGTTTGGCTACACTATTTCTGTGTTACCCTCATTTTCATAGTACCTGACAACCTCAGTCTCATGTATTTAGTTTCACAGCCCAAGACATTGGATAAGTACAGAAGTTTATACTGGTATAAGTGATCCAAAACCAGTCTATACCTGTAACAGAATAGAAGTTTAGTGCACATAGACTGGTTTAAAGATGGCCAAACCCATTCTAAGACAAAACTAGATCAATGAGGTATCAGATTTAAATCAGTTTAGGACAGACCGATCGATCCCCTGTATATCTTCAAATAGGAACTCAAATTAAATTGCTGTCCTCTGGCATTCCAGGCATGTTGGCAGCCCCTGCCAACCCCACCTCGCAGGGAGGTGTGCTACCAGCTGGTCTGAGCTTGGCTGCTTTGGCCAAGCACCCAGCTGGCCCCACCCCTAGGGTCCCCAGAGCCAAGTCAGCATAGCGACTTAGCTGACACTGCAGGGCTGGAGTAGTCAGATGTACCCAGCAGTCCAGTCCTGTTCCCTGGAGCTATTCCAGCTCGTGGAAGCATGAGGGTCCCTGACTGTACATGAAAGCATTGGGCATTAGAATCCTAAATACCATTTCAAATGTGATGACTTACCTGAGGGGACAAAGAAAGTCTGAAGGGGAAGAAATTAAACCAAAGCCAAAGCTAGTGGCACAACAGATTGTGCAGGACCATTCTTCATCAACCTGTATAAAACAGCCTTTGGTAAGATTCCTACGGTTACACATTTAGATGCTCCAAAAAAATCTCAAGACACTCATGAATACCCACCTGCTGCAGAACGAGGAATGAGCATACATTCCTTTCCCTTCTATTTAGTTCTACAGTGGCTGTGTCTATTTTCAGGAACCCTTCCTCCAGTCATTCCCTGAATGCAAAACTTACTGAGGAACCAGGGAGAAGCAATGAAATACACCCCAAAATGGTTGAGAGAATATAAATGCAAGGTCACATACTCTAAGCTAGCATTGAAAATATGGTAAACCTCTTTAAGTGCCACAGCAGTTGGATATGCTTTCACCCCAGACCAGAGCACCAGTGGCACAGCTTCCAAGTAATTAAGTATGGGGGTGCCTGATTTTCCAAGCTGTTGAGAACCCAATGACTCCAAATGAAGCTGGAACTGGAGGAAGCTACAATTGCTGAAAAGCAAGTACATTCAAAATGAATGTCAGTTCCACTCCATGCCAAATCCCAGCATCCTCAATTGTTTAGCCCATGAAAGATTTATGTGACACTGCTCCTACACAACCAGAACTCTCTTCTATGGTATTTGCTATGTTTGCTGCTCACTATTCAAGCACTTGAACATGATTTCTGGTTGCACCATGTATAGTATTAATTTTACTCTCCAAAGTCTGACTAAGATAGACATAACATTGCAGCTTCAACCTAACTGATATTAAAGCCAGATTCCAAATAGGGAGGACACCTACTGAGCAGTTATTCTGAACATACCTTTACAATGGATGCACTGAAGATATTTATGTTAACCAGATAAACATATGTCTATTGAGATGTGTGGATTGGTTTATGACAGCCAGTGGTTGCTGGAAGAAGTGTACTGTTTGTGTAATCACTAGCCACAAAAAGATCTTGCCTTTTAGAGATTTCAGGAGGGTCCAATCATTGTTGATGTAAGAAGGGATATAAATGGACAGATGGCATGCAAACAACCACACAGTCCTGGATGTCACACCTGTGGCCAATACCAGGATTAGTTCAGACATAAAGCTGGGTGCTTCAAGGCTAAGCTCAGTAGCTAAAATATGGTTTATTGCTGCTAACAAGAAAGATTTGCCAGTTCCTTTCATATGATCCACAATATTCAAGTAAAAAAAAAAAAAAAAAAAGAAATAGTTCAATAACACAATGCACTATTTTGATACCTTCTGGAATCTAAAGACAGCTCCCTCACATTTTATATTGATTTACCTTTTTTCCACTGAAAAGCTGGAGGTAGCTTTCTTCCCCCTCTGCTCACTGCATAGTATTTCACCAAAATCCATTTTTTTTTTTAGCTTTGCTGGGAAAAAAAGTATTCAGACATACTGTGTGCTGTACTTTTAACTTCACTCTGTACCAAGAGTACTGAAAACTGCAGCTTATGTTAAGAGACAGAGTAAAACAGCTCACTTGTCTGAATGATGTATTTTCTTCCTTATTGCTGGGCATTGCTGTGAGGTGGATAAAAGATCTTTATTTGGACACATTGAGTACAACTTGCCCAAAGTTAAGCTGCTTTCCTATTTGTGTAAGTTCATTGTTCCTGAAGACATACAGAAGTTCCTCATGTTTCATCCACCTAATAGGTCATAAATTATGATTTTCCGTTTGAGACATCAAAACCGTTCTCGTGTACGCCTTTAAACATGAAATGTTTTTAGACAAGAAAAAATAAGAGGAATGTGCTACAATATCTGAAATAACAGCAAAGACTGATCTCACAGAGGATAATGATCTTGCAGAGAGATGTAGGTAACACAAATTTCACAGCTATTTCAGTGGTTTACTCTCATTTTCTAATCTGGTGGTAGGGCATTTGTCTAGGAAGTGGGACACCTGGGTTTAACGTCTCTCCAGCTTTGGAGAGGTATCAAACCCAGAGCTTCTATTTCCTATGAGTATATCCTAACCAAGGTTCCCTCTAAGGTGCGCGTGTGCAGCCCCGCACAACTAAAAGCGTGGCCGCGCACAGCCTTTTCAAGGCCATGTACCAGGAGAGGTTGGGGAAGGAGCCTGGTGCAGGCTCCACCAGCTCCGAGGAAGTGCTCCACTCTCCCCCATCAGGGCCAGGGAGCAAAGCACTTCCCCGGAGCCACCAGAGCCCACGCCAGCTGCCTGCCCCAGCCTCCATCCCTGCCTTGCCTCACCTTGGGGAAGAGCTGCTGCCTGCCCCCAGTGAATTTCCACTGGCTCTGGGACACTGCTCTGCTCCCTAGCATGGCCTTGGGGGGTATGTCCCACAGTATCCCAGAGCCAGCAGAGTCTCACTTGGGGCAGGGATGCAGGCTGGGGGCTGGCATGGGCTCTGTCAGCTCCAGGGAAGTGCTCCACTTCCCAGCCCTGATGTGGGGGAGCGGAGCACTTCCCCGGAGCCGGGGAGCCTGCACCAGTCTCTGGCTCCAGCCCCAGCTCCTGGGCTCTGGTCCTCAGCCCCCTTTGGTAAGTGCCCCATGCTGGACCGAGGCAGCACACTCACGGACCACTGCTCCTTAGAGGGAACATTGATCCTAACCACCAGTGACCTCCTGTCTCTCGGGTGACTGTTGAAAAAAATCAGGTACCAACTCCCACTATGTTTTTGGGTGATAGCAAGTATGTTCCCTGTGCTTCATGCTGAATTCAGTGTTGTCACTTGGTTTTAGGCATGATCAGAGCATGCTGATTGGTTCAGGGCCCACAGGGTTCTTAAGTCTAGGGATAACTAGTTTGTGAATTCTTACTGGTCACAGCAGAGGCACAGCAGGGCAGCTCCACATCCAAGATAGCTGTAGTGTGCAGGCCAGCACGAGATGCTACATTTAGCCTCTGCTGTGATGGTAGCTCTTTTTGAAATCCTCCCACCAAGTAGGGTGACCACCTGTCCATAACTGGATGAGACAATCCCGATATTTAAAGATCAAGTCCTGGTCTTGGGCTGATTGACTCTGGGACAGCATTTGTCTCAGATTCCCCACTATTGTGCAGGGATATGGATTTTCCGTTCACCATGGAAAACTGTAGGAAATGGTAGGTTTCTCCTTGCAGGCAGGCAGAGATCCACCCTGCAAGGGGCTGCTTGGGGCTGGGGAGAGCAGGATATAAGGGGCACCATGTGCATGTATGTGCACACAGACATGCATGTGGCCAGCAACACAGCCCTAGACAGTGGTGGAGAGCAGCTCCCCCAGCTACCTGCAGGTAAGTTGCGGGGGGGGGCAGACTGAGGCCCCCACAGCGAGGGAGGGAGTGGGACAGGGTTGGCAGCTGGGGCTGGAACTGGGGCTGGAGCTGGGACTGGAAGCATTGCCCACCTGTGGCAGTACAGGAACATGCAGCTGCAGGGCCCAGCCAGAAAGCAGGACAGAGCCATGGGTGACATTTTTTTCCATCTATATTTCTTACATACATACTGCTGTGGAAAAAAAGATACAAACTTTGTTTAGGAAAAGCAGAATGAAGGAGGCAAAAAACCCATACCCAAAAAAACTTTCCTTGTAGTAAATAACTGACTAGGAGTAGCTAAAGAGCTCAGCTTCTGCTTACTATTCTGCTTCTTGTGGATCCTGTGCAGTTACTTTACTTCTGAGCAGCAAAAGCTTAAGCATCAGAAATTGTTGTTACCAAATTCCTTCGCTCAGAATCTCAATTTTCAGCAGGTTTGTTTGTTTTTTTGAGGGGGGGGGGGTGCACGTCTAGGTGAAAAAAAATATGATAGTATCCCAAAGCTTCCCTAACTTGGTGAAAGCAGCAAAATCTTGTTTTTGTGCCAAGCTTATTAACTAAAATATTGAAGAAGACCTCAATGATGCTCAAGGAACACCATCTGGTAGCTTTCCTCCAACCAAATACTCTTCCTTTCAACACCACTCATTGCCATTTCTCCTCTATAGCCCAGTCATTCATGCACCTTCTCCATCTTAAATATTTTTTTTTATATGGCACCATAATCAAATGTTGCACCAAAAGAGTGGCTCCCAATCCTGGTACTGTAAGACCCTTCCTGGGACTCTGTGGTGCAGGTGCTGCCTCAGCCAGGTGGAACTGCCCTGTGCACCCCTCTGTACAAGTCCAGTTGGAAGTGGAACTGGAGTGCATGCTCTTCCCATGGCCCTATACAGTCTGTATCCAAATGCTCTACAGTCCAGATGGGACTGTCCCAGATCCCCGTTTCCAAGAGGAACATGTGCGGTCACAGCAGAAAGGGCTGTGGCGAGATCACACCCTCTGGCCACAGACCTTTACACTGCCTAACCAGTAAAGCTAGGCTGAGCTGCAGGTACCTTTGCATCGCCCAGCCAGAGGAACCACGTGTGAGAAAACCAAGGGCAGGTAAAGCTATCTTTCTTCTCTTTGCCTCTACCCCTTCTCCCCTGACCAGTGGCACAGGGGAGTTTTGTCCAGGACATGATATACCCATTATCTATATCTCTACTTTTGCCTGCTTTACATTCATCAGACCAATACATCCTAATACAGACCAAGCATGTGGTAACACCCCGGTTGAGAATCACTGAGGTAAGGTGAAACAGCATAACGTTGGTTCTCAACAAGTGATGACACCAAATTAAAAAAAAAAAAAAAAAAAGGTTTGAAGGGGTGCCGTGACTGTAAGGTTGCAAAACATTGCACTAAAATGTAGATGAATGAGATCTACCATATTTGCTTTGTCTAAATACATCAGTTACCTTACAGAAAATATGAATTCTACCATAATACCTTCATTACATACCAAAACCAAACCTCAAATGGCATTACCTGTAATTGGATCAATGATTACTCTGGTAAAGAAACCTGTTAGCTATATCTTCCTGTAATAGTTGAACCCTGTCATTATTAGTAACATTTATTTTCCAGTCAATATCTGGAAAGTTAGTCTACAATAACAACACAATTGCTGGTAGCAAGGTTTGTTTGGACTTCTATTTGAGCAACTATAACCCTGGAGAGATGTTAGATGAGCTTGTAGACAAGTCTGGGAAAGAAGCAGATACACAGTCTCAGCTAAATACCAGCTAAAACAACATGTTTTAACTCCTTTCTGTGCATGAAAACAGTCACTTGAAGGGGAAGGGGACAGAAAAAAAAAAAATTGTGGAGTAAAGAGAAGTTATCATAATAACAAAAGTAAATTGAAATATATAAAATTAGGTCGGTCTGTGTGTCTATATTAGACCATTATAAAGGAAAAAGTGTTGTTACTTCCTGTGAGCATAGAGACATTCACAGAGGAGGTAAGTAAAATCATAATAATCCATAAAAACACTGTCTATGTTTAATCATAAATCATGAAAAATATGGTCCATGAAGGAATTGTGTAGGTTTCCTTTGAGGGCAAAGACTTTGAGGTCAAAGACACAGCAGCTGTACACTGAAAGATTCCTCCACTAGTGATCAGGTGTTTATTCTTTTGTTTTTTTGCTTGGTATGCTTTCTGCTAAAGTTCATTCTACAGTACAGTGGTGATTTAGTTTGATACAGTTTCCGCGAGGGCATTTGGTGCATTTGATCAGATGCATCACAGACCATGACAGACATGTGGAGGACTCATGGATTCTGATGATACTGTGGTAAGGTGCATTGATTGTGGTAATATATTGGTTTTATACTGTGTCACAGGGAGGAGTCCTAGGGGTGGCCATAAACTCCCCTAGCACTCCCTACCATGCCAATGTGATATAAAAAGCACCCTCACAATTTCGCCCACCACGTCTTTGATGTTAACAGTTTAGGGGAGGCTGCCCTTAGTCCTCTCTGACACAGTGCCCTGATGTATCCCAGTCTTAGTTCTATCTTGGGTGACTCAGTGCAACCCGGCCTTATGGGCTATACGTAGCTCCAGCCACTCCTGTACCATGCCCCAAGCCTCACAGATGTACTGGACGTTATTTGGTTAATTTCCCTTTCCACGCCTCACAGACGCTCTTGAGCTTGTCTCACACCTGCCCGCGCTGGGGCTTGTCTTGCACCTGCCTGCGCTGGGGCTTGTCGCATTTGAAGCTCAGGTGGCTGCAGGCATGCCTGGCCCCCAAATCCCCTCCTTGGGTCTTAAATTTCCTGTGGGGCTCAGGCGGCCTCAGCCTTACTTGGCCCCCAATCCTCTGCACCCCTTCTCAGGGCTGGGGTCAGTGCACCCCTGGATGTTGTGCCCTCTCTGGCACCGGGATCCCCACGCTACCGTGGAGCCCCTATGAGGCCTCCTCCAACCCCTAATAGCCTCACCCGGTCCTCCAGTCAGAAACAACAACAAACAGTAACATAAGCCCCCAAGCTATAACATAAAACTAAACAGTTTGGTCAGAACAACATTCAATTCCTACCGGGAAATACTCCAACCCATAGCAGCAACCAGGGGATACTCATGCAGTCAGCTTCTCTCCTCTCTCTGCACTGGCCGAGCTCCTCCTTCCCTGGCCGCCAGAGGAGAACTGCCCTCCTGGCCTCATGCCTGGGCTTAAGAAGGGCCAAGCCCTGCCCCTTTCTGTCAGCTGATTCCACTGGTTGCCCTAGCAACTAGCACCTGTGCTGCCCTGGTGACTGGCAGCTGAGCCTCCCCCTTCTCCTCACTAGGGGTCTCTCCTGAGCCATTTCTGCTTTCAGGCGCAGGGCACTTAAGTGTTCTGTGACATACTGGTATAAATTGTATATAGTTTTTAGTTGGTGTCTTGTTTTGTTTGGTGTGCGTGGATATGCAGGGAGTTTGCTTCTAATAAGAATTGGACAAAAGCTAGAAGATAGCTTGAAAGCCAGGAACAGGGAATATTTCTCCCAGGGTGTGATCTTAGTCAAGTATGGTCTGTAAATGTATTGACAAACATTCTTTTTAGCTACTTTAAAAAAAGGAGAGAAGCTGCTGCTTGAGAGTGTGCATCAGTTGTTACCATCTAACACAGAAGTGTCAAACACACCCTGTGGAGCTACTCTGTTTAGGTTACCAGGTTACTGGCACACCATTACAAGCTGTGGGGCAAGACAGGCCATAGAATTTGGGGCCCTTTGGCCATGCTGGCCACAGCCATTAGTGGTGAGCTTTGGCTTGCTGTCCTGTCTCCAGATGACACCACTGCTGATGGACCCCTTGCCATGGTGGCCAAACCTTGCCATGGAGGCCAAACCTCTGTGCCTTGAGCTGAATCCAGCCCACAAGGAGCTCCAGGTAAATTTGATACCCTCAATCTAACACCGTTTTACATAATCCTAAAACAATACAAATGCCTAAACTGCTCCATTTTTGACCCTATGTGAAGCAGAATTGAAGCTGGAATAGTTTTGCTAGACTTATATCACCACAGTTCTATGCACATGCAACAATATTGATGTAACAAAGGATGCCAATATATACCATTATTAATAGAATTGTTATGTCTGTCTACACCTCAACTGCTTTTGAATCTTCTTCTATGTCCCATTGTGGAACGGTATGTTACAACAATGGTATGGAAGTTATGCACTCAGTGGGCACATCTACATGTGTGCTTTATTGTGCAGTACACTAATTTACTGTGCAGTAAAGTATTGCCATCTACACATGCGCAGCAATTGGGGTGTAACAGACTGATTTACTGCACCACCGGGTAGTCTTGTCAGACACAAGCACTATCTGGCGGCAGAGTAAATCACTGTGCTTCAACGCACATGTAGA
>NW_017728886.1:169966212-169971648 GCF_001723895.1 Crocodylus porosus | reverse complement strand
GTCCTCCAGTCAGAAACAACAACAAACAGTAACATAAGCCCCCAAGCTATAACATAAAACTAAACAGTTTGGTCAGAACAACATTCAATTCCTACCGGGAAATACTCCAACCCATAGCAGCAACCAGGGGATACTCATGCAGTCAGCTTCTCTCCTCTCTCTGCACTGGCCGAGCTCCTCCTTCCCTGGCCGCCAGAGGAGAACTGCCCTCCTGGCCTCATGCCTGGGCTTAAGAAGGGCCAAGCCCTGCCCCTTTCTGTCAGCTGATTCCACTGGTTGCCCTAGCAACTAGCACCTGTGCTGCCCTGGTGACTGGCAGCTGAGCCTCCCCCTTCTCCTCACTAGGGGTCTCTCCTGAGCCATTTCTGCTTTCAGGCGCAGGGCACTTAAGTGTTCTGTGACATACTGGTATAAATTGTATATAGTTTTTAGTTGGTGTCTTGTTTTGTTTGGTGTGCGTGGATATGCAGGGAGTTTGCTTCTAATAAGAATTGGACAAAAGCTAGAAGATAGCTTGAAAGCCAGGAACAGGGAATATTTCTCCCAGGGTGTGATCTTAGTCAAGTATGGTCTGTAAATGTATTGACAAACATTCTTTTTAGCTACTTTAAAAAAAGGAGAGAAGCTGCTGCTTGAGAGTGTGCATCAGTTGTTACCATCTAACACAGAAGTGTCAAACACACCCTGTGGAGCTACTCTGTTTAGGTTACCAGGTTACTGGCACACCATTACAAGCTGTGGGGCAAGACAGGCCATAGAATTTGGGGCCCTTTGGCCATGCTGGCCACAGCCATTAGTGGTGAGCTTTGGCTTGCTGTCCTGTCTCCAGATGACACCACTGCTGATGGACCCCTTGCCATGGTGGCCAAACCTTGCCATGGAGGCCAAACCTCTGTGCCTTGAGCTGAATCCAGCCCACAAGGAGCTCCAGGTAAATTTGATACCCTCAATCTAACACCGTTTTACATAATCCTAAAACAATACAAATGCCTAAACTGCTCCATTTTTGACCCTATGTGAAGCAGAATTGAAGCTGGAATAGTTTTGCTAGACTTATATCACCACAGTTCTATGCACATGCAACAATATTGATGTAACAAAGGATGCCAATATATACCATTATTAATAGAATTGTTATGTCTGTCTACACCTCAACTGCTTTTGAATCTTCTTCTATGTCCCATTGTGGAACGGTATGTTACAACAATGGTATGGAAGTTATGCACTCAGTGGGCACATCTACATGTGTGCTTTATTGTGCAGTACACTAATTTACTGTGCAGTAAAGTATTGCCATCTACACATGCGCAGCAATTGGGGTGTAACAGACTGATTTACTGCACCACCGGGTAGTCTTGTCAGACACAAGCACTATCTGGCGGCAGAGTAAATCACTGTGCTTCAACGCACATGTAGATGGTGCACCTTGAAGTAGTTTACTGCACAACACGCTACGCTATATATTCAGTTGCACTAATTGTGCATGTAGATACATCCAATGTGGTTTTTCCTTTCTGTATTGTAGGAGGGTGGAATTCAGGTGACTAGTTCAAAGATACATTCTATTCCTACTTTTTTATTCCAGAATTTTATCGGCTTCTTCCACTTCAGGTAAATATTTTCATTTGCATAGAGTTAAGTCATTGGTTTACCTGACAAATAAAATTTGCCAGACCTGAGGAAGTCCATGTTGTGCCCCAAAGCTTGTCCAGCATCTCTCCAACTATACAGGTGACCACTAAAAGGTATTTTCCAACAAATTTTGCTTCTTACATATGCCCTGAACCATGATTTCTATAAACACTATGACTCGAATCCAGTTGCTGGTAGCACTTATTATTTAACATGGGGTTATCAAATAACCCTGTTTTACTGTACAATGCAGATGGTGGAACAAATTTACAGACACATCCATGGAAGCTAGTTGAAAGCTGAAGAAAAAGATAAGTCAGAAAACTTGATGGGAAGTTTGCACATACCATTGATATATACCAGCACAGTAAATCTAAGCATTAAAAATGTGCCAGGCCTCCAAAACCGTAACTCAAACATAATCAAGTTCTTTTTAAGCCAATGATTTAAAAGAATCATTGGCTTTTTTTAATTTGTTTTTCTTTTTGTTTAATTTTAAGGCTTATGATTTCAGTTTTTCTCTGCAACAATGAAAGCTGGAAACTTATCCAAAAAAAAGATAGATTTCAGTTGAAGTTTAGAGGTTTATATAGAAATTGGGCATCTAAGCACCATTTTTTTTTCTTGTGACACTTAGAAGGTTTTTTTATTTAAAAAAAATGAAAACTAAGATTCACATAAGATCACATGATTCCAGGAGGCAGAACTTCAAAGAGCTGCTCAGAGTCCTGAGAGCTGGCAACAAGAAAATTCTGGAAGGATGTTTGCGTAAGAAATATAAATAAATACAGAAAAAAAGGAGAGAGCAAGAGGGATGAGTGGTTTGCTGACATTCAACTAGACTTTAAGGATTCTTTTTTTCAAAGAGGTAATTGCTATTTACAGGAGTTCTGTGTCATGAACCTATCTTGCCACCCAGCTTAGAAGAGATACTGTACAATACAGCACACCATGAAACCTGGTCTGTCAATGAGTGCATCTTTAGGCTTCCTAAAGTGCAATGCATCATTAAAAATAAATCAAAGCCTGTAAAAGTTGACATATTGTAGATGTTTTCTTCACCACCAGCCCTCCCCCACCTGTTTTAATTGGACATATTTGCTCCATTCATTTCATATCTAAAACTGTCAAACTCTTTCCCTCTGCTTACTACTTTAAGGTTCAAAATTCTAAAAGCTTTGAACACTTGGAATTTACAAAAACTAAAAAACTTTTATGCAATGCTCCCTCATTAAGTTACAGTTTAGGCTGTAAGCAAAAACATTATAGAGTATTGTAATAGAAACCCACATTTTTAAATCCCTGGGAAGTATTAACGTGTTTTCATTTTTTTTTTTAATGTAAGGTTTCAGGCACAAGTCAGATATGATATGCATGCAAATCATTTTCCACCTTTTTTCTCAGAGATTTAGCACCTCTCTCTTACTCTCTTATTCTCCTCCCTATCCACTACATATCTAGAGTGGACTCAAAAATATCCACCCTTTTTCCCAAAGGGAGACTGATGCTTTGTAACAAGGGCTGTCAACAGAAGACCAGAGACCAGGGTCTCTTTCTGGTTTCTGGCATACCTTCCTGTTATGGTTAAAAGTAGATTCAAAACAAGGAACACGGTTCCACCCACATAAGGGGAGGTCTCTTGCTATTAGCAGAAGGAGCGCTGCATTTTTTTCCCCCTTAACTTGACTCCAGCTTTTTTACCACAGATTGAGATTGTAGAGGAGTTTAAGGGTCCTAAACCCTATCAGTTTCCATATTTTGTAAATGGGAAGTGTATCCTCTTTAGCTAAGCATATAGCAAAGAAGGACTTTGTGGGGTGCACATAGAACCCCCTATATAAGAAGTTGAAAATCACTAACCTAAACAAATAGGAATCAGTACTTCCTGCTACTAATACTGCTTCTGCATTCCCCCCCTCCACAGCTCCAGTCCATGTCTCTGCTTAAGAAAAGAGCTTTGAAAAACAAGTATGCTCATCATTGGCAATGCATTGGGGGAGCATGTGCCCCCCATAGATTTCTGCACTAATGGTAGGGCATAAGGCTGCAACCTAGCCAGACCAAGGGCCTGGCAGCAGAAGGGTGGCAGAGATGCAATTTCTGCACTGACCATGGGGTCAGAGCCAGTGCCCTGCAGCAGCGAAGCAGGAGCAGCATGAAGTTATGCCTCTCTTCCCGCACTGTCAACACTTACACGTCATCAAAAATGCTCAGTGAAAATTCAAACACTTTTGGAAAAATGAACTGGATAAAGAACCATTTCTCCTTTCAAAAAATTGTTTTTGAAAGTTCAAAGGTTTTTTTCACCTCTAATTCAGTACAGGCATTTGAATTGTGGTCTCCTACTTCTCAGCTCAGTGTCCTACTAGGCCATTTTTCTCATGTTTGACCAGTAATTCCATGCTGAATTTAGAAAAATCTTCCTTGAGGAGAATTTTCCCTTAAGCTGAATTACCCACAAAAAAGTGTTCCACAATTTCATCATTTTCTGATGAAAAATGTTAATTGAAGAATTCCTGACCAGCTCTAAGAAGAAGCTCTACTTAGCATGATTGAATAGCCATTTTTCAGAAGCTAATAATAATTTTGATAAAGTTAGAGAATACACAGAGCTGGAAGGGGCCTCATGGGCCATTGAGCCCTGTCTTCAGCATTTGCAGGTAATTAATACCCCAGTTAAAACTCTAAGCCCTGAAACCACTTCTTCAAAACCTCACAAGCTACTACAAGGCACAACGATGAGAACACCCTATGAGTTGCCATAGGTAAAAAAGGAAGGCATTAAGGTCCCTGCTACATATTAAATATATTACTCAATTAACTAGTTAATCATGCAATAAATTTAGACCATCCACACATGCAAAGTAATTATCACATGATAAAAATGACTAACCAGCTCTAAAGTTAATGCTTGAAAATGTGTAACAACTCTGTAGCTGGTTTCTATCTACTTTTAATTTGAATGTGTAGCAGAGCTTAGGCAAAACAGGGCTCTGGAGCACAACAGGGATCTGTCACTGCAGCAATAGGAAAAGAGTTGGTTAATGTTTGCTCAGAAAATTCTCTGAAAAAAAGCCCATGCTCCACAATCAGGGCCTCATTACCCATAATTTTGGGCATCTCCTGGAGCTCATAACACCTGGATTGTCTGCACATTAACATCTGAAACTAGTTTTAGGCAGAAAGGTTCTTTGAGTAGATGTGATATCTTTTATTAGACCAATTGAGTAGTTGGAAAAAACTCTTAGCAAGCTTTTGGGCACAGTCACCCTTCTTCAGGCATGCCTGATTTCTCCCACCTCCCACTTTCTCCTCCCCCATGCAGTTGCTTACCTCAGCCCCCTCCCCACTCCCTCCTGAGCAGAGGGGCATGCCTGAAGAAGGGAGACTGCACCGGAAACCTTGCAAAGAACTTTTTCTAATGACTCAGTTCATCTAACAAAAGATATCACATTATTTAAAGCATCTTTTTGCTGTCTATTATCCTTAGACCAGCATAGCTACAACCAAAACCCCCAAAACAAGTTTCAAGCATTTGTTATGCAGCTCAATGTCATACCACTTCAGGGCAGGATTATCTCTCATCTGTGTTACCCAGCTCATGTTCCATTAAGATGCTGCCACTCCGTACAGCTGGGCTGCCCAACCTGAAATTTTCCAGTGTCCCACAATGCAGTGTTACTTCCACCACCCGCTGGGGGATGGGGGGACTACTGCCACTGCTGGCCCGCTGAGCGACCCTTGCAAAGCCAGCAGACCAAGGCACTTAAGGGAGCCCACCCCTGCCTCAGCCCTGGCACAATC
>NW_017728886.1:169951113-169966195 GCF_001723895.1 Crocodylus porosus | reverse complement strand
TGCCGAGAGCTGGCTTTCTGCCTATGGGGTCAGGCAGTCCTCCATGGTTGGGGAGGAGCAGATGATACCGTGGGTGTCTGATAGTGTAGGTATGCAGATCCTTAGATATGTGATTGGAAATTTTTTTTTTAATATTTGTGCTTAATGGAGGGGTACTGCACAGTGGAGTGATGTTGTGGACCTCTGACATTTAGCAGTTTGCTTTAAGAATGCATTCCTTAAAGAAATACTTAAGAAGTACTTAAGAAGTATCCAAATATGTTTTATGAATGAATAGATTGCTTTATTTCCTAGAACATCTTGCGTATGAAAGTCTTGAGAGAGAGAGGTATTCTGTGTCATGTAGGGTACATAGTATCAGAGTATGAAAAGCACACTTAAAATAAAGAGGAACGGGTGTCAAGCTCTGTTAAGAGATAGCTACAAGAAGCTTCTTCCTTTGCTATCAGACAAGTATAATGGTACCAGCTATTCATGCCAAGGTTTGAAAGTATAAGATCTGAATGTTACACAGGCACTTAACATTGAAATAAATTGGATATAACCCTTTTTGCAAGAATATGGGAGGCATACATGTACAGTAATGAGGTGTAGTAAATGAACTGAAAGTTTGCTGTTGTAGTATGGCACTGCAAAAGCAACGCACCAAAGAATATGCAATTAAATAAGCCTATTTTTTATCCATAATACTGTTTAAGCTGTTGCACAGAGAGAGGTAGTTAGCCAGACAGAAGGAAGGGTAGACCTTCCTTATAGACTAAAGCTGAGATGTATACAGCATATGTTTTCCTAAGCCCAAAGTCACCTCATTAGGTGAAAAGACACACACAGAGCCATATATAAGATGGAGAGAGTCATCTGGCAGGGAAAGAGTGAGGGAAGGGAGAAGGGTAGTGTTGGGAACAATAACATCACAAGGCACCACAAACCATAAATCCACAAGATAATGGGAAAAATTCCCTAGTTTCTGTTTAAACCATACTTAACACAATCCAGTCTATGGATTATTTCTTTTTCCATGATTTTCTATTCAAGTTGATTTTGATTTTACAGGTTTGCTGCTATAGAACAACTTCCTGAGGTCCAGGAAGTTTAAAGTGTCTAGCTCTTGGTGCCTTTATGGTCCTGATGTCAGATCGGTGTTTGTTCAGTCTTATACACAGAGATGGCCCCAGCTGTTCATTGTAGACAGCAGGGCTAAGTACGGACATTCAAGAAGCCCAAAGCAGAATCAATTCAATTCACACAGCTACCTTTAAGCTGTGTACAGTGAACTGAAAAGGAACTGAACTGGCATTCAATTTTCAATTGGGAAAGACAGGGAGAGGCCTGCACTGACCCAGGTCAGAAATTGGGGGGCGCTAGAGTATGCCAGGAACTTTCAAACACCGATCTTAGCTCCTGCTACTTTGAGATCAACAGCCAGGGAAGGTAGCTCAGCAGCTCAGTTGGAAATCTGTAGGAGTCCTGGTATCAGTAAAGCTGCTGGTCATTACCTCCTGCTCTCAGAATCTGCTGCCCCAACTCCTGTTCTCCTGCAGAGTTTTCCCCATAGCCCCAATTCTGCTGGTTGAGAAACTGATATGAAGACATGATCTTGGGTTTATGAAAGCTTATAGTCTCACCCGCTCTTCAATTCAGTTAGTTTATAAGGTGCAAATCTATCCTGCCTATTGTCGCAAAACCAGTAACTAGAACTAGAACGCAGATCTACCTGCTACTTAAACCCCAACCAAAATGATCACAAAGTAGATGTCAATATAATTTTGTAACCAGAACTCCTCCACATCAATTGAATCTATACTACCGTGTTAAAAAGTTCATAATATGGACATTTCTGATTTTTATGAGCTAAAATTAAAAGAATGATTTTTTTTTGCAGAAACTTTGACTATAAAAAGAACTAATTCTCTGTATTTAATTCTTAACTATTTGAAATTTAAAAATACATTTTAAATAAAATTATGAATTAAAATACTAATCAAATCGCAATTCTGGAAAGACATTTTTACTGTAACTCATAGATTCATAGACTGTAAGGGCTGGAAGGGACCTCACAAGATCATCAGGTCCAGGCCCCCTGCACTAGGCAGAGAAGGCAACTGGGGTCAGGTGACCCCAGCTCCTCTTGAAGATTTCCAGGGTAGGCGATTGCACCACCTTTGGAGGGAGCTTATTCCACAGTCTGGACCCCACTAACTGTGAAGAAGTTTTTCCTAGTGTTAAGCCTGAAACAATCTTCCAGGAGTTTGTGGTCATTACTCCTAGTTTTCCCCAAGGGTACCCTGGTGAACAGTTGTTCACCAAGTCCTTGGTATACTCCCCTGGTTTAGTGGTAAGCTGCAACCAAGTCCCCTCTCAGCCTTCACTTTTTTAGGCTGAAGAGACCCAAATCCCTCAGCCTTTCCTTGTATGCCTTGCCTTGTAAGTCATAGTCATATGGGTGGTTCTTCTCTGGACTCTCTCAAGCTTACCATGCCTTTGTTGAAGTGCAGTGCCTGGAACTGGACACCGTACTCCTGCTGCATTCTCACCAGCACTGAGTAAAGTGGAAGAATCACTTCCTTGGTTTTGCTTAAGATGCATTGATTGATGCATGCCAGAGTATTATTTGCCCTGCTAGCTACAGCATCGCACTGATGGCTATGTAACTCACATTACTTAAGGGTATTTTAATAAAGACCATTGCTGACTGATTTTTTTTTTTATGGTCAGTGTAGCAGTTCAATTAAAGTTAATTGATGTTAACCACCTATATACATATCTTGTTGCTTTTATATTAATTTTATCCAAAATAGAAATATTTGGTCAAAGTTATGCAGTCACCTATGCATCTTTAAATGTTAAGTAATAATCCCAAATTAACTGAATTTATATAGTAATAGAAAAGTTTGAAACTTTTAAGAATTTCAGTTCTTTCCATCTTTAAAACATGTGATGTAAAATAATAATTTATGAAATTTAGCTCATTTTATGCCTGTGACTGCTTTCAGTTTTTCTGACAAAACAATGGTTACTTTAAAAAACAAGAGTAGAACCTCAGACCTAAAACTCGCATTGATTTTTCAAGGCATCAGTATAATGAATATGACAGTAGCATGAAGTCAATGCTAATTAATGTTCGAGTAATTACTGTTGAAGATGGTCAGACTTGAATGGGAAGAGAGTGTAACAGTCCAATTATTAGTCAACAGTGTCAATATGCTCTTCAGATAATAAGACTCAAAGTTGGTTATTGTTCATAATTGAATTGAATGGAGGTGACTTTCTCCTGTACCAGAGCTCTGTTTACCATAGGAGAAAGGGAGGAAAATATTACAGAATCAGTTTCAGCTTCCTGATTCTTGTAGCCAAGGCCACTTAAAACCCACTGACAGGGTGCTCCAACACCTACCACTGGCACATTTAATGTAACTACTTGGTACATATTTATGTAGGGGGGCTAGGAAGTGTCCTGGCAGAACCTTATCTACAATAGAAGGTTCTGCCAGGAAACTTCCCAGCCCTCATACATAAGTCTGAGTAGAAGTAAATGGAGCTGGGCCTTGCTCCTGTCACTCTTAGGAAAATCTCCTGATCAAGGGAATATATTGCCAGGCTCAAACCACTTATTTCCACCTACTGCATGGTAAAAAGAAGCCAGACCTGAGTACAGAATCCAGCTTAGGGAAGTTTTGTTTAGTTTACGATTCAGTATTCTTAAAAATACCCAATCAAACAAAACCCCTTTAAAGCTTTAAACTTTTACCGGAAAAAGGTGGTTAATAAAAACATGTTCGGTAGGTTTACCAAAAAATAATTATAAGATTGGCAAAATACAGCAACATGACAAACGAATGTTTATTTCCAAGACTTACACACTCCCAAACCATAAATACGATTGTACACAGATTGGGAAACAAAGATGTCGAACAACATCTATAGTCACTTTCTACAGGCAATAGAGATATTTTACTTTAAGTCACAATCAGGTTCACTGACAGTAAACCACGGTGACCACAAAATCTTCAGAAATTTTGTTTCAATAAGCTTCACGTAAATAATAAACTTTCTCGTGGCCCACACATTTTCTTCTCTACAACAATTTCATACACAAAAATTATAAGAATTAATACCTTTTACTCCTATATTACTGACTCTGAAATTCTAAAATGAACCATAAACAGAACATGCAAGTATTGTTCTATGGTACACAGCTGGAAGCCGAGTGTTTTCTCCTCAGAAGATTAAAACTTTATTGACCTTACTTTTTGTCAGGTTTCACTAAGGGGATTTTCACCAGGCAAATTTTTAATATTGTACTTGCCAAAATGCATCAACAGACTCTGTAAAGGGTAATCTTAAAACCATGAGGAACATTTAATATTACAGCTAAGACCGTGGCATTTACATTTTAACTTTTGCTTACCTTTAGATTTTCCAGTGTTACAATGGGAAAACTAAATGCAGACAACACAAACAGCCTTGCACAAAAACAGTGAAATGCCATGGACTTTAGAATTAAAGGATTTCACAGAATGATTGACAATACCACCAAAAAATGCTTTAACTTCTGACAGTTTTGAAAATCTTTGAGAAACCTACCCTATAAACGATACCTTCCTCTCTTGGTCTTCTACTTTATTGGGGGGGGAGGGGGGAAGTTATGGTTTCTTTTCTTTTTTTTTCCCCTTAAGAGGAGATTTTAAAACAGCAAAGTTCTAAATCCTGGCTAATAAACCCCAAGAGGGTGCCCAGATATTCTCTTGGGAGCATCTGGAAAAAGGAGGGGAAGTCAACAGCTGGGTTGCACTGTAAGCAAGAAAGAAGAGAATGAGAACAGATGTTGCCTTTCCTTGTCTTTGTGCTGCCATATTATTTTTTATGGTGCTACAACCAATGTCCATATAGTGACAAACAGTGAACACAATATGGGGACAGACCATCCTCCGGGATCTCACCAGCATGTCTCCTCCATAAACAAGGAAGGCCAGGGTTCCCCACTTATGGAGAAGCACCCCATGCCTCCGCAGTGGGATCCCTGCCAGCTCCCATGCTTCATGCAGAGGAGTGAGTCTGCTCAGGTCCCACCACGGGCCCACAGCCAATGTACTTTGGTTTGGCAACATCCATTTCTATATAATGTTCATGTCTCTGGAGTAGAAGAGGCCAAAGCAAGTGGGAGATCTCATCACCAACCCCAAATGCTTCCAAAAAAAGACACAGATAAGCACAAAGAAAACAGGAGGGGAACCCAACGCTGTGCCGATAGTGCATTAACCCGTAAAAACTAGACAAGGCAAGGTGGGGTGTAAACAAAACAACCTGATTTTCAGACACTTCTCATTGAAAACAACATGAACTTCAAGTGTTTGGAAACCTTGAAAAATCTATTATGAGCCAAAGCATTTTGCTATGGAAATTTTGGCCAATGTCTATACCACTTTTATCATTGATCTGCTAAACTTTCCTTAATCCTGACTTGAAAAAATCATCTCCTGGGGGGAAAAGGTAATATGCTCCTTTATCCCAGGCTGCCAACAACAATTAAAGCCTGTAGTAAGCTATGAATTACCCAGTCACTAAAACCTGGACAGAGACCCATCAAGTCAATTTACCTAGAATGTAGAGCAGCTAGCTATGAGATGGTAACAGTCATTGAAGTTGTGGCTTTCACCTAATGGTAAGGTCTTTTGAGGGAAATGCTATCTTCCCTTCAAGGATATAAAGGAACCTCTAGATGTAAAACACTTGTGAGTCTGCTTCACAGAGGGGAAAGAGTGCAGTATTTCAGGAGACAATGACTGGAATAGGTGACCCCTGGCACTCAGTAACCTCAAGTTCCCAAGAGATATACATCCAATAGCCAAAAGAGAAGCTAGAGACAAAACTACCTGTGTATAAACTGTACAAATTATATTGTTTCCAAAGAAATCAGTGCAGGCTACTGCCTGTTCTCTCTGGCCCACTGTTAATCACCGCATACAGAGTCTGTTCAGATTTTTTCTTCAAGGCACTATTTATTATCTGAACAATCATTAGCAAATGCCAAAATAAAACATTTAGATTCAAATGCAGTAGAAACACTGGATTTATATACTAAAGTGTCTGTATTCTAGCTACTCTTACAAACATCTTGGTGCTGTGTTTATCAAACAGACCCCTCAGAAAAGCAGTACTCCACCAGCAATTTTCTGCCCACTCTCAGCTGCCTTTAATAATACAGCCTAACCACCTGCTTTGAAAGGGCTAGTCTTACCGGTAAAGGGACAAGCTATCATGTTACAGTGTCAACTGACTCTTACCTGGTTATTAAACTTGAGGAAATGTTATGGAGCATCTCCTGAAGTAAGAATAGGTATCATATCTGAGATTGCAATTGAATATAGAGTTGGGAGACAGTCATGTGAGTATGCTAACACGTATGTGCTGTTCCCTTCCCTGCAGATTTTTCCATTCACTTTTCCATGAAAAGGGATAATTAAAATGTTCTTTTCATTTGCAGTTTCTTTGGAAATGTTGGCTTTTCATTAAAAAAAATAAACACCAAGCCTCTGAACTGGGATAATTGTTTGCTTTTTTTAACAAAACAATTCGAAAAACAATCTTCCAAGGCATTGATAACTTTTTCAAAGGCTGTTTTAATCTCAGGAAAACAAAGCTTTCCACACGAGGTTTTAAATTCTTTCATAATTGCCCCATGCTGCATACAAAGAAAGCTGTGGTTCATATCTGCTATCACCATGATCAAGAAGAAAGGTGACTAGCAGCACTGGAGTTCACACAGATGAAGAGAGAGTCATCACAGGCAGGGGCTTATAGAGGGTGGAGGTATAGACAGATCTTCCTAATGCTACAATCTTTCTGATACAAAGCACTGCATACATAGAGAAATTGGTAAATACAAAAACCAGCTGGTATATAGGCATAGCATATATACTTATATAGCTAAAAGTGAACTTTCAAACAAGCTTGCTTTCCTTCACACTTTATTTTCAAAGGGTTCTGAAAAATTGAGGGCCAATCCTTCCTCCCAATAGTATGACCTCTGGGCCCTTGTATATGTACTCAGCATTTAGTCACTAAAAATGTTCCTGGTTTAATTTTTCTTTGTTAGTTTAAG
Source organism: Crocodylus porosus (assembly GCF_001723895.1). Lineage (NCBI taxonomy): Eukaryota > Metazoa > Chordata > Crocodylia > Crocodylidae > Crocodylus > Crocodylus porosus. Next base: position 169,959,093 of record NW_017728886.1, on the reverse strand, counting down.
ATGACTAAGTAAGTAACATGGACATGATCTACCACATAAGGGTTTACTTTACTATGGCTAGTAAAAAGTGCTGGAGGTCATGTCAGAACAATTTTACCCTAGTGCCCATTCAGTCCTTCCTTACTGCCAGGCAGCACTTTAGGACAAGAAATGCTTAGCTGCAGCACTTCTGCCACTCTCTTTTCCTGGGGTGCTTGGAGGGCCAAGGCACAAAATCTTTCTGTGCAAAGCTAACCCCCAAGCTCGGGGCATTCAGGTGCCAAACTTTTCCGTGCAAAGTCCCACAGAACTCCCCAAGTGTACACAAGCATCTCCGAAGGCTGGGTGAAGGGCCACCCAGGGTGCTGGGTATGGGGTATCCTTCGGGCTACCCCCAAGTGTTCTCAAAGCATTGCCTCTCCCCTGGCTTTGGGGTCCCAAAGGGCATGACACCCTGCCCCTCACTTTCCCTGGATACAAGTTGCACAGGGCACTCGGGTGCTTTTCTTTGGCCCCAAACCTTTCTGTGCAAAGCCCCACATGTTTTGGCACAAAATTTTTGTGTGCTTACCAGGCAGGTGCCAGAGTGCCTGTTTTTTTTTAACACTAGAAGGAGGCAGGTGGTGGGGGAGGGGTGCCTGGCTCCTTGAGTGCCTATAAATTTGTGGAGCAGTGACTGACTGGGGCACGTGCGCTGTAAATTTTTGAAGTGGATGAGAATTGGCAATACACCAGAGGCACAAGGACTCAGCCCTGTGGGACACTTGCTCCTGGGTGACACAGCACCTTTTCCATAAGAGTGCACCCTGCTGCTTGCTGCTCATGTCGGGTGCAGTATTGCCTTTCCGTGCAGGATGAGGCAGCTTTCTGCGATACTTGGAAGAGGACACCCCAACCTATTTCACAACCAAACAGGATGTTTACGCATAGGTAAGTGAGAACAAATCTTGGCTGTGCCCTGAGGGAGGGTGGCTTGCCCTGTTCATGTGTATGGAGTTTAATTGCCGTGAATGAAGTTGCTAGGTATCCAACAGCATCCTGTAGTAGCAGGGCAATTTTCAAGGTGGGAGGGAACCTCCTCACCAACCTTCCTCGCCCCTCAGCTGCCTTTTTCCACCTCCCCCTGCCCCCTACTCGCGTACAGGGGGACTACCCCCATTTCAGGGCTTGGTGGTTTTACAGTACAAATTCTTACGCTCTTAACTTCTCCCGCTCTCCTGTTTCTAGTTCCCGAATGCTATGCTTAATATTATGCTACTACCATCGGGCACAGCAGGCAGAAGAGAAGAACATAAGCCTGGGACAGTTGCCTGACACCACTTCTGTCTCCAGAAAAAAGGATGGTAATGTCACTGCCAGGTGCCTATTCGATACTCTTAATATCCTTTTAGACTCCAAAAAAAGCCTATGGGAATTCACCATTAGTCCCTCTCTCCCTTCCTGCAGAAAAGTCCTCATATTGTGTGAATACATGAACAACTAACCTTGCATTTTAAATAATCCCTTCATAATTTAAAAATTAATATTTTTGTTTCATAGATGAATATGCCAGTATTTACCAAAGAATATCTTCTTTCTCCCTTTTTTGGCCCTGCTTCCAGCCTTCCCTCCTTCGTCCCGCTCCTCCTGCTAATTCAAAGATTTAAAAACGCTAAAAAATTACAAATGGTCTTCATTATCCCATGTGCTTCATTAGTTCATTTCAAGGATCATGTATGTAATGTTCCTTCTGCTTTGTTTGCCTTTTCATATAGCCCAGGTAATTATGCCAAGTAATTATGCTTTCCCCGTGGCTAGTGTCTCCCTCCCAGCACCCCGGTTGGTGCTGGCCTGCATGCCTCCCCTCACTCTTCCTACAGTGCAACTTCCTTAAGAACACCCATTCTAGCCAGTTCCCGTGGGTGCTTTCTCCATGGCAGCAGGCTCCCTTGCAGCACTCCTGGTTGGTGCTGGCCGATGTGCCATCTCTTTTCACTACTGCTACAGTGAAGTTTTCCCAACAACTTGGAACACAACTTGAACCATCCCTCCAAGCCTCCTAACCACTTGACTACCAGGTATTTATTTATTCTAACACAACACTTACACATACACATATACATACGTACATGCTATTATCATTGTTTTAAAAAGGTCCCCTGCCCAGACTGTCACTCTAGGCCGATGCCTGACTTGGCTCTATTCCACCAAGAAGCTCAGCTTGTGGGCTACATGTGCTGCTTCCCTCCTTCCCTCTTGCCTAAGCTTCACCACTTGTAGACTCATGGCATCACAGCTTGTGATCATGCTCTCTCTCCATTTACAATAGCAACAGTGCTGAACTGAAATACCTAGCCTGTTCCCCCAGGTGCTTTCCCCATGGCAGGGGGCTCCCTCTCAGCACTCCTGATTGGTGTTGGCCTATGTGCCCTCTTCTCTCACTACTGCTACAGTGCAGCTTTTCCAACAACTCCCTCCCTCTTGCCCACTTAGACCCAGCTTGCACTGCAGGAAACTTCAAGAAACACTTTCCTCAGGTCTGAAACTTGGTAAATCTCTGCCAGGAAAGGGCCACACTCCTCACTCCCTCTTCCTCTAGCTGCAGATACACACAGACACACACACACAGGACCCTGCTCCATGCTGAGCTAAAAATGCTCAGTTCTTTCATGGCAAATAGCAGCTTTCTTTCCATTTTCTTGGGTAAAATAAAAACGGGGTTTCCCTAAAAATCAAGATCAAGACTACATGCAGGTTTGAAGAGTGTTAATTGAAAGTAAACTCTGTGGTATTATTTTATTCCTTTCAAAAAAAAAAAGTTTTTCAGCCAACTTTTCACTACCAAATGCATCCCATACATACGCACACATTCTATTTACAAGACCAACAGTGTTGAACTGAAATATAGCCCTGGAGTCAGTTTCAATGCCCAGGATAAAAAGGATTTCATAGATTTCATAGACATTAGGGCTGGAAGGGACCGGCCCCCTGCCCCAGGGGCAGGAAGTCAGCAGGGGTCATAGGATCCCAGGAAGATAAACATCCAAACTTCTCTTGAAGGTGTTCAAAGTTGGTGCTTGAACCACCTCCAGCAGCAGTCTATTCCAGACTTTGAGGGCTTGGACAGTAAAGAAGTTCTTCCTTATGTCCACCCTGAAATGGTCTTGGGGGAGTTTATGATCATTCGACCTTGTCATCCCTTGGGGCGCTCTGGTGAACAGACGTTCCCCCAGATCCTGGTGGTCACCCCTTATAAACTTGTAGGTGACCACCAGATCACCCCTGAGCCTGTGCTTTTCCAGGCTGAAGAGTCCCATAGCTCTCAGCCTCTCACCATAAGGTCTGTTTTCCTGACCTCTGATCATGCACTTGGCTTTTCTCTGGACTCTCTCAAGCTTCTCCACATCCTTTTGAATTGTGGAGCCCAAAACTGGATGCAGTGATCCAGCTAGCGGCCTCACCAAGGCCAAGTACAATGGAAGAATGATGACCTGGGATTTGCTTGAGAAGCATCTATGGATGCAAGCCAGTGTTTTGCTCACTTTAATAGCCACAGCATCGCATTGCAGGCTCATGTTCATCTTGTGGTCAATCATGACCCCCAAGTCCCTTTCCTCCATAGTGCTAGCCAGCATAGCACTGCTGATCCTATAAGCATGCCACGGGTTTTTTTTCCCAAGGTGAAGAACCTTGCATTTTTCAGTGTTAAACACCATCAGGTTCTCATCTGCCCAGTTTCTGAGCCTGTCAAGGTCAGTCTGGATCACCCTACTTTCCTCAGGTGTGGATGCTTTACTCCAAAATTTGATGTAGTCGGCAAATTTGGCCAGTCTGCTTCTGGCTCCAATGTTCACATCATTAGTGAAGATGTTGAATAATATGAGTCCAAGAACAGAGCCTTGAGGAACCCCACTGGTCACAGCGCACCACGACGATTGACTCCCATCAACCATCACACTCTGGGTCTGACCACGGAGCCAATTCCCCAGCCAGTGGATCATGGCAAGCCCGAGGCTGCACTAGGCCAGTTTTGCTAAGAGGTGACCATGAGATACCAGATTGAAGGCTTTTTAAAAATCAAGATATATGACATTAATCTCTTCTCCTTTGTCCAGATGATAGGTCACCTGGTCATAAAAGGAAATAATATTGGGCAAGCAAGACCTACCCGTAACAAACCCATGCCACCTATCCCTCAGGATGCTGCCATCAGCCAGTCTGTTAAGAATGGTTTCTTTGACAATCTTTTCTAAGACCTTCCCCAGAATAGAGATCAGGCTGATGGGCCTGTAGTTTGCCAGATCCACTTTCCTCCCTTTCTTGAAGATAGGCACCACATTGGCCTTCTTCCAATCTTCAGGCACTTCACCAGAGCACCAGGAGTTCTCAAAGATCCATGCCAGGGGCTGAACTATGATGCTTGCCAGCTCCTTGAGTACCCTGGGGTGTAAGCTGTCAGGGCTGGCTGACTTGAAGGTATCCAGCCTCTCAAGGTGTTCCTTCACAAGGTCAGCATTGATGGAGGGTAAGGAATCATCCTCACCCAGGTAATGGGCAGGGGCGCCCCCTTGAGACTGGTGAAAAACCATTGCAAAGTATCCATTTGGCAAGTTGGCTTTTTTCTGGGTATTGGTTGTCAGTTGTCCCATCTTGTTTAGCAAGGGTCCAAAGTTGCCTTTGTTTTTCCTCCGACTCCCCACATATCTAAAAAAGGACTTTTTATTGTCCTTGATACTTGTAGCTAGTTGGAGTTCCATCTCAGCCTTGGCTTTTCTGGTTCGCTCCCTGCAGGTCTGGACCAGGACAGAATATTCCTCCTTGGAGATGGATCCAGTTCTCCATTCTTTGTAGACCTTTCTTTTTAGATGCAGGAGGTCCGCTAGTTCCCTGCAGAGCCAAGGGGGCTGCTGTGCCCTTTTGCTGCCTTTCCTCTGAGACAGAATAGACTTAGCTTGTGCATCCAGGATTGCTCCCTTGAGGAGCAACCACTCACCTTGAACTCCCCTCCCTTTTGGGTTGTGGTCCCTTAGGTCCTCAATGACAAGCCTCCTGAGCTCATCAAAATCAGCTTTCCTGAAGTCAAAGACTTCTGTATTGCTGACTGACTTGCCAGCTTTTCAGTGGATGGTGAAGGTGATCAGCTCATTCTCACTGTCACCCAGCTTCCTTTCGATCATTAGGTCACTAATTAGGTCATCCCTGGCTGCCACTACCAGATCAAGCAGCGCTTTACCTCTTGTCAACCTGTAGACTTCTTGCATCAGATAGAGCTTGTCCACACACATGAAGAAGCTTTGCAACCATTTGGATTTGGCTGAGCGCACTTCCCATGAGATTTCTGGGTAGTAGAAGTCTCCCATGACAACCATGCACCAGGAGCATGTGGCCTCAGCCAATTCCCTGGCAAAATCCTGGTCAAGCTCTTGATTCTGGGTGGGAGGTAGACTTGTGTCCCCTGTGCCATGTTCCTTTAACCCAGAGGGTTTCCAGTCATCCACCCTGGGCACCAATGTCAGCTTGCAGGGATGCATATCTCTCTTTGACATAGACAGCTACACCCCCGACCCTTTTATCCACTCGATTTCTCCTATACAGTGTATAGCCATCTATACCTAGGGCCCAGTCATGGGTGGAGTCCCACCAGGTCTTTGTTATCCTTATGACATCATAATTATTTGTGTTAAGCAGGAGGACAAGTTCCTCCCATTTATTCCCCAAGCTCCTGGCATTTGTGTACAGGCAGGCAAGTGTTCCCTTGGGGGCCCTTATCTTGCCTACAGATCATTCCAGGGCTGGGCTCCCTTAAATGTCTTGGCCTGCTGGCTTTGCAAAGGTTGCTCAACAGGCTAGCAGTGGTGGTAGTCCCCCCTGAAAGATGACCATTCCTCATGTACTCCTTTATCTAGACTCCTAATTACCTGACTGACAAATCTCTGAGTTTGCAAAAGTCAGCTTTCCCAAAGTTAAGGATTTCTGTTTTACTGAGGGATTTGCCAGCTCTTTGGTGAACTGAGAAGTTGACCAAATAATGGTCATTGTCACCAAGCTCCCCCTTGATCTTCAGATTGCTCACCAGATCCTCCCCTTTGGCCAGGACCAGATCAAGCAATGCCTCTCCCCTAGTTGCCCCATAGACTTTCTGTGTTAGGTAGAGGTCATCAACGCAAGCAAGAAAGCTGTGTGACCTGTCTGATTTGGCTGTCTGCTTATCTTAAGTGATATAAAGGAAGTTGAAGTCCCTCATGACGATTATGCATTGAGAGTGCATGGCCTCAACCAGTTCCCTATTGAATTCCCAATCAAGTTTTTCCTCTTGGTGGGGAGGTCTATAGTAGATGCTCACAAGTATGTCACCCTTCCTCATGTTCTCCCCGTATTTTGACCCAGAGGGTCTCAAGATAGCCTTCCTGGTTAGAAAACACAATTTGCAGGGAAGTGAACTGATCCTTGATGTAGAGAGAAACACCCCCACCCCTCTTTCCAAGATGGTCTCTCCTGTATAAGGTATAACCCTCCAAAGCAACAGACCAATCATAGGTAGAGTCCCACCAGGTCTCCATTATCCCTACAAGATCCTAGCAATTTTCACATAAAAGAAGAGCCAGTTCCTCTTGGTTGTTTCCCAAGCTCCTGACATTTGTGTATAGGCAGTTGAATCTGCCATGAGAAGCCCCTATGGGGTGAGGTGGGACCTTTCCTTGGGCTGACATCAGAACATGTTGCTTTGGGATGCCCAAGTTATTGGTAATGTGGCTGATATAACCTGGGCTTGAACTATTAATAGACTGTCCATCCCCTGGCAGGCTTAGTTTAAAGCCCAGAGGAGCATCCCCTTGCACCAGCTCGCTTTCTCTTTCACCAAAAAGCAGACTGTGGTCATGGAAGACAAAACCTTCCTGATGACACCAGTATCACAGTCTTTGGTTCACTACCTCGATCCTCCTCTCCCTCCTCAGCCCATAGCCTGAAACTGGGAGCATCAAGGAAAACACCACCTGTGCCTGCGATTCCCTTAAGCCCTGCTCCCAAATCCCTGTAGCATTTCGTGATCTGGCTGGGATTGTGCCAAGCTATGTCATTTGTGCCCGCATGGATAGGGAGCTTAGGGTAGTGGTCAGTGGGCTGGAAGAGCTCAGGGATCCTCTCCGCAATGTCTCAGAGACAGGCTCCCCAGAAGCAGCAGACTTCCTGGGATAAGGGGTCAGGGTGGCAGATTGCACCCTCAGTCCCCCCTCAGGATGGAGTCTCCCACGACAAACACTTTGTGTTTTGTCTTAGGGAGAGCGGGGGTGGTAGCTACAATTGAGCCTGTGTTGCCTATGAGATCAGGCACATTGGGAGGCTCTGCTGGGGTTGCAAGAGGTTCACCTGTTGCAAAGCTCCAGCGGGGTGGAGACCTTGGTGCGGCAGGTGTTGGGGACTTTGACCACCCTGGTTCATCCCCTTGGCTGGACAGAATGGGAGGTCCTCATTCCTTTCTTGTCCTGGAGGGAGACCATAGTCTACCCTCTGTCTCCAGGGGGTGAAGGGCCTGGCAGTAGGAGTCAATCTCTTGCTCACAATCCCTGATGGCACACAGTTTCTGGACTGTGGCCTGGAGCTCCTTTAGCTGGCACACCAGAGACCTCAAAAGGGAGCAGACCTCGCAAGGGGAGGTGGCCATGCTCCCAGACCCCAGAGCCTGAAAGAGTGTCAGGCAGCCCCTGCAGCTGAGAGTCAAAGGCTCCATTTGTGTGGAGCCCGGAACCATGGGCTGGTCTCTGAGGTGCCAGAGGGGGAGACTGCAGACTGCAGGACCCTCAGGTTGCAGCGCATGCCCATCCACATGATGCCACTGGGAGGCCAGCTGCAGCTGGGACTGCCTTCCCTAGGGTGCACAGGCAGGGCCTCAGGCATTCCTGCTGGCCCTCCTGTGCAAACTCCATGCTAACTCACACAGACAAGCACACTTGTTTGCATGGCCTGTTTATGAGGCTCCGATCATGTGGCTCCCTGGGGGACTGGGCAAAGTAGGAGCCGGGG
>NW_017728886.1:169942205-169951013 GCF_001723895.1 Crocodylus porosus | reverse complement strand
TGATCTGGCTGGGATTGTGCCAAGCTATGTCATTTGTGCCCGCATGGATAGGGAGCTTAGGGTAGTGGTCAGTGGGCTGGAAGAGCTCAGGGATCCTCTCCGCAATGTCTCAGAGGCAGGCTCCCCAGAAGCAGCAGACTTCCTGGGATAAGGGGTCAGGGTGGCAGATTGCACCCTCAGTCCCCCCTCAGGATGGAGTCTCCCACGACAAACACTTTGTGTTTTGTCTTAGGGAGAGCGGGGGTGGTAGCTACAATTGAGCCTGTGTTGCCTATGAGATCAGGCACATTGGGAGGCTCTGCTGGGGTTGCAAGAGGTTCACCTGTTGCAAAGCTCCAGCGGGGTGGAGACCTTGGTGCGGCAGGTGTTGGGGACTTTGACCACCCTGGTTCATCCCCTTGGCTGGACAGAATGGGAGGTCCTCATTCCTTTCTTGTCCTGGAGGGAGACCATAGTCTACCCTCTGTCTCCAGGGGGTGAAGGGCCTGGCAGTAGGAGTCAATCTCTTGCTCACAATCCCTGATGGCACACAGTTTCTGGACTGTGGCCTGGAGCTCCTTTAGCTGGCACACCAGAGACCTCAAAAGGGAGCAGACCTCGCAAGGGGAGGTGGCCATGCTCCCAGACCCCAGAGCCTGAAAGAGTGTCAGGCAGCCCCTGCAGCTGAGAGTCAAAGGCTCCATTTGTGTGGAGCCCGGAACCATGGGCTGGTCTCTGAGGTGCCAGAGGGGGAGACTGCAGACTGCAGGACCCTCAGGTTGCAGCGCATGCCCATCCACATGATGCCACTGGGAGGCCAGCTGCAGCTGGGACTGCCTTCCCTAGGGTGCACAGGCAGGGCCTCAGGCATTCCTGCTGGCCCTCCTGTGCAAACTCCATGCTAACTCACACAGACAAGCACACTTGTTTGCATGGCCTGTTTATGAGGCTCCGATCATGTGGCTCCCTGGGGGACTGGGCAAAGTAGGAGCCGGGGCGGGACAAGACCCTCCTCGGCTCCACTCAGCCACCGCTTCTCCACTGCCTGGAGTTAACCGCCTCCCACCATGGGCCCTGCTTACCTCTAGCTGTACTAGGGGTCAGTGGGGTGCTCCACAGCTGCTGGGGGGTCTTTGGGGAGCAGGGGTGCAGCAGGCTTGCACCTGCACATACCTTGCTGCTCCTGGAGTCTGACTGGGTTTTTTTTTTTGCTTTGGTGGGCCCTTTTAAACTACGTGCATGCACAGTGGGCCTGCTGCCAGAACTGTGCTGCTCCCAGGCTAGGGGGGACCCTAACCGGGATTTACCGGACCGTGCCCCACCAGAGCGGGACCAGTAGGTATGCTCTCCCACTCACCTACTCTCTCCCTGGGGGGCTGGCCCAAGTAGGAGCCGGGGTGGGGTGATACCCTCCTTGGCTCCGTTCAGCTGCCTCCTCTCCACTGCCTGGGGTTAACCCCCTCTCACCATGGGCCCCGCTTACCTCTGGCTGTGCTGGGGGTTGGCTGGGTACTCTGCAGCTGCTGGGGGTCACTGGCAGGGCTTCAGGGAGTGGGGGCACAGTGGGCTTGCACCCACACATCTCTTGCCACTCCTGGAGCCTGACTCCCGGTGTCTGCTGCCAGTGTGGTAGGTGGGAATAGATGCCTAATGCTTAATAGCCTCCATCCCTCCAACTTGCCTATGCTTCACCACTTGTAGACCAATGGCATCCCAGCTTGCATGCACACACACACGGACACATGCACAGCACCCTGTTTCATGCTGGCAAAAAATGGGTGCTAAAAATGCTCAGTATTTTCACTGCAGAGCAGTTTTCTTTTTGGTTTTTTTTGCATTAAATCTAAACAAAGAGTTTTCCGTAAAAATCAAAACCAAGATTACATGCAGGTTATTTGAATGTAAACTTTGTGATATAATGTTATTCTTTTCACAAAAAAGAAAGTTTTTCATCCAGTTTTGCACTAGCAAGAGCATCCCAGCTTCCCTACTCCACAGTGAGCCTTCCAATACAACCAAACACCCACACCTACCCATACACACTCAGCCAATCCTGTTGATTTAGAAATTCAAGCTGGGCAGCTTGCTCTGACTCAACTTCTCCAGATCATAGTGCATTAACATCCCTGGGAGCAGTTGGCAGTTGGCAAGCTCTCTCCCTGCCTGTTGTCTCCTGGCTGGGACTCTTATCTGTGGCAAAAAAACCTCCTCTGGGTTTTTTTTTGGGGGGGGGGATATAATATAATATAACAACTTTGTGATTATATATATAAATATATATACACTCTCTCTTTCTCTCTCTCTCTCACTCACACACACACACACACACACACCACTTGAATACCAACAGCTGCTTCCCCCATGGATGGGGGGACTCTCTCTTAGCACCCCTAGCTGGTGCTGGCTAGGAGGGCCTACATGTCTTCTCCTCCCTGGACAGGCCCTCCTATCCTCTTCCCCTTGCTGCTTCCCCCATGTATGTAAAAAACATAACTGTCAATGCTCGGACTTATAAAAATGTAATGCAAAAATGTAAATGTAAAAATGTAACAACAACTCATAGTTTATCTAAAGCCTCAATGGAAACAGTACTACATAAATGTGTATGTAAAACAGAAAGAATCCTATGTCTTCTCTCATTTGTATCATGTCAAATTGTAAGGAATTTTTGCAGTGGTTGGAGAGCGGTTGTTATTGAGGATCATCAAGATTCCTTAGTTACTGTCCTTGCCCAGGACAGCTGCCTCCAAAGCAGTGTTGTGGGGGCTGCGATCAGCCTACTCCAACTTCCCCTCCCCCTTGCAATCAACACAAATGGCAGCAAGACCTAACACCCCCACTGAGGTGAAGAAAGAAAAAACTGCCTAGGTGCAATGAATTCTTCCCTCTCCCTCACCAATCACCACATATACAGTGGCCAGAATCAAGAGGCTGCACTGCAGGGGAAGCAAGTGGTGGTTACCAGGCTATTGTTGAATCAATTCATCTATTTGCATGTGAATCCTATTACAGTTTGCAGTCATGTCCCCAAACCAGTTTTAGACCTGCTTGTCTTTTCAAGTCACCTGCCACCAAAAACCCATCTCCCTTGCCACCCACCCAATGCACCCCCTCCCCTCCATCCTGCATCCCACATACGGAGCCTCCCTGAGACCCTGTTATGAATCCATTATACAAGACAACTTTTTTATAGGATGGACTTTATTCAATGAGAAATTAATATGAAATGAAACATTAATGATAAAAAGGATAAATTCACACAATTACAGAGTGCATTCCCCCAACAGAATGGCACCTAAGTGTGCTGCAAGAAAATTTCTGATCACAGCACATCTCCTGCTATTTACCTGTATCTCTAGCCCTTCATGCTCAACTGCTTCTCTGCTGTTTAAGGTTGCAGCTTGTGTCATTTCTCTTAAGTGATCTCTCCAAATGTCACTGCAGACCTTGCCCCTAGTTTCACAGATATTATGCAGGACGCATGCTGCTACTACATAAGGGGTAAAGTTATCAGCATCAACTTCTAGCCTGTAGTTGAATGATCTCCAATGGACTTTCAAGCACCCAAATGTACACACTACGGTCATGCAGCACTTGCTTAGCTGCTTGTTGAACAGCCATTTCTGTGGGTCACTCACTTGCCCCGAAAGTGGCTTCATAAGCCAGGGCAGGAGTGGGTAGACTGCATCAGCTACTTTCATGGGGGCACTGAAACACCCTGGATGACAACCTGCTCCAGTACTGGGGCATATTGGCCTTTGCCCATTATCTCAGGCAGCGGCAAGTTTCAAAACACATTGTGTATGCTTCCTGCCCATCCTGTGTAAATGTTTGTAAATCTGCCTCTGTGGTCCAGACAACTTGCAGAATCACAGAATGATTCTGTTTATGAATTAATGCTTATCCTGGGACCAGTTTAGGATGGGACTGCATGATGCTGGATATGTGGGGTCAGCAAGCTAACGATGTGGAAAAACATCTCTTTGCTCATTCTGAATGTTTCCAGCCACTGGTCATCATTCCACATTGACATGACTATTCTCTCTCACCAGTCCAAGCTGCTTTCATGTGCTCCTATCTCAAGACACTTGCCCTAAATGTATGGCCAAGAAACACCTACAGTCTTTGGCAACCATGCTTTCTGTTTGTTGCAATGCGAGTGCAGCTTCCCCACTTCAGATAACAGCATCCTTCTCATGGCAAGCCTGCGAAGTTGGCTCTTTATGAGTATTAAAATACCAGACCAGAGGTACATCAAGTTGATGAACCCCATCAGTAGAACCATATGTCTGTGATGTGAATGTTCAACAACCATCAAGATTAACCTCTGCTTTCTCCTTAGTCCCTCAGGATTCAAGGAAGACATTGTCTTTAGCAAGATTTTGACCTGTGGAGTGGCCTCTGTCTCACATGTCTGCATAAAGTCACTCTCCTAGATTAGACTAAAACCACTCCTGCCATTTACATGTTAATAGCTACTGAAACCACGTGCTCCCTGCAAGTGAAGGTTGCCTGTATTTCTTGAAAAGAGCTGAAATGTTACCACATACCAAAAATGGTAGCCTGTGTACTTGAACACAGGAACTGTGAACTTTTCCATACAGGAGGCTGGGTGAAAATCTTTTGTGACGCTGGGTGGGGTGATATTGGGAGGCACCCAATAATATGAATGCTAAAGCTGGTGACAGCCAGCTTGGGGCCAGCATAACCAAGGCTAGGGTCTTGTGGCTGAGAGCACTTATCAAATAAATCACCAGTCATTAGGCCTTTACAAAGGCATTAGAGTAAACACCCTACATAATGTAGCATAAATTAGGTATGGGGCACAGAAAGAAGACAGACAGCTTCAAGATGCCTTTGTGCTGCCCAATGTGCTACAGAGGAGAGTCCAGGACAGTGGTAAGTTGGTGGATGGTGCGGTAGCTTGCAAAAGGACAGCAGCGTGGAGTTGAATTTTTGGAATGGGGTAACTGCTCAATGTTATATCCCCTGACAGTTTTTGGAAGGCCTGACAGCAGAGATCCAGCAACACAGACAGAGGAGGACCGGAATCAGTGGGGATTCAGATTCATTACGTAGGTATCTATATAATGGAAAGAATTGTTAAATACAGTTATGTCCGGTGATAACAAAATCCAAGTACTTGGATTTTCATGTTTAGCAACCAGAGACACTACACACTGTACAATACAAATCTCAATTTGTTTTTTTTGGCAGGAGTGAAATCTGGCAGAAAAGCATGATGATGGAGGAAGAAGAAAATCTTTCCTTCCTTCCTTCCATTTTGCACGCACTGGACAAGGCTCACTTGGAGCTGCATGGGGCGATCCTGAGTGCAAGACTCCCTGGCTTCCTATCTCTTTACTTTTCTGACTCCCACCTGTCTAAAGGTCTCTAGCTTCTGTTTATCTCTTTTTCTGATTCTTTTCTTGCATTTTTGCAGCATTTTTTCTCCTTTTTCTCTCCTCTTTGTCCCCTCCCCCCTGTACTTCCAGTTTCTTTGTCTGCAAGTTGCTTCTTTATAGCCTCTTTCTTATTGTCTCTTTTCCTTTCTTTCTTTCTTTTCTGTTTGCTTGTTGCCGGGAGTTATCTTTTCCAATGGCTTGCTCTCCGAGGGGTGCTCTTAATTACCCCCTCTTCCCCCCCGCCCTTTTTTTGCTGTTTCAACCCCCCACCCCCACCAGGTTTTTTTTCCTCCGCCCCTTTCCCCCTCCCATGTAGAGTTTTATGGCCACATTCCCAGACACTTATCTTTTTAGTTAGTATAGTTTTTTGGAGGTTTTTTTGCTCAGTTAAAGCTTGAAATTAACCCTGTCCTAGAAGGAATGGCTGCTCCTACACCCAGCAGCTGGCATGAAGATGCCTCTCAGAACCTCCCCATTACCCATGGCTTGAGGGTTCACACCCTTCCCTACATCAGAGTCAAGGTCTGCGTAGAAGTCCTTGCTAGTCTCCTGGGACAGCATAACATACATTACACAGGTTGTGTTAACATGGTCACGTGAAGGTGTTGTCACGTGTATGATTGGTAGAGCAGGGTAAGAATAGTTTATTTATAGTTATGACCATGTGGCCGGCGCTCCGACCACATAACTAGCATGTAAGACACGACATGGAATGTAGCAAAGGTGTCTGTCATGGTGTGATGTGATGAACTCAATGACATGATATTCTTGGTTTGAAAGGGGTTTTTTTTTGTTTTTTTGCTTTGTAAGCAGCCAACCTTTTTGTATCCCTGAACCCCTGATTAAAGTAGTTTAAAAGTCAAAAGTCAAAATCCTTCCTTCCTAAAAGTTACATTATTTGATTAAATTAAGGTATTTGTTTGTTTATATTTGTTAACTTACGTTATTAATATTTTTTAATACAATACGGCCTTCTGTGTGCTTGCTGGAACTGAGGAAAATGCAAAGAGGGGTGGAAGAGGAACAGGAAAATAGGGGGAATACAGGGGTGGGGTCCCCCCCCCAACTCCAGGCAGGAGCGGGGGGGGGAAGTTTGGGGCCTCAGTGTAATGCAGCTGAGGCTGATAAAGACAGTCAGAAGTGAGGTGCGTACAAAGAGGTGGAACGTGTTTTTGGAAATCTCATTTTTCATTAATCTAATATAACCAATAAAATAATCAGCAAAAGTTTGCAAGACTAGCACCTGGCATCCAGTTGAATCAGTGCAGGAGAAATTAGATGAACTTCCATGGATATCCATGGATTTACAAGTGAACCCAAGCAGCACCTGGTGGCACAATAGTTACAAAGCAGGGAAAATTATGTTTTCGGGCATAGGTCAGATCCAAGTTACAAATTTAAAACAATAAAAATAACCCTCATGGAAGAAATTTAGGAGCTAAAAATAAAACATATTGAAGGTGTTTTAAATTACCAGGAAGAAAAAAACCTAAAATGATAAAATCAGCTGATAATGTGGCTATACAGATGCGATTCAGCTAGCTTAATGGCAATTTTTGTCATGTGAACACAGGAAAAGTGTCACATGGTAACAGGAGAGGTGGAATGAGGACAAACTCCCTCTGTAGATAATAAAACCATCTAGACTGAATTCTGCATCTTCAAAACTAATTTATGTTCTGAACATTGCTGGGAGTTGGTAGGTATTACACTTTCGCCAATTTGCACATGGGCACTGCATTTTGGGGTATGGGCACATGGACAAGGCCCTTCAACATAAAGGAAAACAGGTTTTGACTTTACATCAGCTGTTCATTAGTAATTACCCCATGCATACACTCACCTGTGCTAAATGAAAGATGGACGCTTGTCATGGGTTAACTTTCATTTACTAAAGGGTAAGAATGTGCACATAGAGATGGCCAGGCCAGAGCATGTGACGAGAAGAAAAGCTTCACCCTTCCTGTATCTCACTTTTTCTTTTTTAATCTGTTCACATCTTCAGAGAGATTAGGTACTGTTGAGCCCACAGTGAACTGATAGAAGAGCTGGGAAGAGAATTTTAGAGTCATAGTTTCCAATTCTTTTGCTCCTTGGACTAGAGGTGGCCAACCTGTGGCATGGGTACTACAAGTAGCTCAGACAGCTTCTGCCTGCAGCATGTGGCACACAACAGACTGGAGAGGCAACAGGCAGAACAGCAGTAAATATCACAGGGAGCAGAAAGTAGAACATTAGATCAGGCAGGGAGCACAGGGAAGGGCAGAGCTGAGCATCAGATAAGGTAAGGAAAAGAGATTGGAATGGCACTCAGAAGAAGTATGGGCCTAGTGTGGCACACTTGCCAAAAAAGTTGGCCCTGCTGTACTATGCTATAGTTATGGGTGGGCTCACTATACTACCTCCCTCAAAAAACTCTTTCAAGCATGCATGCACATTCTTGATTATGCAAAGTCCCATGAGGCTTGCTGCTGAATAGGAGAGCATGGTGTGCTGCAAGTCCAATCAGTATGCAGCCAAGTGACTCAGCTGCTGTCTAGTCCCCTCTCACCCACTACTACGCTGATGAGGAAACCTCAAACTGAGGCTCAAATAAACATTTAAAAGTATATATGTATCTCATCCAAACATTCCGTATCTTTTGAAACCATCCCTTGAAATTTGTATGCTTGTTTTATTAAACAAAATATTCAAACTAATTAAATAATTCCGGAGATTTGTGGTTTCTCATCCAGGATAAATCTCAAATGTAAAAAGAAACACGACTTGGAGCGGGGATACATCCCATATATTTATTCAGACACTAATATGCAAGTATTAAAATGTATTTTTTGTTTTAAACTTTCTATTGTTTTATCATTTATAGTATAAATTATTTTGAAAGATGAATATATGCATTGGTTATTGCAATTTGTGCTTTATGAACAGTATTTTAAAAGTAGGTTTAATTGTAAGTTGTACTTGCTATAAATAGCAAATTGCAGATCTAACGGCCATTTTGTTCAAAAGGTAAATAACTAGCTAACAGTCTTATCTAAATCAGGACAAGCCAGCCTACTGTCAGTTGATGTTAACAGGATTTTATCTTAAGCAAATGACTTCTACTAAAACAAAATATTTTGTAGAGTCTTTAACTTTAACAAAGAAGATGCAAGTATACGATAGGAGTATTGATATGTTATCAGAACTACCACAAAAGCTGCAAGAAAAGTCTCAGAGCTCCTTAAAGCTGCAAACAAATTCTAAGAGCATTTTCTGTAACAAGCATTTTAAAACATTCAAAACATTAAAACAAACACTTGTGAAAAGCATATTTTCATTTCATAGATTTTCATAGACATTAGGGCTGGAAGGAACCTCGGGAGATCATCGAGTCCAGCCCCCTGCCCAAAGGGCAGGAAGTCAGCTGGGGTCATAGGATCCC
>NW_017728886.1:169940051-169942194 GCF_001723895.1 Crocodylus porosus | reverse complement strand
GGAAGGAACCTCGGGAGATCATCGAGTCCAGCCCCCTGCCCAAAGGGCAGGAAGTCAGCTGGGGTCATAGGATCCCAGCAAGATAAGCATCCAATATTTACAGAATATAATTCCATCAATCCAAGTTATGTTTCCTTTTGTGGGAGTAACCCTTGGTCATTCCCTAAAATGTTTGAGGCAATGTCTGTTTGTAAGTATTATATATGTAAACATACACCTTAACATAAAAGCTTCCTGATATCCTTGTGATGAGAAAAAGATGGGTTGCATTTAAGATACCAAGCATTTCAGTTTACACCTGGTTACTAATGTAAGACACTTTAAACGTAAAGATTATCACTCTTTAACTGGGTATTAATTAGGTACCTGGCAACATTTAAGCAACTTATAAAAGTCAGAAAAAAAGAACAAAAAACCAAGTGTCATCTGTCCAAAGACTTAAGAAAAGTGCCTTCTTAAATAGTTATTTTAAAAGGCACTCTAAAATTCAGTTACAAATATTATTTAGAGAAATAAAGAACTTATATATTGAAATGTAAACTATTCTTATTCGAAACAGAATTTTTATTTCTAGTACCCCTTCATGAAACAACAAGCGAAATCTCAGAAATGGACTGAGTGAAAGAGAGTTAATATTCAATATTTCAAGACTTGTTGAGAATTTCCTGCCACAAAGACAAAAAGCAGTATAGCCAGCATGTTAAGGAGAAACTACAACTCTATTTTTCATAGGTAGAAGCATATCACTTATTTAAAAACTAGAACTGCTCCCTAGAAAATACTGAGACAATGACAGGATTTCAAAAGTTAATTCTGAATGCAGGTAAAGCTTCAAAGAAATGACTTTTTCTTCGATGGAGTTATAGAACAAGGCAACAACCTTTCAGCCTAAAAGAATAAAATCATCAGGACTTGATTCTGCATTAGTGAGATGCCATCTAACTCCATGATAATACTTAATGTTTTCCTGTAATTCATTTACCAAATTATGGAAATGCTATTGTAATTTAAACAGGCAAGAATTCTAGTGTGCAAAATCTTTTATTGGACCAACTCTATGGTTGCTATAGACATAGGCAAGATTTGGGGTATCACTGTGCTTGAAGGTAACGTAACCCAAGGAAGAGTACTGTGATATCTGAAAGCTTGCTTATGACTATAGCAATCATAGAACTGGTCCAATAAAAGATATCACCCACAAGAATTCTTGCCTCTCATATATATATATCCTGGATTATACTGGTAACAACATCACCTCAACACATTTTAATTGAAGATACTTACATTTTCTCCTGTTAGATACCAAAATGTTTAGACCACTGCAGACCACCCTTCTTTTGCAGACATACCACAAATGAAGACCCAGACCCTCCCCATGCACCACTCTGTCCCTCTTCCCTTGCTGGATCTGCTGCTCTGCTTTCTGCTCCCTGCACTGTCTGCCACATGCCACATAGAAGCTGCCCATGCTACCTGTGGCACTTGTGCCACAGGCTGGGACTCCTGATTTAGACTATGTAATTGCTGATGAGGGAATATAAATTACACTAGAAAACAGAAATATTGAATTTAATTCAGATTTAGAATTCCTTGTGTGTATTTTGTTTGTAATTATTTTAATGCTTTCTTTGGTTTCATAGGATTTAAATAACATTGTGCACATTTGCCTATTTATAAACAGTGTATTCACAATATACCAAACAAATCGACCAACCCATTAATTACAATGTCTGTTTTCAAGACATTTTAATAATCTACAAATGGAACCTGCAATGGACTTTGGAAATAAGGTTCCTTGGTCAGTAGCATAACTATGGGTAGCTGACTGGGGCATAAGCCTCTTAAAAGTCAGTGCAAGTACAGAGCTGCCACCACCGTTGGCCAGCACTGCAGCTACTTCTGTCAGCACAGCCCAGCCCAGCTCAGACCCTTGCTGCCATTATACCATAGAATCATAGAAATAGGATCAGAAGGAACCTTGTAGATCTTCAAGTCCAACCCCTGCCTGGGCAGGAGAAAAAACTGGGCTCAAATGATCCCAACTAGATAGGCATCAAGCCTCCTCTTAAAGACCCCCAGGGTAGGAGCCAGCACCACTTCCCTTGGAAGTTGGTTCCAGATCCTAGCCACCCTGACTGAAGTA
>NW_017728886.1:169922413-169939578 GCF_001723895.1 Crocodylus porosus | reverse complement strand
ATCCCTTTCTGCCTCCGTGCTCTCAAGAAGGGAGTTTCCCATCTTATAAGTGTGCTGCTGGTTACTACTGCCCAAGTTCAGCACCCTGCACTTGTCTGTATTGAAAGACATCCTGTTTTTGTTAGCCCACCCCTATAACCTATCTAGGTCTTGCTGCAGTCTTTCCCTCCCTACTAACATGCTTACCACACCCCACATTTTGGTATCATCAGCGAATTTAAATAGGTTGCTTTTCACCCCACCGTCCAAATCACTGATAATATCTATGTCCTTCGTCCCCTAAAAGGGTTAGGGACCAGATCTAATTGCATTCTGTTAAAAAGCTATCCACAGAGAAACATACAAAGAAGACTGTAGTTGAAGTAAACTTGCTTGCTGTGTGTGGGTTTTTCTTTTAATATTAAAAGCCTAAGTTAATAGTTGGGGTAAAAGTTGTAAGCTACTTTACTATTCATTCCATCCAGGAAGAGCACATACCAACTGCAGAGGCTTCCTCAGCCTGACGAAGGGTTTATAAACCCAAACTTGCTAAGAATGTTTTTTCCAATGACTTAAGTTGGTCTAATAAAAGACATCAGATTCACCCAAAGAACCTTTTCTGCAAATGCCCTTTCACCAACATGGCTACAACCTACCCCCCTGTATGATAATAGTTGTTATTTTGCTTTATGTTAATTGCAATATCCTCTAAGGCATAACAAAGAATCCCACATGAGTCAAGTAGTGGGAGTCAGAATCCCGAATTGCCATTAAGAGGCAATAACTCCTATCCTTTATTTTTCTCTATCTTACATAATATTTGTAGGTATTTAAATTAAATGGTTTGTTATTCCACAATGTGCAATACTTTTGGCCCTTGTCTACACTACAGAATTCTGTTGGGTGGAGCTGTGTCATAAAGGAGCATAAAAAGATCACAAACTGTAGTTAATATAGTTCTGCCAGCAAAACTCCTGGTGTGGACACAACTCTGGCAGCAGAAGGCAGCTTCTGTCATTCAGGGGAGCTGGCGCAGTTCTGGCAACATAAAAATGCCTTCTGTCCGGACAGCTACATCCACAGGATGCCTGGCTGCTGTAGTGTTTTCACTGTAAAGTGGCAGCATCCCCTTGTATAGACATAGCATTTATTACCCTATTGCTTCTTTGCATTGCATAGCAGCTGCACAAAAGGAAAGGTAACAGCCAGGCAATTGTTGCCAAACTATGCAGTCTGAAGGACTTGCACTGGGAGGAAGCTGGAGCCAAGGAATAAAAAAGGGTATAGAATGTGCTAAAGCCATTTTGTGGGAGTCCTGAATGGACAGAGGTCCAAGACAGCTGCTTCCTGAAAGAGGGCAATGCCACCTGAGCTGAGGATGCTATTAAAAACCAATAAATATAAAAAGGGAGTTGCCCACGTGCACTCTGTTACCACACCTGTTCAAGATGCCAGGCATGGACACGTGCCTGGTTACATCAAGATAATATCTAACTTGGGAGGAGACACAAACAAAAACTGAAGTACAGAGTGACAAACTTATCACTCAGCAATTGATCAACAGTAGTAACTCTGATGATTAGGAGGAGCCAAAGCTATGGCAAAACATCATGCACAGACAGATCAACGCGTGAAAACTTGCCAGAACAACAGGAATTGGCAGCATGTTGTGGATTTTTGTTTTTTGGATTCTTTTGAGTAGTAGCAACTATTTCTGCTGCCCCAGTAGTGTTCACATACCACTATTTCATTTTTCCCCCTCAGCTTTTCACTCTTGGACTGTATCACTGCACAACAATCAGAAGTGCAATTACAATGCATATAGGCTTATAAGAACATGCTTAAGAGTACCTACTGAGCTGCAGTCTCCCCTCCCTCCCCCATCATCATTTACATACCCTTGTGCCCAAAGATCCAATCCTTACCTCATAAAGTTGTCCAAATGCCCTATTAAATCCCTAGGCTGTATATATAGCTGATCCTAAAGAACTACATAGAGAATTCTTCTCTGAGATATTTTTATTATAAGATTTAGCCTCTGAAAAACTAAGTATTGAATTACATCAGATAAGTTTCACTGCTTGCTATAAACTGGCAGATAGCTATGCTTGTTCTTTATAAATTCAGACAACCCCATTCCCTAAAATGAGCTTTAAAATGGCTCAATTTTAGTGGACTTTAAATTAATACATATGTAACTATTTATATTGTTATAAAACATTCCTTCTGTGATATTATTTGCAAGCATCTCTTGTACAGCTGTTAATCTAATTCAGCCACAGTGTTTTAGTATGACTATTTCATTCCAAATAGCCAAAAAACACTTAGCTTTTATTATTATTTATTTGTATTAATAAAGTACTTAGGAGCCATTGTCACGGACCAGGGCCCAATTTTGTTAGCAGCTGTACTGTACAGGGTCCTAGAAATCTTACAATTTTTGTAAGAGGAGAGAGAGAGGAAGAGAGCGAGAGAATGCTGCAGTCGCAGGGTGCTCAAGTAAGCAATGAGACAAAGATAATACTGGTCAGCAAGGAAAGAGATGGTCTGAGCAAACCAATAACCTAGCTTTTTTAAGCTATGCATAGGCATCACAGAAAGGAGAGAATAACATATTAGTAGTAGTTATGTTACTTATTATTTACATGTTTATGCTCAGCTTAAGAAAAATCAGGAAGGGGATTCAGGAAATCATGTGCTCTCAGAGACAGGAGTTGGTATATTGATAATGAAGGACAGACATTATGTAGGGTTGATGTTTACATTTGATTAAAAAAAGAGCAAGAGGAAACATGCAAAAGAGGGGTAAGGGACAGGCCAAGGAATGAACTAGGAAAACAGTCTGTGCAGCATTCTGGATAGGTGTGACTGAGATAACAATGTACTTATTGACACTAAAGAAAAAAAATACTGCAGTAATTTCAGACAAAAGGTGCTCTATGGTGGAATATCTGGCAACCTATAAAATTGATAAAATATGTAGTCAACAGGCATGTTATACTAAGGTTAATGTGGCAAAACAATAAGATATTCCTAAGTGTTACAATCAAAAACAATGTTTGGGTTTTTTTCTGTCTGACCCTATCTGAATGCTTGTAGATGTATTGCTTAATACAAAACTACCCTTTTCTCCTTAGCAACACAATAGGGTGTATGTAGATGAAATGGGGGCTCTAAATTGAAGCGGTGGGTTTTAAAAAAACACCACTTCAGTTTAGGGCTGATTAAACCCCCGTGTCATGCACACACCCTGCTGACTTACCTGCCTTTCTGGTGGGGAGGGGGGGAAAGCTGCTGGTGGGCAGAGCAGTCTCTGAGCTGTGGGGAGCCGGAGGGCTGGTGCTTCTCTCCATGGGAAAGGCAGCCCACCCCCCACAAGGCAGCACACACCCATAGGCACATGGCTTGGACAGCTCTGGAAGGTACCACAGCCATGGAGGGAAGCACCGGGCCCCTGCACAGCTCAGGCAGGCAGGCAGACTCCAGGGGGAGGGGAGGAGATCAGGCTCACTGCTTTTCTTGGGCAGAGCTTGCTTTCCCAGGCTGCTGCTAGGCTGCCTGCAGGGCTTCCTACAGAGCAGCAGATCTGCACAGAGCCCGGTGATTCACTCTGCGGCTGTAGGCACAGCAAACTAAAACTACTTGAAAGATTTTTAGTTTGCTGCATCCCAAGTTATTTAAGGCATATCATGCTGCTACATCTCCTACAATTTCCTGGAATTAATGCGCGATGCATTGCCGAGGCGTGCAAACACCGACACCATTAAAGTGGTGCAAAAGCATTTAGCCTGCTTTAAAGTGTTGTTCCCGCACACCTCTTGTTTCGTCTACACATGGCCATAGAAAGCCTGACAGCAATTTGGGACTGCATCTCTTTAAGCCACAAAAATATGTGGGCGGGATGAATCCAGAGGTAGCAGAATGGGGAAGAGTAGTAACACATATTTTACCACCCTCAAACAATGCCTAAACATCAGATTTTTCAAGGATCTGAGCAAGGAAACATGCCATGTTCCTTTCACTCCCAACAGGTTCTTTCAAAGGTCTAGGCCTGAAGGATGATGATAAAATTGGGCCCTTAACCCAGCACTAGGAGCAGGGATACTCTTAACAAATGGTTTATGAAGGACCTCATTGGTATCTAATATGCACTCTGAAAGCACTCACCTCCCATCTTGCCCTTCCTGCTCTCCGACATTGCATTTGAATATGACTGCACAAAAACAAATTATTTGATAGAAGCTATAATATGGACCAATAACACATTATTTCACTACCTTTAGTGTCAATATACAGACAGAAGGCGGCTATTTGTCATTAGTGTTGGACTTGTTACATGAATTCCAAACAAATAAGATATACAGTCAGTATAACAAAGCAAATAATAGCTGATGTTTCCTTTAGAAATCTTTTCATTTTCCTAATTATGGTGTTTTTTCATCCAATCACAAATTACAAATGAAACATGAGCAAAATAAATGAGCAACAGAGAAGGCCATATTCAATTTAAGCACTCTGATTTTTCTCTGTATTTTTCAGAGAATGTTACATGCCTGCTTTTCAATATGCCCTTAGTCAAGAGTGGTATCATTTTCCCATTTCAAGTAGAAGAATGGTTGGGCTTCTATGTGCTAGCATTTAAATCCTGGACAAAAACATCTAGTTTCTGTTTCATGCTCCCACTTTACAGATAATAGATTTTGCTTTCCTTCTGGTTTCAACTTATCATAAATGTTACAGTTGTTCCAAAAAACAAGAGAGTAGCTCTTTATAATTTTGTATTCCAAAATTATCTTAACCTCATTGCAAAGCTTTCCTGAATCCGTTATCTCACTAATATAAAAATTAGCAAAACTAAAAAACCTACACAATTAAAATAGGAGTTTTATATTTATATTTCATGATGTACAGACAGAGCTGCATCTGCCCTCCTTGCTTTGTTTACAATTTGTTTATCTATTTAACAGTATTACAGACATTTCTCAGCAGAAATCCAGATATATGTTTTTTTTTTCATTTAAAATTATTTAAGTTTATGTTATGTTGAACTTAAGTGTTAAAGAATTGCATTTGGAAAAGATTTATGAAAACAAAATGCAATATATCATAATCGTAATAGTACTGTTTGACAATACTTGTCAGGCCAGGCCGTTCTTGGTCTGCTATGTGGTACCATGTAACCCAGTACAGCCTGTTCCATGGTTGTGTTGTTGTCAACTAAACTGGCATCCCCACCTGGGCTAGCCTGGATGAGGACGGTGTGGGAACAGACACCCAGCAGGACTAAAATCAAGATCTGTCAAAGGGCATATGAACTCCTTGCAAGCCAGCGGTCATTCATACCTGGAGAGGAGATGGGCATTGCCAGGTTACTCTACCTGAAAATCACCAATGATGCAAAGCATCTCAGCTAACCTAGGAAGGTTGTTTCAGTATCTAAGGTGGCCCTATGGTCACAGCAGCCTCAGGACTGACTTGACATGTCACAATATTGGATTTGCTGCTAATGGAATACATTTCACAAATCTTGATTTCAGCATTTTATAGCCAAAATGTTCAAAAATGTACTTCATTTTGGGAATGAGTAAGATGATTAGTTAGTGTTGTGTCATTTTGGAATAGCTAAGAAATAATACAGAAAATGCTAACAGTCCATTCTGCAAAATTTTGTATTTTATTTTAATTTTACTATTTAGATTTGCATGCAATCCCTAATCAGGAACAGGACTTTTTCAATAATATCTTTTTCCCATATTTGTCTTTGTTTTTGCTGCAACGTATATGTGACAGCATGATGACAATCATTTCCCTAACATATCTTTTTAATATTCAAAAGCGATGTTAGTGACACTACGGGTGGGGGGAAAGTAGTAATGAAATAATGTAATTTCTTTCTTTCTTTTTTTTAAAATCGCAGTTCAGTTTGTCTACCAACCAGGATACAGGTTCTATCCCTGGCTCTCTCAGTGATCTGCTCTGTAATCTTGATCAAGCCACTTTATCTCTCTCTGTGCTTGTTGCCCAAGCCCTTTGTTTGCACTCCAGTTATATAGTAAACTCATGGACAGAAAATGTCCCTAGTCATGCGTTTCTACAGTGAACAGCATAATGGGACCGCAGTCTCAATTATGGTCCCATAATACAGGCAAGGCTACATCTAGAAAAGGGACATTGACATCACAGTGCTGAGCATTTCAAAGCCTAACCTTTCAAGTACCTTAAGTACAAAGTAGTTAGCTGTGTCAGTCTGAAATTAGACAGAAGACACAGCAATGTGGCACCTTATAGACTAACTCATTCAGAAAGCCATGAGCTTGTGTAGGCTAAAGCCTACATGCAGGCTACATGTTTCTCTGACAAAATAGGCTGTAGCTTTTGAAAGCTCATGCCTCTCTGTATGAGTTAGTCTGTAAGTTGATGCCTGCCTTTTTTAGATACCTTTTCCCCTAACTGAATTCACAACATCTGACTTGGGCACTTCTCTTCTATAATGCATGAAGTAAGTTAGGCAAATGCTATGGTGGGGCAGGATAGCACCTTAGAGATTAACTGATTCAGAGCAGCATAAATGTTGTAGGTAATAGCCTACTTCATCAGTTGTTATAAATGGACTTGCAGAAAATACAAAGGTAGGGGGAGGAGGGCAGGGCTATTGAGAGAGTTGAAGGTGTGTTATAAGTAAATATAGGCTTGTCCCCCAAGGTTAGCTTGAGATGGTCATCATTTCCCAGGAGGGGTTTGAAGAACAATGTGTCCCAAGTGTTCAAGCTGAGGGAAACAGGTGATAACCAGAGGGATTCTGCTGTCCTTGTCACAGAGTTGGTATCATAGCAAGTCAGAGCAGGGTCCAAGTCTTGCTCTGATTTACATAGCTACAGTTTTGGGATTGTATCATGACTGTATGGAGCTATACTTTAGATCCCTAAGGTATGCATCCTGGTCAAAGCAGATATGGTTATAATGCAAAGCTTGGCATCTTGGTAGATGATGGATCTAGTGTGTGTGGGATAAAAGCTGATGGTATGGAGGTATCTGAAGTGTAAAGTTTACTGCATTTATAATACAGTCCCAAAACCATAGCCATTCAAATTAACAGGAAGCCCTTTTTCCCCCACCCTTCCCCATGGCACCTTTCCATCAACACACTACCCGATTCCTGTTCACCAAGCCATCAGGCCTCCCTACATACCCAGATGCTAGCTGTGTCCTCTCAACACAGACCACTTCATCACTAGACCAAACAATATTGATTATAATATCTGGTGTTCATTCATCTGCTTCTCTAACAATGCCATAATATATGCCCTATTACCTAAATTTTGGGCTGAGGCACTTAATGTAGAAGTCAGATACCTAACTTCTGTTTGAGTTCTCACTTGCATCTAACCCATAATGAATAGATAGTTCATTAACCAACTATTAACAATTAAAACTGCTGTATTAGGGGGACACACAAAATATCATCACATAAAAGAGTTCCATCTTATGCTGTTTTCTGCTAAATTTTATATATTTAATATGGATGAAATACCCAGATTTACAGGTGTTTAGCCTGAACAAAACTCCAGATTCACCCCATCACCTCTCTATTAAAAAAAAAACAAAAACAAAAAACATATCCAGTTTCCTTAAGAAGTCTAGTTCTGTTTCTCTTTATAACTTGATACTTTCAGTAACTTGCTTTCATTACCAGATAAGGAAGGTTATAGATATATGTGACCAGTGTAATAAGATCAAAACACTGTCATATTCCTTTCACTTCTTATCACTCTGGTTTCATTTTACTGGTGAAGCAGAATCAACACAAAGGTAACAGTCCTAGTCAGTGTCAGTGAACTTAAATTATCTCATTCTCAATCAATGTTATAACAATACATCAATTATTACTGCTGACTGACCACGTCTTTGTCTATAAACTTCTCACCGATAGTCCTGTACAGCTCTAGTTGCAAGGTAGGTTTCCTTGATTCTTCCCCTAAAATCCCCCTGCTGCCTACATTACATACCCATATATAAAGTCCAATGTGCTAAGATAACAGGGATAGCCTAGAACCAGTGTCCAAAGTTTGGCGGCTATTTTACCGCAGACACTGTGAAACTCCATCTATGAAATGAACTTGAAACAAATCTGTAGTTTCATTTCCTTGTATGAAAACACTCAAAAGCAATGATATCCTTCCAAATGAACATGAGAGAATTTTAAAAGAAGACTTGTAAGGAATACATGTAACGTGTAATAAGGCATGTTGTAATTCATAAAATTCCAATTAAATTAGGGCTTAATTCACTTGTCCCCCACTGGGTTATGTGCATAAAATGTAAAGAAAGGGAAAATATTGTTGGGAAAATGCAGTTCATTCTAGGACTGCAACGTGGTGTTCTCCACAACAAAAGTTTCTTCAGAAAGTGGGCCTGAGCACAGTAGGTGCAGTCTTTCATTGCTGTCTCCATGTTGCATTTGTACTGGTGTACCAAGAGTCAGCTCAGAGTCTCAAGACACATAAGGGTAAAGGCTCTGTTTCAAACGTTCTCTGTACAGTCCTACTTAGCTGACTAAGTGGTGCAGAGGACTTTGTACAGACTGTGTATAACTGGCTTTTTTACCTTTCAAGATCACTGGTTTAAAATAGTTTATTATATGTTAGGAGTGGTTAAATGATATCCAGAAAACTTTTTCCCCAGTGAAAAAAAAATTGCTGTCTCCCCCCCTCCCCCCTCCACACACACGTACAAATACAAATGCAAACACATGCAAATAGCATAGGGGGAAATTCTTAAGATTTAAACACAACGATTTCAAGTCCTAGAAAGACAGGCCTCAACCTGGTAGTCCAAGACAGCAGATCTATTAATACAGTCACCAGGGGGAACATTTATTTCTGGATAGCTGCTACAACTTTGCAAATCTGCCTGTTCAGGAAGGTACTTGGGGGACCAGCAGAGGACTCAGCATGTTCATTATTAGCTGGGGCAATCAGCAATAACTCTCTCTGATAGAGGGTTGTCTGTTACTGTTCCTTTCAATAAACTGACCATATTTTCTGGACTCTGGCTCTCTGGCATGTTGGTCAAGTTACTGAATAACATAGATAGATTTCCTATGCTGCACAGACATTAGCAATACATATTTATTAGATGTACACTGGCTAGTATATCATATTCTCTACCATTTAATGCATGGCTCATTCTTGAGCTTGGTGATGCTAATGAGGAGTCTGCTTTAACCAGACTCCTGCCCACAGTTTAGTGTCAATAGTTTTCATTCACATAACTGCATCAAAAGTAAGCAGGGTAGCGGGGTTCAAATTTTGGGAAGGATATTAGTCTCTGGCAAGAGGAAAAAAAGTAAAGAAGAAACTAAAATATTAGGGACAGCAAATGACACACACAAAATGAACTACTACATAATGAATAACTTACCAGCAAAAAACCTAGGAAACTAGAGTGCTCACACTTTGTTAATGTCCGTTCAGCAGGTCCCCTCCCTATGACTTCTACTTGTTGCCAGGCTCCAACATCTCAACACTGATGTGACATATCAAAAACAGCTCTTTCTGTCTGCTAGGATAGCTGCGTAACCCAGAGTGGCAGCAGGACCTGTGTATATAGCAAATAGGTTATATCAGAAGTGTGAGGGAGAAGAGGCAGAGAGAGAAATCAGCTGGAAAATGGTTCTGCACAACTTCAGAATATTTTTGCAGTTTATCAGTGAAATCTCTGTAGGAAAAGAAAAAAAATTGTGTTTCTTTTATATATAGAAAGAGGAAAAATGGGATATGAGGATGAGAGAAGAAATACAGGAGAAGTTTCTCTCATTTAATTACTATTGCATTTATATTCAAATATACAGAATGCCATCTATAAGCACGGCTTCATTGTTGTGTGAGATTTGGTGACAGAAATATCACGTGGGCAGAGTTATAGTTCACTTGTTCTGTTGCAGCTCTTAAAGCATAGATCTTATAATAACCAAATTCATGTGATCTATTTTTCAGTAACAGACCTATGCTTAGTTTTCAGTCGGGAAGGAGTTGTACTTCCTGAGCAGTTAGTATAGAGTAATATAAAAGAAAAAAACAGGAAAGAAAAGAAAGCCCATGAGATTAATCAACTAGGGAAAAGTGATGATGTTAATGCTCCTTGACCGGTATTGGTAAACAAATACTGAGAAAAAGGTTGGGTATCCTGTTATTGGACCCAACTCCATCTTATTTCTTCTTGACTGCAGATCATTTACCATTTGTGTCTGCCTCCTTGCTGCTGGTATATCTGTTCTCTGGGAAATCAGGTGCCTGCTGCCAAGATATCCTGCAAGGCTCTCCCACTGTCCAGTTTAGCTAGCTGCTGGACTGCAGACAGAGAGCAGGTGACTGCTCCTGTCTCAGTTCTCTGCAGAGATTATGAAAGGATCCCAGTAGATAAAATTAAAGTATTAATCCCACAGGTGCTATACATGATGTTGATTTACAGATCCCCTAACCATTTTGATTTGCAGGAAATACATCTTGTCATGTTCATACATTTCTCTCCTGTTTTGTTTCTTTCCATTCCCCAAATACTAAAAACTTAATTAGAAGCTCTTTATAGCATGGGCAGCTATAGAAAACAAATGAAATAAATAATTAAAAACAAATCAGTAATAAATAACAAACTCGATGTTCAGTCCTTGTACACCTTCCCCCCTCCTTTCAGTCCATCCAAACCCAACTCAATCTGGACTTACTCTAAAGTCTAACACTCTACACGATTCTAATTATACAATTGACAATAGTCAGACCATAGTTTAAAATAAAATCACTATAAACCAGAAACAACAGTTAGCTTTCTGTATTTTAAAACAAAAATCAGGGCTCACATCATTCAAATTAAAATTGGTATGAGCACAATATAAAAAATAAATGCAAAGAACACTATAAAATGCATTTAAGGGGACATCTATTTTGTCATCCCTGTCAGAAACGGTGTACCAAGTCTGCTGGAGATTATCATCAAATTTTAATGAAGAAAATTTCAACCCCATGGGTTTCCAATAACACCGGAGCTTTTCAATGGAAGAGAGTTGGAAAGACAGAGCATGAATGACAGTCTTGAGGATCCCAGCTCTTAAACATTTTGCACCTTTGTCATTTTTTTCCTGTTCTATAGAAAATTCATAATGTCAAACAGAACGAACACATAAGACATGATTAGACAAAATGACTGTGCTTAAACTGCAGAAATAGACATGTTTTGAATTTTAATGTTTTTTCTACTTTTGAAGTGGAATCCTACATTCTGAGAAAGTGAAAATGATTAATATAATTTTAAGTAAGTGGGTCTTGGCAGCCCTGCAACATTCAGACTTATAGACTTTGGTGAAGTTTATCATCATGGTTATTGTTTTATCTTTATTTATCTGAAGATCAAGCTGATGGCAAGAAAAGGTAGGAACTGAAAATGTGACTTAAACATTGGAGAGCATGATGCTAATTCAAAATAAAATAGCAACCTTTGATTCCATATGCATTTAATGTCAGGTACAACTCTCCCTAAAATCATTAAAGGTGGGATTTTCAAAGGACAGTCAATGGAATTTACATAGCCAAGTCCCTTAGACACCTATGAAAATCCAAATGGAAAGGTTTCCCATCGAATTTAATGGAAATTGGATAAGGCTTCTCTGGATAATCTGTATAAGATGTGCACAGATATGCAACAGACATCAGTTCAAAGACATAAGAAACAGATTTTCTCAGTTTAAAGTGTTGTAAGGTTCTGTTTAGAACTACTGTAGAATCAGAGGACGCTGGGTCCAGACTGGGATCTGATCTCAGGCGAAGTTCAAATGTTTTGAGGTTGAAGTCTGGTTTACTGTTTTGTCTCTAAGTTGTACCCAGGAGCCTACTAGTGAATATTGATTTCAGCAAGAATAAAAATACTTTTTGACTGGTGGTTTACTACCGGAGAAGCATGGAAAAAAATCATGTCAAGGACTTCTTTGCTAGTATTGAGGAGTGGGTGGAGAAACACAATAATATAATTACAAGAAAAGATGGGATTATTTTTAGAGTAGGAGACTTGGACTCTGACTTTTTGATTCAATTCCTAGCTCTGAAACAGGCTCTCCTGGTAACATGGATGAGACCTACCTTATTGCTTAGAACGTAAGTTTTCAGGATAGATATGCTGTTAGGCCTCATCTCTACATAGGAAAAATGTAACAAGTCCATTAACTTTGTTTCTAATCCTAGTTAGTTAAATCACTAGAAAATGCCTGATTTCATAGGACCAGATACAGATATATCTCATTATCACCCAAAAGGCTCCCCCAATTTTAGGGTCCTATGAAATTAAGCATTTTATAAATCCATGGTAAAATTCATTTATAAAATAATAGGGGGAAATGGTACGTTGAAGAGTCATTTATTCTGAGGAGGAGACAACGCCAGTAATCTGTGAAGGCAAATTTTACTTACTAGGCCTAAAAGGCAAACTTTCAGAGCAGAAAGTAAGAAAGAGTGAATGTGGGGGTTTTTTTGGTGAAGTAGGAACAGTCACAGACTGGACATATGGATAAGTAGTCTAAGTTTGGGTTAGGTCAAAAAACTCTTTAGGCAAATTATAAAGTATAAGATAACACCAAGACTTTTCTCACTATAGCTGCAGCTACAAAAAGTAGCATTTTTATCCTCTACTCTTTTTCAGCCTGTTCCTTTTAATTATTCTGCTTAAAGAAAATTTAAATATACACCATTAGCATACATTTCCAGAACACAGGGAACAGTAAAAATAGAAAAAGGTGCATCAGTATGATACTGGAACCATAATTCTCTGACATCATGCTAAGGAACTCCTATATAGCATATATTCTTCAATATTCAGAGGAATGCATTGAGTCCTTTGAGGACAGGAGGAAACGCAGATAAGGAATGGAGAAAAATATTTCCGATTATCATTTTTGGACATTCTTTCTGCCACAGGTCTTAATAATTTAGATTTCAAGTATTTTCTTTCAACACCTACTCCTTTCATATTTATTTATTTATTCCCCAGTGCTCATTCAGAAGTGTTTTTCTGTTACTTGTATGCACACTATAACAGAAAAGCTAACCAAAAACACTTAAGCAACCTCAGTCAAAATACTGACTAAGAAAATCATGGAAAGTTCCCAAGGAAATAATAAGCAAATCTTCATCAGCTCATGGAACATGCAACATACTTGTGCATGATGAAGAGATGTTATTCCTCTCCTAATCATTCTGTGCACAACCGGCTCCAGGGATTAAGTGTCATCCATGAATGTTTTACTTACGTTAAGTGTGATAGATTGGCCAGAGAAGTGGTAGCTCTATACTCAAGATCTTAAAAGGGATAACATTTGTGACCACTCCATTTTGGCTGCCAGCCTGCCACATATTTCTGGATCATTTTTTGAGCATAGAGCTCTTCTGGATAAATAGTACAAAATAATCATATCTTAATGCAAACATCTTCATGTCAAGATGTGGCCCAAACTGCTGAATTTTGTGGCAAAGGTTTGGAGGGATTTACCAGTTGCTACAATACCAAATTCCCTAGTCACCTACCTACTACCGCTTATCTAACAAAGGAAATAGATATTAGCATTGTGCTGTATCACATCTTCCTGGACGGCAAACCAATCCTGGTTTACAGGCAGCCCCCCGAGTCTCAAATGACATCTCTCAAACAACAAGCTACTTAACTCTAAACCTCGCTGAAGCACCAGGCCTTGTAATGGACCCAGATGCCTTCTGTAGCTCAGCACCAATATATACCATGCCATCAAGGACCAAATGACAATATTTATAACAGATGTCAGCAAAGCTTTTGGTGAGTGCCAAAAATACGTCAACCTCAATCCACACCTTGAGTTGGCATGCCAGGGGCAGGTGGCAGGGGAGCCACAAGGGAGCTGTTCCTTATTGGTGGTGGGAAGTGCAAGGCAGTGGAGGGACCACGGTTGTGCTGCCCTGACCCCTTCCCTACTATGTGCCCTGAGGCATGTGTGCAGCCACTACTGGCCATGGCGCCCAGGCTTCTTGCAGCAGGCAGTGGGCAGGCTGCAAACAGCTGCACTGGTGTCCAGAGCCCTGCCAACCCTGGCCCTTCCCCACCACCTGCCTAGAGGTATGTGTCTACCCACCACAGTCACATAGCCTGGCCGACCTCTGGACCCCAATGCAACTGTTCGCAGCCCCCCGGCTGCCTGCCACAACTGTCCAGGCTCTGGGCAGGTGCAGCATGCATCAGGTAGGCAGCAAACACCTGCACCAGCATCCAGAACTCCAGCATCAGCTCCATGGCAATGGCATGATGGCTGTACACGCACCTTATGGCTCTCTGCTGCAAACAGCCTGGACTCAGTGGCCGGTGGCAGCTACCCAGAGCCAGGGCCAGCTCTGGTGTGCTGAGCAAAATGGCCTCATGTGCCATGCTCTGCCATAAGTATTGGGGGGTGTTAATCCTTATTTTATAACATTCATTCACTTGCAACTCCACTAATTTCATATAAACCATTACCCATTTACAGTGCCCCTCTGCTGTCTACATTAGACAGGGTGAACACTTCATGAAAGAATGAATGAACACAGGTCTGACATGAGGCCTAAAAGAACCAAGGCCTGAGGCAGAACACTTGGACCTCCCTGGACACTCATCTGACCTGAGGGTGGCTGTTCTTAGGCAGCAAACATTTACAAAACTGATTTGAATGGAAAATTGAGGAATAAGGAATTATCCACAGACTAGGTTGTTTTAAGTACGGTTTCAACAAGGACTATGGATTCTTATCCCATTATCTGGATTTGCTTTTGCGACCCCTTTGTTTCTAACAGTTTACTGCTTATTTGCTTGCCTCTCCCACTTCTCTCTCCTCCCCACTTTCTCTCTCTCTCACTCCCTTGTCTCTTATATTCAAATTTTCTCTCCCTCCCTTGTCTCTTGTATTCAAATTTTCTTACCACTGCTTTGTGCGTATCCTTTGACAAAGTAAACGTCAACCGACAAAAGTTTATGGTGTGCACATACACACACACTCTGGTTAGACTGTAAGGTGCAACTCTATCTTCTAATATATTTCCATACATACACAATCACCCCCTGCAGTATTCCAGGAGTGTTTTATTCCTTTGCCACATAATACATGACCCCAACTCAAACACAGTCCAATAGAAACTGAAAGTACTCGCATTTCCTGAATTCTGGGGTTCAGCTTACTTAAGGCAATCATGCATACATACTCAAATACATTTGCAAATGTTACATTTCTGGCAGACCTTTGCCAAAAAGCACTGTACAACAAATACACTATACTTAGGTGGTTCTTTTGACAGAATATACAGTACCCAACAGTCAGTCAGTCAGCGTGTGCATAATTGCTGAGCCATGTGATAGCATCCTCGGTGGCCATACGCAGCTGGCATGTGTCACTCACCGCTGAACTTAACAGTGTGTGATGTGGTGTGTGTTTTGCCACAGGTAAAGTCCAGGTTGTCACGAAGACCCTAACGATGGAGGTTGGCGGCACACAATTCTTGCTCTACCCAGAACCTATTCAACAAGGCCCACTGACAGCACGGCAGGTTGAAGTCAGGTGGGTAGACTGTACAATCTGTAATAAGGAACTTGTCTGGTGGTGATGTCAAACTCCATTCCTCATACCAGAGGTTCTCTGCTGTGTGGTATTGATGTGGCAGTTTGGACTGCAGCAGGAACCGCATAACTAGAGGTACACAAAAGGGGCCCTCTCCCAGCCACCATGTTAGCAGGAGTCTTGAAATTGCCCATCCCTTCCACCCTCCTCCCCTTCTCCCCCCCCCAAAAAAAACAAACAAACCCCGCAAAACCAAAAAACTCTACAGAGTCTGTGCCCTGGCAGCAAGAGCAGCCCAGAGTTTACCCATGCCAGGAACTCCAAAACAGTCTCTGGTGGTGACAATGGTGGCAGCTGCTGCTGCATTAACAACAACAGCTGGAGGTGGGTGCAGAACATGCAGCAGTGGGAGCAGCAGCTCAGTCAGGGACTATTTAGGATCTTCCAGTATGGGACTTCTCCTGCTTCTTCCCACCCTCACTCTTGGAAGCATATGCCATGCCATGCCCTTCCCACCCCCAGCCCCAGAGCCATATCCCCCACTTTCCCTTAGTACTTGCCCAGGGTGCCAATTCTGCTTGTTGCGCCTCTGCACACAAACCAATGGAAAGCAGTCTGTTCAGCTGTGACCATTATATAGAAATTTATGCACTGACATAAATAAAGTGTTGTGCAGCTGGAAATGAACTGACTGCCTACACTGTGCTTTCAAGATCAATTTATAAACAGTAGGGAGCAGGCACCTACATTATCATGGATATTCAGGTTGTGTTCATTCTCAACAAGATTTTTTTTCTCCTCTGAGAGAGCTGCTATATTAACTAATAATTAGAACAGCAGAAAGTTGTTTGATAAAGTCTGTAATTCAGAGGCAAATAAGCTCAGCCTAGCTTCCAGCCTCCTTCCTGTTCACCCAAGAGGCTCACATCCTACCTTTCTGCTGCTGACTGACTCTAGAGCCTTGGATTTGGGACAACAACTATACCAACACCAGCATCCTTTTGTGAGCAATACACTCTGAAAAAAGGTATCCTTAAAAGGATGCTAGGGTGTTTGGCAATGGCAAAATCCTCCTATTGGATCTCCTCCCTAATATCCTGCTCTTATGAGCTGAGCAGCACTCAACTGATGGAAACTCACATGAGGAAGGCAATGCTGAAGTGAAGATTCAGATTTGACAGAACTTTTCCTGTAGCATTTAGACAGATATACTGATATAATGGATAAAAACAGAAGCTCTCAGGAAGCTACAAAACTGAAGATTCATCTGTTCTGTATGTTAGGGGAAAAACCCTATTTTGTTCATTAATACGCTACTTAGCTTTTCCGTTCGTAGTTGCAGACAAGAGTTTGTCTGTTTTTGAAAACAATTTATAGAGGAAAAAGCATATTCTGAAAAATCAGTGCCCTGTTGTTCCACTTTCATGGTGTACTTCTTTATGGCTTTAAAACAGACTCAATTTCCAGGGCATTTTTTTTGTTCTTCTTAAGCCTGATTCACAGCTGGATTGAAAATTATCTTATTCTACTTGGGGGGGCGGGGTGCTTCTTTATAGTCAAATAAATTTTAAAAAATTGAATGTAAGCAACAGAA
>NW_017728886.1:169919513-169921958 GCF_001723895.1 Crocodylus porosus | reverse complement strand
ATTTTCCAGTGCACAAAACTTATTAAATATGCCTCCACTGAAAGCAATCAAGCAGTGCAATCCAAAGGGGTAGTGCCCCGTGTATAATTCTGTGCACACAGAAACTTTGGGAGGAGCATGCCTTATGAAGAACAATGTCCCTCCAACCCCAAGGCCACCACTATGTATGAGAAGTTCTACAATAGTTCAGCATAGGTCATCTGCTTACTGCCCAATATGCCTCTAAGTATCTTGTGGGCAATATAGCAGAACAGAATTATTTGCAAGTTTAACAGTCTCTGACATGGGGAAGCACTGTAGAAATAGTAAGTGTAAATGCTAGAGGAGTAAGTTCCTGTAGTAATTCCATAATAACATTACTGCAACAACATTACTGATTTTTTTCCAGTATTGATCTCTTCCTGTGGTCTTCACAGTAGATTTATTTCACTGGAAATGTTGACAACATAGAGCATTTTATTGTGAGTAAACACTGACTAGGAAATTGCCTTTGCAAATGACTTAGACCATTAACAAGTTGCAGGTGAAAACAGAGCTATGCAAATGGGCATCCCTGGAGGTCTTGCAATTGATATATGTAAAAATCAAACCAAGGAAGAGGTGATAAAATATGTTGACAGGTAATGCTCCAACTGTTATCTTGGGGAGAGTTGGGGGATAGTTTTTGAATCCTGCCCTACATTAATGTCAGAGGAGCTAAGGAAGGCATATCAGAGGCACAACAAAACACATAAAGAAGGGTTAAAAGAGGGAGGCAGAGATAAGAGTAATAAATAGCAATTGAACAGCTTTTAAGAATTCAGAAAAAAAATATTTAGAATTTAGTCATCATACATACAAATGGAAAACTCGAAGGCTAAACAATCTCTACTACTATAGAAAATGTTAGTTCAATCTTGATGGCATTCTAAAGCAGGAGGCTGCTTACTGGTAATTAGCTAAAATGATCACACTTAATATCAGAAGGGTTAGCATGTGAATTGAAGCTGACAAGAACATGCTACAAACACCAGACTGGAGACACAGGTGCACGGACATTGCTAAAGCCTGTTCTTCTGAAAATCGAAGAAACTGAAAATCTAAGTGTCTACTAAGATAAATGCTTGTCTAAGTTTACTCAAGTCCACATAGCATATAGCATAGCACGCTGGCAAATGAGTTCCCTAGTGTTTCTGCAAAGGTGCTCTCAGCGCGCACACAGTTGGTCAGAAAACACTGATGAAAGTTTTGCTCCAAAAGAATTTAAAAAAGCAAATCGAAATTGTTGCTTTCTGGCAACTTTAACATTAATAGAAATGTATTCGGTGATCTATTTTCCTTTAGTTGGTTGTTCACCGAGCCCCTGATGTATGTCTCTGATATAGCGGTAAGTCACAATCAGGTCCCTTCTCAGCCTTCTTTTCTCTAGGCAGAAGAGTCCAAGATCCCTCAGCCTCTCTTCGTATGGCTTGCCATGCAAGTCTCTGATCATACGAGTGGCCCATTTCTGGAACCTCTCAAGCTTTAGCACGTCCTTGTTAAAATGCGACGCCCAGAACTGTATGCAGTACTCCAGCTGCAACCGCACCAATGTTGAGTAAAGCTGGAGAATCAGTTCTTTTGTTTTACTGGATATGCATCGATTGATGCATGCCAGAGTTTTATTGGCCCTAGCGGCTACTACATCACATTGCCAGCTCATATTCATGCTGGGATTTATTGTTACCCACAGATCCCTTTCATTTGTAGTGCTGATCAGGTTAGCACTGCCCAGCCTGTAGGTGTGGTAGGGGTTGTTCCTTCCCAGATGCAGCACTTTGCATTTCTCTAAGGAATGCAATTTAGCAGCCTTCACTGACTGGCAAAAATTAATACCACATTTTAGAGGAAGACACAAAAAAGGAGCATGTCAATAAAAGAGACCTATTACAGCCAGGCATAGCCATTACACCTTACTCTTATAAGCAATCGGAAACTGGTTTATACACTTAACAGAATGTGTATTCTGTTCCACACTGATCTAAAATACAGTGCCTACAGAAAACCGCGTAATTTAGATCAACTCCACCTTGGGCTTTTTGAATGTCTGTACCTAGCCTAGGACTTTAAGTTTAAAGCTGGACAAAACTGTCAAGGTTTTTTTTGTTTGTTTGAAGGGGAAAAAGGGGAATTACAAATGAATGCAGATTTAGGTCAACAAAAATATTTTGTAAATGGACACCATCTTTGGAAAATTGTTTCTGGCAAAAAAAAAAAAAAAAAATCATAGAAGTAGGGTTGGAAGGGACCTTGTAGATCTTCAAGTCTGACCCCCAGCCTGCGCGGGAGAAAAACTGGACTCAAATGAGTCCAGCCAGGTAGGCAGTAAGCCTCTTCTTAAAGACCCCCCCAGGGTAGGAGCCAGCACCACTTCCCTAGGAAGTTGGTTCCAGCTCCTAGCTGCCCTAACTGTGAAGTAGTTCTTGC
>NW_017728886.1:169906474-169919130 GCF_001723895.1 Crocodylus porosus | reverse complement strand
TTCCCCATCTTATAAGTGTGCTGCTGGTTTCTACTGCCTAAGTGCAGCACCCTGCACTTGTCAGTATTGAAACGCATCCTGTTTATGTCAGCCCACTCCTGTAACCTATCCAGATCAAAAGTAATACAAAAATAATAAGCCTTTTGATATGATATACTGAATTTTCCTTTTGAAATGAAGAGTCATTTGCCAATTTATTTCATTTTAAATGTTTAAAAATACAAGTTAAAATGGAATTTTTTTATACCCTTTTTTTTTTTCCTCTTATGACTTTAAATTTGGACACCAAAATGAAAAATCAGTTATTCACGCAGTTGTACAGGTCCAAATTCATCTAAATTACACAATGCTGTTTGTGTGAAAAAGATGGGAAATGTTAAAAGAAAAAGTTTTAAAAAACCCTTGGACCTGCTTCCCTCTTGCCTGGTTTGTTCTCTTTTGAAATGCTACATTCACTTCAAAATATTCCCTCTTTCCATCTGCAAAGTCCTCTTACCTCCCCAATAATTCCTTCTTTGTAAAGCTTAGATCAACCATACAGACAATAGAGGCAGTTTTGTTATTTAGATGCATGTCAAGCAACTCCGGTAATAAAATGATGACAACAGCTACTTTCATAAATACTTGGATAAGGAGTTCATGGACAAGCCAAAGGCTAGAAATTGGTCATGAAATAAGCACATCTAGTAACAATGAGAACAATGAATGTGTTCATAAAAATCAAGACCTGTTTGAGGAAAAACTACAAACGTAGAAAAAAGAGCAGAAATATCCAAACAAATAAGACGATGGGAATTATTTGTCTGGCTACTTTACCAACTCTCGCCTGTACGTTCTTCTCCTGAAAGTGTCAGTTGTCTCCTGCTAAAGAAGCTCATCAGCAGTCTGCCAACATAAGCACCTGTAACAGCACCAGACCTATTCACAGAGCTCCAAAGAAGGCTGGCTTCTCTGCTAGATCATTCATGGGGTCACATTTCTATATCACGGTGCCCAAGTAGGAAGAGGGGAGCCCTTCTTTTCAATGAACACCACTGCCTTTATTTAATATGAGTCTTAGTTTAAATTTGGTGCTCACAAAAGTGAAGGAATGACTGTGCTGGCAGCCTGCAGGCATCATTTAAGAGGATGAAGTGTGAGCTTATTTGCATCACTGAAAATGAACATTCCTACTGCTACTAGGCACCTCCTACTCCAGTCCCTTAATCAGAAGTAACCCAAGGATCCCAAATTGTCTGCCTTTTTTACAGGCAGAGACAAATGCTCATTAGGGTGAGAGAGACCAAACTGAATTTCCCACCTGTGACCTAATTACAGCTTGGATTTACTGTGCGTCATCTGAGCTGCCACTTGAAGTGATTTGCACTGGCCTATGAGTCATAACACTGCCAATGGGAAGAACTAGAGAGGGATGGGAATGTTATGATGACTTAGCACCTGTGAAGAGCAAGAAGGTTTTCAGTCAAACTACAGAACCATCAATCACTGATGGAGCCTGGGGCTCAAAGTGAAAGAAAGCGTACTGATGACTCAGTGGCTTGGCAGCATGCCACACTATCAGCCAAATGCTGAGTCAGGTTCACAAAGAATTCGCACAGAAGCAATATCAACCCCCCACCAACTGCCTCCCACTCAGTCATTTCACAGCAATTAGGAATCAGAGCAGGGGGCATATTACACCCAGCAGCCACAAAGGAAATAAAAAGATAAAAAAGCAATAGAGCATACACAAGGAGAAACATACTTCTCAGCTGTGCTTGATTAAGAGGCACTGTACATCTCCCATTCACACACAGCCTTGCCTCCATCACGCATAGTTCTGCTGCTGTCTCATCAGTATTACTACAAAGCATTAACACCAAAAATGCTGAAACAGAAAGCCAAAGAGTTAGAAAATTATATGGCGTCATTACGAAGAAACAGATTCTCTTTCTCATTTCAAATCTTATCCTCTGCCATTTTTTCAGCTAACAGTGGCTGATTTTAAAGTGTGTAATACTTAGGTTGCATTTGCAGTAGGGAATTCAGATGAAATAACAGCCTATGCAGGAGCCCTAGTGTAATAAATGCTGTGGCATCTTCTGGCACCATATATATCAATGACTCCGATATGTAAGTAGGGTGACTGTATGTCTCATTTGAGCTAGGACAGTCCCGGATTTCAGAGGCCAGTCCCAGCTGGCTGGTGAGAATTAAAAAGTGTCCCAGAAACACGGGGGCATGGGGCACAGTCCAGCAGGGAGGCAGGGTGGCACAACATACCAGGCACATGAGCAGGCAGGCAGGCAAGCATGCCTGCCTGGCCACCTGGTACACCACAATGCCCCACCGGGTGCTGCTGACTTGCGAGAGAGGGATGTGGGGCCAGTCCCCCAGATGTCCCAGAGTACCTTATAGTCAACCTACATAAAAGACAAAACCGTAGTGCTTGGCATGCTGAGCACTATGAAGACAGAGAGAGAGAAAAGAGAAAAGAAATCCTTCATATTATGGAAGGTCAGGATATTTCACTGAGGACTGGGCATCCAAAGCCAAAACTGGCTTAGAAATAGACTTCTGATGAGATTGTCAGACATGAGAGACAAGAGGATTTCAAGCCCACACCAATTAACTGAGTAAAATGCCTATTCAATAATGAAAGTAACAAGGGAAAAACAAAAGGCCAAACAAGAACAAAAGGAGTTGATGAAAACCAGATGAAAAAATGGTAACCCAAAGATAGTATTTAAACATTCAAGAAAGGATGAAAACACGCTATCAAGGAATATAAACTAATTACCAAATGTAAAATGGCAAAACATGGAACAGAAGAGAAAAATGTGAGTGTGTGTACTTTCACACATAAGTATATATGTGTGTATATATATATATAAATAAAATCTCTGCTGTGAATATGATTGAAAATACAAACAAAGTAAATTCTGGTTTGGCTCTTGTAGCAGCTCAAAATTTACCTGGTACAAAGATGCCTTAAATGCAACTTTTTTCTAATCCCTGCTTGTTATGTTTTTCCAGGGAAATCTAAAGACTAAAAGCAGCAAAGAGCCTGGTTTGTTCTTAGCCCCTGTTCTTGTCCCTTTTTGATTCCAGAGTGGAATGGGTGTGTTATCTGTGTAATAGAATTTGGGCCACTTTTGAATTTTACTATAGATTTTCATATGTCTTCTGGAGTCCCGGGGTTTGGAGGACTGCACACCTTGTCACATCTGTCCATCATAGCACAGACATGCTTAGCTGAATTATTTGCAGGTGATTAAATGTTAACTTCTCTTCTGTATAATCAGTCTCATCACTGAAGAGGATTTTGTAGCTGTTAATGGAAAAGCTTTCAAGTGATAGATGGGAATGAATATAAAACAAGGGCAAGAAGGGTGAAGTACTGTCATTTAATCAGCATGTAAATTCCATCTTCCACTGTTCTCTAATGCTACCTTAGCTTGATTTGTTAGCATTGTGGCCAGCTCATTATTCCAGTGCTAACTGGAATACATACCCCTATTTGTGCCTGTTGAAAAATGCCTAAACTCTTTCTTTCTGCAGTGCATCAGCAATATGCCTGACAGTGTGCATACACATCCATTTTTTACAGGCTTTCCCACTGGCCAATTGTAGCAGCTACAATATTTCTTTTAAAAACACATTTTTAGCAATGGGAAATAAGGAGGGTCTATAAAGCCCCATGCGTGGCGGAAATATAGACTGGATGTCATATGTTCTGCAATAAACTGTGCCTAAATTATTTTGCGAGGTTCCTGATCTGTACTGTACTTTAGTACAGTGGTTCTCAAACTCCTATAGAGACTCGAGGAACTCCTCCATAATTTCTCTGCCCTACATTAAAAAATTGATTTCACTCATTTCTTGACTACAGAAAAATAGCATCCTTCAGTTCCAAAGAACTCAGAAAGGCTACAACAGGTCAACATGTATTTGACACTATGGATTCCTATTTGAAACCTCTGGGTTTCTCTTGTGCCTCATACTGGTAGTTTGTATCCCCGACTGAGCTAATATTGTACAGCACCCTGTGTCACTCTTAAGGGATTGCATGGCACCCCAGTTGAGAATCACTACTTTAGTATATGAAGCTGGTGATTTTGTGATTGATTCAGATAATTTAAAAAAAAAGATTGAAGTTAAATGTAACAGCAAACAAAGCAAGCTGTCCAGTGCTTCTTGTATTAGTTATACAGATACGTATTTATGCTACCTTCTATACTACCAAATTTAAATTGCACTGTAGAATTTTGTACTGATGTGAATATTAAAGGTGCTAGAAGTTCTAATATCCAAGTAGACTGGTAGTAGACAGTTAAGCCTGATATATACTACATAGTGGGCATGTCTACACATGCTGTTAATGTGCTGTAAGCTTACTGCACAGTAAAGTACTGCACAGTAAGCTTTCCCTGGGAGCCCATCTACATGTGTGCCTGTCAGGAGCAAAATTGCTTCTGGTGGGAGCAATTCAGTGTAGGGTTATTCCTACCCTGCTCTGCCCCACTACAGCAGCCAGGAAGACCTCCAGGGGGTGCTGGGGTCAGACCTGGGGGGTAGGTGGAACTGTCCCACCTCTGGAGCAGCTATTTCCAAGCCCATGCCCCAGATCATCAAATCAGCATGTGGCGGGCCAGTAGGGGGTGCTCCTGCATTTAGCCACCCACCTCACTGCACCCAACCACCTTCTAGGCTCTGAGTGCCTCCTTGGGGGTGTCTCATGTCTGGCCAACCCCCTTCCTGGAGCACACCTGCTAGCCTGGGGTAAAAACTGCCACCACCCAGGGATGGGCTTTTTCTGGCTTTGTGCGACCTGGGAAACACAGACCTAGTAGCCCTTGAGGGTACTTGACTCACTTCAAGCACTTGGGGGTGCTTCTCTCAGTCGGAAGCACAAGTAGTGGTCTCCCTTAGTCAGCAGAACCAAGGGGACCCCAAGACAGGCATAATCTAGACCCACACCCAATAAGTCTCCCACACTAGGTACAAAGGAGAACTTGATTGGTTACAGGGGTAGGGTTGCAATAGGGTACAGGGTAGAGCAATATCAGAGAAATCCCATAAAGCAAACTGGCATGGCTGGGTAGCCTTTGATCACACATCTGAGTTACTGCAAGCTATATATCTAGTTAGATCTCAGGTAGCTTACTCACAAGTATCATCCAGAGGTAGGTGGAGATTCCTTCTGGAGGCAGGCAGTTCCTTGATCATGAGTTTTGAGAAAGCACGAGTTTCAGATGGTTCAGCTCTTCTCTCTCTCTCTCTGACTGTTCCTCATGTCTGTTGTCCCTTCCTGCTGAGCAGTCCTTAACTTATATAGGCCTTATGACCTCATTTACCTGGTCCAATGGAGGCCAGCATCTGTTGGCTGTCAGCCAACCAATCTGAAATGCATCACTAGTTGCTGGGCAGACTGGCAGTTCCTAGCTCCCCAGGGAGTCCAAGCCGCTCACCCAGGTATGTGTTGCTAGTCACGTAGGCAGAGGGAACAGGTTTCCCCCTTCCCTCAGGAATGTATCCAGCTCAGGTTACCTAAAGAGATAGGGTAAGGTGTGTATCCTCTTCTGGGCCCATCCTAACCAAATTGTCACAAAGCAGAGTTTTTGGGGAGAAACAGAGGTGGCCTTTTGCCACACAGGGGATGGGGCTAGAAAAGTATCCCCTCCCTAATAGCTGCTTCCCAGCCCAATGCCCTGGATCTTTCAGTGTGGGGCGTAGGGCTGGGAAACAGTTGTGAGGTAAGGGACATTTTCCAAGTCCTGTGTAGATTTGCTGATCTGGGGCACAGGGCTGGGAAACAGCTGCTGGAAGGGAACAGTTCCTGTGTCCCCTGCTGTCTGGGCTGACTGGGAGCAATTTGCTCCCTTTCAGCTGTCTGCATGAGTGGTAATGCACAGTAGCTTATGCACAGTTCATTTATTACCTGTATTTTACAAGCAGTAGAAAACTGCATATTAGCCTAATTTACTGTATAGTATCTGTTGTGCACAGTTACATGGTGACACCTTACTTCACAAGAGATTCATCTACTATGCAGCAAAGCGTCTCATGTAGACATGCCTATTTTCCCCCATCATACTGCCTTGTGGAAACAGAA
This sequence comes from Crocodylus porosus, assembly GCF_001723895.1. NCBI lineage: Eukaryota > Metazoa > Chordata > Crocodylia > Crocodylidae > Crocodylus > Crocodylus porosus. The sequence goes on along the minus strand of NW_017728886.1, from coordinate 169,913,036 downwards.
TAACACTAACTCACAGACTAAAAGACGTTTTCTTCCACTATCCAAAAACCTACAGGAACCTGTCCACACCCTCTGCTGGCCTTTCTGGCCTCTTTAACAAGTATACTTTGCCAGAATCCATGTAGTACCCTGCAAGTACAGCTGATGGAACAGAATTATGGAAAAGTGCCAGAAGTCATGAGTCTGTGTCTGGTAGTAGTATAACTAAGCAGGTGACTGGGGCAGCTGCCCTGGGCACTTTTGTAGGGGTGTACAAAAGTATCCACTGCTGCCAGGGTTGTGACACCCTGCTAAAACTGACATGGAAGCAGTGGGTGCTTCCCTGTGTATTGCAGCTGTCCCAGGCATGGAGCTTCTATACTATGCCACTGCCCCTGGCAGCTTCAGGTAGCAGCTGTTTTCTGCCACCAGAACTTCTGAAAACTGAAGTCTTCTAGTATAGGCAGGGTCTTAAGAGATGATCAGAAATTTATATGAGGTGTTAAGGTAGGGAGAAATCCAGGCACTAGCACACATGCAAGTACTAGAATTATTTTCACAGGTACAACTCAAGTGACAGGTGCAATAAAAACAAATGTTGACACATGATCTTGTCAATGCCCTAATCTTGTCCTGTTTTTCCTTTTGGAGTAACTCTTATCCCAATAAGGCAACATACTACAAGTAGATCTCCTGTAACAGCAGAGCTATTTTCCCTTCACTATCTCTTCTGAAGCACACGCAAGTAGTTTATTGACCTCACCAGAAAGTTTTTGGCCTCTCTCTGAGAATCCCAATAGTTTCCATTTATGAGGTTTCTTCTGTGTCATTCCATCATTCATACAACCAAATCATTCACACAAACGATCAAAAATTATCAAAGTTGCTATCAGGCATTTGATCACACCAATAAAACTATTCTGAAAACATATATTGACTCATTCTGTTCTGAACTAATGACCTAGAGCAGTGGTTCCCAACGCAGTGCCCCGGGCACCATGGATAAAACTTCAAAAGAATACAAAGTAAAGGGAAGCTGCATTTTGAAGTTGCAGATCTAATTAAATTTTAAGAAATGGATGAGATGATTGAATTGATCTAAATTCAAAACTTTAATATTCATATTGGTGCCCCCTGCTTTTTCTTTTAAATTTGAATGTGCCCTTGGGCACATAAACATTGGGAACCCCTGACCTAGAGCCTAGAAGCTTATTATCCAAAATTATCTGCCCCAAATATGCCAGACAGTTAAATTAAAAGACTAACTAGGAGGAAATTATAACCTGAGATTGTAAGATTCACCTGCATTTTATATTTGACTGGTCTGTCTTTGGATCAGCACATTAAAACAGCTAAACCCTCCTTCACAATGGCTGTCTATTTCAAGTATTAACAAAGTACTTATCATTGTAAAAATCTCAAGACCTACAGTAAAATCATAGCTGTTTTTCTTTACACTGTTGTGCTAGAAGAGGTTATTCAGTAAGTATATCCTCCCCTGTACTGGTACAAGGAGATTTCATAGTTCAGTTACAGACATTCCACTTTTACCAGTATAAGTGATTGGAAACTGGTTTAGACCCAGAACAGAAGTCTGGTGCACAAAACTGGTCTATACCTGTAACAGAACAAAAGTTTAGCACACATGGGCTGGTTTAAAAATGGCAGAAACCAGTCTAAGATTTGCCCCCCATCCCACACCCTGCCACCAAAGGGTGAATGTGTGTTCAGTTTACTACCAATCTAAACTATACCACTTACAGAAAATCAATTAGACATCGGGGGGAGCAATGTTTTTGGGAGGAGTGACAAAAACATCCAAACTTTGACTTGTAAGATGTTAGCATACCAGGGGCAGATGGCAGGGGAGCTGCAATAGGCCTTGTTGTGGCAGCACAGCCCCAGCCTTCCCCACCCAGAGGCTCATGTGCTCCTGCCACCAGCAATGAGCCAGGCCCAGGCTCTGCAGACCTTGGTGTCTGCCATGGCTGGCCTGGGCTCTGAGCAGGACCCTGCCACCTACCAAGGAGCTGGTGCTGCTTTCAGCAGGTGGCCAGGAGGCTTCAAGCAGCTGTACCGAGGCCTATGGAGCCGAGGCATGTGCCTGGAGGTGCAAGTGCACCTCCAGGACCATGGAGGAGGAGCTGTGAGGTGCCTGATCCTTGTTGTGATAGTGTAGTCCTACCCTCTTCCCTGCTGTCTACCAGAGGGATGCATGCATAGCAAAATGCCTTTACAAGCCAGGTTCTGGCATCCATGCTGGGGGGTTCTGGCATCCATGCTGAGGGTTTCTGACCCCTTAGATTAATTCCACCTTGGAGTTTTTGAATGTCTATACCTAGCTATATACTACCATTTTATGCCTTTTTTTCTTAGATTTTCTTGGTAAATAAAGTATAAGTCCAGGCCTTGAATCCATTTTTCACTGTTTCTTACCCAATTTTCTTGCTTGGGTGAGCAATGTCAATTTAATAGTTTGTCACACAGGGTCAGTGACTCAGCAGGATTACAAACAGGATTTCCCTTATTCCTTGTGCTTTTCTGCTGTAACCTGTGAGGTCACTGCATAGCAGAAGAGATCCTGTTGTCAGAAAAGGTGACTAGAAGCCAGTAGATCTACATGTAAATTATATTCATAACATTGCCACTGAGCATAACAGATTTAGCACATAATGAAGCCATTAGTGTTTAGTTTAAATTGTATGAGTAATTTGGAAAAGGAGAGCACAAGGGCAGCAACTTTTTTCCTTTCTTGTATGTGCAGCAACAAAGCAGTCTTTTTACTAACAAAGGAGATGCTACTTTGTTCTGTAGCACACCAGGCACACAAGGCAACATGAGTGTGCTGCCAGAACCAGACAATACAATCATGTAATAACAAGAGCTTTTTTTCCCCCCTTTACACAGTTTTTAATTCTTCTTGGAGAGAAAAAAAACTTACCCTTACATTGTCAAAGAAGGAGTCTTGTCTTTCTATCTGCTTTCCCACAGTCTGTTGCATCATGAACAGGATTGGGTTCCCACTGCTATTATCTGCTGCCCTTTTAATTTACTTGCAAACTAAGTTAGCCTACAATAAAACTCATTAGCATGCATACAGAACCCTGCAACAAGGGTCATAGTTTGGAACCCACTGGTCAGTAGTATGACTGGCACAAGACTGGCAGCTCTTTGGCCTGAATGATTGGATGAGTGGAAGACTGTCATGAGTGGCGTGACTGAAAGAGTTAAACAGGCTGAAGAGCTACGTTAGTCTGTGTGTTTCTGTGTTGCTGCTGGTGTGTGACAGGGTGTCCTTGCAGGGAATGCAAACTTTTTGTGTTTAATGTGTTTGGTCCTACTTTACTTGCTTGTTGTTGTTGCAAGTTGTTGAAATTTGACTGTGTTGCATTTGACTGAGACAGCAGCAGTTGTCAGAGGTGCGGTCCCTAACAGTGACCCCTCATGTGAGTCATACTGGCAAATCAAGAAACGGCCTTTTAGCATTTAATGGTAAAGTATCACCCCTCCCTTGTTTAAGGACTGAGCCTCAAGGCAGAGGAAAGTCCCAGTGGGAGTGAGGTATTTTGCTGCTGAACTCAGAAGGACCCTGAGTTCAGAGTGTTGGTATACTATAAGCAGGCAAGGTTCTTTGGGTAGATGTGATATCTTTTATTAGACCAACAAAGTAGTAGGAAAAAAAAAATTTCCCAAGCTTTTGGGCATGGTGACTGCACCTGAAAGCTTACAAAAAACTTTTTTCCAACTACTCAGTTGGTCGAATAAAAGATATCACATCTAAACAAAGAGCCTTGCCTGCCTATGTCCTTAGACCAACACAGATACAACGAAAAACCTGGGAAGCTATAAGATAATTCATGCCCATTACAACTGGCAACAGTGTCACAAGACAGAAGTCAGAGCTCCTCTTTGGTCCTTAAACCGTTTCTTTCTCAACTTGTGTACATAGTCCTGTAATTGCCACTGTATTTTATAGTATGAATCACTTTTCATACTTACCTGTTGTTGTTTTGTATCTTCTCAGTTTGTTTAATATAGTACAGTTGTAGAATAGTTCATGAGTCTGTGGTTTTTCTTGGTAGTAACTAATTAATATTCAGCTAACTGGAACTGGACCATAAGTTAATAGCATCAGAATAGGCCCCCACCAATCAAAGACAGCATTTTCATAATTCGTCTAATTGAGCTCACTCTCCCAAGAAGACGTCTTGGAAATGTATTATTAAGAGTTACCCAAAGTTCTAGTTAAAAAAGGAAAACAAACAAACAAAAACATATCTGATATATTAATATTGAGAAACTATAATATCCTGTCAATACAGAAAGCCTAATAAGAAAAACAAGATGGTATGGAAGCAAATAGATACATAATTTTAATCCATTTGATAGTGAACAGGTGGATAGATGGCAGTAATGCAACTTGCAGTCTATTAATTTTGTGAAATGGACAAATTAAGCAACTAGGCTTAACACGACTACAAAATATCTTAGCACACCAGTCAATGAGTATGTAGGAGACGAGTAATAGTCAGGTGTAACACACTTCCTGTTATTCTTTTTGTAGTTATAAGTGATTCATGACACACAGATGACAGACATTTTAGTATTCTACAATACTTTGCAAAGAAACTAAAATATTGAATCTATTTCCTGTCAGTGGTAAAAATGTTACTTAAATATTAATGATCATTTCAGTGGGAATGTAAAATTAGAGTTTAGAAATATGCCATCTAATCAGCTAACAGCTCTTTTAATGTACATGAAAAGAAGGATTTAAAAATAGAGACTCTTTATACTTAGAATTTGTTTAAAAAAAAAACTCAGAAAAATGTCTACACCCAAGTCAAAGTATTGTATTAAAATATAGTGTTGGATGGATGTTGTAGCAAGAGGCAAGGATTTCTGTGAGTGATATGCCTTTCATTGGAATAACTGTATGGTTGGGATGGAGTCAGACAATTCAGTACACCTGAAAAAGGATGCCACTGCATCAGAAAGCTCAACTAAGTCTATCCAATGATGCAGCTAGTCCAATAAAAGAAATCACCTACAAAAATCCTTGCTTCTTGCATATATAACTATATTATTTTAATTCAGATTATTAAAACAAACAAAATCAAACTAATTACTACGTAGGAATGATCATTCAGATCTCCACAAATGGGAAAATAGTTTTATTTAATAGAACATAGTGGCTGTTGGTGGCCATTTTCGTGGTAGGAAAGCTATCCCTAAGTAGCTAAGGCAAATCCAATGGACAACAGGCCAGGCAAGACAAATGCTTTACATTTTAATCTGCATCCAAGCTGTGATTTAGCAAAGCATTGAGGGACATTCTTGTTTAATTCCAAAAATAACATAAACAAGTTCCATTGAAGTTAATAATATAAATATTTTGCTGAATCAAAACCTCCTTTAGGAGTCAGTTTCAGAGATAATACTAGAATAATAGAAAAGTATGTTAATAGCAGCCTTTGTTGCCTAACAAATGTTTTGTTGTATTCGATGTCACTTGCAGTTTTTCCAGTGCCTGTCTTCATTCTTGAAGAATCATAAATATGTGCACTGTGACAGTTGGATTCAGATAAGAACTCATTTTGTACAGTAGTATAACTATTGGACATTCAGTGATGAAAGTCCAAAGGGATAAAAGACAGCAGGCTCATTTTTGTATCCCTCATTTAGTTTCTCTTACACAAAAGGTTAGATAATGTAGGCCAGTCCTGAAACACTCATTAAATATCCTTGTTGATGTCAGCAGTGAAGACAGCTTCATAATGGGGCCTTATATCATATTGATAATATTTGGACTTTATGGACCCCACTAGAGATAGCAAAAAAAAAAAAAAGACAATAGATATTTTTTCAATGGAGGGAAAGTGTGTGCGTCTGTCTCTATACATGCAAACACGCATTTGTGGGACATGGTTTTGGTTTGGGCAACTTACTTTAAGCTACCTAAACCTAAACTATGAGCAGCATGTATGGGCATTCAAGCTGCCAAAAGCAGTATAGGCAGCCTCTAAGGTAAGTAACTCAGAGAAGAAGGAGCTGGTGGGGACTGGTCGGTCTGCAGGGAGAAGTACAGAGGGCCTGTCAAGTCCAGGGAGATTGGTGAGTCTGGGGGTGGTTGCTCCATCAGAGTGCAGGAGAGAGTTGGGATGGGGGTTGGGGTGGTAAAAATAGACCAGTCAGGGCCAGGGGATAGAACCAGCACAGTCCTTGGGGCTGTATTGTGAATGTGTGTAGTGTAGCAGGCTAGTATGTGGTGGTCCTGCTCTGAGCCACTCACCTCACTGAACTCAACCACCTTTAGGCTCTGAGTGCCTCCCTGGGGGTACCTCATTTCTGGCTGGTCCTCTTCCTGGAGCACACCCCCAAGGGGTAATGCCACCACCACCCAGGATCTGGACTGATCTTTCCCCTGGGAAATACAGGCCTCGTAGTTCTTGAGGTACTCGACCCACTGCAAGAACTTGGGGTGCTTCCCTCAGTCTGAAGCACAAACAGTGGTCTCCCTTAGTCAGCTGGACCAAGTGGACCCCAAAACATAATCTAGACCCTCTCCTAATAAGTCTCCCAT
>NW_017728886.1:169898667-169905733 GCF_001723895.1 Crocodylus porosus | reverse complement strand
ATCAGTTGATACACCCCAGAATTCTAATTTGCCCTGCTGACTCATATTCATCTTCTGGTCTATTGTTACCCCCAGGTCCCTTTCAGATGCAATGCCAGCCAGTGGACCACCATCCATTGTATAGTTGTGGTGAAGGTTTTTCCTACCCAGATGAAGGACCTGGCATTTGCCCCTATTGAACCTCATCTGATTGCATTCAGCCCATAGGATCAGTTTGTTGAGGTCATCATGTATCCTTACTTGATCTTCAGATGTGCCCACATTTCCCCACAGCTTGGTGTTATCTATAATCATTGCACTTTCCACCCCCTTGTCCAAGTCATTGATAAAGATGTTAAAGAGCACAGGTCCAAGCACTGATCCTTGGGGGACACCACTGGAGATGGCCCTCTAGGATGAAGCCATCCCATTGATTACAACTCTCTGGGATCAGCTTCTGAGCCAATTGCCAACCCACCTCACTATAAACTGGTCTGGGCCAGTACCCTCCAACTTAATTGAAAAGATCTCATGGGAAACAGTATCAAAGGCCTTGCTGAAGTCTAAGTAAATGATGTCTACCCCATGTCCTTTGTCCAGCTGGTTAGTTACCTGGTCATAAAAGGACACCATGTTTGTTAGGCATGACCTACCCTTGATAAAGCCATGCTAGTTGCTTCTTAATACCCCACCAGTTACAAGCTTGTAGTCGATGGCCTGCTTGACAATTTTTCCAATGATTTTTCCCAGGACCAAGGTCAGACTGACCAGTCTGTAGTTTGCAGGGTCGCCCCTCTTCCAGTCATTCAGGACCACACCCAAGTGCCACAACTCTTTGAGCAGCTTTGCCAGAGGCCCTTCTATGAGCTCAACTAGTTCTTTCAGGATTCTCAGATGGAGGTCATCTGGCCCAGCAAACTTGAACACGTCCAAAGGTTCTAAGAATACTGTCACCTGTCCAGGACTGATTTAATGTGGACTGTTGTCTCACATTTCCTGGACCCCTGGATAGGTGAACAGCTCCTGTCTGATAAAGATGGTTAGAAAGATATGAGAGGAAGAACATAAAGTAATAAAGTACGGTGGAGAAAAATAATGCCTTTGTTATAAACAAGTAGGTTATTGGGGGAGTGGGGGCTGTTTGTTTTTTTTAACAGGGACATTTATGGTCATTTCTTAACCTGAATGTCACTAGTACATATTGTAGAGCTTGGGTCGCCTCTTGGCTGGTGCCTTACCCCCTGCCAACATCAGGGTGGGACCTGGACTTAGCACCACTATGTGTTCTGGTTGCTGTTCCTGCTCATCCACCACGACTCGATCTTCTTTTCTTGGGAGGCAGCTCTCAGCAGGTGGCTTGTGAGATCCACACCCTGGTTTTTTTTGTTTTGTTTTGTTTTTTTTTATAGGTTCCAGCCTCCCCTCAACCCCGCCCCTGACTTTACCACATTGGCAGCCTGGGATCTTTGTTACATATGATTATGTAACATATCATATGTTGCATATGAGACCACCCTAGCAACTGGCTCCTTGTAGGCTGTCCCATGGCTATGAACTTAGGTCACTACAGCTGAACTTGCCTCAATCCTGAGAAACCAGCAATCTCACAAGGAAAACCCATACATGAACTTTAATGAAAATCAATCAGCATCTGCTGTTGCGGGCTCTGGGTTGCCATCCCCAGGCCCAACGCCCCTGGCTTGGTGCCTCAAATGCTTCCTCTTCAATAAGCTGTGATCAGTGGGCTCTTAACCCCAAAGCATCACTGTGGACCTTCCGATAGGTCATCACCCCTGCCCACCTCGGCCCCATCTGACCTGAGGCTGGGTCTGGCCCGGTCACTCCTGATGTCCTTCTGGCCATCCATCTTAGCAGCCCTGGTCTACTTTCTGCTGTATGTGGCCACTCTGATGCTGCCACCCCATGCTGCTGTGCTGCCAACCACTCTTCTGCCCAGCTCCCCTCCAGGCTTCTGCCCCTCCTCCAGGGTTCCTCCACGGAGTGCCTCTACCACATCACATGTCCCGCTCCTGCCAGCCTTTGTAACATGTGCTGCTCTCCCACTTTGCTTGGTGGCATTCTGCAATCCCTTTCCTGGGGGCGTCTTCTCCAGATGTCTCCTCCCACAGGGTATGCTTTCTGCTGTTTGTATTTTCCCACAGTGTCCCCTCACTGCTCAGCTTTCTTTCCTTGACTCCTCCACTGGATGCTCTGCTGCCCACCTTTTCACAGTCCTACTTTCCTGCTGAGTCCCACCCCTTCTCCCAGTTGATTCACAGGCTTATGCTTCTGTGAAAACAGTGCGCCAGAGCCTCCCATCCATGTGCCTACCCGCAGCTGCAGTTCATCAGCTCTCTTATGACAAGTGATGGGGAAAATTGAGGTGGGTTGTCTCACACTGAAATATCTACTTCATAGAATATTTGGCAGGTTTTCCAGTTTAAAGGTAAGAATAAGTTTGGGACTTTTTAAAATAAAATTCATATGTCTATTAGGTAAGCAAATATTCAAGACCCAATAACTGTTGGAGAGCCATTCTTCATCTGGCATGCACATTCAATAAACATTTTATGCAATGGTTAATTATATATTGTGAAATGTACATGCATTCACAGTACAGCATGTACAAAGTTGTTTGAAACTTGTGTGATTTCTTTTATAGGCAAACGTGAACAAATTAAGAAACGAATAAGGAGCATCACTCATGATAAAATTAAGAAAAGTAAAATAGAACAAAATGATTATAAAATTAAGAAAAGTAAAATAGAACAAAATGATTATAAAAGTATGTTATTATTTTGATAAGAACATTTGAATGATGAGTGAAAAAACTGGCTGACTTTTTGACACAAACGTTCTTTAGAATCACATACTTCATATAATATACTTATATATTATATAATATATAATAAACACTACAAACACTGATACCACATACCCCAACTACCAGTATATAAATGTAACTATAAATTAACAAATACATTATCCCTTACAAAAAAGAAGCTATCCATCATATATTAAAATTCCAAAGCCATAAAATGTATGCCATGTCATCATTATGCTTTATCTGAATTAAAATAATCCACGATTCTGTATGTTAATTGACCCCATAATAAAGAGATGGAAAAACAAGCATTATGTTTTCCAAGAATGCACCTTAGATCTAAAATGTATCCTTTTCCACTGAGCTGAATATGTTGATATGTGCAGAATACTGGAGTGGGGAGTCATACTTTTCTTATTGCATGATAGGCCTGTGCTACATTAATGTGATTGTATTAGTTTGTTTTGAGGGTGTTCAGCGCTGACACACTGGGTTTTTAGTATTTCAAACAGAATGAAAGCCAATTGACCTAGGTGATCAAAAAATATTAAAGAGAAATAAATATTTTGACTGAAAGGCTGCAGATGTTAAAAAAAAAAAAAGTGTGGCACTTTGTTTTAAACTTCGCATGTTCCTGCACTGAGCCAAGTATGTGCCCAGCTGAAGCAGAGCCTAAGTTGTAACCCGGCTCTGCAGTGTCTGTATAGATCAGACACTTCAGTGAGGCTTTTTTGGTGCTTTTATGTAATAAGTGATTGAATCAACTTTAGCAAAAAGTGTCAAAAGCCCTGCTGAAGCACCAGATTTTTATAGACGCTGCAGAGCTGGGTCAAAGTAATGTGCTGCTTCTTCCAGTAAAGCACTTTTTTTTTAAAAAACATCTGCAGGAAACCAAAATAATTAGTGAACAGAAAACTAGATGATGATACACTTAAAATGTATTTGTATGTACAGTAAAATAATTTTAGGAAAAAATATTGAAATCTTGGTTTAAGTGATATCCTGGATTGAAAGCTGACCTCAATGGAGCCAGTATTCTATCCTTTTTAAAAAAAATCTGGACTGAACATTTTGTTGTACAAATAATTATCTATCATCTTGGAACTTTTCTAAATTGCACTGCTTTTTAAGATATGAAAATGCATGGGTTACTTAGTTATAATTGGCAGGTAGTGGAAATAAATCATATTCTTTTTTTACCTTAGGATATTGTCCTTGAAATAAGATGAAACAGAAGGGTCGTACAAGACTGTCATTGGTTAAACCCAGCATGTTGTAGAAGTAGTTTGACTTTACAGGGTTTTTTTCTGTCTTGCAATGGTAATTGATTCATAAACCATCAAATATTATGTAATGATTTTAATGTGAAGGAGGAATAACATTTTTTAAACAAAAATTAACTTGTTATTTATATCAATCTCCAACTCAAAAGGGTTAATTTAATTTCTGAAATCAGAATATCTAGAAATAGGAGAGAGATTTTTTTGATCATGTTTTGCAATTTGACAATGAAATATAAAGAGCTTGATTTTGGTTTGATTTAAAAAAAAAAGAGAGAGACTTATCTTACTGGGTCATGGCAATGTAAATCTGTTACCCAGTGCAACTTACATTTTAGATGTAATTTAGAAGGTCAAAATCTGTGCCAATACACTTTTGGGTCTATTAAAAACATACAAAATAGAAAAACTTAGATTGTACTTTCAGATTTTCTAGCACAATTGTAATATGTTGTTTTCTTGAATCACCAAGTCAAAGTTACAGGAGACAGGTTTTTGTTCATGCTGGAGACAAAGAAAAATCCTATACACAGATCGTGGGTGACTACGAAAGGGTTTGTTTGTTTTCTTTAGCATATGAAAAAAGCACAGAGCCAAATTCTAAAAAGAATAAAAATCTGAACATTTTCAAAACTAAGGATGAATCAGAAGAGGAGAGACTAAGACGACAAAGAGAAAAACCAGTCAGCAGTCAAATGATGTGACAGACCCAGAGGCAAATTTGAAGTTGTCAGTACTACTGCCCATTGAGATTGCCTTTGGGTCTGTCAGAGACCACAGCTGGAAGAATATCTTCCACTGTTTTACTTTAAGGTCCTTTAAAAGCCATCTGAAAATGAAGAGTGGTAAAGAGGTAGTGGGGTAATTTAAATAGTACTCCTATAATTCTCTACACTAGAGAACTCTATTTTAAAATATTTTTAATAGAATATTATTGCCAGGATTTTAATAGTCTTTCTGGGGAGTATGTGTGGGGGGGGTGCTTTTATAAATTAGTTCATGTTTAAAAGGCAATGTATGTAAAAGAATAATCCTAAACCTCTTCTGTAAAAGGATTATTTGTTATTTTTTCCATTTTACATGAATGTTGCTAGCACTGTCAGTTTGAATATAGCAACAGCGACTTCAAGTAAGCTGCTTTTACACTTGTTCAATGCTTAATTTAAGCTACATGAGTAAAGTTAAAAAAATTGTTCAATTTTTTTTTTGCTGATTCAAAGAACTGCACTCGGGGTGAGGTCAGAATTATATTCAGTACATCTGTAGTGCACAAGCAATTTATAATGGACCATAGCCTACATAACCTCTATTGTTTAAGCTCCCATAACTTCAATGAGAAGTTACTAGAATAAAGGTGCAGTATTTGGAGAATATGGCACAACTTTTGAATTTTGATTTGATGAACTCTCTGCCTGTGTGTGTTATGGGTGTCTTGCTGTAATCCTCTATTATGTATTTTGTGTTAAGAAGAGGGGAAGTGACACCTGGATGTCTGCCTCATTATATAAGACTATCCTTAATTATAAATAGCCACACAGGCCCTCCTTTAAACAAAACAATGGAGTTGCTAAATCCTAAATAAAGGGGCAGGGGGCATTTTTGTTTTTCATCTAAACTTGAGAGGGGTAGCAACCACACAATATACCATCTGATGGGCAACCTTAGTCACTTGTTCTGGGGTTGAGGCTGACCACAAAAGTTGTATGCTGAAGTGACTGGAATATTCATAACAACATCTGCTCAGGACATCTCTCTTTTTCTCTGTCTCACTGAACAAACCAGGAGGAAGAGGTTGTGCTAAAGGAGTAAAGGCCAGAAGGAAAGGCCTAGAATCCTGAAAGAACTGGAGAATGGAGAAATGGTGAGGAGGTGGGGACAGAAAAAAGCATGCAAGTATTTTATATTTTTCATGATTCTACCTGTCTCCTATAATAAAGGCAAGAGTGATTAGTTTAAAATCCACTAGAGACTCTTGCATTACCTTCCAGTATCAGGAGTTACTCAAAAGTATAATCATAAATCAGGCTACAAAGGAAGGTAGAGCTCTGAGAAAAGTTTACTTAAGCACTGGGGAGTCTTAGAGAGGTAGGTGACATTTCCAGTATTGGACTTAAATGCCTTGAATCTCACAAAGTTATCTCTGTATAGGATTAGGACAAAAACAATTATTTCTGCTGGCATGGTTTGTTTCATTCTCCATGCTGGATGCTTTATCCTTTCTGGGAAGGTCTACTGGGAAGGTCCACACAGAGTACTTGGTACATGAACATGACAGTCAGGTGAAGAGTCAATTCCCAAATCTTCAGTTAACTTTGTGGATGACTAATGAAATCTCTGTGCCTCATTTACACTGCTTGTGAAAAATAAACAGGTATAACAATATCTTTTGTGAAATGCTTTTAGACCTAAAAATGGAAAATAATGTACTTCAGGTACTACACAGAAATTCAGCACTCAAAATGTCAGTCACAGTCATTTGTTAAAGTAGTTAAAACTAGGTTTGGGTGTCTATCAAATGAAGTTCAATTGACCAGTCAAATATCAGTGAAGAATTGTAAAAATTGTCAATAGAGTCATATAATACACTGCAAAGCACAAATTTCCCATGAAGAAATGTGTCAAAAACAATTAAAAAATCATATGCTTCTCAAGAAAAGTGCAAAAAAATATATTCCCCATAAAATTGCAATAATCTTTGACCAATCAAAAATATGCAGTCAATTGACAATATTTGACTGGTCAATTGACTGGCTTGCCAACCCTCATCAAAACTGAGATTAACTCGTGGTGGGAAGGGGTTAACTTCTCACCCCTTGGGATGAGGCGGCTGCATGGAGCCAGGCCGGGTCAAGCCCCCGCCCAGGCCCCTACTTGGCCCAGCCCCCCAGGGGGAGAGAAGAGAAGGAGTGGGGTACTCACCAGTCCCCCTCCTGTAGGGCAGGGCCCCCCAAATCCTGGGCAGGGCCCTCCTGGCCTGAGAAAC
>NW_017728886.1:169812209-169898656 GCF_001723895.1 Crocodylus porosus | reverse complement strand
GATGCTTATCTTGCTGGGATCCTATGACCCCAGCTGACTTCCTGCCCTTTGGGCAGGGGGCTGGACTCGATCTCCTGAGGTCCCTTCCAGCCCTGAAGTCTATGAAATCTATGAACTCTCCAAGGGCATTTTTACATGTGCTCCGGTGTCAGGGTTGGGGGCTCTAATTAAATCGCCCACAGCATCATGTGTATTCAGCATCCAGCACCTCAAAATGGTTGTGGGGGCACTTTATCTAAAGTTTGTTCAATGGCCCATGTAGAGGTGTCCCAAAAGACTCAGTCCATCAGGGGAACTTTTCAGTCCCATGCATTTAAAACTCCTTTTCATAGGTACCCATAGGTAACTCTAGTTGGAAGGCCCACTGGCAGCTCTTCTTCCTTCTTTTTGAAGGTTTGGGGTTTTTTGATTTTTTCTCAATAGGATATTCTAAAAATCACCAAGGCTAAGTAAAGCAGTGTGAAGCTGTCCTGGGAGATTCTGAGAGTGGCAAAAGGGCTCTCAGGGCTTCTCAACATTGTGGACTTTACTGAATCAAGTGCATGGGGCTATCTTTGTGGGTAGCCTCACAGCCTCATTTTTTTAACTTGGCTTTACAATGAGCAGGAGTGGGTAGATCAGTCTTATTAGTGGATGGTGGTCCTGGGTTTGAAGAGAGGGAGTGTGAATATACTCTTAAGTTTCACTTGGCTCAGTACTGACCACACACAACAGATGGCTGTCTCCACTGAACACCCTTAATCCCAATCCCCAAATGCAGTTGAGCCAAAAGCTGGAAGCTCTGCTGAACTTTAGGAGCAAAGTCAAATCTGCCTCCTACCTCACCCTTCCTTGAACTGTATTTGGAATTCACCAATAGTCACAAGCTAATTGAGGAAAAAATTAGGTTGGACATAAGAAAAAAACTTGTTTCTGTAATTCTTACCAGATTTGGAACATACTCCCAGCAGAGGTGATGCAATTACCATCCTTGGATGTGTTCAAGATGAGGCTGGATAAGTACCTTGTTTAGCTCATTTGAGCCCAATAACATCTTGTCCATGGCAGGGGACTGGACTTAATGATCCTGTAGGTGCCTTCCAGTCCTTTGATTCTATGATTAATTGATTTGGGTCAAACCAGTTTATGAAACTTCTGTCCCAGACCCCTAGCATTCCAGCATGCTTTCCAGCCCTGGGCTGGTCTGTCTGCTCTACAGAGCAGGGTTGGCATCTCCCCTCTGCTCCCTAGCTGGGGCTGGTTCACTGGCCTCACTGGCTGGCTCACTGCACCCCACCTGCCGCCCCCACGGAACCCTGACTGGCCTCTAAGGCCAGAGATGTGGGTTAAGATCACCTTTCCCAGAGTACAAAGCTGCACTGCCCTGCTGGCCTACTTAGTGCTGACTGTGACTTTGAACTACAAATCCCAGAGGCTCCTGGAAGTAGGAAGAAGAAGAAGGGACAAGTAACCCCATGGAGTCCAGCTGCTCTGATGTTGGACTGCATATCTCAGAGACCTCAGGGGCAGCAGGAAGAGTAAGTGAACATACAGCCCAGCCTGTGTTTATAGTTTTCAGTTTATAATTTTTCAGAGAAATAACTATTCTTGTTCAAGCTTTTATTAATTCAATGCTACTACCTCCCCCCACCTTGCCCCACCCAACCAGAGCACAGCTTCGGGCCTGGCCATTCTCCCTCAGCTCTATCAGGGAAGGGGAGAAAGCACTGGAGTGCCTGGCAGGCATGCTCTAGCACCTCCTTCAGCCTCCCCCAACCTGGCTTCTGGCTTGAGCCACTGTAGGCACATGGCTGCATTGCCTGAATCAAAAGTGAATGTGTGTTTATTTGCTTATCAGTTCAAATACTGCAGCTTAGACTAACCAGCAAAGACTGAATCAATTCAGCTTCAGGCTTCTTCGCTGTCTGTACCTAGCCATAGGAAATCTATGAGCAGCAATCATGCAATTTATAAAAAATTGTGTTTCCAACTTCCAGTCTTCTATATACCACTTACTGCCTTTACTGTCCCTAATTAGACCTAAACATGGAGAAATGAGAGTAATTATTGTTCCTCACACAGAGCCTTTGAAGAAAGCATATAGTAGTGGTTAAGGTAGCTGATGCAGAAGCTGCAAGGGAAACTTGAAGCCTAGATGTGGCTAAGACTGGTTGAAATTGAGTCTAAGGGGATTCTTAAATACCAATGCAAGCATACCCTGTATTCAGGAAGGATGGTGAGTGGAGTCCTCCACTGGGAGAATCATGTAGGCAAGCACACATGTTCTTTCAGTTTATAAAAAGAATGAAGATTGTTGGGAGGTTAAGAGTTACAATTCACTGAAAAGTGTTTCAGTTCGGAAGGAGGTTGGAAGAATAAAAAATACACTGATTGCCTTGATAAATATGAATGGCTGTAGACAGTAATAAATATTCTAACATAACAGATTATGCCATTATGCAGACTGAATTTAGTTGCACCTGTGCAATTCCACTGAAGCCAGAGGTAGAAGTTAAGCCTATTTTATTCAATGGTAATTAGTAATAACTGTAGGATGTGCTGTTGGGAGGTAGAAGTATAAGCAGGAAAGACTATAGTTTAACATCTTGCTCAAAGGATGAAAGGTGGCAGTTACAGCAGTTGGTTATCATCAACTTCTGATGAGATTATCATAAGATCATCCCAGATTTTCAACTTTCCAAAAGGTTCAAGGTCTGGAAAATGATTAAATGATAATGAATGTGTAGTTTAGATCACAGTATCCAGTATTTTGGGGATGTATTTCCTTTCACGTACTTCCCCAAAAGTACAAATTCATTTTGGAACTAAATAAGGAACGAATTTTAGAATAAACTATACCTAAATTTCACTTGTTTGTCTAGATTTCACTTACACTTGTTCACAAGGACAAGTGCAAACTCCTGCACTTAGGACAGAACAATCCCATGCCTCAGTACAGGCTGGAGGCTGACTGGCTGGGCAACAGGTCTGCAGAAAAGGACCTAGGGTTACAGTGGACAATAAACTGAATATGAACCAACAGTGCCATTGTTACAGAGAAGCTGCATTGGCAGGAGTGTTACCAGCAGGTTAAGGGAAACGATTATTCCCCTCTATTCAACACTGGTGAAGCCACTGTTGTCTGAAGTACTGTGTTCAGTTTTGGGGCCCCCACTACAGAAAGAATGTGGGCAAATTGGAGAGAGTCCAGTGAAGGGCAACAAAAATGATGAGGGGCTGAAGGACATGACTTATAAGAAAAGACTGAGGAAACTAGTCTTATTTAGTCTACAAAAGAGGAGACTGAGAAGGTATTTAATAGCAGTCTTCAACTACCTAGACTGTTTAAAATGGTGGCAGATGACAGAACAAGAAGCAACAGTTTCAAGTAGTAGCAAGGGAAGCTTAGTTTAGATACTAGGAATAATTTTCTCACTAGGGGGGTAGTAAAACACTGGAACAGGATACCCAGAGAAGTGGTAGACTCTCCATCCTTGGACGTTTTTAAGACCTGGCTACACAAAGCTTTGCCTGAGATGATCTAGTTGGGGCTGGTCCTGCTTTGAGCAGGGGGTTAGACTACATGACCTCCTCAGGTCCCTTCCAACCCTAATTTTCTATGATTCTAAATTTTCAATTTGCATTGAAACTGATGAGGTGATCATTACAGGTGACTGTCGGACAAGTATATGTACAGAACTGCAACTTGTTATATTCAATAATAAGTGTCCCAATTCTCCATTAGCTTCACTGACAAATGGGCAAGTTCAGTAGAAGAGTAAGTCCCCTGCTCTGCTCAGTCATGACAAGGGAGAAACCTTTCTGGCTTTACTGTTAAATGGTCACTTTGTTCCCCACAGCATCAGCAGAGATACTCTACATATCTTTCTACTTCAGAAGGAAAGCAGTTGTAATTGGAACAAGTTGAAGACCTGCGACATTCATCCATTCCACTCTGTTTGAAGTCAAAAGCTGGCCTGTAGATGGGACTGATTTCCAAAACCTTTGTTGTCATGACTAGCTGATATGAGTAGATGCGTTTATCCATTGTTTTTTTCTACCATAATAAGGACTGAATCTCTAACACATTGCAAGTGTGAAGCCAGGCACCTTTAAGGGACAATGACACAGTATTTTCATTATTTAAAGAAACAGAGGCAAAAAGTAAATAACTGTGTAAAATTTATCTGGTTTGAAAATAGAATTCAAGTCTATAACCCAAAGCAAATCTAATGAATGTTCTTGGATTTTTTATTTTACCAAGATAATATTTTATCTTTTCCAGAATAGAAGATTTACATAGATACACAATGTCAGAAGCCATACGTCTTTAGTCACTTGGTATTAAGACAAAATTAACAGTAAGGCTCATATACAGCATAAAGTTAATATCCCCACAGACATTTTAACACAGCTGGTGTATGTGTGATTCAATTGAAAGGTATAATGATTGAAAGATAATAGTTTAAAATTAGTCTGCCTTGCCACTAAACTGATGGAAATTTAAAATTCAGTTTATTGCACATATGTCTCTTTCTCCGCATTGCAGCATTTTTAAAAACTAGGCAAACAATTCAATGATACAAGTGCTTTTCTCAGACACCTTCAAATGGCAAAAAAGAATGTGAACTAGAAACTGTATAACATATGCTAGAAGAAGCTACAAGAAGGCATAGTATTACCTGTATAACCTTTTGACTGTTACCCCAGATTTAGTTTTATAAGCTATAAATGCACAAATGTAAATATCTTGGGCACTAAATAAAGACACAGTAACTATGTCTATTAAGTATCTCACTTTTTCATTTTCTTTCTTTTTCATAATTTACAGATACTAAGAAATTTTTAGAAGAGAAATTGTGGTAGTGTCTGCAACCTTTTTGTAGCAAATCTGGGCAATGAAAATAGTTTTATTTCTTAGAGCTTTATGGCATAATAATAAACTGCCACAATGTATTATCTACAGACTACAATGGGCTGAGAAGGAATTTATCATAGTATTTTATTAACTAGCATCTGTTCAACAGTGCCATCGCTACCATGCTCTTTTAAATAATGTACTTATGCACTGTTAGATCAACCCATTTCAAACTTTGATGCAACTTGAATAATACCAAAACAATCAATAGAAATCGTACAGGTTTTGTAGCACAGCACACTAAAATGCACACTAATGTCCTGATAAGTTAAAGAATGAAAAAGAAAGAAAACTGAGAACAGAAAAGAAAATGTAGTTCAAACCCATAGTATTTAGGTTAGGGCTCAGTCCAAGCTGCTACATGGTCAGCATTTTTGCAACCAAAGCCTGAGTGAGGCATTCAAAAATTATATCCACTCCTATCCTTACATTTGTATGTTTAAAGAGCCATTGTTTCACTTCAGCCAAATTTATACAGTAGGGAATTTGCTCCCTAGCTGAAAAGTTTGGTGGTACATTGCAATATGACACTAGTAATTAATTTTGTTCCAATTCCTGCAGGCAGAGCTGAAATGAAACCTGATATTATCACTTATCATGATTCAAGTTCTTTTGATTTTTTAAAAATTAGAATAGCTTCATATATGTACTAAGCAAAATTCTACTCAAATGTCAATGCCCTAAATTCTTTTGTTTATTTAGTTGCAAAAGATATTCTTGTCTTTATTTAACCATTGCCTTTATACTGTTCCACGCAAGGAACATTGTATTTAATGTCTGAAGTGAAGTGACCCTTACCTATTTTACTTTCCATAGAGTACTACAATACTGGCCAAAGAATCTCTGTCAAAACTGATGGATAACAACAATCATTTTATGGTTGGAAGCACATGTATTTTACCAAATGCATGGGATTTATGGCCACATAGATTATATTTAAGAGTGTTTAGGCCTTAGTTATATGAAGCTTAATTGCAGGCATTCATTTGTTCCATTGTAATTATCATATAGCTGAAAAAACCTGACTATCTTAAAAGGAAAGCAAGTGTATCTTTAGATAAAAATTACTTCTGACCATTGTAAGTTTGCTATAATATTGGATCACCCATAGGACTAGTAATATGTGGAATTGACTGAATACCTTAATTTATTCATAGGCACCCTTCAAATACATAATGTATTCTTTTCAGTCTTGTCCACTTCCATTTGTGTTTCTGGTACAAATATTACTGGGAAAAAAATCAAAGTATGAATCCTATGAAAATTTCCATAAGCCTTTCTTTTAGAAGTGCTTATCCAACAAATAAGAAAGCAGAAACAGCATCCTATGACTTATCTGAAGGTACAATAATGCAACTTAAATAGCAAGAGTCAAATATGGAATGAAAGCTAACAGACCAATAGGTACGAGTTGACTTTACAAATATATATATACATCTTGATTTTGTAATTTTTAAAAATAAAATTAGATCTGCTTAAGCAACCCACAAACCTCTAAAAGAGACTATGGCCAGATTTAGACATTACACTTGTACTGGTATAAATGATCAGAAACGAGCCTATCCCCATAAAAGAAGTTTGGTACACATACAGCCCCTACACAACAAGTTCATATTAATTAGCAGTGCAGTAAATGTTGCAGGTCTATATGTGTGCTCCTGTTAGGCTGGAGTAAATTATTTATGGGTAAATACAAGTACCGGTAAATACAAGCACTATCCTGCTGCAGAGTAAAAATCTCCTCAACAGCATATGCTGTCCCAGGTGGCCAAAGTATGAGGGTGCTTCAGTGTGGGGACTGCCTGATGGCAAGCCCCACACTGAAGCACTCTCTTGCCCCAGCCAGCCCCTTTACAACACACTGAGATGAGGGGAGCAGACCTGGGCTGGCAAGCTGACCCTCCCTACTCCCCAATCCCCTACCAGCTGGGGTTGCTCTGACCTGGCTCAACATGCTGCACATTAATACAGTACACCAGCTCATATGGCATGCCTGGGAGCAATAAACTCCAGAGTTTATTCAAGCACATCAATTGCATGTGTACAGGCAACCATAGACTGGTTAAAAAATGGCAGAACCTGGTTCAAGATCTGCCTCTCCTACCCAGCCAAAGGGTGAGTGTGTTTTCTGTTTGCTACTGATTTAAACTATATCACTAAAAAAAAAAACCCAACATTTATAACTTACGTCAGTTCTGCCTCAGGCTTCTTGAATGTCTGTACCTAGCCTAAATGTTTTTAGATAAATTAGTTTCTGCAAATATTCACTCTTCTCCATTAACAGGCTTTTGTCTCTAGTCCCAATGAAAATCTCATTTAGGGCCTCAATGTCACATCTTGACATATATAGAGGTTTCTGCAACAAACTGAACTCTGTGAGCTCAGCAGTATCTCTGTTCAGTAACCTGCAGGGTTGGGATCCTTGCCTTTCATTATTTCCTGAAACGTTTTGTCATCTAATTTTGTTCAATGTGAAAATACGTGGAGGTTCTCCATTCATTTCTTGGTAAGTATCCATGACATACAACCATTACCTTGCATTGGAACCGATACACACTGACAGGAGAGGGAAAGAACAGAATGAACATGGGAAATGGCTTAACTTTTGACCGTAAGGTGCATCGTTCCTGACTGGACTAGAAATGAACAAGCCTTATGAAAGGTCTTCTGTCCTCTAGCTTTTCAATACATCACATGAAATAGACATGAAAGAAAGCTCAAAATCTTAAAAGACCTTCTTTAAAGTCATATACAAAAATGGGAGGAAAAATTGCAAACTGGATAAGAAAATAAGAATCTACCAAATCGTTATTCTCAAGGTGATATCCAAGCAGAACAAACCAGCCCATCTGTACCTTTATTTCTGACAGACCAATGGCAGCTCAGTGCTGTGTTAGCCTGAGGAGTTTGCCAAGAAGCCAGATGTCACCATCACAAAAAATAATTCTTCCACAGCTTGATCTCAGTTCTCTGTTTAAAGTCCAAATCAGGTGAACTTGTACCAGTACAAGAATGGAAAATTATTATTCCCCACAACATGTGTGTGTTTTCACCCACCCCACTCTGAAAAAGGTCTTACACTGTAATATTGAAAGTGCTTAAGAATTTCATAAAGAACCTATACTGATACATTGATTTCTGTTGCCCCTTTTGTTTTTAGGATATTATTTATGTAAAAAAAAAGTGGGGGGGGGAGAGGAGGTTGGTTTGGGAATTTTTTTGATTGTTAAAATGTGATGTTGAACTAAGTGCCTGTATTTCAAGGAAACATCCAACAGTAGAGTAGAGAGTTGGAAAATTGCATATGAGCTATAAATACAGCATAGGTTTATATAATAGAAAAATCTAGCTGAGATGTTGATTAATCTCATAAAATATTATTTGTTTAATGCCATATGTTTGCACAGCATTTTAGCTGCTCAGAATGTTACAGAAAGAATAGGAGACATTCCATTATTTTATTTATAAATCTCAATAAAAGAAGTTTAGCTTATCTCTTACTATGTATATAAAGTATATATCAAAGAAATATGCACTTTTCAACTGAAAATCTAGTACACATACAAATACATTCTATTGACAAATAATAAACTTCTTTATAAGCTAGATACTAAGTCTGACAATTTCCCTCCTCCCTCCATGTTATATTTTCCCTACATTTTTCTGTCTTTTTATTTTTAAGATTCTGAGCTTCAGCTTCAATATTAGTAATCTTATTAATCTTTTAAACTTTCACAGGCTTTAAGTGCAAAAACAACATATGGCTGTGAAACAGAACACCTCTGGAGATTTTATACTCCTCCAACAGCACATAAGACTTTATGTTGTATTAATTCTTATTCATTGCTTGTCTGTGTTTTAACCCTGCAAGCATTAAGGTATCAGCCTAATTCATTATGTTTTATTCCATAACATCTGCACATCATGGATGGTATTCATGGAAAATTAAAATATCCTTTCACAAGGGCAGTTCAGGAGTGCTATCTTTATTAACAGGACTGTTACAATGATGAATAGCCAGATACACAACTGTGTCTTTGGATGAAACATTTAGAGACTTTGCAAGGCCAATGTGCTGCAATTTGTACATAATGTTGCACATTCTGAGTCATGGTCATGGCTCCTGATACCTCAGAGGAAAAACTGTGATTATACTCAAGAGTTTAAGAATCTCAAGCCCCAATCTAACAATTCCTTGAGCAGATTCTTCTTGTTTACAATATAAAATTACAAAATGTGATTATTGAATCACAGTTTTATCTAAAAAATGTAGGTTGCATGGCTAAGATACAGACTTAATGACAGGCATGTGTTATGACCTCCTCTCCAACCCAAGGTTGACCGGCCACAAAATAAATCCTGTCCATTCATCCCACTTGAGAGGGTTAGCTAGGGACCAACAGGGCTTTGTTACACGTTAAGTTTAGGCAGCTCAGGGAGCTCTTAATTCCTGGACTGTTTACACATTAAGACATGAAAACTAGTTTTAAGTACCCTTTGGGCATAAAATTTTGCAACTCTACAACAGTTTAGCACTAATCCATGTTAGCCAGCTTGTGTTCCACAAAAGTTTGGCCACTCCCCAGAGAAAAGCAACCCAAGTTTCAGCCCTCCAGCATCCCGGGATGCAGTGTCCCCTCCTGTTCTGTGTGGGCAACCTGTTCCGTAGCTCTTAGTCAGGCTCCTGCTCACCAGCCTTCCAGCTGCAAGTCAGAGCTGTGCAGGTCAGGGACAGAAGGTTTTTAGCCTGAATGTGTAAGTACTGTAAACTCAAACTAACACTCAGACTGATCAACACTGAGAAGCAAACAGTTAGGAAGGGAAGGTAGGTCAGAAATAGCTCAAACAGTTTGTACCAAATCAGAGCTACTGCCACCACCATACCACTCACAGGATGTCTCAAGTGAGTCAGCCTGAGTGTCAAAAACCAGGGCAGCAGGCTAGCCAAATTGCCATCAGCTGATCCTAGTTGCCTGATTTGGCCTAGTTGCCAGTGACCTAATTTCCCCCAACTGATTCATGTGACCTGTTAAGTGTAGCTCCTTGCTTTTAAATAGAAACCATTTCAGGGTCCACTAGGCTAGTCAATTCATCTGGATTCTTGACTCCCTGTTTCTGTGCCCTGACTCCTATTTCCCAGCTTCCAAGGTGATTACCTATGTCTGGTCCTCTAACGGCTCCTATATACATGCATGGAGACTGCTCTGATGCATGGGAAATCTAGTGCAGTGGAGCAGACTTAATAGAGGTTGCTGGAGCACAGAAACTGACATGCTCTCACAGCCTTCTGAGTCGCATGTATCAGTGTCCCAGCATGTCTCTGCACTGAAAACAATGGTGGTGGGGTGCTTTAAAATAATACATATTCAATGAGCTTTAGTTCATAGCACCCCACTACCATTTTTTCAGCGTGAGGACACTGATACATGTGATGTGCGGGCACTCTTAATTAGCATAGCTGCTAATAAAAGTGCCTGGCGCTGCATCCTACACCACACATAAAAATGCCCTTAGAGTTCAGGCTCTTGACTCATATGTTCCTGATCCCATGACTCACAGCTATAGTTTGAAACTTTGCTTCCCTGACCTTGCTGGTTCCTGATCTGCTGGACTATGACATTTAAGGGCACGCCCCAACTGCCTATGTACTCATTATGCCCTGATACTGAATGGGGCACTGAACCGTACTCAGGGCTGCTCCAAGATCACTAATCTGCTTAACTGCTAGTTTCTAAGGCACCCAACCAGGAACAAATAGTTAAACAGTCAAAAGTTAACAAATACAGTTTCAGTTATCCTCCTTTTTGTGTATACATTATAACAGTCTTGCCTAACGTGTCATGGCAAGCTTGTGCCAGAACCAATGCTAGACCGAGGTCTTAACTATAAGAGAACATTCTTTTTTTCCCCCCTACAATCTCCATCCTTTTTCATACTATACATTATGTTCATTGAATGAAGCTAAGATGGAACAAAAATATAGGATGGAGAATAATTAAAGAGCTCTCTACTAGGTAGCTCCACAAAACCCTTTCTTGCCGAGGCTGCCAGTGGATAAACTAAAAACTGTGTATTTCCTAGGTATCCTAACTATACCATCTTCCTCAGAAAGTGTCATAATCTTTTGTGACAGTCTGTTCTGTTTAATAGCCTAGTAGGAGTTTTCATTGCAATGGATATTTTTTCTCTGCCAATGTCACAGAAGCCAATACAGATTCTACAATTTCTTGCCACTGACCTGTAGTATGGAAAATATGAAATCTCTCTTAAAGAAGCACTGAGAAAAGAGGTACAGAAATAAAATAAGGAACTACAAGCAGTTGTATCATTTAGCAGAGAGCACGCTTCTCTCTGAATGAGTTCTGAATCAATGTCAGGCATGAAAGCTCTCTGAAAAGCACATTGCCAAAACACATTTTTTTGAGAAAATTCTGTTACCTAAAACAAACAGAACACACATTGAATTTGGTCCCAGTTTATGAGGGATCTTTTTATTTTTTAAGTTCCATTAAGGCTAGGGAGCTTTGCTCAAATTTTGTATATTCCTTAGCATATAATGAAGTTTTCAGGCTACATCGTCAGGGCAAGTGCTAAATAGAGAGGGGCCTGGGGAAGAAAGTCTGAACCAAAAGACATTAGCACAGGACTAAATTCTAACACTGGAAAAGAAACTAACTACAGCAAAAACTTTATTATCCAGCACCCATGAGGAATGGGGGATGCGGGATAACCAAATATGCTGCTTACCTTAGAGGCCCAATGTTCAGGCCACCACACCTCCCACTGCATCACTGTGCCGGCGGACAGGGAGGGGGGCCCCAGGTATGCTGGGGACAGGCTGCTTTCTCCAAGGCCGTGGGGGCTCAGCAAAACTGGAAGTGCCACGGTGGGCCCTTCCGGTTTCACTTTTGCTGCGTCGACTTGCATGCCGGTTTGTAAGGTGTTGGATAATGTGGCTTTTGCTATAAATATTTAAAATGTCAATAAAGTGCTTAGGTCAACTCTACATATAAGATCTTTATTGACCTACATATAAGAACTCTACATGTAAATTGCATTTAGTGACCATATTGGGAAAGAAATCAGGCTGGTCACTAATGACTTGTTCTTGGTGAAGTTATCTGAAGCAGGAGTGAAATGAAACCAACATAATGGTAAATGAGCATTTTTTAAATTTTCGTTCTTTTGTTGAAGTATATTATAATAAAATCATCCATGTACAGTTGATTTGCTACTTTACCTGATCTCTCTAGAGATCATAGGGGGAAGGGGCAACACAGCAGAAAATATACCTTTTCCATAAATACCTGTCATTAAAAATCAAAACAAACTAAATTAATTTTGTTCAGAGTCATTTCAGCCTTTAGCAGATGTATTCTTTAAACAAATTTTTTGGCCTTATGAATAAAGATTAGCACTTTTCTGTACAACACTGTTGAAGAGAACATTATTCTACAGTAAATGAAAATAAATTCAACAGTGGGACTATTTAATACAAAATTGCTTGTATTCATTGGCTAAATTTTCAAAGCACCACATAGGAGGGATTCACACAAATACTGTTAATGAGGAAGTTTTACAAAGTTGCACATTTATCCCTATTTTTAGGCTGAAGATAATTTCTAACGTCTGTAAGGAAAGAGATATAAAGAACCAAGAGAAAATTAAGTGAAAACTATTAATTAAGGGTTTTCTAAGTTAAAAAATTAGATATGTATATCCTACCATATAGTTGGTATATATATCCTGAGCTATGAATTTGTAACAGCACAAGCAATGAACAGTAAGGCCTGAATATCTGCACTGAGAAAGAAAGCATTCAGAAAAATGATAAGGAGCAACAGAATGGTATCATTTAGTAGAGAATATGCTTCACTTTGGATGAATTCTGAATCAATGTTCAGTCATGGTAATGGGGGAAACCATGATGTTAGAAGAGCAGACTTGCAGGCCAACTATAGCCAGTCTGCCAGGATATAAGCAGAAAAGTGGTTTTATGATTAAAATAATGGAATTATGGTTATCTTGCTGGCAGCCTATGGGTCACATGCTACCCATGGAGAGCTTATTTGTGGTCCCACACAGTCACCTCTTCCTCCATCATTATGGCTGCAACTGGGGTCTTGAACTTCTTCTTCCTCCTCTGGCTTCTACTTCCTGTCTTCAACCCAGGGGCCAGGACAGGGTGGGACAGTGTGGAGCCCCACAGCAAAACCCAAAGGGGCAGAGAACCCCATGGCTGAGCACCTAAGGCTCCCATACATGTGATGCAGCCAGGAGGGTGCCGGTATAGTATGTGGCCTGCAGAGTGGGGGTGGTCCCTTACCACTTAGAAGTTGGACAACCCTGATTAAAATCCTTCCTCTTGAGATAATTTTAACCACATTTTAGAGTATACTGCCCTTTTTCTGCACTTTTGTAAGGTTTTATTCCCTTTCTCCTACATGAAAATTAGTGGCGCTTAATTTTCCTGGATGTTCCTGGATGAAAAATAGCTGGTGGAAGCTAAACCTAGGTAAGAAAAAATGTTATTAATGATAGAGAAACTTAAATCCACACCTTTGGTTGAAAAAAACTGCCAAAGGAACATCCAAATATCTTTCACCTCTAATTATCATTTATTTATTGCTATGAGTTTCTCAAGTATGAGCTATTAGGCAGCATCTTCCATTTACAGCTTAGTGAAAGGGAAGGCTTTATCATATGGGATGGCAATTTGGGCAGAATGATCCCAGTATTCATGATTTCAAGTCTTGACTATTCTCATGCACTGTACCTGGGAAAGAGGTTGGGAGCGCTGAAAAAGTTCAAGCTTGTTCAAAATATTACTTTTTATCTTGTTCAATTCATGAACAGAAGGAAGCTACTCCAGACACTATGCTGACTTCATGTAGTCAAACAAGTTTCAGGGCTTTATTATCAAAGGCTTGGATGGACTAGGTCCAGGCACTTACAATCTAACTCTTTATAATCAGGAAGTTCAACAACTAATGCACTTTTCAGGATGAATGACATTGCCAATTACAGGGAATGAGAGTACGAAAAGAAGCACTTTCTTAGCAACTAGGTCAAGCCCCCCTAGTTTATATCTTTCCCAAGGACATTAAAGAAATCTTGTAAATTACTATTAGGTTTTAAAGCTATTGGTATACTCATTCTCTCCTGTCCAAGGGAAGAAGAGAGAGAACTACATAACACTAATACATGTGGCTGAGTCACACAGTTCTGTAGACCGATCAAATGCTACATAACATTGGGTCACGTGGGGTGGGGGGGAAATAAATCACTTACAGTCTTGTATATGGAAAGCCAAAGACAACATGCCACTGCAGTCAAAACTATGTGCATGCCAGTGCTGCAAATACCATACATATGAATGTGACCTGCAGGACCATGCACAATGTTTGTGAAGCTGAACTTCATATTCATATAGAGAGTAGATCCTGGACCCTAATCCATACCTTATCCAATTCTTCCATCTTGCAAGCATCCCATCACACTGGTTTGTTGGTATTGAACTACTATGAAACAGGTTCTGATATGTAACAAGGTTCTAGTTTCTGTTAAGCTTATTTTTTAAAGGGCTTCCAGGGTGAAAGGAGTGCTAATCTGTATGGGGTATTTTGTACCTGAATACTCTTATGGATTGCATTGGGTAAAGAATGATTTAGTTACTGAAGTGAATATCAATTTAAATGCAGTTCTCTCCGTTTACTCATTTGGGGACATGGGATGATGCCATTTTATTGACCAGTGTAGATGGCTTACTGCTTTTATATCTTCATTAAACCTTCTTGGCATAGCTGTGGCTTCCTATTGCTTTGCCCAAGTAAACAACAAGAAGTGCTTAACAACATGATACTGTATTATATTCGCAAACGTTGACAAGGAAAACCTTTAGAGAAATGCAGCCAACTACTAACTAAAAAGTAAATTGTTTTGGTAGTTTTGTTGCTGTGATGGTTCAGGAAATATGCAGGATGAAGAGTTCTTGTGGGTGATCCATTTTAATTACACCAATTGCATGGTTGGGATAGACACAGGCAAGCTTTTGGGTGTCATAGTAACTTCCTGAGACTAGACAAAAGTATAAGATGCATAAACAACTGATCTATATCCACAAACTAAGGGTATTTATTAATGGATCCATGTCAGAATAATAGGAGGTTCTGAGTGGAGTCTCACAGCAGTCTGTCCTGTACATGGTGCTGTTCGGTGTGCTTATTATTTATTTGGATGCTGCAGTTTCTTGAGCACATCTGCACACTACACGACATTGGGAAAGTCTGTGAACATACTGGTGAACAGGTGTACAATTCAGAAGGACCCTGACAGATTGGAGGAAGTTCACTGTTGACAAATACAAGGTACTACACCTTGGGAAGGTACTACACCTTGAAGAATAATCAAAAACACAATTACAAAATTTGTGACAACTGGTTGGATAGTACTAAAGAAAAGGATCTGGAAGTCTTGTTAGACCACAGTTTCAATATGTGCCTGTAGTCTGGTGCAGCCACAAAAAGTCAAATGAAGTTTGATTTGCATCAATAAAAGCATTAGGTGCAAGACATAAGAGGTTACAGTACCTCTACTTGGCACGAATTAGACCTCATCTAGAGTATTGTGTACAGTTTTTAGCTCTACATTAAAAAACAAACAAACATGGAGACGTTAGAGAGTCCAGAGTTAGGCAACAAAAAATGATAAAAAGCTTGGGTGTCAAGCTATATGAGGAGAGGTTGAAGGAAGCAGGCACATTAACCTTGCTGGGGAAAAAAAACCAACAACATTTAAGGTGGGACTTGATACCAGTCTTCAGATATTTGAAAGGCTGGCATAAAGAGGAGGGAAAATACCTTTTCTCTCTAACTGAAGAGAGAAGGATGCAGATCAATAGCTGAAAGTTGCAGAAAAGTTTAGATTATATATCCAAAAGAAATATTCTTTATTGTTAAAACAGTGAGGCAGTGGAATAGACAGCTTTGGGATGTTGTGGAAACTTCATCATTAGCAATGTTCAAGATGAGGCTCTAGATGAGACCGAACCAGTGCTGAGTAAAGAGGTACTATACCTCTTGTGTCTTGCACCTAATGGTCCTATTGATGCAGCCCCAAACTGCATGTCCCTCCCTTCCCCTCCCCTTTTTCACCAATTCCCCATCCTGCAGCAGCCAACTGTGGTATGCCCTGCTGTCCATGCTGTCCCAGGAACAAGAGGAGCTATTGTCCCATTTCAGTCAGGCTGCATGGAGAATGGGCTCAGTGCAGGATAGCAGTCAGTGGCAGTGGCAATGGCTGGAGGGTGGGTTCCTGCCTGCTCTTGGAAGGGCAGAAAAGCCACACACGCACACACCACTGTTACTGTCCCAAGCTCAGCCCAGCCCCCACACAGCATGGCTGGACACCAGCAGTGACAGGTGGGTGGCAGGAATGCTCCCGTGTTCGGGACTTTAAACGTTCTCAGCTGCTGTTTCTCCTGCATATTTTAACCAGACTTCTCAGGCATATTTTAACAAGCCTTACAGCAGCAAAACATTGGCCACCACTGTGCCTCTGCTTTACCTGTGGCAGGTTATAGTGCTATGCTTTTTTGTTTGTGTGTTAGGTTTGTGTATGTAATTTTGGTAATAAGTTAGAGAAGGATTCACTTGGGATGGTTTAGATAGGGATGATAATGCCTCAGGTATGGCATGGAACTAGATGACCTCCAAGTAACCTTTTTCTTACTACTGGAACCCTGAAAACCCTCTACAGCCATAACTTAACACATGTGAATGGCTGCAGAGAGCTTTTTAAATGGCTGAGCATGTGAAAAATTAACCCTGGTAAACGAAGTATTAGATTAACATGCTTTAAAGCAGAGAGGAAGGGGGAAACGAAGAGGGCAGCCAGCACAGAGTTGCTAAGCTGGGATGAGGGAATGGAACAGAGCCCCCTTTGCCACACAGGCCTCCCCATCTGCTTATCCCAGGAGGGCAACAGATCTCCCTGCCCTCCCCCTCAGCTCTGGCCATTCAAAAGCAGCCAATGGCCACTTTCAAGAGACCCAGGGGCAGGAAGCCTCCCCTCATTTCATGGACCTGGTCTAGCTCCCCCAATACCTCAGCAGGGATAGCTGGGGGGCTGTAAGGTGAGGGGGGTTCCTTTCCCCTACCCTCTTCCCAGGCCTCTTGACAGTGGCAGCAGAGAGCTGCTAGCTACTTTTGAATGGCCAGAGCTTGGGGGAGCAGGGGTTGGAACAGAGCCCCCTCATCTCACAGGCCTGGTTCAGCTCTTCCCAATACCCCAGATGTGGTAGGTGGGGAAGCCTGTGAGGTGAGTGCGCTCCATTCCACTTTGCTTCCCCCTGCCCCTCCCCCAGCTCTGACCATTCAAAAGCAACTGCAGCTCTGTGCTGGCTGCTCCCTCCCCTTCCACCTCCCATTGACCACTGAGGGGTGGGAATGTGAGGGAGAGGTGCAGTTCGGCAGCCTCCTTGGAAATCCAGTCTTCCAAGTTTTCAGGAGTCACTTCTTCAGAAAGATCCATAAGAACATCTCTATCTATAAGAGCATCTCACATACCACAGCCATAAATCATCCAATGGAAAATATTGTCCCTCCTGTACTCTTCCTGTGGGAGACAAAGCAACCATCAACATGGAATCCTCAGTAAATCTTTCTATCATAAGAAAAGCATGCAGATATCCCTGTGTGCATGTGTATGTTTTCCAGGTTTAGAATGCATATCCATTTAAAGTCCAGGAAGTATAATCAGAACATCAGATGAGATTTCTGTTTCATGCTTTTTCAGTTGTTATGCTGATCTCCCTTTCTAGATATATCACAGGATATTTCTATGACTGCACCTCCACTAGACAGTATAGATATCACACAATTAACTAGTTATTTGCACAATTACCTTGAGACCAGCTATATGTCCAAAGTATATACCATGCCATAAAAAACTCCAACCAGCCATAATATGCTAGACCTAAAAAATGTGTACTAACTTTACAGCTGGTTGCCACTGAACTTTAATTTGCAGGTGTACCAGGGTCCCCACTGTGGCTGTGAGCACCATCAGCTGGAGCTAAAAGAAAGCTCGTGAGGTTCAATAAGGACAAGCGCAAAGACTGCACTTAAAAATGGAACAGTCCCATGCACCGATACTGACTGGATAAGCAGCAGCTCTGCAGAGGAGGACAACAGTGGACAACAAGGTGAATATTAGCCAAGTGTGCTCTTGTTGCAAAGGACTAAGGACAGGCATTACATATTAATCAATTTAAATTATCAGAAATTGGTTTAAACCTATAATAGAATGGAAGTTCAGTGCACATAAACCAGTTTGAAAATGGCTAAAACCAGGTTGAGATAAACCTGGTTGAATGTAGTATTAACCGATTTGGGTCAAATCAGTTCATGCAATGTCTATCCCAGGCCCTTTTCTGGTTTAAGCTAAACCATACACCCCCAGCATCCCAGAATGCTCTCTGGGCTGGGTGGGGCTCTCTGCTCCACAGCAGGGCAGGCCCTTCCCCTCTGCTCCCTGGCTAGAGCTCCCCACCTCTCCTTCACCACTTCCTGCTAAGCAGAAATCCCCACCCTGCTCTCTGCCTTTCTAAGGAGGTGTCTATGTATTAGATACAAGACCACATACTGGGTATGGTCTGTGCTGAATCAACAGCCAGAAGCAACAAACAGCTGGTAATGTCCCTCTGTTGTTTTCTTAATTGGGTGATAAACACTGTTATCAATTCCCTGATGGGCTAATCACAGCATCCTGATAGAGACTGGCCATGCCCCCCTCAACTCTATCAGGAGGTGTGGAACGAAGGGAGGGCTGCTCTAGCACCCCCCAGCTTCTAGCCTGAGCCACTGCAGGCATGTGCCTGCATTTCTGGGATGTCTGTCTGTTTACAAAACTGATTTAGCCTAGCCAGGTTAGACTAACCTGCAAAGATTGAATCAATTGAGGCTCAGGCTCAGGCTTTTGGATGTCTGTCCCCAGCCCAGAAGGCTAATGGCATACTGGGCTGTATTAGTAGGAGCATTGCCAGCAGATCGAGGGAAGTAATCATTTCCTTGTATTTGGCACTGGTGAGGCCACATGTGGAGTACTGTGTCCAGTTTTGGGCCCTTCCACCGTGGAACGAATGTGGAAAAATTAGAGTGTGTCCAGAGGAGGGCAACAAAAATGGTTAGGCAGCTGGGACACATGACTTCTGAGGAGAGGCTGAGAAAACTGGCCTTATTTAGTCTGGAGAAGAGAAGAGTGAGAGGGGATTTAATAGCATCCTTCAACTACCTGAAGGGTCATTCCAAAGAGGATAGAGCTAGATTGTTCCCATTGGTGGTAGATAACAGAACAAGAAGCAGTGGTATGCAGTTGCAGCAAAGGAAGCTTAAGGTATCAGGAAACAAACACTTTCTCAGAAAGAGGGTAGTAAAGCACTGGAACAGGCTACCCAGAGAGGCTGTGGACTCTCCATCCTTGGAAGTTGTTAAGACTCGACTAGACAAAGCCTTGGCTAGGATGATCTAGTTGGGGATGCTCCTGTTTTGAGCAACGGGTAGAACTAGATGACCTCCTAACGTCCCTTTGAATCCTAATTTTCTATGATTCTGAGATGCAATGAAGAGGCTGAGGTCAAAGCCCAAGCAGGGTCAGGCACAGGTTGTCAGATTTAGGCAGGGCACAAAAACAAGGAAGTAGCTAAGCAATTATTTCCTTTTCACTCTGCCTTCCTTCATCAGCTGTGGCCTGGTAAAAGGCTAAGCTGGTACTTGGTCCCCAAGTCCCAGGATTGGGGGTCTGGATTCCATCCTGACACTCTATATCTACTGTTAACAGTGGGCCCATCCACATGTGGCCATACAGTGCCATTGTTACTGCACTGTCATGTGGTACTTTCTTTAGGCGGGAGATTTCTCATTTATTGCCATGATACTAAAGGCATAATACACGGCTCTGAACCACTCCTACACCATGTTCCATGCTTCATAGATGGCATCCAGTTCCACTATCATTCACCTGGCCCCTAAGCTAGGCTGCACTTGGCCTCTGGCCCAAACTTGGCTTCAGGCATCCTCAGACATACCTTGGCCACATGCCTCCTCACTGTGGCCTCAACTCTGACTGGCCTATGCAAAAGTCCTTCAGGCCTCCCACACACCCTACTCTACACATCCTCCAGCTGCCATTACTCTGGCCAGCCTATGTGCAGTCCTTCAGGCCCCCATAGACCCTACTCTGTGTAGCATTTGGCTTTCATTCTGCCCCCTCAGTGGGGCCACTACTCTGCTCCCTCAATGAGGCTTCTGGGCCTTATGCCACTTCGGCCTCAGGTCTGTCAACATGCCTGGACTCAAGCTGCATAAGGCTTTGCCTTATGTTTTTCTGTTAGGGTGCACTCCCCTATTCTTTCCCCTCCATGGGGTACCCACAAGGCAGCAGGGGCTGAGGCTTTCATCCAGGTGATGTTACCCCTTCAGCTTCTCAGTTGCAACTGGCAGCCCTTTTCCTTAAGTCTGGTCTTATACTGAGACTGCCTAGCCCTCTTCCAATCAGGTGGCCTCCTGGTTACCACATGACCACCTGATTGACTCTGCTGTCACAGCCCTTAAAGTGACAGGTACCCAAAGATGCTCTACCACAAATACCAGAAAGAAAGTAGACCTATGAATACATTAGAAAGAAGAATCTATGACAGAACATAAAAAAATTAAAAATAATTTATATGATTAGACAAGTATGAAGTAATTAAAACTGTAGCTGCATTCTTATGGACCAAAATAACATGGAAAGAATCCTTGGAAAATATATATAGTTACAAGCAGTTCATATAGTAATTAAGGAAAACAGTTAATAAAATTACCAAATAAAGAAAAACTAAGAAAAGATTGGGAAAACCTACATTTGTCCAGTGCCTAAGACAAGTCCAAATTTACTATGCTCTTTCAATTCTAATGTTATATAAGTGTTAAATAATAAGCTTGGCAATTATTGTCAAGAAAGCTTTATTGCTTAATACAATCATAGAAAACAAATTAACAGTGGAAATCATCTGCAAGAACTTAGGACCTGATTCTACAAGTTGTTGCATATAAGCATACTCTTTTAACTTTGTTCACAGTCACACAGGAATGCATGAAGTAGCTTTTACAAAGAAACTATTAGCAAGAATGATGTAGAGCAATAGGCTGTTTAAAAATAGTGAATACAATAGTTCTAAAGAATAAGTCTTGCCAGTGGAAGGAAGACTATTTCCAGTACAACTATAAAATGAGTATGTGAAAGTAATGCAGCAGATGCTATGTACTTACACTTCAAAGAATTGTTTGATATAAAACCAACTAAAATGTTTTGTGAAAACTTAAATTTAAAATTGCCTGAGCAGAAGTACCCTCAGGGGGACTGAAAGCTAGCTGGAAACACAGGAACAATGAAGAATGATAAATGGCTGGGTAAGCAGCAGTCTGCCACAAAGGTCAATGTTAGGCCTCATTCCAGGTACATTTTATTTTTGAATTAGTCATTTTAAATTAGACAATCCAAAGTAAATTTTCTATTTACATCAGAATCTCTCATGAACCATAAGACATGATTTAAAAGGTGTATATGGATGAAATGTGCTAGAGTGATTTAGGAGACTAAGTTCCTTGAAAAAAAATCAGTGAAACATAGGAAACTAAGTCCTTCAGGGACTATTGAAAGTTTACCCTAAATATAACTGAGAGTCATGAAAGATGTGACTAGGTGAAAATTTCACCCTTTTAAATAATATTTTTCATGGAATGTTAAAATTAGAATGCTATTAATAACTCAAGTTTAACAGTATTTCAAATCACCAGAGGTTGTGCTTTATCAGTGCTTATCCACAAAATAATCTGTTAACTGTAGGATATGTGGCAGTTCTTTTAAATGCTGAGAATGTCCTGGAGTAAGGTCTTCTCCGGCTTAATCTCCATTTACTTAAAGGGTCATTATTATGTATAGCTGCTGCTTACATGTTATGTTTGTACCACCCAAAACAGTACATATGCTCACAAAAAGGTCAAGTAAGGACAGTAAGAACAGACACATATAAACAGACTTTCTATTATTACAAAGGTAGGTGGCAGCCCTCCAATTTTACACAGGTAAAGGTCTCAGGATTAATACTGAATGAGGATTTCAGGAGCAACATAAGAAATAAATTGAGAAACTATACAGGAAAATTTAAGCTAATATCTACAAGGAAAAGGAATTCCAAGTATAGATATTTAGTAAGATAGAGAAAAAAAATCATTAAGGAAAATGCTCTGATTCTGATAAAATACCTCTTTTGAATACTGCAATGAAACAACTATGACCTTTTTCCTTTTTCAGCCACCTCATCGCATAATCTGTCTTTAAACTAAGAGAAACAAAGAGCAAACCAGTCAGAATGCAATGGAATCAACTCAGACTAATACACTGCAAACAGATCAGCAGCACTGTATGCATACAGAACACAGTCTAATAAAATACACTTGTTTGAGGAACAGATAAATGAGATAGAACAGACAAAAATACATCTTTCAAAAAGGCATTTTTTTCTGGCAGAAGCAGCTTGTTCAATCTTTCAAAGGGGAATCTCAGCAGCCTATTGCCTGCTTCAACCTTTTTTTTATTTTTTTTATTTTTTAGGTATTTATTTGATGTTTGCATTCACTGAAGTTTCACTGAAAGAGAATCTGTTCAGAACTACACTGCATGATTACAGATTTTTAGCAAACTGTTTTCTCATTTAGCAAAAATGGGAAGCAGCCACTAATACCCAAAGGACCTACAACCAGAAGGGCCCCTGAGGCAAGAACAGCTTCAGTTTCTGTGTGTAGGGAGGCTCCAGTGACTTTTGACTCAGTTTTAAGGACAAAGAAAAAGTCCATTGAATTCAGTTATTTACTAAAAGAAAATTTTAGCCCCTGAAGACTCCACCCAAGACAGAACTATGTACTTCCTTGGATCTAATGCAAAGAGACCTCTTTACTGCTGCAGATCTCAAATGATGTAAAATTGATGGAAAAAAAAGGAGAATTTGTTAGTGTTTCACGATTTGTCCTGAAAGATCTAAGAAATGACAAATAAAGGGATTAATAATTAATGAAAAATACTCAGAGCTTCATGATGTGATATGTTGCATTGTTATATCTGAGCCATGTTGAAGATGGAAGATTCAATACAGAATATCAGAAGAAAGCTGCAGAATGGAAAACACGAAGGCACTTCTGAATGGATGTCTTTGTGCTGCAGGCTGTTCACATGGCCAAGCTAGGACTTGCATTTCTGTACAGTCATTGGTTTTAAAGATTCTACTGACTGTAATAAATACAGAAAAAAAGATCTGATTGAACACTTCCTGGTACCCTGTGTAAGGTGAGTGTAAATTGTTACTCTTCAGATTTGGTACCCTTCTGTACTGATGCTGTGGGCAGCCTGAATCCTGTGAACAACTCAAGGCTTGGCAACAGTAATATCTGCAACTCACAGGCCCATATTTTTCATTTTGAGCTAGATCAGGCCTTATGCAACTGAATAAAGGAGTAAGGTTCTCTCCACATTTGTATTTGACTTCCTTTGGCCAAGTCTAGAACTTGCATACAAATCTGCTGTGCAGTGCTATCCCTTAAAATACTCATTTCCCCTTTGAATAATTGGAAGGAAAAGAGGAGGAGAGGGAGGGCAGGGACAGCTTTTGTGCTTTACCTTCCTCATTTTCTGACCCAACCCAACAGCCTTAATTTTCAAGGCTTGCAATACTAGTACTTTGCACCAGGATGAGATAGATAATTTAACTGTTTTTTTCCATCTACAATTGTTGCTCATGATACTTTTCTCCTTTGGGAGGTCTTTCATTCAGTTTCTTGATGGCAATAGATAGATCTTCCGATGGGTCTACTCCCTCAAAAAGAAGCAGCTCTATAGATTCTATTTTGCTGTTTACTAGGGAAACTGGGACAGGGTACAAAAAGAATAGTGAGGCCACATTTTGGGAAGCTCAGATCTGGCAGCAGCAGTCTGCTCAGAAGCACGGGAATACACACTCAAACACACTGTAGGTGTGCCTCCCCTCCCACCCCTGAGTGTACACATGAGTTTTCCCAGGGACAAACAGCAGCAGCACATGGTTGTGCTGCTGCTATTTGTCCCCAGGGAATGCACCTGCACACATGCTCTGATGCATGGCAAACTGCTGTGGGTAGGGGAGGGGAGGCTAGGGTCAGCAGCCTTACCTCTAGGGCCCTGAGGGCCTCCCAGAGCTGCGGCGACAGTGATTGGGGTATACAGAGCCTGGGCAGCAGCTGATGTGTGGCTCTGGCCAGCCAGATTCCCATTTCAGGCAGCGCACACTGCAGCCATGCATGCCACACGACTTTTTTTATTTTTTTTTAAGAGGGGTTTTTTGGGGCTTTTTTAGATACCAAGATTTTCTGGCACCCTGGAGGTCTATTTTCATGCTGCTACAGTTCAGGCACATTGAAGCACTCTGGAGAGAGGGGTGGAGCAAAATGAAGATCACTTGTTTCATGATCACATTGTGCTAGTAGAGAAATTGAGTAGATACTATTTATATATACTATAATAGCATTTTCCTTTTCTCAGTTCCATTCTTTTCACAATAAGAGTAACAGTAACACAGCTGCACAGGCATTATTTTAAGGAAAAACTGTCCTTCCTTGCATGAGGAAGGGTTACTGTGTTTCTGAAATTTAATAAAAACGTAGAAAAGCATGAAAAAGACACATACTTATACCTCCCATCACAGCTATTAAAGATTACAAGTCACTAGTGTTTCTAAAGGAGCCTTGCTTGCTCCTTTCACCCGCTAGAATGTTTTAATTACATTGCCCCACAGTATATACTCAGACAATTTGCATTAAGAAACATGAACTTTATCTATTTCATCTAGGCATTAGACTCAGTCCCTCAAATCATTTTATCTTAATTATTAATAGATGAAAAAGGACTTGTCCAACATAATTTCTGTCAAAACAATTTTAGACCAATGTTTTAACATGAGCTCTAAGGAAACTGTCATGACATTCTGAGCATTGATTTAAAGAAGAAAAAAAAAGTCTTCTAAATGACCTTTTCATACTCATAACTCCCGCCTGCAACTCCAGTGTTCTCAAAGTTCACAAGCCTTAATAGAAATCAGCAGTGAAATATTTTTGGTAAAACCTCAAGAAAATACTTTTTAAAACGCTAAAACCTTACTTGCTATTAATAAGTTGTGATAATGATAATGATGACAATTCTAAAATTCTCAAATGCCCTTACTAGAAGTATTTGATTTGACATCAGCTTTCTTTATTGAGATAGATGCATATACATATAAAAACTCTCTCTCTCTCTCTCTCTCTATATATATATAGACATATCCATACATATTAATGACAATCTTGATTTCTAAATTGAAATGCCTTAGTTCTTCATTCTCATTTAGTAGTTGACAAAAGAGACAAAAACTGCATGCAGATGTTCAAATGAACTGAGGGAATTATCCCAGGCTTGTTCTCCCAGTAGAAAACCTTATTCACAGATTCTGGAAGAGGAATTTGATTGCTGAAACCCTGAAAAGCAGAGACCTTGTGAGCTAACAGTGTAGACCCAGGGGAGCTGTGCACACTCTCAGCAGGCTCTGCAGGCTCCCTCAGTCTTCCTGCAGACAGAGGGCAGCCCTGATTAGCTGACCCAGACTGCTCAGGGTCTGCCTGTGTCTCCCTGCAGCACAATGTGGGAATTGGAAAAGAGGCATGTTCTGCTAGCTGCTCAGTTGGAGCTGCACAGTCCATCAAGTCACACACTGGGAGAAATTTTTATGGGAGTAATTTAATTCTTGTTGTTCCCAGGTTATTTCCCCCTCCTGCCCCAGAGCAGCCATTTTTGCTTTGGTAGAAAAGTCTGGAATGTCTATATCCCTGCTTTCTCCTGGGAGAGCAGTAACTCTCCCAGATAAAACTGCATGCCTGTACATGGCTGAAGGAAACACATAACTTACCAAGTGGGCAACTGATTTCTAGTATGGGCATGTGTAATGTTTCTATCAATCCTCCTCGGCAAAATCCAAGTGAACACCACATAGTTTTCCAAAACCTCACTGCTGGGGGACTTATGCCCCACCCAATTAATATGGTCTTATAGCTCAATGATTAGCTTGAAAAAAGATAGCCCAGAACATGTTAAAAGGAAAATTCAAGCCAGATTCACAGAGACTTAGGAATTGTAATGCTCAGGGCTGCCAGTCCCAACCTCTTGGCACCTAGCTCCAGGAACTGCTGCTGATTAATTTTGTATTGAAGAAGCATTGGACAAGGTGAGTGAACAATGATGGAAGCAGATATGAAATCCTCATATTTTGCCTTATACAAGGATGAACTTCATTCCCACCTGCTTGCCTTCCCTCTAGCCCCAGGGATTTTGTATTTTTGGAAAGGAGAGATGTGGATATGGATTTCTTCACAGTGAAAAGAGCCTAGGATCCAGTTATCCCACTTCCTTGTAAGGGCTCCAACTATTAGTATATTAGGCAAAAAGTAGACACTGGTCAGTTTAGTGCCTATTCTCTGGAGTAGAGACTGGGCATTCTGCACTACAAGCAGACCAATAGGTCCAATAAAACAGTCTCAGTCATGTGTCTCCTTCTATAGAAGCTCCCATCACCTGCATGTCGGGGTAACTGAACACCGAGTGAATTGGGCCCCAAGGTCACAGTGGGCCAGGGTGGCAATTGGAATACGAACAGGTGGGATTCAAAGGGGTCTGTTGGCCTACGGGGTTCACTAGCGAGCCCTTGCTTTCTACCCCCTGAGGGATAGGTGCGGCTGCCCACTAGCTAGTCCCAGGGCTGGTCAACAGCTCATGAATGGGATAACAAACAACAAAAACTGTAACGTAGTAAATCGAGGAACGGGGTCATGACACCAGTCCAAAAGACAGTCCGTAAACCGAGGTCGGAGATGAGAAGCCAGAACAAAGTAAGCCGAAGTCAAAATCAAAGCCAAACAGTCCCGTAACTGAGATTGAAAAGACGAGTCGCTCCACCCACCATCCGCAGCCTCTGCTTGCGCCTCACAGTCCCTGCCATCCGCAGCCTCTGCTCACAGGATTGTTCTCTCCCTGTGAGACAGTGTCTGCAAAGGCAGCCTCTGCTCACAGGATCGAGCACAGTCTCTCCTCCAAAACACACACACACTACTTCACCACACCTGGGTGGCGGCTCACAAATCTTTTATAAGAATTTAGTGGCCAATCAGAATGCTTTTCACAGAGAAATTTCTAGTCAAATTACATCATGCAGTCAGTGAACTAAGCATGTGCGTTAGATCAGATTACCTCATGCTCTGTGATTGACAAGCCTCCAGGTCACCCAGAGGGCACATTCTGGGGGCCTGTCTGTAGCTTCAACTCCCTGTGATGGCAGCACCAAACTTAAGATTTTTCCT
The DNA here is from genome assembly GCF_001723895.1 of Crocodylus porosus. Taxonomy (NCBI): domain Eukaryota; kingdom Metazoa; phylum Chordata; order Crocodylia; family Crocodylidae; genus Crocodylus; species Crocodylus porosus. The sequence continues at coordinate 169,871,305 of NW_017728886.1, read as the reverse complement.
TGACACTGCACTTAGTGTTTTTAACTGGTTTATTCTATGTTCCTAGTATTGGATATAGTATTCCTAATTTATCAGCATTTATAGCAGGGCATCATTTACATGATGTCTTTCACTTTGACATTTGTGAATAATTTTGTTTCCCTTAAATAGCACCAGAAGAGTAAGTTTCTTATGGCTCTGATCCTTCATCAGTAAAGTTTGACTGTTGGCTTCTAGGGGGAATGAAACGGGCCTCCATTTTGGTAAGCACTTAAGCATGTGCTTAATTTAAACATATCCTACAGAATTTATTTCAATACATTTCTGAATATGATTTTTCTTGATTTGGATTAATTCAGGTATCACTGTTAGTATGACTCTTTGCTAGCTTTTCGCCCAACTATTCTAGTAATATCTAGAGTAAATTCTCTCCTTAATTAATCAAGCTCCTATTAATTAAAAATCCAAGATTGTTAAATCAGATAACTATTGAAATCAAAGTTAATTGAGACTGACAGTGGAGGAAAAGAAATTTCCTTCCAAATTCTAGCAAATAGACTGTTCTATAGGAATTCAAGTTAATGACAGAACTTTCTGATTATTAAAGATTGTGCACAGCTTTTTTCACCATGTTAAAGTTACCTCTGAAGTCTCTCAAATTCACCAGAAATGTAGATTCCAGAATTTCTGAGTGACAGTGTAAATGTAATAATCATCATTATCCACTCTTTTTTGTAAATGGCATATTCTCATAAGGCTATGCTGAAGAAAAGTGATATAATATATTGTATACATAAATACACACACACACAACTGTCAGAGAAATTTGCTCTGTGTGTGCTGCCAAGACAGAAGCTACCAGGCATGCGCCATGGCGACGGGCCTTGCAGGTGCCCTTTTCATGACCTGTTGGCCTGTCACTAGGCCTGGCCTAGTTTTTCTCTGGCACAGACTCAGTTGCCTCTCAGAGCTTGCAGCTGGGCATGCTCAGAGACTAACTGGAATGAGGTCACCCTTCTGGAAAATTCACTCAGTCAAGCAGCCTGATTGGCCACAGGACTGCTTTAAAAGTTGTTGAGCCCCTCCCTGGGGGGAGATCCGGGAACTCTGTGACAGAGACTGGCTTGCCAGAGACTGTCTCAGAGACAACCTGCATGGCTAGACATAGTGACTGCTTGTCACAGTGCTGTCTCTTAGCTAGGCCCTTAAGCCTACCAGTCTCCTCTTCGCCTGCCTCTTGCTTCGCATCGATACCATTTGTCCATTTCGACCCATTGGCATTCGACCTTCAGTCCGCTTGACCTGGTTACGACTTCGGATCACCTCATCAGACTCCCGCTATCTCTCGACCGGCTACCGACTTCGGCTACCCGCTGGACCACCAACTTTCTCCGTGTTCAGTTACAGTTTTGTTTGTTCATTATCCCTTTTCACGAGCTGTCTCCCAACTCGGGGACTAGGCATCAGGCAGTCGCATCTATCCCTGGGCAAGTCCCAGGGGTAGAGAGCAAGGGCTTGTTTGCCGAACCTCATGAGTGGACAGACCCCCTTGTTTGTTATATAACTGTAACAAGAAGAAGCATCCGTACCTGCGCCACCAAAGCATAAGTCAATAAATCTGCTTGTTTACAACCATCAAGCTTTTGTGCCATCCCAACTCAACCGCCGCTAATCCCAACCTGTTCGCATCCAATTTGCCCCCACCTGGCCAACCCATCGTGACCGAGGAGACCGTGAGCTTGGCTCAGCCAGCTGCACAGACCCTTCTCAACAACAACCAAAAGTGCAGGGTGACACTTCAGAAGTTCCAAACATAACAGTCTTATTTAAGATATGATATTTATATTCATTATATTGGATGTGGATATGTGCAACTGGGAGTAAAATTTAGCCTACTATCTTTTCTTCTGGATTCCTTTCAAGATATAGGGCTAAATAAAATAATTTATTTCTACCCAATTTTTTTAGTTATTAATTTTCCATTGATTTAAAATGAAGCAATCCCAGATACATTTCATAATATACACAGAAAAGAACAGATTTATTAAATTAGTCTTCAAGTCTCTAATTATTAATATTTACATTATGGAAAATGTAATATTAAATGGGGAAGAAAAAACAATCCTAGAATAATCTTAAAATGGAATACAATTAAAATATTTATTTGTAACATCTAATTTTTTAACTTCTTCAAATTACAACTCTTTAGCACAACGATAGCATGTTACGAAAAGGCAATAATTTAAAAAACAGATAAGCCAACAGAACCTTGGCTTTCTCATAAATGTCCACTTCTTTTGGCTGACTTGCATTCCATTTTTTCACCTGTTATTTTTATACAGGGGATTTATATATATGGGGATTATTTATGACTATGCATGCACTTTAAATTAATCTGCTCAGAAATACAGTGAAGCTGTAAGTACTGCATACTCTGTATGCAAAGATCTAACCAACTCATTGTATACATAGATATGAGACCTATGTTCAGGAAATGCAAGTTTCAAGTTTAGATACCTCAAGAATGATACCAGAGACCTAAATGGCTATTAGGTACTTAACTCTCCTTGTCTTCCAGTGGGAGTTGCTATCCAACTTCCATAGTGCCTTTGAATATCTCCCGTGACTTCTAAATGACCTGGTTTTCTAAAGGGAATGAATATGTATAGTTTGAAATGCTTCAGTGAGACCTGTAGAAATCAGTAGATTAGAGGCCATGGGTTTAAGTGTCCAAATATTGGGGGGAGGGAGGAAGCCTTAATTTCATTAATAAATAAATAATGAAAGTTAGAGATGGAAAAAATGGGAAAGAAGTGTTAGAGAAAAGAGTCTCTCTTCTGGCAAAGCTGGATCCACCATCAGGTTTTCCATTCTAGTACTAATACTATCATGCATCTACACTTCCTATATTTTGGTTTTTTGCCTCAGGCATAACTTAAAGTAGCCTCAGGACTGCTCTAAGTAGTGCTGCCTTGTAACAACATAGAATAGCTAGAACACAGCACAACTCTAGCCAAACTACCTTCCTTCCCTTCATAATCCTAGTCAGGACTATAAAATATGTAGACATAGAACCATTCTGGCAGCTCTACATTTGCTGTAGACATGTAAAATGTTTTTAATAATAATCTATTTCTAGTCAACGCCACATAAAATTGTTAGTTCATATAGGTTAATCTAAAGAACTGTAATGCAAACACAGACAATTAAATTAGACTTAGGCCTTTCAGGAACATATCAGTGGTTTCAGAGCTAAGGTTAATAAACAAAACTCAGAAGGAACCTTATAGAAGCATGCAAGCAGATTGTGTTTCTCTGCTCTGACCTTTTTGTAACCATGTACTAGTCATATCTGGTTAAGCCTAAAGGCAAAATTTACTTGTTCACTGTTTTCCATATATATACTCATCAGAGGTGTTTTTGACTGACACAATTATTTGGGGCTGAATGATTTTCACCAATGAAAAAGAAAAATATTGTAATTTATTTTAATTCCTTAGATCTCCAATATATTAATCTAATCTATTTAATGGTATCTAGGTAGATGAATTTTATGTCAATTACATTTTGATTAGAACCGAGATAATGAGACTGCCAAAGACTAAAACAACAGTATTCCCATTTAAAAACCAACTTTCAATGCTTATATAATTGTAGCATCTTTTATCATAAACATTATAAATAACTCTCTTCACATAAGGTTCATTTGTATCCTTTGGAGTGGGAAAAATATAATATACACAGGATACCTTCTCCAAAAATTCTCAAAGACTATCTCAAAGAAAGTATGCATAATCTTTTCATTCTTTCAAATTCTTGTTCATTTCTACTCAAAGGGTATGTCTACACATCACGCTTTAGTACTTTCTTCTGGAAGTACCAAAGTACAGTGCAGCATGAGAGGTTACTGTGCTGTATGCACAGTGCATGGTTAAATTTTACGACTATGTCACCATAGTGATGCACTATATCCAGGAAGAATGCCATGTAGACACACGTGATCACTACATGGCTATAGTACTGCATACGGTGATGTAGTGCATTGCTACATCACTTTAGCGTGACGTGTAGATGTGCCCAGCAAACAAAAAAACTAACCCCCCACCAACATACAAATAAAAACAAAACACCAATCTATACAGGGATCAAGGTTGTTAACTGACAGGCTATAAAGAACACATTAATTCAAAGGTCCTGAAGGCACAATACTTAGTACAAAGGTCCATAATACAGAAATCTGTGTGCATGTAAGGGATCCTATGGCAAGAAATTAATGCAAAGTAGCGAATAATATCATCAAGAGTGTCCAAACCTGTTTTATGGCATTAAAAGAGGCCAGACTTTCATTTCTACCACTGGAAATTTCTGAGAAGTCTTTCTGGGAAAGACGGCGTACAGGCATTCACCCTGAAGCCACCCCTTATCCCCTTCACTCCATCCCTTCTCAAGACTGCTGTGTTCTCAGTCTGAGAAAGATGTGCCCAGTAGCATAACCGGGGTGGGCAAGAGGGGCACCAGCCCCAAGCACTGACCTAGGAGGGGCATGAAAATTGTCCCACACCCTTGCAGAAAAGAACAAAAGCAGCCATACAGTGCTGCTTTTGGAGCAGCAGCCTTTGCACAAACACCTCACTGCTACTGCTACTTTAAGAGCAGGAGCCAAGGGGTAAAGTGAGCAGCATCAGGGACTGAGTAAGATGCCTGTGCCTCCTGTCCTCCCCAACACTGCCTCTCTTACCCCCCCCCCCCCACACACACACACCTTCTGCTTGTGCTCAACTGCTTTCCACAAGGTTTGCCCAAGGAGCAGCTTCCTCCACTCCTGGTCTCTGAGCAGTGTCTGGTTTGGGGAAGGGGGTGAGGGCTTTGCCTTGCTACTCCCTTCCCCTCCCAGTTCAGGAAGGGAGGGAAGCAGTTGGGCAAAAATCTAAAAAGTGAGCAGGGAGCAACAAGCAGCTATTCTTCCACAATACTCCTGGTCTCAGGGAGTGGAGGGAATAGTGGGGCAAAACCCTAGCCCACTTCTCACTTCAGGGACTCCAGAATGAGAAACAGTTAAGGAACAGGGGTGGTTGTTCCTCCTTGCCTTTCCTGGTCTATGGGAAAAGGAGGAGCAGCTTACCCTTGTGTCTTCTCCAGACCAAATTGACCCTGGTCTTCAGAAGGGTCACCTTTCCCCACAGCTGCAGTCCTCTTAGTCCCCAGCAGGGGTTAAGCCTGAAGAAAGTGTGCAGATGTTTCATCTCTCCAGAGAAACACTCATGGGATCAACCTTGTAACTGGCTTATTTTTCTTCCAGAGCAGCCATTTTTTCCCCAGAAGAAAAAGCTGGAACATCTTCACACTTACGGTTTCTACTAGGAGAGCAGTGATTCTCCAAGTAGAAACTGACCATCTGTCCATGGCCTAAGTAAGAAAAATATGCTTCTGAAATCTAGGACATTGAGCAGTATGCAGCAACTGAATTAATGTATGGAGTCTAAGATGAGATTGGCCCCTGACCTGCATGTAAATGTTCAGAATTGCTGCTGACTCCTAATTCTAGTAGTGCCCTCATATCAATTTGCTGCTATTTGAACAAGAGGAAGTGTGTGAAGTCTTGAAAGAAAACATTTGTTTGTGACACTGTCTCAATAAAGCACATCTTAGAGAACTAACAGTTCAAGAAAGGTTCAGATAAGTCAAGTCTTGAATATTTAAACTGAGTACGGAATCATTTTTGCAGTAGTAGTTAATTGGACATTCTAGTTCCTGGGTTTATGGCAGTTCCTGAGTTATTTCCAAACTGAAGCATATACATCTATGTTTAAACTCTTCTACTTTGAATATATCTTTTTCAAGTTCTGTTTCAGAAGTGGCTGACCTGGCAGTGCCCAACTGCTTGAAGTTACTAAGCTTTAATTCCAAATAGCCATTAAAATTCTGTGTGTCATACAGTCACTCACCTTCACTGCCACGGTTCATAATAGAATGAATATGGAAGGAATCTATGTCTGAACAGGTATGTTTCAACAGCTTCCCAGACGGAATTTAGGGCTCCACTTAGATCATAAAATCATGAAGGTCTACATCATTTGTGTACAGTGAAAATTCAAAGCAACCTATGAGCATGTAAATAAATGAAATTAAAGGTAATTGTAAAAATGACTTAAGAACACTTTACATTTTTTCCAGTACATCTTCAGTACATCTTCAAAGTATTTTAATGGACTATTTCATTCTAAAATTAACTTTCCAAAGCACATTTTGTTATCTTACTTTTCCAGGGAAAAAACTTGCTGAAAGGACCAGGACTAGATTTTCAGAAAAGCTTAGTTCCCACTTAGACAGCTTGTAAAAAATCTGATCCCATGTAATAAGTCCCAGACCACACTCAGAGAGACAGGTTTAAAACCATGGATCCTTGGCTCTAGTCCAGTTCAGACTTGAAGTTGTGTGTGTGTGTGTGTGTGTGTGTGTGTGTGTGTGTGTGTGTGTGTTAATATACTGAATTTACAGTACAGGCAACCCTTGCTTAATGCTGTTTCACTTAGCGCTATTTCATTATAGCTCTCATTTTAAATTCATACCTGATTCCATTTAATGCTCTTTGAGTTTCATTATTATACTCTGGCATGTGGTATTGGAGTGGCCAGCAGGGGGGTGGGGGGAAACTTTGGCAGCAGCAGGTGGGAAAGCAGGGAAATAGCAGGGAAGTGAGTGGCACAAGTGGGTGTGGGATCCTGGCTGGCAGGGGCTCTATGGAGCCAGGCTGGGTTATGCCAGCAGAGAGAAGGGGGAGCTGGCCTGAAATGACCACAACTATGGCTATGACTGCCCCCCTGCCCACCACCCAGCATGGAGGGGACCAACAGCTCTGCCTCCATGGCCCAGGCAAGGAGCAATGGCACAGTGCTGGCCGAGCTGGCCCTGAGCACACAAATAGGTAGAAAAGTGGAAAAGCATGTGAAATACTATGGAAAAGTATGTGAAAAATCAAATAGTGACTGTTTCAAATGAGAAGGTCTGTACACCAGTGAAGTGAATAGTGCCATCTTGCCCCCTGAAACATAGTCAGCAGATAAAGCTTGGGATGTGCCTTAAACTAAAAGATTAGATTGTGTCTATATCTCCTTAGTAGAGCAGAAAGTAAGGCTGATATCTGGGTAGCTGTCAGCTCTAGATTCAAAAGTATCCATCAATATGCAGAGAATATGAGCTTACAAAGAACAAATCACATGAAATTGCAAAGGTGAAGTCTTAATTTATAAAATGACACACTGGATCACCTATTTGCTGAAGGGGAAAAAATTGCATTTAAAAACCAAAGTCTGAGTTTAAAATATTTGTATCCTTGGAAATCTGCATGATGGGATTTCTGAGCTTCAGACTACAGAAAAACTTCACTAATTGGACATTGAAAATTATCCTGTATACATGCATAAAAAATTAATAAGATTATTAGACATAAAGATAAAAAAAGAGGATAATGAGGGCAATATTTTTCCCATTTCTCTTAATGTCTTATCCCCTTCTCTGTTTTCTTTAACACCTGAGGTGCAATACCCAGTGAAGGATTAGTCAGTCTCAGAAACCACATGTGTCAAGGACATAATTTTCATAAAAGTCAAAGTTAGAAGCAACTATTAGTTCATTGAGTCTGACCTTCCGTATATCACGGGCCATTACCTTTTACTTATATAAACTCCATCAAACCCGAAGACTAAATAGTTTGGCCCTAAAAAACCTAAACAGAGGTAGAGAGATGGAGAAACTAAGACACTAATGAATTTATCCCTTAGGATCACTGCACTGTGGGCACTTAATCTCACTTTTTTTTCAGTCTTGGTCTATGTATCCCCTACTTTCAAGACATGCACCCTATTGGGGTGCTTCTGAGAGACTCTGATGCAGAGTAAAGCAGAATCAGCACCAACTGGAAATCCCTCATGTAAGTAGTGCCAACCTGTTGAGGCTGACGATCTGACAAGAAGCATCATCAGTACATAAAAGAGACGCTGCAGGTGAGCTGAATTCCAAAGTACTGGCCACAAACATCACAAGATCAGTTTAGATGGAGAAGAGCAAACTCTTTTTAGACAAAAAGATCAAGTTATTAATTCTTACTCATTGAAATAGGTATTTGTATGTAGGCTTGTTTCCATAACACAAAATAGGAAAAGAAAGTATATATACCTGTAGCAGTGTCTCAGGGTTCTGTTTTGTGTCAACTTAAATAGGCTATACAGCTAATTTCTTTCACAATATATCATTATTTCAAATTAGTTAATAAGAAAAAACTGACTCTGTCTAGATGACATGTCCTGTGAAACAATTACTTTTAAGACATAATATCAAGAACAGAATGGATAAAAAGTAGAACATAACTACGAACAAGAGTTATTTTAAGACTAGCTGACTATGGTCAGAGATTACTTTCAACTTTATTTCCCCGTCCAACTAAAGCGTGTTTTGGCTTGCAAGCATTATCCCTCTTTATTACAGGTTTCAAATGAAAGGACTGCTCAGTCATTACCATATCACTTGCAAAAGCAATATGTCTATTGTCAGAATTGAAGATTACACAGAGAGAGATCCTGCATAAGAGAGATGGATAGAAATGCTATATGCATTTGTTTGGCTTTCAAGAACATTCTGAGGGTCATTTACAGATAGTTCAATGACAACTAATGTCTGTTTGGCAGAGTTGGTTACCAAGGACCTGCCTTTGTTTTATGTGTTTAGGTGGTTCAATTAATTTATATATGGTATATATTGTACTACAGAGATATTTATGATATGTCTGACAGCAGGTTATATAGAAAATGTTTTTATACATGCAGGCTTCTATATCCAAATGGATAACAGTCAAGCCACTTCCCAAATCATGATTTATGAATTAAATCTAAAAGTCAGTAAACAAGCATCACTGAAATTCTATTAGGTAAAAATACTTAATGGGTGATTTGAGCAGTTAGTCCTGCCCTGTATAGTTGACAGTTTAGTTACCTTGTCTCTGATCATGACCCCAGTCAGCATACTCATGTGACCCAAAGTAATTTATTTGTAGAAACTGTTTAAAGGACATGTTTGCATGATCATTAATATTTAAGGTGGACATGCAAGTGTAAGAGGATATCACTGTATCCTCTAAATGAAGTTGATACAATAAATTTAAATGCAAAGAATCTGCAGTAAACTGCCTTTATGAAAAATTCAATAAACAGTTACTTGTAATAAAAATGGAAATGAGCCCGTTAGTTTAGTAAATAATAAAAGAAAACTGTAGATGATACATTTTATTGGACTAATTAAGAAAGGCTGTATAGTATGAAACCATCCTCATCAAAATTAAAGAAATTCATTTTTGAAGAGTCATAAAAATGTTATTGATTTTCTTACTGAATTTAGTGAGCTGCCAGGAATTCAGTAGGTGAAAGTCCTTACCTGCAACTATATTCCATATAACAGGAGCTTTATTTGCATAAATAACAGCTAGTTCGGCACCACATAGTATTTCCTACTAGAAAGAGTCCAGAAGAATTTACCTGGTCATGAAAAATGTTATCTGAATACCAAGAAAGGTGTCCCCTCTACATGTGCTGATAAAGGTGAAATGGGATCTAATGTGCGATTCATACAATCACGCTTCCTGCCATGCCACACATGCAATGCAGGAGACACAACTGTGGGATCCCTTATTAGGTCCCTTCATGCCTTGGAAGCTCCTCAAGCACCCCTTCTCTCTCCCCATCATGGCTGGGAGATGCAGCTGCATCAATCTCCCTACCTGAGAAGTGTGCAAAACCCTTGGAGCAAAGAGATCCCTGCAGCAGTGATCTCCCTGCTCCAGGGGTTTCATGCACCCACAAGGTGGTGAGATCCCTGCAGCAGAGATCTCCCCACCCTGGGGATTTCATGCATCCCCAGGGCAGGGGGATCATAGTTATGCTCTGTGGGTCCCAGTGCCAGGATGCATGCAGTGGGGCCCAGCATCCAAAGCTGTGGAATTTTGGGTCCCAGCAGCTGCAGGGTGCTGCCAGGATCCAGAGCCAGCAGTTGCTGGGGCTGAGTCCCCAGAAGTTGTAGGACTTGCAGCCCCAGCTAGGCAAGGTGCACCCTTGTGGCTGGGAGACCACAGCTGACAGGGGTCCTAGCTGCATGGGAGACCCTGCTATATGTGCAAATTAAAGCTCAAAAGTCACCAGCTATAAAGTTAACACGTATTTTTGAGGTCTAACTTTATATCTGGTTGGAGGTTTTTTATGGCAAGATAGGTATTTTGCATGTGTAGCTGGTCTCGAGGTAATTGCACAGTAAACCAATTAACATACTGTAATGTGTAGAAGGGGAAAGAAAGGCGCAGATAGGGCCAGATTCTCAAATAAGCTATTGTCTGCTCAGATGTTACAAAGGATTCATCTTCAAGAGCTGATCTGAAACAAGCTAGCTAAGGGACAAGAAACAATATAGCCACATTAGTGAACTATTTCACCAAGATTGACTAGCCCAGCTGAGAAAACTCATTTGGCCTATTCCAGGAATCTCTGAATGTCACTACATTGTGATACTATGTAGACATACCCAAAGGGGCTGGAATCTGTCCAAAATTCCCAGCAGAGAACTTTCCTACCAAAGTGAAGTTCTCTCCTCTACCGGGGAAATTGTGCCAGACCTATACCTGTCCTTGTACCTGGCACAAAGTACATGGTAAGAGCTGAGGAATCATATAACCTGGCTCGTGTTTGCAAGTTTTGTTCAGCAGGGATAGATGATTAGTTTTGTGTGCTTAGAGAGTAAATCATCTTTAATTGCTATGTGAAATCAGTACCCAAATAATTACCCTTAAGAATACATTATACCTGCTCTCATTTAGTTTAAGCAACAACTGTCAAGAACTCTAAGTATTCAGAAAAAAAAATATTTCACCATTGCATTTCATGTTTGTTTGTGAGTGCCATAGGATGTTCCTGTATGCGCACAGTTTCAAAAGATTATACCTTAATTACCATCAGCACTTGAAACCATCTGCAGCTAACAGAAATCACTGCTGTTTCAGCTCCTTTTTATCATTAAACCTGAAACTATGTTTGTTTCTCTCTTTAGATCACTGGTCTTGGTTGCAGGTCTGTTCTAACAGTTTCTATGATCAACAGGTGTTCAACTAACATGCAGGGCTATGGCAGAAGCTGAAAACTTCTGTTTTCAGCCTCTTTGGTCCAGTTTATTTTTAAAACATATGGAGCTGTAATCCAACACAACTGACAACAAAAATCTAATGCACTCTTTTGGATCCCAAGGTTAGGGGTAGAGGGAAGAAAATGCTAGAGCTGGAGGCAGCCGAGCTGCTTCCTGCAGCAGAGCTGGTCCTTTGGAGCCTTCCCTGCCCTTTCTTTCTGTTCCCCCTTGGAAGTACTTAAATCTGCCAGCTAGACTCCTGTTTTAGGTGGAAAAAGTCTCTCACCAGCCAACTGACCTTACTCAAAACAGAAATGGCTACACCCTGCTTCTTCCCAGTGCTTAAAGGGCAGATCACCATGTTAAACCCAGAGAAGATTTCAGGGTTTGTACAAGCATTCCATTTAGATTGCTCTAACCAAGGCTAGGTCAATCTAAATGTGTCACTGCGCAGGCATCTGCAGGGCTTAAATTGCCCTAAAAACGGCATGCCTGATTTAAGGTAGTTCACCTCAGGAGGCTGGAAAAGCCCAGCCATAGGGCTGTGTTATTTTTAACCCCCCACCCTGACTTCCTCCCTGGACCCAAAAGCCCATCTAGGGACCCACCAGCTTCCCCTACAGATGCATCAGTTCCCTTCAGTTCTCCCAACCCTTGCCCACCCAATTTACTTACCTCCAGTTACCCAGGTGAATGCCTGCACATTGCAGAACCTGATTCAGGTTTAGCTGGCTCAAAGCAAGCCATCTAACCTAAGTCTGGTGATTTGAATGTTTGTTGGCACCCTCAATTTCTACTCTTGATCAGCATCATGACACTGACTTTGTGAATGGGCCCTAAGCTAGTTACCCAGGCAAGGAAGAAACCTATGAAGGTAACAGAACTTGACAATGGGATCCTTTTGTCACTCCTCTGGCACTGCTCCCTATGGAGCATAGGCAAAGGTCGCAGTTCCTGTGTACTGCACTGACCTTTAGCCATGTTTCTGGCTACTGCTGGCATTGCAACCCACATGAAAGAGAGCAGCCTGAGAGAATGAGCGAAGCAGCCACAGGGTCTAATACATGTGTAAGCTTTAAGACTGTTTTGCACATCATTCCTGAATTCTATCCTGTGCAGCTAACCCAAAACCCAGGGTTTGTCCCCACAACACACCATACAATAATTGTTTTATTAAGCTACATTTTAAACCTAGTTTGAAATGTCATTGACTGATAACTTTGTGAAGTTTGAGTGACCCCCCCCCCCGAAAAAAAAAAAAAAGAAAACAACCCAACTAAAGTAAGACTTTTAGGCCATTTTCCTCAAGAGACATTCTCTGATTTAGCATATATTCAAGGATTCAACCAGACAATAAGGAGAACTTTTTCCAGTGCAACATTTTCTGCAAGAAATTAAAATTAGCGTTTTGTGGCAGCATTATTCTAAGGGTTGAGGCTCAAAAATCACATATTCAAAATGCATTTTTAATTTTCCTCAAAGTCAGATGAGCTACCATGTTCCCCAAAGTTCACGGTAATTGCCAATGTTTTATTCTGCTGCTGTGCATCCAACATCACTTAATTTTGTTAAACTTAATGTTGGGCCTAACCCAGCTAAACTGGTAATGAAAAGATGCCCACTTAATGAGTTGGACTGGACCCATAATTTGCAAGATGTAATGGTACTTTGATATTCTAGCAAGACAATAATACACTTTTTTGTTCTTTAAAAATACACATATTTTAAAGAACATTATGATTTCTCTATTTTTTTATAATCCTATTATGCTTCACAAGTTGAAAATTAAAGTTTAAATGACATTTGCCTACTTATTTAAATACTAAAAAAATTAGCTCTCTACATAGATCTGTCCTTGTGAATAGGATAGGAAGTATAATAATTTAGTGCTCTATATTGATCAACAGCAGCCCAGCCTTTTGCTGTTAGTTCTAGAGCATATCTGCCTGTTATATTTAAGTCTAGTGTTACCAGCCCTTCAGGTTTGGTAAAGTTACTTCCTTGGTAGATTTTTTTTGTGGTTTTTTTTTTTTTAATTTTCAAATTTTGATGAAAAACTTTTGGGCAATCAAGGAAGTGAGCAGTGCTATCATTTGTCAAACAAATAGGGGACTGGATGTACAGGATTGGAAGGGACTTCTGGAGGCCAGTGATCCTAGAGTTCTCCTCTATTTCTTCTATATATAGATCTAAATTTGTGGAAAAGCTGACATTTTTATTTAAATTCCTCATCTAAGATAGACTAGAAATTAGAATATTACTTGTGAATTTTACATATAATGATATGCTTGGTACGTAGACCCAATGTTGTATTATATTATTTAGTCTGCAGAATGTCATGAACGCACTGGATCCCCAAATAGGAGCTGACCTGCACAGATAGGGAATGTGGGGTGGTGGGGGAGCCTGAAGTGGGGGCTTTACTTCCCATTCCTCCCTAAAACAGAAGGTGATTCCTCTAGCCATGTTAAACTTAATGTTGGGCCTAACCCAGCTAATCTGGTAATGAAAAGATGCCCACTTAATGAGTTGGACTGGACCCATAATATGCAAGATGTAATACTACTTTGATATTAGTAGCAGTCAGCTCCCCCCTCTCCCTGCTGGTGCAGCCCAGCCCAGCTCCACAGACCCTTGTCTACCTATACCCTGCTCTGGGCCCCACCAGTGCTGGCCCTGGAACATTGGTCCCAAGTTGGTGACCAGGGGACCACCTGATCTTGGCTTGGGCGGGGGGCATGGGGGCTGGGTCTGCTGAAGGGGAGGGGAGGCCCCAGGCTGGGCTGGCACACTGAGGTGGAAGACAGTGGTTTAAATCCCATCCCTGGCCTGCACTGGATCCTAGCCAGGTTCTGCCTGGTGGTGGGGAAACAGCACCTCCTCAGCTTTTCCCCAACTCCACAGACAGCCTGCAAAACATCCTGGGATGCTGGGGGACGGTGAATTACCTTGAACCAGGAGGGGGTCTGGGACAGAAGTTCCATAAACTGGTTTGACCTACATCAGTTAAATCTGATACTACATCCAATCGGGTTTTTCTTAAAATGTTTTCAAAATGGCTGAAACTGGTTTAAGTCAGGGGTGGGCAAAATACAGGCCATGGGCCAGATCCGGCCCACGACGCCATTCTATCTAGCCTGCGAGGCCCCTAAAATTTTCTGAAAATTAAAATTAAATGTGTCCTTTGTTCCTGTCAAAGATGATAGGAATCAGGGGCAGTAGGAACCAGGGAAAGCCCGGCAGGCTTCTGCAACAGCAGGGCCCCCCAGCACCGCCCCCCAAGACAGAAGCCCCAGGAGGGGCTTCTGGCCTGGGACCACGTGGCTGCCCCGGTGCAGGAACCTCAAGTAAAGGGGGAGGAGGAAGGGCAGGGAAGAAGCTGATGTGGAGCATGGGGAAAAGTGACCCCTCCCCTGCCCTGTGGCCAGCGCTCCCTGCTGCAGCCACTCATAGCCTGCACACAGCAATCCTGAGCAGGCACAAGCAGCCCCATGTGGGCTGCAAGCAGCTGCAGCACAGGGCACCAGCATGGGGCCAAGGCTGGCAGTGGGGGTGGGTTACAAGCTGGTGCAGGGCACAGGGGGGTGGAAAGCAGCCCTAGCCCCACCTCATGGCCAGCATCCCATGCTGCAGCCACTCACAGTGAGTGGGAGTATGGGTCCCACACCAGAGTCCCAGAGCTAGAGTTGGCACAGCTCAGAGCAGGGTGGCAGGGGTATTGGGTCCTGGCTGGCAGGGGCTCTATGGAACTGGATCAGCTCCCCCCTCTCCCTGCTGGTGCATTCCAGCCTGGCTCCACAGACCCTTGCCAACCTGCACCCTGCTCTGGGCCCCACCAGTGCTGGCCCCGGGACATTGGTCCCAAGCTGGGCACCTGTCAAGGAGTGGGGATACCCATGTGGCCCTTGACAGCTTGACAAAACTGGGTAAGCAGCCCTCTACCCAAAATAATTGCCCACCCCTGGTTTAAGTGCACTGAATTTCTGTCGTTACAGATTTAAATTGGTTTCTGATCACTTAAACCAGTTCATATGTAACTTCTGTCCCTAGCCAGAATGTCAGCAGAGTTAATATAACACATTAATCTTCCCCCACCATACATCTTGCTCCCTCAAAGAGTGCAGAGGTTAATACAATAATAATAAAACAGTAAAATATCAAACCTGATTTAGGGCTTTATCCTAATACCAGCAAATGGAATGTCCACTATCAATTCTATCTTGCTCTTTTCCAAATTTCTTCCCAATTTACCTACAGTATTCTGATATTAAATGTCTAAAACTAAGCACTGCAGTGCAGTTCAGTCAACCCAGAGTTTCCTTGGATCCCACAGGTGGGCTAATATCTTGCTATTCCATGTTGCGATAACTCTGTATGTAGCAGTTTCTACATTATATATTAATAAGTCTTCTTACCTATTCTCAATTCATTTCTCCCTATCAGTAAATAAATTTGGAAGGATTTCCATCTGAATAGATGGGTTTACTTCTTGATCATAAAGCTGCCATCTGTATAATTTAAGGAACCTCTCCAAGTCATCTTCATGATTACTAGGCATAGTCATTGCCCAGCAGATACCTGAACAGTTTAATTCTTCCAAGGCAGTCTGAAATATGTAGACCTTTAGAAGCTGAGCTACAACAATTTTTCATTTTCCATATTGGTACCCAAAACACAGCATCATACATTTCACTTCCAAATTTTAAGTCACTTTTAAATCAATGTTAATCTTCCATCTCTTCTTCTTTTATGATCCTTTAGTAACATGCCAGTTATACGAATTGTCCTACTGTCTTTCAGCTGTAATCATTAGCTCCATCATTTAGCAACACCCCTAGTTAATGATATTTCTTAGACTCTAGGCATTGTGTAAAATGACTTTAAGAAAATAAGCATTGACAAACTCATCTTCATCTTCAGCTGTATAACTCAGTTTCACCTTATCTTCTATCTTAGAGGTACAGAAAAGATTTAAGTAACAACTTCCCTTATTTCTCCTATTTGATTATTTTTATAACAAGCACCGCCATTTTGAAAATATCGGTACCTGTGCATGTGTGGGACGCCTGCTCCGATGCATTCAAATTAATTGAGTCTGCTGGAGAGTTCTAACTAAAATGCTCCAGCAGCCTTGCCATTGCATGCATTCAGTGTCCCCACATTTCAAAATGGCAGGAGGGGCACTTTAACTAAAGCACAGGATGCTGACTACATGAGATGCTGTGGGCATTTTAATTAGAGTGGCTCTTGAGAGTCACTCTAATTAAAATGCCTCCTGCACCCTATAGTATGTGTGTAGATGCCATATCTGCACAAGTAGGCATGCATTAGTTTAAAGTGAAAAGTAAGTTTTCTTCCTAAACAAAAATCAGGGAGTTCCAAATACACAACTGGTATATCTGTCAGACTCTTCCTTCTAGCATTAGCCATTTTCCCTCTCTCAAAAACTAGCAACAGAAGCATCTCTAAGTAATTAGACTAGCTGATTATGTCTTCATCTTACAAGTTTCCTGTGAGATTTTGCCACTGTTATTTAGGAGTCAATATATTAACTTTGGACTATAAAATCCCATATGGCTTAGATCCTTATGTCATTAGGCATCACTCCTTTCCACGTGTTCTGCCATGAAAGTTGACATCCATTGAGAGGTATCAAAACAACAATCTTTAGATGTATGCACAGGGAAACATTTTCATACAAAGGCCCTGAATCTACTAAATAAGAGTAAATTGGCCTTCAGAGTGCTGTAACAAAGTCCATCTGTTTTCCCTCAGGAATATATAACTTCGGATAGTGAAGGGCTTGGGGGAGCACTGGGGATTCTTTATGGGAAATTACTTGCCTTTGTGGTTCCATCTACTAAACAGAAGCAGATTTGTGTGCAGAGAAGGGTAAAAAGGAACAAAATAAAGTATCAATACAGAAGAGTAGAGAAAAAAACAGAAAGGAAAATTACGTAGATCCATTTGGGCTAGACATTCATATGCTCTATCATATTCACCTAGTATTTTATTAGGCTGTAACAAATGAGAGAAAGCTGGAGGACTGTAGGTAACCTAATAAGAAAACAAAACAAAACAAAACAAAAAAAGAAATCTATGGCAAGAGTCAGAAAACCATCTTGATACCCTCACTGATCATTCTTCAGAAAGAGTCAGGTAGCCCCCTTCAATATTTGAAGGATCAGCTTTTGTATATGTAAAGTTTTCAAATCATCCATGAAAACAAATACTCTCTAAAGAGGGGTAAAGTATGGAATTGTTTTTATTTGCCTTTCTCTGTCCAAAATGATACATTCCTGAGGGAAAACAGATGAACATTGTATAGCACTCTGAAGGCCAATTTACTCTCACTTAGTAGATTCATGGCATTTCTATGAACATGTTCCCCTGTGTGTACATCTAAAGATTGTTGTTTTGAGACCTCTCAACGGATGTCAACTTTCATGGCAGAACACATGGGAAGGAGTGATGCCTAATGACACAAGGATCTAAAATATATGGGATTTTATCCCATTGCATGCATTATTTTCCTGACCTCGCATAAACTGTCGTGACCACACGCTATGGCATCTGGTTAGATCAGACATGCCAGGACATATCTCATTGGATGTGAAAGAATGTAGCAGAGGAGAGGTTTGAGGTGTGATGGGGCATATATCAGGCAATATATATATTTGCCTAATATGCCCTATCACACCTCAGTCCAGTCATATATAACTATTCTATAAAGCTGTATTTAAAAATATTTTTAATAAAAACATAAGCGCTTTTTTTCCCTAAGTAGAATGAGTGAGAGAAATGTTCTTGACCTAGGCTTCCTTTTTAGTATGTTACCTACCCACAAATCAGGGTTCTGTTCCTAATTCTGTGACAGACTTAGTATCTGACTGTCGCAGAGCACTCGGGTGCCCTGCGCCTAAAAGCAGAAATGGCTCAGGAGAAACCCCTAGTGGTGAGAAAGGGGAGGCTCAACTGCCAGTCACCAGGGCAGCACAGGTGCTGGTTGCTGGGGAACCAAGGGAATCAGCTGACAGGAAGGGGCAGGGCTTGGCCCCTTCTTAAGCCCAAGGATAAGGCCAGGAGAGCAGTTCCCCTCTGGCGGCCAAGGAGTGGGGAGCTCGGCCAGTGCAGAGAGAAAGGAGAAGATAGACTGCAGGAGCATTCCCTGGTTGCAGCTATGGGTTGGAGTATTTTCCCGGTAGGGATAGAACATGGTTTTGACCGGACGGTTTAGTTTATGTTATAGCCCAGGGGCTTTGTGTTTTGTGTTTACTATTTTTACTGGAGGACCAGGTGAAGCTATTAGGGGTGGAGGAGGCCTCATAGGGATGCCACGGTAGCGTGGGGTTTCCTGGCGCCGAAAAGGGCGCACCATTGTTTGGGGTGCATTGGCGCCAGCCCCGGAGTGAGAGCGGGCTGTGAGGAGCCCAGAAGTAAAGAAGAGGGCCAAGGCATAGGGCAAACCATGTCAAGTACCATCTGCGAGGCTTGGGCTGCAGTGCAGGGGAGGAAAAGGAGCCGCAGATAGTGCCCTCTGACACCGGGCATATAAAATGGGCAGCCTCCTGCTAATTACATCACTCAATCAATTAAGATCAAGGCATGGCAGGTGAGTAAGCAGGCGGTTAGCCCAAGACAAGAAGGCAGAGCCACCAACAGATAGGCTCCAGCAAGGTACCCCTGTCACACTGACCTTGAAAATTCATTTAATCTCACTACCTTAATACCCATTGCATCTTCACTGCACCTTTTCCCCATTCTGTGTTTTAACATTTTTTTTCTCATATGCTCTTTAGAGAAGGAGCTCTCCTTTATTTTGTGTGGTAGAGTGCCTATAAAAATGGGGCTCCAATCTTAGCTGGGCTTTCTAGGTGCCACAATGATACAATATATATTTGGTGCTAATCTCAGTGATAACACATCATCTCTTCATTGCTTCAAGAACCTTGGGATAAAAAATATGCAGTATAATACAGATTTAAGAATACATCAGAAAGATTTCTTTTTAATCCAATATGACTGTAAAAGACAGAGAGAGAAAGAGAGAGAGAGCACAAGTGCAAGAAAGGGTCAAGAAAAGTACTTTCGAAGGACAAATTAATTGTAGGAAATGGATATCGTTTCCTACCATTAATGTACCAGTGGAAGCCTCTTCAGGATACTCCAAAAGATTGTACTTGATGTTTCTCATACCATTTAATGTTGATATCATTGCATTTAAGTTGACTTCAAACATCTTCATTCTTAAAAGAAAATGAGTCATTAACAATGCCAACAGATTTTTACTGCCATATTCAACTAAATTAGGGTGCTAAATAGATATCATAAATATTTATGAGCACAGTTTATGCAGAAGTGTGCTATTATTCCCAATAACATGAAAGAGTGATTCCAAAATGTTTTGTGTAAGATTAGGTAAGGGGTTAAACACGGTAAAGTTGATTTCAGACTTAGTGATACAGGCAGTTAGAGAAAATGAAAAAGAGGAACAGAAGTACAGAGCAAGTTTTGTTTAGTTATTCATGCATACAAAACACCATTCACACCTCCTATTTTTAGTAGAATTTATGGATGCTGCTTCCATACTAGTCAGGTAGGACAAGTGGGACAACCCTAGAACTAAGATGTGGCTTTTTTATCCTGGGAGTTAGAGAACAACACCAGATGGAGCATATAACTCCTGTCACTCTGAATGTAGTCAGGTAATGTTAACATAGCAATTTGTTTATTAATAGAATATTCTACATTTTTCATTCAGTGTGGGTGAATATAAAGACAGCCTTGAGTAGTGTGGTAAATCAATGTCCTTTTATGTGCACTATGCCTTTTACAATGCCACCAAATCCTGCTGAAGGCGCTATTTAAAATGCTGTTTAGAGCTGGTGCAAATTTTTCCTTGTACTTCTACCCTCATAAAAGGATAACAACAAAAGCTGCATTTTTCCTGGCACTAGTTGTGCCTGTGTTTGTTCTGGAGCAGAAAAGTCTCAGGATTGGCATGTAACCCGTGGCTCTTCCAGTTGGGGTTTACTGAGTAAGGGAACATTTTGCCACTTTTCTGCCAGGACCAACTGTTAGCACTTCCCACCTATGAACCTTCTTAGGGTTTCTCCCAAAAAACCAGACACAGACATCTTAACAATTGCACTTTGTTTTGGTCCAAAATGGTTTATCCCAGGACAAATGCAACATCCATTTGCAGTCTAAAATAGTTTCCTCACCCTGCTTTCAGATCTTGTTATTAGAACAGAAGGAATTGGTCAAGAGCACTTAGTAGTCCACATAGTCTCCTTTAAACTACAAATCTCTTTCTAATGTAATGAGAGCCCGACCTATTACTAAAGCACTGAATTATCAGTATTTGCCTCTATGAAGTAAAGTTTGTGAGGAACATTTTTCTTGCTCAACTTTTTCACCTTGTATTTTCCTTTGAAGCGGCACATGGCCTAGATTTAAGATGTATGCATTTCAACAGCTTTTACTTCAGCCTACTTTCTTCATTTTTCCATATAGTTTCTTTGACTTTTATGTACCTGAGCCTATCTCCTTTTCCAAGCCTCTGAGTTTCTGTTCTTCTCTGTGTCTTCCTATGAACTCAATATCATATCTGGCAAATACATGAATGTTAAATTTCATAAGCCCCATTTTTTGTGTTTTGTGGAAAGACACCTTATTGTAGCAATGATTATTCAGATTACTCCTCAGTTCCTACTGATGAGGTTTTCCTTTATTCACTACCATGTCTGGGAACAAATTAACATTAGATAACATTGGTGAAAATCATATGAGCCCCTATTATTCCAGTTTTAAGCCTATGCTTTCAAAGGATCTGAATGCAGAATTCAAAACCTGTTGAGAAGCTTAGATATGCAGATAGTAACTCTTTAAAAGAGATTTCAACTAAGATGCTGGGGTAAACACTTTAGTTCCTTACTAGAATCACTAAATGATGAAAACTATTGAGTTTATCCAAAAAGGTTTTGTTTTGGGAAAGAAATCCTCTTAATAGCCATGGATGGTACACAATAATAATAGCTATAATGATTGCTATACTCAGCTACTTGTTATTGAAGGAGAATCCTGCATAATGCTGACATTCTTTTAATTTGCAACATAAAAGCTAAATGCTGCAAACATGATCAAAGTCACATAATATAGAACATGATCCTTGAACATTTGGCAGTAGAGATCAGTCCACATTACTATTTTTTGCTGGAAAAGTCATGGAAGCCTGATCTTCCAGAAGAATGGAATCAATATTGAGAAGTAAGAAATAAAATTATGAACCCTACCACCAATCAGATTCTTCAGGACGTAGGAATGACACACTGACATGCCCTTGCTCTTGGCTATGGTACAACCATTCCAAGTATGCTTATAAAGCATTATGTGGCAAAGCATATATTCATGAAGCATTATGTAGTATATTATCACTTACATAAATCAGCACAATTTTTTGATAGAAGGAAATATATATAAATTCTGGAAGTGCTCAGAAATGTGTAACCAAGTTTGTTCTTTAAGCATCACAAAGCAAGAATTTCACAAAAAGATCTACCTTTCTTACCAAAAAGTAGGTCACATCCATTACACATATTAGAATATTACTATTAAAAAGGAGATACATTCTCATACATACAGGCATGCACACGCGTGCGCTTGTGTGTGTGGGTGGGTATGCACATGGATGTGCACATGAGGCAAAGAGCTTGCTTCATTTCTATAGTGCCTTCTCTGCAATTTTTTATGCTTTATTTTCTTTGGAATGCTTTGAAACACATATTCTACCTACCTCCTCAAAATGTCATGTTTTATCTCAGAGTTTTCCTAATGATCACATTGCTGTCTAGGGATTTGGGTCCTTGTTAGCCTTTACTCCTAAAAAGCCCTGCTGAGCACTGTTGCTTTCTAATTATTTTAAGCATGTCAATTAAAGCTTTCCCTCAGTGTTTACATCAGAGGCTTCTGTACAAGAATGGCATAAATTCTGACAGAAAGTCTCCAAATCACTTCCAAGACTGAATGGCAAATGTCATTAAAGAAATGACCGAACGAGAAAGCTTTCTTCCTACACAATACTCATAAAAATACTTTAACAAAATAAAAAAGAAAAGAAAGCCTAACAAGAATCCTACTCAGGAGAATTCAGTTTCTTTATGCTGGCTACAGCTCTAAAAATCAACTGATTACAAGGAGCCATTTCAAAGACCTTCTCTTTGAATTAAAAAAAAAAAAAAATAGGAGGAGGGTTTTTTCCCCCCACTTAGTCAGGACAAATTTATATTTATCCCTAATTAGAGGCACTATACTTTTCCAGGAGATGTCATGTCATTTCTTTAACCAATGATATATGAGAAATAGAACAATCGTCTCCCTTGGTGTATTTCTGCTTCATCTCCCAGCTGAAATAAGGTATGGAGAGGTATATCAAAACTAAGAGAGAGGCATGTATTTCTTATTTTTCCTAAGGGTTCTAGTTTAGATATGGTTTGAGCTTCACCGTAGGTTTGTGTTTGTGTCCTCTATATATGAGACACCGACTGACTTGTTTTGCCTTTCCATTTTCCTTTTGTTTTTTCACTGATGATGCAACAGCAGGGGACATCACTCTCTACCCAGAATGTAGGGCCAACAGTCAAGGGCTCACTTCTCTCACACCTGTCGAACACTCCAGATTTCTAGGACCATGTAGAAAAATGGGCCTCCATGCTTGCAAAACAAGTGTGGGTTCCTTCTTCTAGCTTACGTATTACATCTCCTGTGAGGCACATGTAGGGACTATAAATCCAGGTGCACATGATCCTGCCAGTTCTGATCACTAGGGACTTGGGACTTTCTCCCATTTAGGAAAAGTCCAGGGAACCTGGTCACCTCATAGATGGCTTAAAATACCTCCACAAGCCAGCTCCCCCACCATCGGCATTATCCTAATTGCTTGTAGGTCTCAGAATTCTCTAGACATTTCTTTCCCTGCAATATCTTGCATTCTCTCAGATACCTTTGTTACTGTACAGTTGTTTTATTTTTTTCCCCATTACAAGTAGACAATAGCTTGGGTGCCCACCCTGCTAGTGGCCCCTTCTGTCTGTGATTGGAAAAGGCTATTGCCCTTGCCCCAGCACACAAGAGATAGAGATTAGAAGGCCATATCTTACCCTTGTTCAGCTCCACCTATCCACCTCCCCACAATCAAAGTTGCTTTCTTGTTGATATCTATCCACATTCTTCAGTTTAATTTTTCTCTAATTAAATTCTGAAAAAAATGATTAAACCCATGTCAGATTTATTGAAAAGCTCAAGCAAAATTTACTATTAAGATTAAAGAGCTAATAATGTTATAAAGTGTAGATCATCCATAAGTATACTTTATAATTATGTTGTCATTTAATCTATGATTAGATTTTTATATAATGAAGCTATAAGAATATTTCATAGCAATCGAGGCATTTAAAAAATAACACATGCAAGACCCCTAGTGCCCCTCTGATAAAAATCATAGAATTCTGTAGTTGCAATTAAAACATTACAGCTCCTACAGCTGTTATCACAATATTTTGAACCAATATAATCCTTCTTTAGTAAAAGAATATTTTTACATTGTATTTAATTATAAAAATGTTTTTACCATCAAAAAATTACGTGTTGTTACTTCACTTTGTAATATCTAACAAAGCTTTTACAATGGAAAGGAAAAAAAATCACTATACTAAGTAGGCCTGGCCAGATTTCTTATAATGTATTATAATGTATAATTGTAAAAACAAATAAATAAAAATCCACATTTTTATCATATAAATGGGGTTTTTTTTCAAGAACACCTATGTCCATATCAGCCTCATAATCATAAATTAATCCTTTTCTCTACTTCTGTTACCAAACCCTGGTATCCCTTTCAAGTTTTAACTCAAAAAATAGATTACCTAAATTGCAAATAATCTTTTGCTACAGGAGCTCACCTCTTGGTCCTGGTTAAGTTTTAATTCACAACTTCATAGAAAAAAAATTATTTGCTTACTTGGTTTTAACAGCAGAATTCTTTGATCTCTTTTTACACCTCACCTCCCTTAATACCTGCTCCCAGCTGCCAAATTTCCAGACCTGTGGGGGACCCCCAGGCTCCACATGCAAGACAGACCAGCCAATCCCAATGTACCAGGCTATACTGGTACTTTTTTATAGCTTCATTATGGCTTGGTGGGTGGAACTGCTCGAATGTTTGTTAAATTTGCATATGACATCAAGCTGTATGGGATATCAGAGACAGTAAAGGATCTAGGGTTTGTAGGAGAGTGCAAGCTGAATATGGGTCAATAATGTGGGATTATTGCAAACAAACACAAGAAAAAACAAAAAAGGCAATACTATAGTGGGACATATTAACATACAAGTTGTTGGTAATAATTCTACTCTATTAAGCACTGATGAAGCCTCATCTTGAGCAGAGATGCAAGAAAGATGAAGATAAATTAGAGTCAAGACAAAAGCAACAGAATTGATTAAGTCTAGAAAAGATGTTATACAAAGAATGTGTGGAAGGACTGGAGAAGAGAAGCAAAAGGAGTGATTTGTTAACTGTCTTTAAATACAACAACAGGTTGTTAAACAAGACAACATTCAATTATTCTCTGTGTATATGGGACAGAACAAAAAGAAATTGTCAAACTCAACAAAGCACTAGGAAAAATATTCTAACCATAAGGTTGGTAAAACAACAGAACAGGTAACACAGCAAGGTTGTGGAATCTCCATCGCTGGAAAATTAAGTGCATATTAGACAAACATTTGGATGGGATGGTTAAGACTTGGATGATAATGCCTTGAGGTTACACTAAATGACCTTCTGGGGTCCTTTTCAGTCCATCCCTGCCCCTGAACAGCCTGAATTTTAACACACAGTCATCAAAAACTACAAATAATTTATAATGGGGTGTATAATAACTTCCACCAGCTGATCTTCCTGTATGTCGTAAAAGCCTTCATAATACATTAGTTAGATCATTGGTATAATACAACACAATGATTCCTCACAATACTTTACTAGTATTATGATAAAAAATATCAAAGCCAAACCCAGTCTGGTCACACAGACACCTACATGTAGGAGTTGCAACTCCTGTTGCTTAGTGCATTCCATCAGGAAATTGATCCATTTTGACCAAGTTTACACACTCAGAATCGCTATATGGAAAATGAGGAGACATCAGTGGCTCTGAGGAGTGATACAGAAAAGAGAAGCAAGAAAATATCTGGTAGGAAATTCTTAACATAGAATTGTGACTGAACACCCTCATCTCACACAAGAAGGGGTATGTGATTCAAGCTGCACAGTTAGCACCTCCTTTTACTTTGGGATCCAAAATACCTAGTCCCATTTTTGAAGGTGGGTGGCTACCTGACTAGTAGAGGTGCAGCCAATTTTGTGTAATACCTTAATATTTCAATATTAAGCAAGAAGCAAGAGACCCAATATCCAAGCCATTCCATGTCCTCCCCACCCCAATACAATGGGATTCAAGCCCACATCTTCCGCTTTACAGGGTAGTGTTCCCAGGCTACACAGTGGAACAAAATGGTGATGCCCTCCATAAATCAAGTTAAAGCTGGTCTTCTGTGGCAAGAGACACAGGGAAGAATAAAAACAAGCTGTTGCTTGCCTCTGCAGCCTTATAGCCAGAGCACACATCCAAGAGGAAGGACCCGTGGATTTTGATTCTTTTGCCCCTGTTATTAAGCAATTCTTGTTTAAAGAAAGTACACAATATCCAGGAAGTAGAGGCCAAAGCTCGAGTTTTGCCTCTTATACTGGAATGCCTTTATCACTAACCTACAGAAGCACTGTCACTCAAGAACTGTGCTATACTCATGGACATTCAGCAAACTGATCCCTCACTGGGCATAATTTTATTGTCTTGCGAGAGAAAACAATATCTAAGGTCTACTACTACTACTACTGCTACTACTCCAGAAGCATCATTGCCCTTGCTTGATCTGCTTCTGTCCCTATGACTCTTGCATTCTTGGTTATACAGTGACCCAGCTCCAACAGGAAGGGTGAAGTATGCTCCTCATCCTATTTTACAGCTTGGTGTCTATGACACTCTCTTGGGAAATGGGAAATACAGGTTTGAGCCCCCTCATTGGGGTAAAGATGGCTTAGAGCACATTACAAGCATCCTTTGGATTTGACCAGAACTCATTATTTCCAATAAGAGGTAGGTATGCTCTTGGTTTGTCTACTAAATTAGGTTCCTTTGGGGGATCTGATCTGGATCAAATGACTTTGAGACAGGAGTTAGTAACCTACATGATCAAAGTAGCTAGCTTCTGCACATGTACCGAAGCCCAAGTATAGGCCCTAAGGAGACTAGCTGTCAAAAGTAAAAGTATTTTATGAAATTAGGCACATAAAAAGTTTAGTGGCTAATGAAGCAATAGTAAAGTGGATTTTTTAAGGATTTGAGGGTATAGACAGACTATAGGTGCTCTTTTATTCACCAGTGGGAACAACCTAGGAAAGGCCAATTGGAGTCTGATATCATCACAGCTTGGGGCAAAGGAATAAAAATAGTTCTGTGGAGAGATAATGAGCATGGAAGAATCCAGACAAATTGTATTGGCTTTCAAAACATCTAGTCATTAAATTCAAGTATCACAAATCCACAATATTTTGAGGTGTTCACGAGATCCTTGAATTAATTTTACTGGTATGGCATGTGTAGTGCCTACAGATAGGTGATTTCAAGCTGTATTTAGCCTTATCATCCTTATGTTTGTAGGCATCATGGTATTTGACATAAATCTTTTTTTTAATATGTTACAATAGAGTCAGGATTGCATCGCCTGACGATGATTTTAAGCGTTACTCTCTAAACAATGAGTCTTCCCCCTAAGAGAAATAAATGCTGCAAATTAGCATCTCACCCTTATGCTTAATGGTTAGTCAAATATACCCTTGGAAACAATCTGAGATACCTGAGCCACACTCCCTAGACAATGACAAATTTACCTGTTAAAAGAAAAGACCGGTAGTGAGAACAACAACTGGCTACTATTCAGGCTAGCCAAAGAGTGTTTTTTATAGTGTAGAAATTGGGTGAGACACAGTACTTTTAGGATATTGGATTAGTAATGTTTATGTCTGTGCACCTGTTGGGCTTCGATTATCCGGTCCCGTGCCGCCCAGTTTTGGGTGTGTAGGACTGCTCGTCGCTCTGTCCCTGTGGTTGTACTGCATGGATGTCCCGCCCCGGGGTAGCCTCCACCCCAATCTCGACTGCCACAACTTTGCTTGTTCCTTCAGTGGTGGGGTCCGACTACTGGGGCTTATCCGGTGTCTGGAATCTCCAGACAGCAGTCTTCCACGAGGCTCCAACCTCCCCTACACTTCGCCCTGATTTCCAGCCTAGATGAGTTGCTGATGTCTCTCGGCCCGACCCTCGCCTGTTGATGTTATGGGCACTTTGGTAAAGATGTACAAGGTCTAATCCAACCCCTGATTGAACCAACTCTAGGGCCCAATGTGACTGGCCTTCCTACCCCTCCAAAAGTAGGAAACAAAAAGAAACCAAAGGAAAAGCACTACCAGTAAAATTCCTGACTACACACAAAAATGAGCTAACTTAGCCCTGAGAATTTCTAGCTGACCTTGTCCTAAGTACACATATGCGGTTCTCACACTCTCCTTTCCACACTGCAGACCCCCTGCATGTCAGTTGGACCCTTAATGGTCTCTCTAGTTTCGCCCACTCTGTCCCTCGCTGGGCAGCCCTATACAGTAGGAGCTTGTCTTCTGTAGCCCCTCTCTCTGCCTAGGCTCTCTGTTCCCAGTCTGGGTTTGCTCCTGGAGCCTTCCCAAACCCGTATCAATCCCACCTGGGTCGGGACTTGAGTTCCTTCACTCTCTCTTCGGGACAATCCCTGCTGTCGGCTTCTTTGCCCTGAAACCTTGGATCCTCTCCCTCGACTCCTTCATCTGGAAGGAGGGGTACATCATCTTCTTTCCTTCCATGCTGATGCTGGCAGTCTTTGAGACAGCCTCATGGAAGGCAGTCCTGACTCCTCTTACCCCTAATTGGGGTTCCAGGGATACCTTCCCTGTTGACTCTTCTCCTGGTCTTCCCCCTTCTTCTTCACCCGCGCCACCTTTTATCTTTCCACACCGGCTCCTCTCACTCCTCCCCACAGCTGGCTGTAGTTCTAAAAAGATAAGGCTAACAGGCCGTGTGGGTCTCGCCACCACTTCCGGTTTCGCCGTGGGGTCAGCTGCAGGTAGGGGATTCTTCGTTTTTCTCTCTCCTTCCTCACCTTCCCTGGTATATTCTGGACCCTGGGGTTCCCCCTTGGCCTCTCGGGGTCTGTCTCCTGTATCCTCTCTGTGACAGTCTGAAAGGATGTAAATATTCTCTTGGTCATAATTAGATTGGAAAAGACTCTGATTGTTAATGTATGTAAATATCCAGAATTGAAAACATTCCTGAACCTTGATATGAGATTAAGTGTTTGTATTTAGTTTTCCTGAACACACAGGAGAAGATAGTCTGTTTCACAAAGAGCTCACAATGTAACTAAGCATAAGCAGTGAGCATGTGTGTTTGTGGAGTGGTGGGGAAGGGAAATGCTGGAAAAAACAGAGCGCTAAAGCGACTCGCCCAAGGTGGTAAATGGCAACACATTTCTGTTTCCTTTGACTGTATTTCTGTTTTCATCAGTGAAAATGCCAGGGTTTTCATTCTCAGCACCACTCCCACCCTTCTCCTTCCCTATTAAGAAACAGCAACTAAGTTTTGGTGATGATACTGATAATTATTTACCAAGTGCTTTGCATTTTTAAGGCCCACTACAATCCATATTTTCTTGGTTTACAGTATTGTTAATTCCAAATGGCAGCCATGAGCAACATTACAATAGATCAGAGAGCCAAATTTAGTGCGTTTTTCTTCCTGCTCCCTAAATAATGCACTTGAAGCTCCCCTTATTCACTGACTGCTTTTTGACCATAAATGTATGCTTTGGTCATGTTTTCAAGCTCTTCTCTCCAGCCGTCAGAACTAGAGACTAACTTTTGCTTTCACATGCATACAAATACACACATACACAAGTGAAATTCTCACTTTATCACTTGACTACAGATGCTACAGTTATTTAAAAAAAAATACCAAACATCAGAAAAAATGGCAACACTACATTTGCTAAAGACCCATAAAAACCGATATTTACATGTGCTCACAGGAATCCACTGTTTTTACACTCCAAACACAAACATGCTTACCTTCCTCTTAAGGCTTCCGTGTTGTGTAGACCAACAATAATTCCCTATATACATATTTTCATCATACTAAGTATTAGAACTACCACTAGAGGGCACTGAAAAACACCATATCATTTTATTGTTAATCCTAACAATGGTATTTCAAAAGAACCAGAGGAAAAAGAAAGTCCAAGAAAAAGAGTGCTCTGGGAATAACACTATCATAGTCTTGTTACAAAGTAATTTTAGGTAGCTTCTGGAGCTCTTAATCCCTGGATTGGCTATACATTAACACCTTTATGTGTCTTAAAGCACTTGTTATTCAGTTCAAAGTTAGACCACTTCAGGACAGGATTATCTCTAATCTGCTCCTGTTCCATTAAAGTGTGGCCACCTCCTACATCTACTCTGCCCATGTTGAACAGTCTTTCAGTACCCCATGATGCAGTGGCCCCTTCCCCACCCTCCTGTTCTGTGAATCAGGGCAAGTGGGGATGCCAGGGTGAATGGAGCTGGGAATGGTGCCTTGCCCCCCCAGGCATGTCAGGCCTTCTGCTGCCACCTGGAGGAGCTCCCTACTCTTGCCATGCCAGGGTAGGGGCACCAGTCCTTATAACAACTGACTTGAGCAGCAGTAGTACAGTTTACATGGGATGTGAAGTTCCTGGGGGTAGCGGCAGCTACTGTTCCCAACCCATGCCAGGTGGCCTTGCCCTGGCCCCAGCCCCTTACTGGGCTCCTTTCAGTAAGGATGTCAGACAGCAGCAGCAGCAGTCTCAGAGCCCTGGAAGTAGGCAATGGGAGGCATTTAATATCGGGAGGGGCTCCTGCTACAGCTTCTGCCTCGTGTCAGGTGCCTCCTTCAGTCTGGGGATGTCTGGGAGCATGGCGGAGCCCAGAGCCATGCCTCCTCTCCCTAGGTGCTCACTGGTAAATCCATGAGGGCATGTCCAAGTTGGGCAATCCTGACTGCAGCTGCTCCTGTTTCCTTGTCTAAGGTTCCAGATTTCACTTGCCTCCCACATGACCCTGCACTGGGGTCTCAGATGGTGCCGGTGGGGGGTGTGGAAACTGAAGACCTCCAGGAATCTGAGGGTCTCTTCAGAATCTAAGGGTCTCCCAGGTGGTCTGGGGATCTCCTGAGGATTTGGAAGTCTCAAAGGTTTTGAAGGTCTCAAAGGATTTCCTGGGGTCCTGTCAGCAAACTGGGAAGCAGTTTGCTGGGAGCAATAGGAGGAAGGGAAAAAAGGAAGAGGAACCAGGCATCAGGCAGCAGAACCTACTCTAGAAAAGGTAAGTGAGCCAGATCTGCCTCTGTTTTTGGCTTGCTGAGTATTTGTTTGGTGGGCTGTGTGTTTGGGAATGTGCTCTAAGCAACTGGGTGTGCTGCCAGCTCAATGATTGCTAGGTAATTGCTGTTTGTGTCTGACAAAAGCCCTAACAAGGGAGCAGAGCCAGTCCAGGCCCAGCAGTGTATAAAAGGAGACTCCCTGAATGACCAGGGAGGGAGTTAACAGGGACAGCAAACAGGGAATTTTACAAGAAATTCACAAAAGTCAGTTTGTGGGTCAGTTTGCTCAGCTCTTTGAAGAGGAGCCTTAAAAAAAAAATGGAGAGAGTCCAGTGGAGGGCAAGAAAAGAGTTTATGGGACTGGGGCACATGACTTATGAGATGAGGCTGAAGGAACTGGGCTTATTTAAGTCTGGAGAAGAGAAGACAGAGAGGATTGAATAACAGCCTTCAACTACCTGAAAGGGGATTCCAACGAGGCTGGAGCTAGACTGTTCTTAGCAGTGGCAGGTAACAGAACAAGGAGCAATGATTTCATGTTGCAGCAAGGGAGATTTAAGTCAGATATTATGAGATACTTTCTCTTTAAGAGGATAGTAAAACACTAGAACAGGCTACACAGAGATGTTGTGGAATCTTCACCCTTGCAGGTTTTGATGGCAAAGCCTTGGCTGGGATGATCTAGTTGGGCCTGGTCCTGCTTTGAGCAGGGGGTTGGGACTAGATGACCTCCTGAGGGCCCTTCCAATGCTCATTTTTTATGATTCTATGATCTTGGGGTCCTCAGGACCTGGGGAATCTGGGAGATGTAGCTCATGGTTTCAGAGGCATTTGAGGGTCTCCAGGGCCTCCATGTTTCCCCTCCTGCCCCACTGCTTAGAGGCTCCCTCCCTCCATCCCTTACCACTGCATCCAGGCTCTGCTATGCCCCATGCCAGGCACCCCAGTTCCTCAAGGCAAGGGTACACGCACTATATGTCCCCTGCCCTCCACTTTTCTGGGGCAGAAGATGCTGGGTGAAGATGGAGGGGGGGCTATTGCAGCCAGGCAGTATTTGGGCAGGACATAGTCCCCAAGATTAGGGCTGTTGCAGCAACTATGGGAGGCAGGTGGTCCAGAATGGAGCTGGGCTGAGGGAGGGGTCCCCAGGGTTACTACCTCCACTTTGGGCCCTGCACAGGTCCCAATTCTGCCCCTGCTCACTAAGGCTGTAGTGGAGGTCACAGCTGCGCAGATAAGGGACAGTCAGAGAAGGTTTCTCACTTTAAGGTGTGACTGCTGTACTAAGTTGATCAACACTAAGCCAATTAACACTTTTGTGGCTTATAGTGTAAGGTTTAACAAGGCCTTCAGAAATATAAGGCTCCTGCAGTCCTAGAGACAGTAGTACCACAAAGCTTGGACAGAGAAATCAAGAGTTACCGCTAAATTTTGTGTCAGCACTAATGAGGTCATTTACATATTTTAGCCTGTAGGCCATCTACTTAATGACTATACAACACTGGGGGGGAAATGACAAAATCACCTGCTACATACTGTACCTAAAGATCAAATGTTGATCTTTAACTTCAGTGAGGGCAATAAACAGCAGTTGGTAGCAAACTCTTTACTCTCACCAGTAGAGATGGTGTAATTGTTGAGATGTCTCTGTGGGCTGAGCAGAAGGTCAGACCAAAGGATACATGCAGGCAATGTCCTGATTTCTATTGTTAGAGTTAGACATTTCATTTCATATTGGTTCAGCTCTGAAGCAGCACAAAAGACACAAAAGCAGCAGCATCTTGTAGGTAATAAGGTCTGTCAAGAATTGTCACTTAAAGAAATGTATGCCAACTTTTCCTGCAGGGTCAGCTAGGCACTTTGGGATTTTTTCACTATACTCGGTAATTTACCTCAGGAAAAAAAAAATCCAGACAGAATGGGAATTGCTGCCAGTGATCAAGTCATAACAACTTCTTTTTTAATCTCCAAGTCCCAAAGGGTCACGTAAACTGAACCTTATGGCAATGTTTTACTTTGCCTAGAGGGATCAGACAAGAGATATATTTACTTTGAAGAGATATTCCTTGCAGGATCAAAGACTCTACAGATAATTATATTTAGATTTTGGATACTAGCAAAGTTTCTAAACATACCTAGACACATTACATGGGCCGAGGACCTGGAGGAATAAATCCTTTAGGCCAGTACTTTGCGAAAAGAACCATAAGTAACATGTCAAGAGAGGATATGTAATAAAACTAGGGGCTCAGCAGCTCAGGGAAGGACACAATGCTCCTCATAATAGGAGAGGCAAACTAGATTTATAAGCATACATAGCCCTACCAATACCTTGTCAGTTCTGAATCCCAGTGTTGACATGTATGATAGATCTTTCACTAGCATCAATGACTATAAGACATTTAAGGAAACTCTCTTTTACTCAAAGAGAAATGTAGTGAAGAAGCATGCCCATATAATAGAAAGGCTTTAAAGATATTGTTCCTCCTTGGAAAGATTATTAAAATAATAAAAAATTTAGCTGAATACAGAAATAATGGACTAAATTTAGTTTCCAGCTTTAACACAATAAATCTTCAGAGCTTGCAATGATAAATCCGTTAGTTAAATATTTACTAAGTTTTGCAGAGGACACAAACATACAAAATTGTGCTTTGGAATATCTTCATTTGAGACATAATCATTTTCCCTGGATAGCTTAAGGAAGTAAGTAAGATCACCACAGACTCCATATTTCTCATAACATATCAGAGTAAAAGACACTTTCAAAGTTATTCACTTAAGACAATGAAAGTTATTCTCTAGCATCACTAACCCAACTGGTCCCTGCCAAATATAGCCAATAGACTTACTAATTTAATTTACTGGTTTATTTTTATCTATTTTTCTTCTTAGATTTTGCTTCCCTGCCTTTGCCCCTTCCCTCCCTCCTGACTGACTGACTATAGCAATTCAATGTTGAGGCCTCTACATTCCTTATCATATGTTGCCTACCCAGAGCTTGCCTTAGGGGTGGGGCAAATGGGCAAATCCCCAGGGCACTGTGTTAGGGGGTGCCACACACACATAGGAGCAACCCATGCTTACAGTAGTTTCTCCTGCCCCATCTTGGCTGATCCCTGCTCCAGGCAGGAGGAGTGGTAACCCAGACCAGCCTGCCCCCCACCTTCAGCCACTGCTCAGGAGGAGCCGAGTCAGGCAGTGCAGATGACAGCAGTGGTGCCTGCCCGCCTGACTGCCCTGTGCACCATGCTTCTCTGCCTCCCTGCCAGACAGCACCCCACACCTTGGCCTGCCTGGCTCCGCCATCAGCAGCACTGCTGACCAGGTAGGGAAATCCAGAGGAGGAGGGTACCAAAATACAAATTCACCCAGCATGCCATTTTCCCTAAGGCCAGCTCTGAGCCTAGTGTCCTAGTCCAATGAGCAGAGGGCCTCAGAAGGTTCACAACAGGAAGAAGGTTATTGAGTTTTTTTTTTATTTCAGGGACAATGAGACTGCGGTGAGATCTCATTGCCGAGTTGCAGCAAGATGGACGCATTGGGTCATGGAGGGCAACAGTGGAAGACAACACTCCCCTTGGAAATGTGGAGGCTTTATTCACTACAGTACCTGAAAATCAGGGACAGCGATTCAATTCATTGATTTGGATCACTGTCCCTGATTCGATTCAGCCGAATCCAAATCTGAAGATTCAGTGCTGATTCAGATAATCAGCAATTCGGCCATAGATGCAGCTGTAAATGTTTTTTCTATGTACCTCAAGATACCAGGTGTGGCTCATGAATGCTGCAATGCTGGGGCAGATGGAGCATCCCACAGAAGTACGGGGGGGGCCCCACATGCTCAGTAGTGAACCCGGAAGTGGACTGGATATACATGGGGGGGCCCCCACACCTTCTCAGACCCAAGAGGCACCAGTCACCAAGCCTGGGGGGCATGCAGGGGTGGTGACAGAGAATGCTCCCCGGTGGACCCGGAAATACATCCAGCCCACTTCTGGGTTCACTGCCAAGCACTGCCCCGCCTCCCCGCCACCGTACTTCTCCAGTATATCAACAGTCATTTATTTTGGACAAATAACTAACCATTTATCATTTAAGTACTACCATCATCATAGTCTAATTTTTCCATCTCTGGTTGCCTTTGTAAGGTTTCAAAGTACTAAGATGCTTGCAGCAGACTCTTCCTCCATTTGGAGTGGTCCTGAGTGATATTTAGGGTTTCCAGCTCTGACTGAAGCTATTCCAGGAGATTTTTTTCTCCATGGCATGTCATTAATAGGGGTGCACAGACAGAGATTTTTTGAGCCAATACCAATGGCCGATTTGTTCAAGGTGTTTGCTTGCAAGAGCGTGCGAACATTGCTGCATTTGTCTACCCACTGGATTCAGATGATCTTATGCTTAATTGATGATATTTCTCCAGCAGCTTGATATGTCTCCTGTATGTTATTCATGTCTCAGCTCTGTACAGTTAGGTGGGAGCCATGACTGCTTGATAAACCATGAGCTTGGTTTCAGATTTGATGTCACAATCTTCACAAACTCGCTTCTTCAGGTGCCCAAAGGCTGCACTTTCACATTTGAGGTGATGCTGGATTTTTTCAATGATGGCAGCCTCCTGTGAAAGATGGCTTCCAAGGTATGGGAAATAGTGCTATCCAGAGTTTCACTGTGAATCTGAATTACTGGAATTGAAGCCTATTCATAAAGCAAGTTTATAGATGTGCTCTGGGAGGTGTGGGGGGGAGGGGACACTTTAATTAGCAAGCCACACTAATTAAAAATGCCTGAGCATCACACGTATCAGTGCCCTCACATGAGCTTTAAAACACCCCACCACCATTTTCTGATGTGGGGAGGCAGATACACATGATTCTGAAGACTGCTGGAGCATGCTAATTTCCATGCTCCAGCAGAGTGAATTAATCAAGTCTCCTCCAAAGCATCAGAGCAGCCTTGCTACACATCTAGGAGCACTAAGAGCAAGTTGATGGAGGACCTTAGTTTTCTGAATGTTACATGTCAGTCCCATTTTCTCTTATGCCTCAGTAAAAACAGCAATGAAGATCTGCTTCTGAGTAAGCACACACTACAGCATCATCAGTGTACTGGAACTCAATAACTGAGGTCACGTTGGTCTTGATTTTGGCTAAGTTGCCTGAGATTAAACAGCTTACTATCCATTCAGTAATTTAGCTTCACTCCAACTGGAGGCTTGCTGATGGTCAGATGTAGATCACAGTAATGAATATTGAGAAGAGTATCAGAGCAATGATACAGCTTTGCTTTCCTCCCTTCTTAATCTCAAAGGGATCTGTGATAGATCTGTTATTGAGAACCACTGCTCACATATCATTATGGAGCAGGCAAAGAATGGTGATAAACTTTTGTGGGCATCCATACTTCAGAAGGATCTTCCACAGCACTTCTGGCTTCAAGTGCTAGACAACCTTCTTGTAATTTCCACCTTCGTGCCAGTTCATGGCAAGGAGTTTCCAGACCTTACAGTCCTGCTCCCCTCATCTCAAATGGGTTTCCAAAGGACTTAAGAATGTCCTGGAAAATCTATTTCCATGGAAGATGTCTGTGCATAATTTCTTTTATTGTGGAGAAGCCACTGCATATCAGCTTTCACATGGTTCTTGACAAAACAGGACCCTGATCCAATGGCAAGGAAGCCAAGACAATTGGAGATCTTGTACTGCTGCAGCCTTCATCCACCTTTGCAGCCACTGAAACTCTTAACATCGTCTTTGCCTGCTCTGCCATCGAGGACTTGTAGACACATGGCTGAGGGTTAGGCATGCTTATTATAACAGTAATATGTACTCATCATGTCACAGCACCATCAAAAGATATATGTTGCTTTTCAGGAGGGAAAGTACTGCCATCATCAGTCCCCACCACATCCTGGTGGGGTTACCGCTG
Source organism: Crocodylus porosus (assembly GCF_001723895.1). Lineage (NCBI taxonomy): Eukaryota > Metazoa > Chordata > Crocodylia > Crocodylidae > Crocodylus > Crocodylus porosus. Next base: position 169,834,694 of record NW_017728886.1, on the reverse strand, counting down.
CTTGGTCTGTGACGGCATATTCAGAGGTTTTTTGATGTGGGGTTTTAGCTTTTTTAGTCTTCTTTACTGAGTATTTCAATTTATGATGGCCTATGTTTCCATGCAGGAGGTAATCCTAGCCTAAGGAAGCAAACTTACCTAGAAGAAACAATTAAACAATCCTTCCCTTTGCACTCCACAATCCTGAAAAAGGTTAGCATCTCTGTTACAGGCCATGAAAATAAATAGCCTACTCAATACTGGACTTTTTCACAGATTAAAACTTGAGCCAAAGGTTGTCTCTGTGTCACCTGTCAAATCAGATTTCCCTTATGACTACCTCAATATCTACATTAAACAAATCTGTAATTACCTATTAAGATTGTGTCAGCCACTATGTCAAGGGTGAACAAAGTATATACTTGATCTGGAAGAAACTATTTAGATGCTGTTACTTTCACCTTATGTATATTGCTTGTATGCACTTGTACTTTTCTAAAGATGGCAGTTTTGGTTGGGGTTTTTTTTGTGTTTTTTTTTTTAAGGACTAATCACTTTCATAAAATCATCTATCATTTTTATTATCAGAGTACTTTGAGTTTTCTGTGCAAATTCAACTTCAGAATTCTGCAGGGTGTGTAATAATTACACCAGGAAGTAAGAAGGTCTTGCATACCAATACACTGCAGTCTAAAACCACACCTCCAGAATACTGATGAGCAGGAAAAACAAAAGTTAGAAAACAAATATGCCAATATTACATACTGCTGCAGTCCCCTTGGTGGGCTATATGATACTACTTCATGAATAAAGATGGAGTAAACTACATTTGTAGCATAATAAGAAAAGGTAATTAGTGCCATCTATTCACCACAGTTAGAATTTGACTAGAACAATTTGATTACTTTTATCACATTTTAAACTTTGAGTAAGATTTTCGGCTCTGTAATCCAGTTAGTGGTGAAGTGTGGAGAATATAAGTCAGCTTCCCAATATGATTGATGAGCGTCTGCTGTGCAGGGTAGGACTCGGAAAAAAATGCAGAACTCATAATATAGACACTGTCTGTTTGCTTTAAAGTAAATCTCTTCTAAATCAGTTTGAATCCTCCAGCAAGACTAAAATATAAGCACTGGCATCTTCCCTGAACAAACAAAAGACAGAATATATGAAAGCAGTTCATATGAAAGAAGAGACTTATTTGGGGGCTAACTTAGTTCTATGATCTTTCCATCATCCCTTCTTATTTACATATGTTACGATAGCACCCAAAGGTTCTACTCAGGATTGGGGTCCTGTTGTACTAAGTGTTGTACAAACACAGAGGTAGATTATATCATAGTCAAGAAAAAATATCTTCTGACTTGAGGGCAAGATACAAATGTTAACCATTAACAAATAGAGAACTAGATAATGAGAGCTAGATCTTGAAGGTATGTCTAAAGTACACACAATACAAATATGTGACTGATTCTCTCAAGACTGAGACAGACAATTCCATGGCCCATGCAGGTAGGGTAGCAAAAAAGGCATTCCTCTGCACCAAAAGATCCGGCATGAAAAACAGAGAGCTCAGTTCCTTCTAATGCATTACAAAGAGGTACAGATCATTTATCATGAAAAAGCAGCTACTGTGCATAACTGAACAGGCGCAAGTTTTCAAAGACATTTGTGTTGAGAGAACAAAAATGAATTCAATTTTTAGGACCATCAAGGACAACATTTTTAAATGCTGATTTTAAGCACCCATGCTGTTTCATAGTAAGTTTTTGACAATAAAAACTAGTATAAATGTAGGCAGATCCCATACATTTAGACTACAAGGACAATTTGACAATACATTTTTACTATTCAGCTCATGTGTGTAAATATGTCTGTAGCACAAATGAGAGAGATCCAGATTCAATTAAGTGCATAAAAGGGAACTTAAAAGATAGTCTCTAAGGAATAAGCTGAATTCAAAACCCAGGCATAATCCTAATAGATTCTCACTGCTTCTGTACTCTGTTTGTAAGTTTGAAGGTAATCAGACATGCATAATGTTCATATTATATCACAGTATAGCCTTGCCTCCATAGGCCACGGAACAGAGTGGGTCACCCGGGCCATAGCCCGACCAACTTTTAGCATGTTAACTTAGCTAGCTATGCAGTTAAAAAATAGCTGCACAGTTTTAACTGGAATGACAATTGCGCATTTGTGGGTTATATAAATTAATGTGCTAAAAGTTGGTTGGGCCATGGCCCACGTGGTCCACCCCATTCCGCAGCCTATGCTTGCCTCCATGGCCCCTGCCATCCCCACAGCTGAACTACTCATTTTTTTCAGTATTACTATCAATACAAGTATCAATATCAAAGCAATCTCAGTAAAGGAGAATCACAGTTATCTTGCAATGTGGACTAGCAAGAAGAGGTTCTGTTAACCAATATCAACAAGCTCATTATTGGGGAGTGGTTACATGGGCAAGTGGAAGGAGGGAAAAAGTACTTTTCAAACCCAAACCATTCAAAATCTCCTTTCCCAAGGGAAAGGCAACACATATACTTGGTCCTTTGTTATTGTTACAAAAAAAAATATGATCCTTTGAATGAACAGTAAAAATTAACCATTCTTTTGTATATCTGCTTCATTCTGCTCCTTGCAAATGCTTATTCATACCAAGGAGATGGGGGGGTGTTGTTTTTTACCTCTTATTTATCTGTCCTTTGATGCATGTAAAATGTTCTGCAGAAAGAACATCAGATCATCCTCAGTTTTCTATGCCATGCTTTCATGGTTCTTTAGTTGTTTCCAACAAAATTAAAGTTATTTAAAGGCTGACATTTTTTTCTATTACTATTGCCATTATTGTTGGCAATGCTAGAGTTTTTTACTGTTTAATTCTCCTAAGAAAGAAGATTTGTATATTGATGAAAATATAAAAGCCTTTTCTAGATGAGATAACTTGTAATATTGCACCCTGTTATGAATAATCACACTGGTTTCTGCTGTGATTTTTTTCATACACATTCATGTGGTGTATAGCTGTGCTCGGATGGTATAACTTTATGTACTAGAATACAAATTATATTTCTTTATAAAATATTTAAAATGCTTAGGGATTACTCTTTTTATATTTAATTTCCACCCACAGTGTTTTGTGGACTATTTTATGATGAGATTTTTCTTCTTTTTATAAATGCTGGGTAATACACTGAGCCTATATTTTTTTCTTGTCATTTTCCCTTGTGTTTTGCAATTTTTCTTGCAAAAAGATAAACTTTTAAACAAATGGCATTAAAGGCCAGATTTCCATCCCATATTTCAGTCTAGAGAATGAAATTGGTGGATTTAAATTAAATCCTTTTTGCCGAAGCAAAGTTCCAATCCTACAGCAAGTACTATGTTGGCATCCCCCTAAACCAGCAGGCAGTTTTATTATTTTGCTGGATTTGTAGACAACTGCAGTGGTCTATGATTTAAGTATTATTCTCATTACAGGGTCTGGTCTTCAGTACATAGCCATCCCATAGTTCAACACCTCTGGAATGTCAGATGTTTATGGGCAGGAAATGTGTGCGCCAAATATGGGTAGGCAATATATGAAATATTAAATACTTTGCACATTTATGGTGTCTTCCACCCACAGACACATATTACAAAGCATGAGCAAAATAGTATCGCCATTCTAAAAATGGAGAAACAGAGGTACAAACAGTAATAAGCCTAGGACCAAATCTAGCTATCGTTCTAGGTATCATAAATACATGTATGACCTCTATTATCATAACATTGAGCACCTCATAATCTTCAATACACTGACCCTCACAATATGTCTGTTAGGTAGAGATGTTCTCTTATTACATTTTTATAAATCTGAAAAAGGTCTTGCACACCTGCAGTGCAACTTGGACACAGAGCCAAATTTATATTATCTGTTAGGCTTCTAAGTGGACCTAGGTCCTTAATTGCAATTCTATAGGCATGTCTACACAAGATGCTGAAAAAGCAGTAGACTAATTCTACTGCGCATTGGTGCATCATTAGTGCTCAGTATGCCGATTACAGCGCCTTAAGTTAGGACCTGTTATTACAGGTACTAAAGCTAATATGCCCAATTACTCCATGTTTAGGTCCTGAAAATTCATTAATGCACCTACTTTTGAAACTTAATTTCATCTTACTTTTCAGATTGAGTCACAGAAAAGCAGTGAGCAAAAGGAAGACCCACCCACCCACCCACTCTTTTTCCATGAACTGTTTTTCACGGATTTGAGCAGAGTGGAGAAAAATCCAAATCCAGCAACATGCCAAAAGTCTACTTGGAACTGAGAAGGACCTCAGAACATGCATGTCAACTTTGGAAGTCCCTCCTACTTGAAGTGCACCAGCAGCTGAGCCTGGACTTCTTTTGGAAACACTGCAGGACCTATTTTGCAAGCATTCAGCAAACAATCCTAGGCTGGGATATTGTTTTGGTGGTTTCTATTTTATGTTGATATTCTACTCAATTAAATTGTTTTGTTCTCTCGCTTGTTTTCCTGATTCATAAATTATTTTTTTCTTTTAATCGTAAGCTGCCCTCAGCTGTTATTGGAAAAGACAGCACATGCATGGAATAAATAAAGTAGAATGGAATCTAGGCCATAGACAATTCTGACTAAATCTAAATTTGCAGGCTTGAAAACTTCCCAGATGCTGCCTATCCCTGAGGCATCTGAATTTCATAGGCACTTCTATTATTACCCATAACTTCATTAGTCTTAAAGGTGCCTTTCATGCTTAAGATGGATTGGGATATGGAAACTAAGCATTCCTTCATCTAAGTATCTGGACTGTCTTGCAGGTGTGCTTAGAGTATAACTGTGCCTGTACTTTCTTTTAAAGCACAGCTGGGAAAACAAAGGTAGCAACTGTTTTATACAATAACTTAGCAATTAGGGCATTTACTCAGGGTGTGGAGTTATCTTTAGTTATCTTCTCTCTGAAGGGATTCAAACCAAATCTCATAATTCTGGGCATGTCTACACATGCTATTAATTCAAAGTAGGCTTACTGTGCAGTATAAATACTGTGCAGTAAGCCTACCACAGGACCATGTCTACACATGCTTCTTTTTGGGAACAGCCCAGAAATGGCTGCTCCCTCCTTGCTCTGCCTTCCTGGAGCTACCAGGGGGAGTTCTTCAGGCTCCCCACTGCCCTCCCCTCCACCCCCGAGTGCTTGCCCAGGGGTTGGAAGGGAGCATGGGGCCAGGAAACAGCTCTTTCCTGGCCCAGTACACCTCAAGAGAGGTCCTGATGTTTACATGGTAGGAGACCTGCTGCTGCAGAGCTCTCCCACCCTGTGCACATAGATGACAAGCCCTGTGCCCAGTGAGACTTGCCTGTGCAGCCCAGGGCTGGCTGCAAACCATCCTGTTCTGGGGCAGATTCCAACCAGCCCTGGGCTGCGTGGGGAACTCTTAGTACAGGAAGCTCCTGGCCCCAGCTCTGTGATCATGATCACAGCCAGGGCTAAAAGAGAGCTCCCTGCCTCAGCAACAGGCAGCTCCCAGCCCTGGCTCTGTGACCACAATTGGGGCTGGGAAATTGCTCCCTGCCTCTGGAAGCTGCTAGCTGCCAGGGTGGGCTCCAAGCTCAGAGCCTGGCTGGGACAATGTCTCCCTGCCCTGGCAGCAAGCAGATGCTGGCCCTGGCTCCATGATCACAGCCAGGGCTGTGAGATTGTTCCCTCCCCAAGGAGCTGCCTGCTGCCAGGGTGGGCTCCAAGCTCAGAGCCCAGCTGGGATAATGTCTCCCTGGCAGGAGCTGCCTGTTAATGGGGCAGACTATTTACATATTAGAAGCTCCTGATGCTGTGCAGCAAAGGTCAGATGCTATAATATTCCCTTAAATAAATAGCAAGAGTCAATCAGGTAGCTGAGCAAAGCCAAGACTGGAACAGAGCTGGGATAGCTAGCTTGTTAGCTAGAAAACTGTTTGAGTCCTTTATGGCAAAGTATACGGAACTTGTATCACCCACATCCTGGGCATGTGCTCCAATCACTGGGATATTATGTAAAAAGAGACTGATTCTTGAGTGTAGGCATCTATTTCAACACAGAATTCCAGGATGCAGATCTTGCAAAATTCCACAATGCAGCCTTGAAAAGGCACATAAGCTCCTGAGGAAAAGGGAACTTAAATAATTCCCCTACCCTTGTAATTTTCCTGTTTGCTACCTTTGGGTACCTGTAGGAGGGTCGCCATTCTGGATACTGCTTTTGGACCCCATTCTGACATGCCTGATTTCCCTGAACTATATAGGAAGCCTGTGAGTGTGACCCCAAGTTCGAGAATCCTCTCAGGGCTAAGCATCTGAAGGTGAGAAAACATAGTCCATTTTTGGATCTACCCCTAAAATACTTAATTAAAAAAGCCAGTTGCAAATCAAAGAATGGGCATATCTACACAAGACATTTACTGTGCAGCAGATGAATTAGTTGTGCAGTAAACATCTATGTGTGTGCCCCTATTAGACTGGAGTAAAGTACAGCCTACCTGCATTTACTACCTGTAAATACAAGTACTATCCTGTTGCAGAGTAAAAAAACTCCACAGTAGTCATATAGATAGATATGTGTAGATGCTATAGGGGCTGCCTGAAGCACATTGTGGGGGCTGCATTCAGCATGTGAGGATGGAAAGCCACCAGCACCTGTGGCCAGAAGAAGGCACAGAGTTATCATGGTGGGTGACTCCCTCCTAGGGGGACAGAGGGAGCAATCTGTTTCCCTGACACTTAGCCCATGAAGGTCTGCTTCCTGCTTGGAATTCATGTCCAGAATGTGATGCCATGGATTCCCAAACTTGTCCGGCCCTCCAACCACCATCTCATGTTACTCATTCATGTGGGCGCAAAGGCTACGGCACAGAGCAGTCCAGGTCAGGTCATGCATGACTACAGGGCTCTGGTGGCACAGATAGTTTTTGAATCAATCCTCCCAGTCACAAGACATGGGCTCTGGAGGGAAAGGTACATTGGTGAGGTGAATAGAAGACTCCGGTGACGGTGCCATCATGAGGGGTTTGACTTTTCTGACCATGGTCTGCACTTCAAAGAGAGCAGATTGTTGGGAAAGAATGGCCTCCATCTCACCTGGAAGGGGAAGCATCTCTTTTCAGTCCAAATGGCTGACCTTCTTGACAGGGTTTTAAACTAAGACTACTGGGGGATGGGTGGTCTATTAATAGTTCTAGCCCAGGTAAATGTCAGCCACATTGCCAATAACTTGGGCAGTCCAAGGTAACCTGCTCTGAGAACAGCCCAAGAAAAGGTCCCACCTCACCCCATAGAGAAGCATGGGGCTTCTCATGGCAGACTCAACTGCCTATACACAAATGCCAGGAGCTTGGGAAACAAGCAAGAGGAACTGGCCCATCTTTTATGTGAAAATTACTATGACCTTGTAGTGATAATGGAGACCTGGTGGGTCTCTACCTATGATTGGTCTGTTGCTTTCGAGGTTTATACCTTATACAGGAGAGACCATCTTGGGAAGAGGGGTGGGGGTATTTCTCTCTACATCAAGGATCAGTTTACTTCCCTGCAAATTGTGTTTTCTAACCAGGAAGGGTGTCTTGAGACTCTCTGGGTCAAAATACGGGGAGAACATGAGGAAGGGTGACATACTTGTGGGAGTCTACTATAGACCTCCCCACCGAGAGGAAAAACTTGATTGGGAATTCAATAAGGAACTGGTCGAGGCCGCACACTCTCAATGCATAATCATCATGAGGGACTTAAACTTCCCTGACATTACTTGGGATAAGCAGACAGCCAAATCAGACAGGTCACACAGCTTTCTTACTTGCATTGATGACATCTACCTAACACAAAAAGTCTATGGGGCAACTAGGGGAGAGGCATTGCTCGATTTGATCCTGGCCAAAGGGGAGGATCTGGTGAGCAATCTGAGGATTAAGGGGGAGCTTGGTGACAATGACCATGATTTGTCAACAAAGAGCAGGCAAATCCCTCAGTAAAACAGAAATCCTTAACTTTGGGAAAGCTGATATTTGCAAACTCAGAGATTTGGTCAGTTAGGCAATTGGGGGCCATATCCCCCTAGATAAGGAAGTACATGAGGAATGGTCATCTTTCAAGAACATAATCCTTGAGGCATTGTCTCTCACATGAAATATAATCAATAGGCAAGGAGCTTTTTTGCATTGGTTTTTCACCCTCCCAAAGGGATCACACTGTCAGACAGGAAACAAACCAGTCTGGGAACAGGTAGCAGGCTGAAAATTGATGTGGATCAGGTGAAGAAGCACCTTGAGAAACTGGATGTTCACAAGTCTGTGGGCCCTGAAGAAATGTACCTGAGAGTCTTGAAGGAGCTGGCAGACATCATTGCACCCCCTGGCAAAGATATTTCAAAATTTGTGGTGCTCAGGCAAGGTCCCAGAAGACTGGAAAAGGGCCAACGTGGTCCCTGTCATCAAGAAAAAGAGGAAGGATGACCTGGGGAATTATAGACCAATCAGTCTGACATGCAGCCCTGGAAAAATCCTAGAGAAAATTGTCAAGGGATCCATCAACACCAGACTAACAGAAGGCAAGCTTCTGAAGGCCAGCCAACATAGTTTTGTGACTGGAAGGTCTTGCCTGACTAAATTCATCTCCTTCTATGACCAGGTGACATGAGCCCTGCACAAGGGAGATGACATGGATATCATATATCTGGATTTCAAGAAAGCCTTTGACCTAGTACCCCATGATGTTCTCATGGCTAAGTTGGGGAACTGCAGCCTTGATCATCTTATGGTCCAATGGCTAGTTACCTGGCTACAGGATTGGACCCAAAGAGTACTAGTTGAAAGGACTAAATCAACATGGCAAAGGGTTAGCAGTGGAGTCCCTCAGGGCTTGGTATTTGGGCTGGTACTCTTTAACATCTTCTTTAATGATCTGGACTCAGGAATCAGTTGCAAACTGACACTCATGGATGACACTAAATTATGGGGGAGGGTGGTCACACTGCAGGACAGGCTGAGGATACAGGCTGACTTGCACACGCTCTCAAGGTTGGCTGAACAAAACTGAATGGCCTTCAATGCTGAGAAGTATAAGGTACTTCACCTTGGTAGGAAGAACACTCAACATACTTACAAGCTCAGCAGTGCTATGCTTGCTGGCACCACGACTGAAAGAGACTTGGGGGTCCTGATTGACCACAAGATGAATATGAGTCATCAGTGTGATTCTGTGTCTGGCAAAGCAAACCAAATTCTGGTGTGCATCTACCAATGCATCTCAAGCAAAACCAAGGATGCCATCCTCCCACTTTATTCATCCTTGCTGAGGCCCAAGGGGCAGCCTGCTGCTGTGGCTGGGACAATGTCCCCATGCCTTGGCAGCAAGCTGCTCCTGGAACTGGCTCCCCACTCATGGGCACAGGGCTTGGAAGGAGCTGCAGGGGAGGGGAAGTTCCAAGCCCCGTTCCCTAATCTGCCAGTGGAGCACCTAGCAGCTAGCTCACTGCTAGATGCCCCACTGGCTGGTACAGTTTTCAGCCAGCCCTGGGCTGTGCAGGGAAGTCTGCATGTACAGCCTGGAGTTGGCTAGGGACTGCCCAAAACAGAATGGTCCCCAGCCACTCCCAGGCTGCACATATTTCCCCACAAAGTCTGGGGCTGACTGGGAACTGTTCCAGTCAGAGGCAGGCTCCAGCCAGCTCCAGGCTGGGTGGAGAACTGTCCCCATGAAGGTAGCTCTCAGCCCCTGCTCTGTGATCGCAATTCTGATCATGGAGTGGGGGCTGGGAAGCTTGTTCCCAGCTCCTGCTCTGCAATCATGGAAAGGGGGCTTGGAACAAGCTCCCAGCCTGCATTCCTCAATGGGGCTTAAAGCTCCCTACTGCTGGGTTGGGGTACATTGCCCCCACCTGGTCATGCAGGGTGGGTCTGTGGCCTTTGTTATGTAACTAGGTGTGTGAGACTGGAGCTGCGGGCAGAAGAGGACAGGCTAGAGAGCTTGTTCCCCCCCAGCTAGACTCATGAAGCTCAGCAGGGAACAAATTCCCCGTTCCCCCACCAGCAGGGAGCTCCCAGCATTGGCTCCATGGTCATAGGGCCACTGCTGGGAGATGCTTATCTATGAGCCCAAGCTCCATGGTTGTGGAGATCGGGCTTGGAGGTAAGGGTCTCCCAGCCCCCTGCTCATGATGGCAGAGTGGGAGCGGGGAGATAAGGATCCCAAATGTGATCTGGGAGCAGGGGGCTTAGAGCTCCCTGCTGCTGGGGCAGAGGGACATAGGTCCCACCCAGGCTCCTGTGGCAGAGCCTGTTCCAGCAGCAGGAAGCTCCCAGGGCAGGGAGCTATCTCCTTTCCCCTGGTGGATGGATGGCCAGGAGCAGATTTTGTTCCCAGTCAGGCATGAGTGGTACAGTGCCATTACTAATGCTGAGTAAATTTGCTATTTGTATTTGCAGATAGCAAATTTACTTGGTAATAGGGAGGTTTACTGTAAAGTAAGCATGTTCACATGTAGACGCACATGCTTACTTCACAGTAAACTATGCTAATGTAAAGTTAAGCGTCTCAAGTAGACACTCCCGGTATGACCTTGGATAGGTTGCTTTTAGGCCAGTATCCTTCTTTCTTTCATTAATCAGATTTTCCATTTCAGTCAAAGATTCATTTGAGAAAATGAACAGCCTTTAAAGCTGGATTAATATTTAAAAAATCCCAGTGCATAAAGCCATTGCTCTCATAATTTTGAGGTATAGTTACTGCAGAAGACAAGGAATTGTCAATTAGCATAATGTAAGTCAACAGAGCATGCAATACAGCAAGGAATGAGATTACAAATGAAGAATAATGGATTTTTATTCTTGTAAGGATTCTTGCAAGTTGCATTTATATGGCTTTTAAATCATAAAACAGTTTTTTAATACAAAAAGTTCAGGAACAGATGTTTTTGTTAAATGTGATTTCAGAGTTATAATAATGAGTTAAAAATAAAGAAATACAGGTTGGTCACTCCCTGAAGGTCCTAATGTTAGATTCTGTCATCATCACCTCCTCCAGCTGCTTTGCACTGCTTTGGCATTGTGGAAATTAGTACACTATCCTGAAGGATCAGCCAAGAGTAGGGGAACCTTCAGGCTGCACAAAACTGAGCAGCTAGCTCTCTATCACGTGTCCCATCCCTGTCAAAGTGGAACTGTACTGGGGAAAGCATTCAAATTATGTCAAGTACAGAAAGAAATGTAGCAGGGATTGTGATCCTTCTCCTGATTGCCAACTGGTACAACTGGCTATACATACTGGGAGTACAGTTACAGTGCAATCACTAGAGGCACATAGCAGGGAGTACCGAATAAGACTAAGACAGATTTTACCTTTGTGTAATAATATATAGGCCTACAATGCTATTTTAAGAACTATATAAGCCCCAGACTGGATCAGGAAGACAACAGCAGAAAGGTATTTCATCCCTCTTCCCCTTAGTTTCCTCAACTATACCAAGTATATTCAGCATGGGTAAAAATTGAACCCACATTCTCCTACTTAATACATCAATACAGGTGCAATAAGAGCATTTCAAGACATACACAAGCTTCCCTCAGCCCTCCCCTTTTACGGAGGTGAAATGGCTAACGTGTTGGAGGAAGGTGGAGTGGATACATTTAGATCTAGTTTTTCACCGGAGTCAAGAATCGTGGTGTGAACTTAGGTTTTGGAAGAAGGGCTGGATCTCAGAATATTATAGGAGAAGACATGAAAAAATATGGAAGGCATCAGTACATGGAAGAAAGGAAAAGGTGTAGTCAAATATAAACGCCAATACTTGAGGAAGAAGGAAGATGGTTAGATTTTTTATGATGAGGGAGACATTCAGAAGAAGTGATATACAGAAAGTGTGTAGCAAATCAGGGAATTTAATCCAGACCTCCCAGCCCCAGGCTAGTGTTCTTACCATTGGATCAGATTTCTGACTTGTTCTCATAATTTATCCAAACAGGTAAAGCAAGGATCTGGGAGTCAGAAAGCTGCTACAGAAGGAAAGGTGAGAAGCTTTTCCATGTTTAATTTATGAAAACAGTGAGGACATATCTCAGAGAGATTAGCCTTCAAGGCAAGGTGCTCAGGGAAGCAGATATGAGACTTCTCAGCATAGAGGGAATGAGGTATAGCTTTAGCACTCTCTCTCTGGCATGGTAGTATACAAAGACATAATCATTATTTTACATGAAGTATGATCTTACAAGTATTTAGAAAAATTATTGGGTAATGCATATTAATGAGCCAAAACCATATTTTATGCCATAATGTATTTCAAGTTCTTATCCAATGTCTTGTCTGCTATCACTTTTTCTATTTCTTTGCATGTACATCCTTCCCATTTTATATAAGTCCTTATAATTTTCCCCTGCATATGTCAGCTATTTTCCCTGAGAATGAATAATATTATTTTGTTCTTCTTTCACCTTGTTTCAGATCTCTCTAGGTCCTGTTGTGTTGTTATATATTTTTTCTTATTGGCTAGATCTGTGAACACTAACAATGTAGAAGAATTTGCAAACTTAATAAGTATGCTGTTTATGCCCCTTTCCAGATCATTACCAGAAAGAGATGTAGCCTTGGGACACACAAAAAATATTTCTAGAAAGTTACACCTGACTTTCAATATTTTAGGCTAGGAAAAAAATAATATTTTTGAAAATCCACTGTTTCCAATGTGCCTGGGGGATTTAAACAGGCTACCCACTTTAACAAAGACTGCAGTCATACATGTAACTTACTGTGACTACAACATCAGTGGGACAACAGATTCTTTGACTGCAATATTTTTTTTCTTGTTCTTTTAATAAAAAATGGGAAACATACTGCACTTCAGCATCTAATCAATAAGATAAATTAGGTCTTACAGAGAAGAAACAGGTAAGTGCCAGATGGCTTCACCCAGAAGGGTAAGGACTTTACATAAGAATTCTTCAGTCCCTCCAGCCACAGTAACAACACAATAGGTGTATCTACATGTGGCCATATGGTGCCTTGGTTACTGTGCCATCATTTAGTACTTGCTTTTGGAAGTACTAAAGTATGGCACAGTAACAGCTTGTACTGCACTGTGCCAGTGGTGCACAGTTAATTTGGCCACTACATTGCTGCAGCAATGCACTATGAGGGAGCGCACTGTAGCGCCGGCATCACAGTTTTTGCCAACAGATGCTACGGGATCATAACATGTTGCTACAGTGCTGTAACATCTTCTGTAACATACCCAATATAATGCCCAATATAAGGGCATCAACATGGATTTTGAGTCAGGTGCAGTGTCTCAGCCAAACCATTTTGAGGTTTTTGTTTTTTCAACTATTTTTTTTTAATCTGTCATATCAAGATATTGCTCAAGTCATTGTCAAATACTGATTTTTCATCCTCCAAGCTCTTGACCTAATAACCAGTGAGGAATTATATAAACTGTAACTTTGCTTCAAACTCCCATCAAGTTTGCTAATTTGAACCTGTGTTCCTTTTTTTTTGGCCCACCCCTCCCCACACGCACTAAGTCACCAAAAGGATCAATTTGGTTGAAAAGTTCCACTTTTGACTTAGTTCTGGTTTAACAGTGTATCTGAGGATAGCAGGTGTCAAGCTAAGATAGTATTTTTCAATACTTCTTACATATACTTTAGATAAACTCTGCATACTGAGCATGTTCATTGAAATTTTGTTCTCTATTCTGCATGCAGAAATATGTTAAAATAATATGAATAAGGTTGAAAAATTAAGCATTCAGAAGTTAGGGAGTTGCAGAAATAACATTGTACCTTCTTTGTACTTATACATTACACACAACCTTTAATTCCAGAATTACCACCGATCCTTGTCTTCAGTGAATGCAAAGGAGTGACAGGATTTACTTAACCAGCTATGTTTTCTCTTCAAACGCATGCTACTTGTTACAGATCATTCAAACTATGGTCTGAAGATAGATGTTTTATATATAAGTTTTGCACTGTCACTCATGCCTATGGTATGGTATCCAACATTCACTTGTTTTCACAGTATCCTCAGTGGCAGGGGTAGTATTCCCATTTCACAGAAGGAGATGGAAGCCCAAAGAGATCATGGCCAATTTTGTGACTCCTACAGAGTCTCCTGTGTTTTATTCATGTCACTAGGAAAGAGAGGACTTGGGGACCTTTTCTTCTTCCCCTGGTCAGGAGGAAATGAAATGCTAGTAAGTGTAATTTAAATGTAGTCAATCTCACCACAGTTGAATGAGACGCACTGGGACTGGATTGTTACATTATAATACAGGCATAGCGATAACTATGATTCTGCAGGGATGCAAGGGCGAGAATGACGTGTGACTTTCAGAATCACAGTTTAGTTTTTGGTCTAAAACGCTGTTTTAAATCTACATTAAAAGCTTATTCCCCTGCTTAATGCGAGTATACAGTGCTGACTGGAGTGAGTGAGGCCTTAGTACAATCATTCCCATCTCCAGCAGGATTTGACAATCTAGGTATCCTGTTCATTGGAATTAGGTGACCTCTTACATACTAACTGCCATGAAGAGATGCACAATTCATAGATAACAATACAGCTGCATAGACACATTCAAATAATCTTTGATCATTCTCCCAGGTTTGTTCTCCTTGTGGAAAAATTTTCTCAGGGCCATGGGTATAGACATTCAAATGCTAAGGCCCTGAAAAGTGGAGAGCTTGGAGCGCTGACATTGTGTAACTAGACAGGGAATTGAGGTGGAGTGCTGTGCACTCATCTCAGCAGACAAAGCTTTTGGGTAAATGTGATATCTTTTATTAGACCAACTGAATAGTTGGAAAAATTGTTGAACAGGCTCCCTTGGTCTGCCAAGTGACAGATGGCAGCAGGTCAAAGGGCAGTCCTGACTGGTTGACCCAGGCTGTCCAGGGTCAGCCTGTGTATCTCTGAAGCACAATGTGGGGATGTGAATGGGGTGAATTCTGCTTCCTGCTGGTGTAGCACAGTCCAGTGAATGATACACTGTCTCCCTGGAGGGGGGCTTGGGACAGGAATGAATGGCTATGTTCCATTATAAGAGAAGCCACAGCACTCTCCTGGGAGTGGTTTAACCCTATTTGATCCCAGATTATTTTTCTCCGCAAGCAGCCATTTATATCCTGGGAGAAAGAGTCTGAACATCTATTAACTTGTGGTTTCCTGTGGTAGAGCAGCAATTCTACTGGAGAAACTGAGTGTCTACATAAGATCTAAGTCAAAGAGAGGATTCCCCTACATTCACTGGCTTGCTAATCACCTTGTATTATAAATAAAGTATGAGAAGTGTCATGTGAACATGCCTACAATATGGCTAGAAAAGGAAAACTTCTCAAGAAGGGAAACAGAAAAAAAGTTCTACCTATTTCACTGCATTAGTTAAAACTTGGATCCACCCATAAAGCTATGAGTCTAAAAATGTTGAGAAGCACTGGACTAGAATATATCACTCTTGTGTTCAATGGGAGCATCTACACATGTGCTTTAATAAGCAGTACCCAATTCTACTGTGCGTAAAAGTGGCATGTAGAAAGCCATGCTAATACACTAATGTGAAGTAGAATAGGTTATTGCACATTAAGCATTACATAAAAAGCATGCACTTGCACTACTGCACATCAGCACAGCCTAATGCACATTATTTAGTACCTCATATTGGATGGCACTTTTATATATGCTCCAGGGGTGGTAGTGGGGGGGGTGCTTTAACTGAACCAGCTCTCAAAGCTCTGATTAAAGCAGCTCTTAGAGCTCTGATTAAAGTGCCACCGTGTTTCCTGTATCAGCCTCCCCACACTTCAAAATGGTGGCGGGGTGCTTGAATTAAAGCTCATTCAACAAGTTTTAGTTCAAGTGCCCCCACTGCCATTTTTAAGTGTGGGGATGCTGACACGTGAGATGCAGGAGGTTTCTGGAGCATGGCAATTGCCATACTCCAACACACTGGAATTCCAATGCATCAGAGCAGCCTCTGCACTTGTGTATAGGTGCCTGGAAGTATTACATTTAATGTGCATTAGGAAAAGCACTTTAATGTACTTGTAGATGCACCCAGTGACTAACATGGCAGTCACAGTCATCTCAGACTATACATAAGAAAATGAATATAAACGATGGAAAAAGGTAAATATCATATCTAGTAAATAAAACCAATATGCTGCTATCAGTATAGTGCTGCAAACATAAAAGCAGTGCCAGGATCTTGACTACAGAGCTTTCAGGTAAACAAAAGCAATTTATTCACTTCTGTTAATTTGCTTTAGATTTATCTTTTGCATATGTGATTGTGAACCTTTTGGCCTCTTCACATGCAGGGAAACATATGATAGGAACTAACTCAAAGAAGCATGCCTAATAGGAACTAATGCATTCTCCACACACACGTGCTTCCTGCCATGCCGCACATGTATGTCAGGAGAGGCATGACTGTAGGATCCAGCATAAGATCCTATCACATCTTATTTCCAGTACACAAGGAGTCTGGGATCGCCATCCTGGGCTCCCCCTGCACCAGTGTTGAGAGGACCTGAAGCCCTGGCTGTACCCTACACATAGCTGGGACTGAGTCCTGCAGCTGTGGAGCTATGATTTTCTAGCTGTGGGAAGCATGGTAGACACCCTGGGATGGGAGATCACAGCTTCTATGATCCAGCGTGTGTGGAGTTCCCCTGCACCAGGGAGATCACAGCAACAGTCTTCCAGCTGCAAAGATGTATGAAGCCCCACAAGGCAGAGAGATCATAGCTGTGTCCTGCAGCTTCTGGGTGCTGCAAAGGTGAGACTCCCCTCAGTTGCAGGACTCCCAGCACCCAGCCACAGCAGGGCATGGTGCACCCTTGCAGCTGGGAGCTTAGTCAGCCTACAGGGCTCCCAGCCCCAGACGAGACCTTACTACATGTGAAAATTAAAAGCTTGATATCAACCAGCTGTAAAGTTAGCACATATTTTTGAAATCTAACTTTATAGCTGGTTTGACCCTTTTATGGTACGATATAGCATGTACAGCAGGTCTCTGCTTAAATGAGCAATAAAGTAGTTAATTGCATAATAGCTGTAACTGTGGAGGGCGCCTTTGAATACAAGGTATAAATCAAATAAGGCATGCTTGGATGAAGGGAATTATTATTTTCTTATCTAAGAACCTGCAAAATACATTTTTTTTCTTTACAATAAGCCATTTTTTCTAGTCTTACTCCATAAGTAGACCCATTGGATAATGTAGTGGTCTTATTCAAGTTCACATTTTGAATTCAAGACATACCACTTATGGACTAAACTATTGATCTTCTACTCATGTTCATCCTGAGCAAAGCTAGACTCACTGAGACTTCATAGAATTAAAATCCAGTCTTTGCTGGCAGCCATTTTTTTTTTTTATCTCAGTTAGCATCAAACTTGTACCGCGGGGAATAAAGGAACAATAAAATAACATGCATTGTTTGCAAAACCTGGGCAAATAGCATATACACTCAACTGTCAGTAAAAAGCTAATTCAGACTTCCAAATTTTCTACCTTTTTTAATATATCTTTCTAGTGTTCAACAAAAGTGGATGTAGTCCTCTCCTACTTTTTATTTTACAAAGTCACTTAAATCTGTGCATCACTCTGATCTGGTGACTTGCACAGATTTTACAAAGGGCTAAATTGTTAGAAAACCTGTAGGATGGAAGAAAAAAAAAAAAATCAAGCCTAAAATACTCATTGACTAATATTTAGAACATATTCCTAGGTCTCCTAGGATATTTTTAATTATACCTGCTGCAATATTAAAAAGGGGAATACAAATCCTTCTGGCCCTCTGATATGACTAAATCTTTTATTTCTACTCTATCCTTATGAAGGAGCTGTATCTACAACATTGAACAATAGAATCCATTATTTTTCTATGTTGCATGGACCTTATCCATTCACATTATCTCATACCTTCCCACCAATACTTTTAATACTGAGAAATCTCTTCCACTGTTAAGAAAATTATGTAGAAGTCATAATCTTCTATGGAAAATGCCAACAGCATTGTTAGTTGAGATACAAATATCTATGAACTGGGCAGACCCACACATGCAATTATGGCACCCAAAAAAACTGTGGAACTTATTTCTCTGGAGTGAATTGGTCCTGGGCATTCTACTTGAATATGCACCCAGAAGCAATTGACTTAGGAGCAAAAAACTCTGCAGTTTATTTAGGAGTAGCACATGGAGCCTGGGTCGAGCAGCCCTGGCTGACAGGGGGCCTCAGGGGTCAGCCTGCCAGTCCAGGGCTGCTCCACCTGGCTCAACATGCTGTGGAGGAGCTGGCTGGGGCATGAGGGAGCTTACAAAAGCAGCCCCTGCACTGAAGCACCCTCATGCCCCAGCTAGCAGGGCAGCATCTACATGTGCACTGCTGCAGAGGTTTTTACTCTGCAGTAGGATAGTACTTGTAAATACAAATACTATCCTGCTGTGGAGTAAATTAGTTTACTCCAGCCTAAAAGGAGCACACATATAGACACCAAGAAATTTACTGTGCAGCTAAGTAGTCAACTGTGCAGTAAATGTGTCATCTAGATGCACCCACTAAGACTGAAAAATGGTCACCACTTCATTTTGCTTTTGCCACTGAACAGTATAGTACTGAACCGTACAATGGTAATGTAAAAAGAAAAGTTTCAGTCTTTGTTAAGTGAAGCCATGTTTATAAATGTAATGGACATGTTATTTCAAATCCTCTAACCTATTCTGACCATGATTTGACCTGACTATTTTCACTCAGAATTACTCCACCCACTCCCCATTATATTCAGGGACATAGAAATTAAGCAGGTATTTCTTTATAGTGACAGCTGTTTTATAAGCACTTACAAGGGAATTAGGATGATAATAATAACAGGTATAAACATAATTTATGTAGAATATAGCCACATTTAATGAGCCTTTGGATACTAAAAACTTGCTGCAATTAAAAAAAAATAGGTTCTATTTTCCAACAGCAAACACCAGACAATATGTTCTCATTCCAATTGAGAATATCCTAATGTTCAATAGAATCGCACAAAAAGGTCTGGAAGATACCTTGAAGGACTGCCTGATTCATTCCCTAACCCAAGGCAGGTAACCAGCAGACTCTAGGGTCGTGTGTATCAGTATTCCCACACTGAAAAATGGTGGTGGAGGTGCTTTATCTAAAGTTCCTTTCACAAACTTTAGCTAAAGCACCCCCCACCACCATTTTTCAGCCTGGGGACACTGATATACATGACACTCCAGGTGCTTTAGAGTGGCTCTCAAAGCCACTCTAATTAAAGCACCACCCCCAGAGAACGTGTATAAATGCCCAAGAAATTTAACTGCTTTTATTATGCATGCATCAGGTGTGACTGTACTACCAGAAATTTCTTGAAAATAAGCAATTCATTATTCATTTGATCCAAGAAAAACGCTGTTACTTTTACCTCTTCATTACTCAAAACAAGTGGTCTGTCATTTATCCTGTTGAATCCATTTTCTGGAAAAATACTTGTAGAAAATAAATGTGCTGGAATTCATAGCACAGATATTGTAAACAAACATTCTGTGATTCTAATATGTAGACTTTTTAAAATGTGAAACAAAAATGCTCTTTTTTTGACCCAGCACTCAATTACCAGTATGAGAAAGAGAACATAGAAATGTGCTTGCCCAATAATCAGTGTCCAACAGCCAAAGCATCCCCACCCACCCTCATTAAAATCACTACAATTGCCATTTACAAATAATGTATGTCATTGCAGCATTTAAATCCTTTGGTAACATTTATTAGGTAAAAATCAAATTTGTTTAAATATTGAAAATGGCAAATGTTTTACTTTATGCTTAATAATAACTCATGTATCATGGAATGCAATGTATACTTTGTGAGATCATGAAAACAGAAATGTGAGTGTCTGAGTACACGCAGAAACTTGCTGTCACTGTCCTGTCAACATCAACAGTAAGTGAACATATATGCATATTCTCCTTAATTATGCGTGTACTATAGCGAACAAGTATATCCTTGTCTGAATCTTTGTTCCCATCATTGTCTTTCACAGCTGTAATTTCACTGAAATGAATAGGGTTACACTAGTTTTTGAGGTTTGTATCAGGACTACAGGGTTTTACAAAAATAGCATGGCTGGACAAATAGAATAGAAGGAATCACAAGACTGTCTAAACATGTTAACATATGACTGACTGAACTCTAATATTTTGGGCTTCAGTATGGCAATACTGAAGCATTTTAAATGCTGCTTTAGAAGAGCATGGGCTTTGGAAGCTCATCTGTGAATACCCAGAACAAATTCAACTTGTCCTGACTGGAAATGAATAGAAGGGTTTCACACCCAGAAACCCAAACCTGTGATGCAAAGAGAACAAGAAAGCTGACTACTTCCTCATTCAGCTATTTCCCATGCTTCATCCTGGATCACGCATTATATTGGCTTGAAACTGTGAAGAGATGACTTCCATGTCACGATACTAACTAGCTGTGTCACATATCGAAGTTCACAATTGTTTTTTTCTTTATTAAACTTGGGTATATGTCCCAATAATGCAAACTGCTTAAGAATCAACTACCCCTAGTAAGATGTGGAATTATACAATACTACACAGACATCTTTAATTATGTGAGGAAATTAAATAAAAAAAAAATGTTCAAAGGAAAACTGCAGTGTAATCCAAAAGGTAATCTAATTACAAAGAAAAGTAAGTCATTAAAAATGAAGTATCTTGATAATAAAGAATAATTAAGCAGCAAACAGAAAAACACTCTCTGATGATGAAGAGACACACTGATATAAACTCCTTCAGAGAGAGAGTGCGCGTGTGTCTGCGCGTGTGTGGCTTTATTCAGTGAATGGAATTATGAATTAATAGTTCTAAAACAACAAGTAGATTTTACTAATATAATTATTATGGTCAATATTGATAACTGTCCAACTAGACTCACATTTTAGGTCCTGATCCTTCACTTCTTAAGCTGGTACAGTACCTATTGATCTGAACGGGATTTTTCCTGACATAAGGATTATAAATTAAGACTCATGTGTAATTCCTCACAGGAAGCCTAAATTGATAATAAAGAATGAGAAGGAAGAATTAAATTCACTTTATTATTTTACAGATATAAAAAGTATTGGTTTAACCAATTAAATCCATTCATACAAAAAGGATAAATTATCATAAACTATTTGTATACAATGTGCAAAGTCTCTGACCCTAAAGCATCCAGCTGGTCCACTATGAAATCTGATGGTGACTTTTGGAACACTCAGCATGGTGACTTCCTCTTTTTATTTTTTATAGTCAAGATTTTTTTAATGCCCCTGCCATCTTTATAATTAGATATAGGATGAGAATATTTTATGCTACATTCAAGTTTCTTTTCAAAATTGTTTATACACATATTTTGCATTCAGAATAGCAATCTAAATATGCAGTGTTTAAAAAAATGGAAAACCAGAGACATCTGATTCTGATATAAGACTTAGGCCAGGAATATGTGTTCATTTCTGTTGATGGGGTTATTTGAGAAATTTTCACTGGTTTCTAAGAGAGGGAGTGTACAAGAGTTCAGCATGCAGTTGAACCCTCTTCTCTACACTCTGTTCCTTCACTAGACCAGGGATCCCAGTCTGAAGAGCAGAGGGAGGGGGAAAGGAGTGGCTGTTCCTCCTCTCTGTTCCCATTGCAAAGAGCAGAGAAAGGAAGCAGCAAGTGTTTCCCCCAACCAAACTGCTACTAAAACCAGGGACCTTCTGGAGTGCAGGAAGGGGCCTTTGCCCTACTGCTCCAGTTCCCTCCCAAAGTAGCTCAGAAGGGACCAGATCAACAGGGTAATCCATGCTCCCCACCCATATCCCCAAATGGTGAGTCTCCAGCCTGGAAGTATGGGGCGCATTTCTCTGCTTCTTAGTTCCCCTCCCGGACTAAACTGTGTGGGAAGCATGCAATCATTCACTCTTATAAGCAAAATTCTCACACATGAAATCTTCCAGGTTCATACCTGAAAGATCTTTCTCGCAGAGGTGGCATGTTTTCCCTGGGAGAAATTGAGCAAACACTTGTATAATAAGGGTGCATGAAACAGGCTGTATTCCATTCAGATTCAGCCTGAATCTTCAGATTCAGCCAAACTGAATCAGGACAGTGATCCGAATCAACGAATTGAATCACTGTCCTGATTCAATTTGGCTGAATCTGAAGATTCGATGCTGATTTGGAGAATCAGCGATTCGGCAATAGACAGAGCTTTAAATGTTTTTTCTACATACCTCAAGGTACCTGGCACAGCTCATGAACAGGTGATGGTGGGGCAGATAAAGCATTCCACAGGAGCACACAGCTCCCCCCACCCCGCATGCTCAGTGGTGAACCTGGAAGTGGACCAAAAATACTTCTAGTCCACTAGTCACCATGTGCATGGGAAACCCACCTCAAGCTTCCCCCCCACCCCCAGCTTGGCAATCAGTT